>NC_142167.1:13468051-14137212 GCF_029865625.1 Vigna umbellata
TGCATAAGAAATTATATACATATTTAATTCTTTTTTAAAAAGAATTTTTAATTAATTTTGATTTTAAAATAACATGCTAATGAAACTAAGCGACCATGTCTGAAGATAAGATAGTAGATGCGTTAATGTTGTTACTTCAATATAAAATATAAATTCAGTGGGAAAATATCTAAGCAGACATCATTGTCTAGATGACATAAAGTTAAATAATTTTATTAAACGTACCTTTAAGTTGGGAAGAGACATAGAGGAAATTAACGGTGGGAAATACAAGGAGTTCACACATTTCAAACAATGGTTGTTAAAAGTAAGTCAATTTTACTCACATGTTCTACAATCAATTTTTAAAAAAATTAACTAAACCAAACTTGATTATGTTTTTATGTTTTTCATATTTTTATATTTCATTTTTTTAATTTTAAATTAAATTATTTAAAAAATAATCTTAAAAATATAAATGCAGATGAAAAATTAATTTTTAAAAACAATTTAAATCAAAATATTAAATAAAATACAAATACAAACAAATTTGAACTTTATAAAAATAAATATATATGATTTGTGTTAAAAGATATAATTTTTTCTAAAATTAATCATGTATTCGAAAAACATCCAAGAAAAATTTATAACAAGCCATTAGAAAAAAGAATATCAATACTTTTTAGTCTTTTATATTGGTCGAAATTAGATGTTAAATAATGCATATAACATTCAAAAAAGACAAAAGATGAAGTAAATGTTTGGTTGAAATTGTTTGATATGAACATTCGAAAAAACTTGACACAAAAAGAGGTTGGTAAACATTTTTATTTGCCCCCAATATGTTACATTATGTATCAAGAGAAGATGAGTTTTTTTTTCTTTCTATTTGGTTGAAAAAGCCAAAATGTTAAAGGGACTAAAGACAAAAAAACATGTTGATCCAAACTCATTCAAGTAATCGTTCTAATAGTAACAATAAATTCAACTGAAAGACATCATACTCACGACCTCAATAATATAGAAGGATTAAATCAAGATCACATTAATAACTTTTCCTTAAATGCTTTAGGTGTTTTTGCTCCATATGATCAAGGAGGGTCTAAACTCGTCTTCTTAGATTACTTGATTCAAATTTTAAAAGGTAAGTCATTTAGCTAGGGATGGTAGATCTAATAAGAGATTTACTTCCTCTTATGACAACACAAAATAATGACCAAAACCTTAAAGCAATAGGTTTAGTATTTACCATTAGTGGAGTTGAGACTTCCAAATTTGATAACCAAATACAAGCTACATGTTGTTTTGCACGTTCAATAGTCTAAATATTGTATAATTTCAAAGCCACATACTTCTTTATGTTATGACTCTCTATATTTAAAATTAGATATTGTCTTTGTGAGAGTTAGAACTTCATCTATTGGTGTCTATATTAACCTTTGAGTTAGTTTCATCTTTTATTTGTTTAGATTATTTGATTTTTGTGAAAGAAAAAATGTTTGAAGATAATTTTGTTTACATGTCTCTCAAAGATATGGATGTTATTTTAGAGATGAATTGATTGTCTATCAATTATATTTTGATTGATTGTGGATAGGAGGAGTTGATATATCCTAATTTTAATAGAAAAATATATTTAACTAAAAAATTATTTAGAAAAGTGTAAAGGTGAGACAAAATATGTGATTACTGATCATCTTAAAGGTATTCCCTAAAATAAGAATGTGATGTGTAAGTGATAAGTGATATATAAATATATGATGTGATGTGTCATTATTTATGGATTGTTTAAATTGTTAAGTTACTTTGTATGCATGATGTAAATTATACTCATGTAGGACAAATATTGAAAGACTGAAACTACTTAAATTTATGTTGTCCTTTAATATTTTTGATGTTATATGTGTGTAAGGGAAGACAAAGACAATATTATCTCTCTATGATAGACACAATCTCAACCTTTATTAAGAGCATTACTTAGAGTATTCACATCATAACAAGATAATACTTTAAACAACCCTAAACTCTTGTAAAAGTCCATAAAATAAATATAAAAGTAGCATTGTTCACAAGATGATTGATTGTTTACTTATTTATTGTTATATTTATTATATCTAACCAATTGTTGACTTAATTACGAAATTATCTCTAGTAAAAAAAACAAGCAAAAGATAATCTTATTGAGATATCTTGACCTAAAAAAAACATGTACAAGATGATAATAAATTTTTTAGCTTTTTAGAGTTTAAACAAAGTAGCAATATTTAGTTAAAAAATTTCAACTTGTATCGATATATTTTAATGAAATTAATCTTCTATTAATTAATTAGCAATTTTTATTTAAAAATACTAAAACCAACAGCTTAGAAAGTTTTAGTTTATTCTAAAATAGCGAGAGAGAAAAAAGTCATTTGCAGCATCTAAATTATCACATTCAGTTTGAAGATGTAGGATAGAAAAATCATACAGGTAGAAAACTTTCCTGAATTCATTTAAACCCCTGTTATTATCTGTCTGATGGTTAAATATCAGAAAAGGCTGAAATATATATGATTGAGAGAAAAAGACAGAAAATGAAGACTTCTTTTAGCTGCTATCATGTCCGTTATTGTGTTCTCATTTTTAAATAAGCTAAATCGACACCTGATGTAAAGACAATTGTTTTAGAAAAAAAAAAACTCATAATATTGAAAAGATAATAAAAAGAGATAGAAGTCAAATTTTCATGAACAGGTTATAAGAAACATATTATAAGAAAATGAGAGAATACCACTGTAATCAGAATCATTAAGTTTAAGTGTTAGGAACGTTTGCTAAGGAATTCTTTTCTTTTTACTATTAAAAATATACATTTCCATGAAATATTGTTTTTCAATAATGTTTTTTATATTCATATTCCTCGCAAAACTTTCCAACGGTCTAACTTTTTCTAATTAAAAAATAATAATCTCATACATCTATTCCGTATTTTTATTCATATCACGCACGCACATATTGAATAATCATAAGTACTAATTTTTTTAATAATCAAAAGTCGTTTAAAAATATATTTAGACTAACCATGCTATTTATACAAAGTATTAGCATGGAGAAATTGTTTGACCATTTTTATTGAAATCTTATCTCTTAATTACATTTTTTCTCATTTACAAGAAATATAAACCTTAAACCTTATTTATTAGTCTTACAAACATATTTATATATCAAATACATTCACGTATGAAATCATTTATTTATTATGTTAGAAGATGCACTTAAAACCGTTATTATTATTACAATAATATTTATAGATATATAATGTAATACAATTTTAAACTCATGAGATTCAATTAATTCTTCTCTTCTTCTAAACACACTGTAAATTCCTTAACTGAGATATGATAAACAAGTGACAACACAACAAAAGACAAGAGAAAAAGACATGATTGAATGCTTTAACTTAAAACACAACCACGTACGCCATTGATGTCTTAAACTCGAATTGGTTGACGACAGGTGTGGTTTCACTTTAGAACTATCAAACGATGGTTAGCATCGCTTTTGAAATCGAATATCTAATGAAGAAGGCAATTAAGAGATGGAATCTATTAGTCATTATTAAAAAGAGGATTAAGGAAGATTATTGAAAGAAGATACTCGTCGGTCTTTAGTCGCATTATTTAACCTTAGAACTTTCAATTTAGGATGCCCATGATGGGCACAACCTACCTTTGTCACTTTCCCTCCTTAAATATATATATTTTCACCAATAACTCTCCATGACGTTAATTTTGCACCACCCCACCATAATATATAATTAATTAAATAATCAAATTACGAATCTCGTGACTTAATTGTCATTAGCGGTTAAGCAATGCAATTATGATTTTTCTAGTACAACTTCTCCTCCTCTTTCGTTCACAAATTATCACTGTTGCCTTTAATGTTGCATATCTCTACAAAAGCAAAATATTAATGAGTTTTTTTTTAATTGCTATAATATAAAATATTTCTTAATGACTTATTTATACTGAAAACATGTTAATAGAATGCGCAAAAGAATATATAGATTATTCAATGATTGTATCACAATAGCAATCATCTAGGAAAGTTAACTTTGAATTAAAAATATTGAAAGTAATAAAACAATTTCAAATAAAAATATATAAATAAATAAAGCACAAGTCATAAAAACAGAAGAAGGGAAAAAGAAATCTTTCCTCTCTCTCTTTCGGCTTTATATAAAAAAAAAAGTCATTATAAATTTTTATTTACATTAATAAAATTATTGAAAGCTTAAATAAACAAGAGGTAAAGTGAGAGTAATAAAAAAAAGTGAGAGAAATGAATAAAAGTAAAGTAATATTCTTTTTGTTTCGGTAGTGAAGTCGATGTTAATTGTTTGGTGTGCTTAGCTTTTTACAAATTCCAAATTATCTTGTAATTCAAATTTTCACGTCTTCTCTCTTTTAGACTGTGTGGTGGAATTACTTGCAAAAGGTACTTCAATACTTAATTTAGTAGATGATGGTTCGGTAAATAGAGTTAACTCTTGATAATGCAATATATGCAATCACCTATCATCTTACTTTAAACATGTATTTATAAATTTTTGAGTGAGTTTTTAATTAGCATTGACCTAATTACGATCAAATAACTAATAAATATACTTTACCTATAAACATATAAATTTGTAAATTTGATTATTACTAGAAAAATTATCAATCGATCAATATGCACCTTTAATTATAATAATCGTCCAATTTTCATGTGTACATGCACCTTTAATTATAATAATCGTCCAATTTTCATGTGTACTATTTAGGATGTTGAGATTGACCACTTAATCAACAACTTACCGAATAGTCTTAGAGAACTATTAGTAATTGATATTATAACTAATCGTGGATTTAAAAAAATGAGTATAAAAACCTAAAGCACGAAATCTTGTTATCGTAGCATTTGGATGATTAAAAAAATATTTGTTTAGTACTATAGTTGTACCAAAATTAGAGAAACATGTAAGATGGGCTTGGAAGTGATGTTAATGTAGCTATTCAGTTGCGGAAAGGTTATGATGTTTGCTTTCACCTATTGAGTTACTTATGGTTTTCAAATACTCTTATGATTCGTGCTTCCATCTTAATGCTAAGAACGGCACTTAATGTAATGATGAAGAAAGACACTAAGTTACTTACGATTGTCTCCCAATGATCAAGAAAGAAAACAGTTCAGAAAAGCACACGACACCAACAACAGATGCTAATCTAATAACTAATTCAAATTCTTTACGATCTCAATTCCCATTTATCTTACTTCCACTAATTGCATCTAAAATAATCATCAATTATACAACTAATTATCCTTACTAGGGGATTTATTTATTAAGAATGGTTACTTAATATTATTTATTTAAACTAGTTTTTAAGGAAATCTATAAATTTTAAAAATATATTTTATTAAAGAGGAAAATATATGTTTACTTATTATTTAGATTTAGAAAATTAATATTGATATATTATAAAATAGAAAGTTATTCCATATATAACATATTTTTTTTATATCTCTCTTATCTTCAAAAATTCAAAAAATCTCGTAAATGGTATCAAGAATCATCATTGTTCCAACACATGTACATGGAAGAAAATTTTTCGTAAATTTTCACTCTTTAATGATGAAAGTTTTGATCCATAGAGGATCAAAATGCAAATTTGTCTATATGGGTTAGATTTATGAGAAGTTGGGAAGGAAGATGATGATTTTTATTGCTTGAAAATCCAACCATATAGTCCAAATCAAAACACAAAAAAAGAACATAAAGAAGATAAAGGCAAAATCATGCATGTTTGGAGATGTTTCACAGAATAAGAGTTGAGAATAAAAAACAACTTGTTATGAAAAATACATAACATCTTCAAATTATTTAAAGTTCACATTAAAGACAAATTTTTGCTTTGTATTTGATGAAGGGAGAATTAGTTATAAATGAAGAGAATATAAAGGAATAATCAAAATCAAAAAAAGATATTTATTTCTTGAAAAAATTTGATGTCCAAGTGAAGAAAGTGAATGAACCTATAATTTAACATTCATCAAAGATCCAATATAGAATCCACAATAGACATAAAAGATAAGATCATGATAGAAGAAGAAATACAATAAAAAATTATCAAATTGAACGTGAAATACGAGAAAAATATAATTATAAACACAAAAAAATAAATAATAAAGTAAAAAGAATCAAATTTAAATATCTAAAATTAAATAAACAAATAAATATTAATTAACGAAAAATGTTAAAAATATTTCTCTATTTAAATTAGTTTTACAAAAATCTTTCGGATTGAAATATTGTTAATATTTAATTTGTTTTTGTAAAATAAATAAAATAAAATAAAATAATACAGTTTTTCATATAATATATATCGTATGTTCAGAATATAACATTATTAACCTCAAAATAATTAAAAACAATGAGACAAATCTACTATAATAAATTACACGGTCTTTCAATTATAATCCATATTTTAATAAATTATTGAATAATAAATATTTATATTTGTAAGTTTCTTTAAAGTAACTGAGAATAGATAACATAACATAAATAATTTATATTTATGTTGCTTCATACATATAGTACATAACATACAAATTAAAAAAGGAAAAGAAAGTAAACTTATAGGTTAAACATTGAAACACTAGAAAATTCCTTACTTCGAATCTAGTTTATTATGATCTCAAATGTGGCAAAAAGAACCTCTTATATGCAATCAATACATGAAAAGGAAACTTGAAATATATAAAAAAAAAAACAAAAAAACAAAAAAACATTATAACTTTCATAATTAATTTTCACTTTATTAATGTATTAGTCAAACTCTCTTATTAGAAATGATGAAAATCAACTCTAAAAAATTAAAATCTTAAAAAGACGGATAAGAAGAAAACAAATTAGAGAAATATATTTACAAAAACAAATTTGCTCTTATTTTTTTAAAACGTTGATTAAAAAATCAAATGATTGTTTAACATTAAATAATTTTGTATATTATAACTAAATTTGGTAGAAATTGAAATATTTTATTTAAATAAAAAATAAATTTCATAAATTTTAATTCTCTTATGAAAAAAAATATTTAAAAATAAAAATAGCTTAAAATAATATTAGTTCAATTTTAATACATTTGATTTTCTTATCTGAGAATTTTATCATTTAAAATAGAAATGTAATGAGAGAAGCCACATAAATTTGAGTAATAAAGAAATAATTATATCAAAGATAAACTTGTATAATTAAAATCGTGGACCATGTGTACAGTGTAATTAAAAAGCATAAAAACAAAATTAATTATAAAAAAATTAGAGCGGTGAATAGGGATAAGCAAGCAGTGGTTATGGAAGAAGCAATAGCAGTGTGATATCCACGGTGGCCGAAACAATGATTATATTATTGGTCCACAAAAGGTGTTTCTGTACCTCAATCAATTATCATCAAAAACATATGATTCCTTCAAAAAGTTACACTATATATATCATTCCTTTGCTTTCACATATCAATTATCCTCTTTTTTAATTATTCAGCAGAAATTAAACATTCAGATTTAGGTTCCATATATACGTGTTATTCAACCAATTACAAGTTTTCCTTGACAAATTATGTGTATTTTAATGATGAAACTGTTTTTGTTAAATTAACTTTAATTAAAATTGTGTTGAAGTTATATAATATATTTGAATCTTTTTATTATTGAAATAAATTTTCATTTAACAGGAAAAAGAATCTCTAAAATTACTTCAAAGGTAAAATCAATTTCCTAACATAAAATCAAACATATAAATATCTATCTACCATGAATTATGAATTTTATAAAAGGAAAGAGTGAAATATTTAGTATGGTAAACCAACCCACAAGTTCAAATGCATGGTGAATTAAATAAGACAAAGAAAATTGAAAAGTAATTGTTCTCAAACTACTATAATTGATTTTATCGGTTTAGAAGAGTGTTTTCTACCTGTTATTTTAGATATTGTAATTGCAATTTTACAATTTGAATACTAATTTTAATTAATATATAAAAAGATAAAGTTGTAAATTATTTGATTAAAAACATTTATTTTTTCAACTAGTTACAGTATGAGTACGAACAATGTCAGTATATATCATAGCCTAGTCTCTCCCAGTACGGTGTGGTTCGAGGACGAACCAAGCGGAAGGTGGTGGGCATGTGACACCCGGGCACTGACGAGGGCGGGAAGTGATCGCTGATGTAAGAGGCACGAAGTGCAAGAGGCACGAAGTGCAAGGGGCACAAACAAGGAGCGGCTCCTGGTAGGCTTCCAGTGGAAGGGACACATGGATGAATCGAACATACACCGGAATGAGAGGGATCTAGAGACTGTATAGGTATGAGACTAACACTTGAAGGATAGCTTAAAGGGATTGATTCAGCTACTCATATCACAAAAATGTATTTGCTTTTCGGTAGCCTAACCCATAAAAACTCCATGGTTAAGTTATACACACACATATAGATATATATATATATATAGATATATATATAGATATATATATATATATATATATATATATATATATATATATCTATATATAGATATATATATATATCTATATATATATATATATATCTATATATATATCTATATATATATATATATATATATATATATCGTACTATCATGTATTTTTCTTGAAGTATAGAATTTTTGAGGTCGAAAATTTTTTGTTGTTGGAGAGAATGTAAGACCCATGAAAAATATTTACCTTAATAGTAAAATTTTTATTACTAGTAGTAATAGATTTCTTTGTGAATGGAAAATATAATTAATAAGTTTATGTAAGAATAAAATGTGGAAAGCTAAATAACAAATTTTGGTAGCTTATATGGTAGAAAATTGTGGTGATTTCAAGAACATGGGTTCAAACTCTTTTCTACCTTTTTGTTTTAAAAAAAAATTAAAATAATGATAGTGGATAAACACACCACGTTTGAAGTCATTATTGAGGTATCAGATATGTCAAGTGGTGATTAAAATATTAATATATTAAAATAATAAATAACATTAAAAAAATTGTTAAATAGTAAAATTTTTGGACTATAAATAGCCATGAGAGGGGAGGTTATTCTGCACAAAGAGAGGAAGAATCAAGTGAGAAATCTTGAGAAATAGAGAAGAAAGAGTTAGGAAGAAATTTTTAGTTGCAAGAAGCGTAGAAGCTTTGGAGGGTTTTCGGGGAAACAAATTCTGAGCAAGAGATTAAGTCTGCAATAGAGGTAGGGGAACTAACCTTTCTAAGCTTTTATATTATGATTTAGTATTGTTTTATTACTATTCATGTCTTGAAATTTTGTGTGAATATTGTTAATGAAAAACATATGTGCTTGTTATATATCTATCTATATTGAATTTTCGTGTTAATATTATATGTTGTTGTTTTGAATCTATAAATAAGAAATTTGTTAAAACTAGTTGAGGAACACTTTGGCTAAGGAAAGACTTGGTACTTAAGTTGTCCATTGTGACGCACCTCTCTTTCCTAGAAGTCTACTTGACAAGTTTTTAACTTAAATCTTGTTGAACAGATTATGTACTGTTAAATTATTATGCAATATATCTTGTTGGAATCAAAATTTCTGATGAATTCATGTTATTGTGGTAGATATGGAATTATGAATTATTATTGTGATGGTAGGATAGAGGAATCTTAAAAACCGGAGTTGGTACATCCCTCATCATAGAGCAGCCCTGGTCAAATCCAGTAAGTTGTGACTAGTCATATGTATTGGCGTTTATGGTGAGTTTGATTCGTCAAACATTTGATTTTTCTCCGGTGACCATTTATGGTGATATTTTAGTATTGTTAATTTATTTTGTGTTATATTCATTTTGTATGATTTCTGTGATGATTGTATTTTATTATATTGGATTTGAATTTATGCATCTGAACATGATATGAGTATTATGGGGAGATTTTGTACTGGTATAATATGAGTTGAGGAATATGAGCATGGTATGAGTCTCATGGAGAGATTCTGTAATGATATGGTATTTGTGTATATGTTGATGTTGAGGGTCCTATTGTTAGAGGTTATCCTGATACTCTAATAATCATCCAGTCTCAAGTATAGAAGGATTAATTATGTGGTGAGATGGGCAGGAGGTCCTGGTCTATGTGCCGATTTTGGACATAGTGTTGAGGACTAACCTTGTGGATGGTATGGAGTATTTTGGAAGTGTATTTGTAAGAAGAAGTAGAAATCATCACAAGTACATAACCTCCCATGACCGCTCATCAACGTATCATCCGAATGAGTGTCTATTGGGTATTGTGGAATGAGTGTCTATTGAGTATTGTGGGATGAATGTCTATTGGGTCTTGTGGAATGAGTGTCTATTGAGTATTGTAGGATAAGTGTCTATTGGATATTGTGGGATGAGTGTGTATTGGGTATTGTGGGATGAATGTCTATTAGGGATTGTAGTATGATGGGATGAGTATCTATGGAGCGATTGTTGTATGATGGTACGAGGGTGTCTGACATAATTATTATGAGGTTTGTTGAGTTTATCAAAGTAATTATGCATGTTTTATAAATGATTTGTTGCATGTTAGCTCACCCTACTTGTTTGTGTTTGTGTATGTGCGATGATCGTATAATTCGTTGTACGGGAGCAGATGAAGGAATGTCATCTGATTCAGTGCCAATGAAGAAAGAGATAGAAGAATAAATTAGAAAAATTCGAGTTATATTTATGAGTTTGTAGTTCAAATATGAGTTTAAAACATATATATATATATATATATATATATATATATATATATATATATATATATATATATATTATATACTAAAATATCAAACCTAGAGAGACAACTCATGTAAGCTTTATCACCTTAGCATTATTCTTACTAACATGTTATTTCCAACAATTGAACTATTTAAAAAAAAATGTTTTAAGATACATTTATATAATAAAGAAAATTCATAACATTGACGTTCTTACTAATCTATTACTAGTCTAAGATGGATGGAGGGAGACTGACGCAAGGAGCAAAATCACACAACAATATTATCCTTCACGAAAATCACAAGTAGTTACCAATGGGGCTTGAATTGAAAGTAACTTCATTGTTATACCTTAAAATGACGCATTATAATTACAAAATGGGCCACCCGACCTAACTCGACTAGACCCACCATGGACTGATCACTTAGTGAGTCAACCTAAAATGACTCACTTATTGAGCCGAAAAAGTTTGAATCCAGCTTGGTTCACCACAGGTTGGTGGGTTAAATGGGTTGACTCAGTGACTCACTTAATAAACATTTTTTTCAATTCCATAAAAAATAACAATTTTTTTTCTAATTCAAATCTAAATAAATTTCAACTAACACGATTTTAAATTTCATAGACAATTCAAAAAAAAAAAAAACATATAATACAATCTAACTACAATCGAAGTCATTTTAAATTCCAATTATAAAAAAAAATATGCACAAAAAGCAAAATTAGGTGGGTTGGCGAGCCACTCGGCTCACCACAAGTTTAACCCGGGTGAGTCAGGTCAGGTTCAACATTGGTCCATATCAAAATTGGTCCATATCAAAATTTCAATTTCTTTTTCAACCCAATCTGGCCTGAACCTGTGGTGGGTCAGGTTAGCTCACGAATTTTAACCCATTTTGACCGCACTAATTACAAGTCAACAAACTACATTCACACATCAAATAAGAGGCAAAGTATATTTGCTTCCCCGTTTGAAGCATTTGGTAATGTATGTTTGGATATCATCAAACTTGTAGCCCTCATAAATGAATTAAGGGTCTATATAAACCTATATACATCATTCAATCCCGTATTGCTACTCAGACCAAACATATACCTAAACACAAAACATTTATTAGATATAAGTAACTATATAAATCAAGTAAATATAAAGAACAGTTTAAAGGCTTAAAATTCATAACCGAATATGGGTAATATTCAATTACCGTTTCCCCGACGCAAACTCTAAGACATCTTGCTTATGCAAGTACAATGAGATGTTAATGTCTCTCCCAAATACACCAGAATCCATTGTATCTGGTATGGTTCATCGCTTATGACGTCAATAAGTTGGTGTAATGCACTAAGAGGATCATCCACATATAGAGGAATTTTCTTGGGTTTAGGACTTTCCTCTTAATGCGACTGCTAGTACATGAAAAAAAAAATTAAATATGAATATAAATATCATGTAAACTTAAAAATTGGGTAGTGTATGATGGGTTTGAGAGTCCATACCGGGGGATCAAAAATAGAACCAACCAAATCTTTAGGCAAGGCGAGGAAAGATTGAAATGCATGTGCCATAGTATATAACTCATTTATTGGAACAAGAACTGAAGCATCTAGTACGAGAATTTCTTATATCGTGACCTTAACCTCATTATTTGATAGCTTCATACCATGAAGAATTATGGTTGTCTCAAATATTGTTCGAAAGGCCACTGGTGTCCTCCCTATATCATCCAAAACATATAGCTAACATGAAGGAGTTTCCTCCATGTCATCCTCTAGTAGGAGTGGAGCTTAACAACTTTGATTTTCGCTTTTACTTGTTAGAGTCAATAATAATGTTATTTTATTAAACAATTATTCAGCTTATAACTTAGCATGAAATGATTGTTAATTTGACCCGTAGGAGACACAAGAGGTTATGGTGGAGGAGATACTTGTAAATGGATGCCATAACTATCGAATTTTTTTTGGAACTGACACATAACCCTTTCAATCACCTTCTTGGTGACTTCATCATATAGTTACGCTCTGAACTTTTAGTCATTTGTTGTTTTAATCTTTTTTCATACTCAGCACTGTGTGTTCATGAAAACTAATGAGAGAAGGTTCCAAAATATTATTGAATGTCATGTAACAAATCCAGGGAGTTCAAGCAGTCCAATTAAATTAGCAAGAATGCCATGACGAACTTTTAGAGTAAAAGTATCATGGGAGTTCTGCTCAACCAAGAAGTCATGTAATATAAAAAAAGAAATTTAACATCTAATATGTATAAAATCATATTATTGTTTAAGGAAAAGTTAAATCTTACAAATTTTTAGAGATTTGTTGTGCGGTGTTAGAAGTGTAGGAGCCCGATGATTGTAGACGGACTAACTTCCACTTTTCGTGTCGAGATAGTGGTGAAGGAGGTTGGGACAATCACCCTCAGAAGGTGGGGTTCTAGCTTTTGCCTTTTCCTTCTTGATATTTCCCTCAAGTTTTTTATACCCACCATGAGACAATAAGTATGAGGTTTTATTTGGAAAACTTATTCCTTGGACTTTTGTCCTCTTTTCCTACAACCACTAGTGTAGTAAAGGGAAACGACAACGGTTATTTTCGGTTATACGCAGCGGTTCCGCAACCGAGACATATACAAGCGAGACAAAAAGTTTAGGCTTTTTGCCTTGGTTTTGAACCGAGGCGAAAAGGGTTGGATTTTCCCTCGGTTCAAATCCAAAACCGAGGCAATAGAGGGGTGTGTGCTTTTGCCTCGGTTCAAATCCAACCGAGGCAATAGAGGGTTTTTTTTTTACAACACGTTTAACTATGATAGTGCAACCTCCAAGCAGAACCGCCCAAACCGAAAGCCTCCTATATCAACTCAACCCTTCCAAGAAGATCAATCATGCAAATGTAATGCATTATACTGTTTCATCCAGTGTCTAAGACATCAAACACTTTGCTTTCTTTTTATGTAAGAATCATATAACCACATTTACAAGCGTAAACTAGCTAAAGTAAAAAGCAACAAAAGAAAAAGTAGGTAAAAATTACAGTCTAACTCAAATACAATGTGACCAATTCAGTGAATCATCAACACTCATTGTTCAGGCAAACAAACATAACTGACAGTTACATTGCAGAGCAAAGCAAAGCAACTCGGTCGGTCGGTCCACGACCTCCAACTCGGTCGGTCCCCCAAAACCGCGAGCAAAGCAAAGCAACTCAGTCGGTCGGTCGGTCGGCCTCCAACACGGCTCTCCCCGACGAAATTCTCCCCAAAACTAAACTCACTAATCTGCTTGAAATTCTCAGGAAGTCCTCTAACCACACCCAAAACCTCATCTCCAGCTGCGCCCTCCTTCAATTTCAAGAAGCTGACACGAAGCGCCGAGCCCGGCGGCGGAACGAGGTTGCTTAGGCCATCAGCGACCCAATCAACAGCCATGATGTCGTCGGGGAGCACGTTTTCCTTGATGATGGTGACGAATAAAAAGAAGATCAACTCTTCATCAACCCATTTAGAAACAGGGAACAAGTAGAAACTCCATTCAGAAACCCAGAAAATAAAAAAAAAAATAAAACCTATTTGATTGTCGCGCCCTTGCACCCTTGAGCCCTTGCGCCTCCGTTGCAAAAACAATAACGGCCACCGCGCCTTTGCACCTCTGTCGCATCTCCGTCGCGTCTTTAATGATCCCTCCAGGTTGGTTGTTCGCGCGAGACGAAGAACCCTAGGCTGGGTTGGAAGCACGAAGAACCCTCTCGGCGACGACGACGCGGATTCAAACAGGGAAGAAGGGTTCCTGTGTCGAACAGAGAAGAGGAAGAGGATAAACACCCCCTTTCGTGACGCAGAACAGAGAAGAGGAAGAGGATTATATTTTGGTTCAAGAAAAAAAAACAAGGGTTGAACCCTTAATTTGGGTTATCTGATACAAGCCAACTTGAAATCAGAAAAAAAAATAAAACCTGTTTGTGTTGTGGAGGAAGAAGAAAGCTCGTGGAGGAGGAAGAAGAAAACCCTCTTCACTCGAGGAGGAAGAAAAAGCATTGTTCTCGTGAGAAGATTTTATTGGTAGGGTAGGCTTTTATGCCTCGGTTGACTAGGAAACCGAGGTAGTAAGCCAGTTTTGAAAAAGGCGTCAGGTGCACTTTCTGACTTTGCAGAAAGGACATGTGCTCTCAGCAGGGTTATATGCCTCGGTTGTTTTCTTAACCGAGGTAATATACCCCTTACGCTTCAGTTCCCCTTGAACCGAGTCATATAAAAATCGAAGTGTATATAACGCCTTAATAATCTCTTTTTTACTAGTGCTTTATGCCTCGGTTGCTGACTTAACCGAGGCAGTATACCTATCACGCTTAGGTTCCTTTTGAACTGAGGCATATAACTTTCCTAAAACTACGAAAATGTCACCGCACTTTTATACGCTTCGGTTTCAGTAAAACCGAAGAAACCGAAGCGTATACAGTGCGTTAAAAAAGCTTTTTTTTACTAGTGAACATAACAAATTCATTTTAAGCATCAGTTCAACCTGTACACAATTATCAATGCAAAAATGAATGATTTAAAGTAAACTTACCTTTCATATTTCAAATGTACAAATCTCAACAAATTGATGTCAAGTCTTTTCATTAATTGTCTCGTATATGAGATATGAATTTTCATTCTTTTTAGATCCAAAGATATATTTTACATTAATTTATTTTAAAACCATGAAATTTCTTAGGGTTGATGATAGATATTTATTTTTAACCGTCGCCACATTTGGAATATCAAATGTCATATGCAATAAATAAAATGAACATCAACAATATTTAAAAAATTATCAATATAATCAAACTATAAATTCAATAACATTAACTAATTTACAATAAATCATGTCATATTATTTTCTGATAAGCTTTAGATATATGATCGAAAGATAAAGTAAGGATGCATATTTTGTCACGTGTCAATACTCCTAAATAGCTTCTAAAGATGTTCACATAAGGATCGATAGTCACATTAGTGATGATGTCAATAATAACATGTATCCTTTCATCACTAGCTCATCTCATTAAGAGTTGTTTCAATCTAGTGGCATCTCTGGTTGGTCTCATAGTGACACTTTTAAAATTTTTATGAACTTATAAACTCTGAATTTCATAGAATACGAAAAATATAGAACATAAATATTTTAGTTTAGAGTTATAAATTTGCATAAATTTCAAAATTGTCACTATATTTTTATATGTCTTAGTTCTCTGAAAATAAAAACATATAAGACAATGTTAAAAAATAAAATTGTACTATTATTTCCTATTTTTGTTATAAATTGAATATAAATTTGTTTTTATTATCAAACTACATCAAATTTTATACCATCATACAAATTAATAAAAACTTTACAATTACTTTTTATAAATTTAATAATAACTTTTTATTTCAATAGTTATTATGATATTTGTTTTTTCTTTGTTATATTTTTAATTTTTATTATATAAAAAATAGGACGAACATGCATGCATCCCCTTATTTCTAATAGTATTAATACTAGTATATAACAACAAATTTAGCCGTTGTATTTTAATTTTTAAAATTATATTATTTAAAATTTTAAAACAATTTAATTAGTAATTTGATTGATTTTGGTTTATATATTTTTTTTAATTGAGTCTTTATACTTTTAAAAAAAGTTAGTAGGACTCAATTTAATAAAATAAATATAAGAATCCAAACGAATTAAAAAGGATAAATGAGGGACCAAATTACTGCCTTTAAAATAATAGTAAGTATAACAACAATTTTATTATAATTTATAGTCTCTAAATTTGAAGGTGAAATTTTTGTTTATATTTTAAATTTTGATACATTTTAATCTAAAATTTAAAAATAAATAAATATATTTTTTTAATTTAATAGTTTGTATTAAATGATATTTCAAATTAATATAAAAAAAATTAAAACAATTGAATTATAAAGACTATATCATTTTTAAAATTTGAAAACCAAAACACTATTAAAATTTGGAATAAACACGAATTCTAATTTTCCATTAAATAAATACTAAGAAATTATTTAACTTTATTGTTTTTTAAAAAATAAACATTTTAATAAATAAAATAACAAAAATAGAAACAAAGGAAATAATGTAGCCTATAACATACATATGCCCTAAGAAAAAAAAAAAACCCAAATCCTAACAAGTTCCAAATATGCGGTTGCACGCCATTGGACCACATAGGTACTGAGGTAGTTGTTCGCTTGGCTCATTCATAAGCTTACAAATTGTGGGACTCACACCGTCACCACGCTTCAATGTCATAATCTCAATCCCAAACTCTACTAAAACTCCGCAACTACACCTATTCTATATTCATTGGAAATAAAAGTAAAAATATACTATAAGTCTTATTTTTCAAATATGGTTTTACAAGATTAAATTAGCTTTAACAATACAACATCAAAGTTTATTTTACTGAAATTTATTAAATATACCATATGTTATTATAACACGTACGATTAGGTTTATCAAGAATGAGGTTTATCGAGAAATACAAACATCAATGAGATATGAATCCAATCATATAAGGGATTAACACCACTTTCTACCAAAAATTTTAAGATATAATGAGTGTCTTTACATTTATATGTTACTCCACTTTTTCATTTCTATCCAATATGAAACTTAGACTTATAATTGTGAATTCTAAACAAAAACATTCTTATAAGAATATACATAGTGTTGAAAAAAATAGTCATATTTAAAAATTGAATATAAACATGAAATCCTTGGGAAGACAAAAGAAAAAGTCCAAATGCAACAAGTATTGTATGAGTAAATCCTGGCTCTCAGACGACGTTCTTCTTTTTCTTGTTTTGAAAACCATTAACGTAGTAGATATATATGCAACCTAATTAGTGTCACCAGCACTACTAAGTATACACAAGGTTGTCTTGAAGTCCTTGTATTAATGAAGCAACGCGTGAGAATGAACCAAGTTACCGAGTAATGCGGCTGTGGTCGTATATGTAGCGGGCCAAGCATGCATTCGTCTTCATTATTGAACTCCCAATAACTCTTGTTAATTCATCAACACCACATCTTATTACACTTATCTCAAACACCACGCATATTTCTCACAAAACTTTCTCAAACAAAGAATAACAACAAAAAAGGATAGCCCTAATTCTACTCCTAGCTTAATTGACCTAATAATATAACTACCTAACTATAACTATAGCCAGATATATATGCATGTGCCTTGCAATAAAATATCAACATGTCCTTCCACTCTTTACTTTTCTCGCTATTGCATTTAGCTTTTGCTCCAATAATCAATGTTGCCAGGACAATCATTAAAAAGTTAAGAAAAAAAAATAAAAAAATATATTATTAATTAATTATTTCCCTTTCTGTTTTCAGCACTGTAGATGTCTCTTGATTGAGTTGGAGATTAATCTATGTTTCGTAATGTAGATATCCATTTGGGTTTTATTCAATAGAGAGTCATAATCTTTCACATTAATGGAGTAATGTACTTTGGTTCTGAAAGAGTGAAATTAGATGAAGGAAGGGAAAAGTTTTGTTGAAAGTCAAATGGTGTTTTGATTAAGGTTAAGTTACGGTGTAGAGTAAAGTTTGAAAGCAACAGTAGTATATAATTATGAGTGGTGTGATGTTGAACTAATGACGATAACTCATCGTAGTAGTGTTTTTGCTTTCTTAAAAAAATCCCTTTTGCAGCCAAAGGAAATCTTTTGCAGCTGGCATTGGTACGTGTCCACTGGTTCATACCATGGCAAAATAAATTATCCAAACAGATTATGACTGTAGCTACCACATAATATATTGGATATAGGTTAAGATATGGTAATACATAGTTATGTAAAAATGGCCACGTTTGGTCCTTGGTTCGTCTCGTTATGGTTCACCATTAATTGAATATATTTATTAGTAAATTAAAAAAATTAAAATCTAAATTCGATTAATCATAGTAGATTAATCGGGTGGATTCACTCAATCATTTAATTGTAAGTTTTTTTAGTTAAAATAATAATAATTTTTTTAATTTAAATTTAAATAAATTTCAATTCCAAAATGATGTTAAAATCTAGAGACAATTAAAAATAATAATACAATTCAAATATAATCCAAAATTATCTTAAACTCCTAATAAAATTCAAAATCAAACACAAAAAACAAAATAAATAAGTATCTTAATATTGATAATTTTTGTGTGATTTATATATCAATAAAATTAAAGTCTTGAATGTATAAATTCACAATATTTTGCTCACTTGAATCATTTTCCTCTTTGTCCTCATCTACAATATAATAAAAAGAGTGTTAATTAATAATTTCGAAACACAAAGTAATAATTAAGTGGATTGGTACCAATCCGGTTTACCACGAGTTCACTTTGAATGTGAGTCAAATTTTTAATAGATCTGATTTAAAATTGATCTTTATCAAAATTTTAACTTTTTTTTCAATCCAACTTAATCCAAATATTTGATGATTGAATCGATTCACAATTTTTAATCAATTTCGATAGTGCTAATAATATATTCTTATAACTAAACATGCTTATAATTATATTATTCTTAATGGAATATTTTAACTCCAATACATATGGTTGTGTATAAATACTCAACTCAAAAGAATTGGAATTGGAATATGCTAGGACATCTTGAGCAAAATATTTTATAAAGATGTAAAACATTTCAGGATAGATGATAGACTAGTATTTATAGAAGCTTTATTTTGTTATAGAACATTGTATAAATTTAATAACTGTATTTTATATGCATATTGTTTGTGAATTCATTAATTTGTTTAGAATAACGAAATTCGTGAGTGTTTCTCCAAATGAGTTTGTCTAATCGCAACGTTCTAAAATATAAGAAAATGTATAAAAAAAGAAATGTACATACAACGAGGGATATATGCATCGTTGTCGTTTCAGGAACCTTTAATGAAAGTTATAGTCTGAACCGTCGTAACTCTGAAATATGGGTAATTTTTTTTTAGGATGACTTTAACAATACTTCAAATGCGCAGTTGTCAGTTGAATTTTTTTTTTTTTTGTGGTTGACCTTTTTTAGAGACTTTTAATGACTATTCAAGGGAATAACCATCATTAATTCTGAATTTTTCGAAAAATTTTCCATTCTTTTTAGATGACGGTTTCAAAAGTAGTATGTTGTTATTAATAATAACAAAGACGGCGACGATAACGATGTAAGACTTTATAAATTATAATAATTAAAAAATATATAAAGGAAGTTAAACAGAAAATTTTAAATAAAAATTAAAATGGTTTATTACTTATATAAAGTAAGATTTAAAAAAATTGTGTTAAGTGTCCATTTCTGATTAAAGAAGATTTTCATAATATATTTTTATATGGAAATAATTATTAAATACATATTAATGAAGAAGGAATAGAGGGGAACTTAAAAAAAATATTAATGATGTTTTGAAAAAAAAAAGCTGCAATTATTATTTAATTAATCTCAACAATTAACTTAGAGTAGAACAAAAAATTAAGATCTAGAGTAAGTAATTCTGCTTATTTTTAAAATAATTGGATCCCTAGTCATTAAGGTGAATCGGTTCAAAACGTCACAACAGATATATAACCATTTAAATTTTTTTTCTAAACTTGTATTTTTAAGACTATGAATATATAATAAACTTACATATCTTTTTTATTAAAAGTTTGATGAAAAAAATTACTCTAGTTTTTCTTAATTAAATAAATATATCCATGTATAATTAATTTCATTTTCTAACTTTCTAATCTTTAAATTGATTTCTGTAATTGAAATGTTAGTTTTGATTTGTCATATCATCAATTTTGGATTAGATTTCAATTCATCAAGTCATTTCCTTCTAGGTTTTTTGTTTCTCCTTAATTTTTTTATGAAAAATCGGAATTATTGACCTATCATGTCAACATTTTTTGTATTATCTTTTAGATCTTTATATTATTTTGGAATGAAAATACTGTGATTAAGGTGTGATATTTTTACCTTTAGAGATACCAATAAAAGTACGTGTTGATAAAAACAAAACAAAAACAACAAAAAAAAAGTAAGTGTGGAAAAAAAAAATCCTATTGTTTCGTTACCATTAATGACATAGTAAGAGGAATGAAATAAAATAATATATTAAAAACATCAAGGACCGAGTGAACAAGTATAATAACCGTTAGAATTTTATTCTTTCCTTTAAGAATATTTTTAGTTTTATAATCTTTATGTTTTTTTTTTGTCTTTCATTCTGCAATCTACTTATAAACAAGATTAAATGAATATTTCAACTCATTATTATCGTGATAATTTTGTTATAGATTGAAAATGGAACAATCCAATATTAACATTTATTTTTCATTTTAAATTACCTCATTAGTTTGTATAGACGGTTTACGTATTAAACCAGGGAGGAGTAATGAAAAGGTTGGATAATTTACTCAAAAGTATATATTTAATGTAATAAAACTATTGTAAATAAATAGTTATAGCAATCTAAATTGTTATATTATGAATGTTAAATATGTAAAAAAAAGTGGTAATAGTATTACATTGTAAAATGATAAAAGTTGGAAGATATAAAGAAGAATACAATTAATTAAATAGAGAAAATAGAAGTGAAACAAATATTTGTTTTAAATCGTGTAATTTTATTTAAAGATAATTTGATAGCAGGAGTTTGGTGTTGAGTACAATAATAGCATGCACTAAATTAGTGTTGTTGGTGAGGTTGATAGAGCGTTGGCAACATAATGAACCGAAAGATAAAGAAAAGGAGGAAGATTAAAAGTTTGATCGAAGGGCCTGAAGCGAAGGAGGGAAAAGTAGACAATAGAGGCACGTGCAGGTTAACATATTCCTTATCTTGTTTTGCTTTAGAACGAGAAGGAGTAGGAACGGTTGAGATGAAGCCAGTGGTAGGATTTGGAAACGCACTAATGAATAGCGGGATTGGAGAAGTGAGGTGGGTCCCAGGGTACCCCACGTGTGCGACTTTGCGAAAAAGGAGAGTGGCCCAGCACATCGCGTCGGCACGTGTCGTGAGATGAAGATGGAAGGTCGAGTGGCTCTCCCTTCTCTTCGACACACTCACTTGCTAGGGTTGTCGCAAAGTGCAGGCCCACCCTCAGATTCCACCACTCGCGCTGCTCGTCGCGTGTGTCCTTTTTCTGCCCCACGGTGCCCGCAGATACTTCTAGAAAAGTATTACTAACATGTAATGGGATTAACTAATTACTTGGATTTCTTGTGAAGTTAATTTTCTTTGTTTATAAATGACAACGGCTGTAGAATGATTTAACATATCAATTTTCAATAAATTGACATTACTAACTTTAAAATACAGTTTATATTAAATTAGGAGCTTTTTAATAATTTCTTCATGTTGTTTCATTAAAATACAATATATACACACACACTATGTTGTTCCATGAAATTAATTAGTTAATATTTGACTATTTTTTAATTTGGACAACGCACATATTTTTTTCTTATATTAAAAATTGCATGTACTATTTAAGTTCACCTTAACAAAGTCATTTCAGTTTCATGAAAATAATTTAGTAATATTTTACACTTTTTGACAAGTTAAAAGGACAATTTTCTTTTTTCACAAAACCAAAGTTCAATTTTGTTTAAGAAATTTCCAATTATTCAGGTAATTTTGTAAAAAAAGTATAACATTTTAGTAATTTTGAAAGTAAAGTATCCATTTTAATAAATAAAAAGGCAGCAGAACATCGTACATTTAGACCATATGCAAGTCAGTGTAGGTCAATCTTGCGTAGAGATAGTTATTGACGGTTACGAATCCAATGGCTAGGAATATAATGATTAATTAATTTTACTAATTAGTATTTTTCAAGTTATAAATTGAAGTGTGTTTAATAAATAATTAATATTTGAAAAGTTGATTAACCACATCCTTTTCCGTTTTCTGTTGTTTTCTTCGGTGTTGTTTCTTCTGGGAGTTGTCAGAGAGGACTGGACTCAGTGGTGGCCATCTCTTCCTCGTATTTGAGCTCTGACACGTTTGTCAGCTCCATCATTTTCAGAAAACGATGGTTAAAAACTCTGTTCTTTCTTTCACCGTTGAAATTTACACAGTTCATGAAAAATCTTAAATAGAAAATAAACACCATTTAATATTTTATTTATAAGTAAGAGAATTTGTAAAAAAAAAAACATTCAAACCAAATACACAATAAAAAACATATCGATATAAATCACCATGCATCTTTCTAATTGTCGTTATGAAGAATCCAAAGATCCAGTTAATAGGATCATACAGTACGTAATTGTATGCATGTAACCCCAAACAGTTCTGACACCCTGAAGAACATTGTGTATTCTTCATTGACGTGTTCTAGTATACTTTATCCATTCCTGTAAAACTACAGGAAAAAGACATTGCATGAAAATGAAACGATACGTGGAGGAAAAAGGAGGAAAGAGAACCATTTTTGTCCAACCCTATTATTTTGAGCATGGAATACACAACACTGGTTTGAAAATTTACGTAGAACTGATCCAAAATATTGAATTTTAGGTTAATTGGGGTCGGTAGGTATGGAAATTTGGACTTGTAGTTGAAGTTTGGACGTATATCCTATGAATTGAAGATGAGCAAATGTGGGTCCTCTAGTTGGACATTTTCCTAATAGACTTTGCATAAACGAGTTGCTTTAAACTGGCACCAAAGATAAGAACACACTCATTAGTTTTAGACAAATACAGTATTTGATTCACTATTCATCATACACTATTAATGTTTTCTAGTTTTTCGCAGATTTCTTGATTTTTTCAATTGTTTTCAACTTCTAAGTATTTTAAAAAGTTGTGACCTACACTTGTAAAGAATTATATAAAGTGATTATCTTCTATACGATGTGATTTAAAATTTGATAGTTTCAGTGAAAGTTTTTGAAAGATGGTTGTAATTAAATGAGAGTGGTATCTGAAAAGGGAACCAGAAGAATATTTGCTACTTTCTTGGCTCCATGTGACCATGTTTAAACCTCTCGTTCTTTGCATGGCTGGCTTTGATTATGCTCATCAGATTTAGCAAAATTTGGAAATTATTCGTATCGATCATGGCCAAAATCAACAAGTTGAAAGTACAACTTAGAAACATCTAGAAAACTAGTTCGATTCCTCTTTTCCTGTTAAAACTCAATAATCAAGAACATTTTTTTATGTGTTCACAGTATGAGAACCTCCAAGAAAAGGAAGACAGAATATTCTCCACTTCTAAAAGTTCGAAAAATAAAAAACGTTATTTTAGTAGAACATTTTTTTTTAAAATATAGTTGTTATTTAATTAGATAGGTTACTTCATATTATTAAATTTAATTTCACGTTAATTTTCTTTGTTTTAAATTTTTATTAACTTGATTTAGTCGTATTGAATTTATCTCAGTCAAAATTTGGATATATAATACTGTTTATTATTGAAAATTTTATAACTTTCATGTTCACGGTAAGATTAAGAGGATTTATTAATGATTTCATGTCGACTAAAAATAAAATTAATAAAATAGAAATAATTTATAGTATATATACAAAAACGATATTTTATTGAGATTGTATATTGAGATTGTATATTGAGATTTAGTATTGGAAGTCTCACATCAACTAGAGATAAGGTCAATTTATAATATATAAGTGAGATGCAAACCCACCTTACAAGCCGGTTTTGTGGGGTTGAGTTAGGCTTAAACCTACTTTCTAATATAATATCAGAATCATGGTTTAGAGTCTATCCTAACGAGTTCTAAGTGGACATTTCTGTTTCCACCCGTTGTTAGGCCGTTATCGGACCACCCATTAATTTCTACTATCACGCACGAGATGTCTATACCTCGGCTAGAGATAAGGTCAATTTATAATATATATATATATATATATATATATATATATATATATATATATATATATATATATATATATATATATATATATATATATATATATATAAGTGAGGTACAAATCTCACCTTACAAACTGGTTTTGTGGGGTTGAGTTAGGCTTAAACCCACTTTCTAATATTTAGGCGCAAGTTTTACTATTTCAATACCTTTGATTCTCACATCTCAACGTGAATGTAAGAAGTTGGTTGGAGATATTGCTGATTTAAGAAGATTTTCACACATAAATTGTATTATCTTAATAGAGGTGTTTGAAAATTGAATTAAAGGTAAAGACTTAGATAGGATGTTTTGATAAGTACTATAATGTGTAAGAATAAATTTTATGGTTTCTAGAAATATAGAAATATAGAATTTTTTTGGGATAGAAAGAGTTTATAAACTTCGCAAAAGGTAGGCTTCATTTGGGATTTTTTTTTTTCAGTTGTAAACGTCAAATATTTCAATAAATAATAAATTTTTTATTTTAAAAATTACCTTGCTTGTAATTTTTCAGTGTCAAAATAAATTAGTAAGGTTATAAAAAATTATCTGAGCTTACTTATTAAGTTAAAAAACTTTGACCAAATGACAATTGACCAATGTTTTCGTATGACATGGGAAAGGAATCAGGCTGGATCCTAAAAAATTGGGCCGAAAAGCATAGGTACTATTTGGTATAATATTTTTTTTTCTTTTAAAATTTATTTGAATATAATGCAAAAAGAATATTAAATATATTTTGACAAAATACTTTTAATAATAATCAAATTTATAGCATGAATGATAATACGTGTACGATGATACTGAAATGCCGTCATGTTTATTTTTAGAATGATAAAACGCGATAGTAATATATATATTGAAAAGTGTATTTTAATTTTTAAAAATATATGACTATTATTTTGTGAATTTTATTAAAGTTGTCAATATAAGAATTATAAACTATTACTGCTTTATAGATCAGATACTTTATTAATAAATATAGTAAAGTATAGTAAAGTATTGACCAAGAATCATGTTGGACATATATATGTGATTCAAATTGAAGTGTGGGTCCATCATAAATGATAACGATAGTGAAAAATATTACTATCAAATATAATAATAAAAATGTGTTTTTAACAAAAATGAAATTTATAAAAAAGAAAATACTTTGTAATGAACAAAAAAATATATCGAAATTAAAAATCGGATCATTTCAAGTTCATTTATGTGTAATAGGTTTTGCTACATCTAACAACTAAACACTAGACTCTGAACACCTCAAAAGGAACTTTAAATCAAATTGAAAATTTGAAAATTCTATATGATGCAGAGATGAACTTTACATGTAGGACCAAATAAAAAACTAGAAGAAACCCTCAGAATGTTGACCTTTTATTTATTTATTTTTAATTTTATTCTCATTCAAACTCATTTATGCATTGATTAATACAATGTTGAAAAAAAAAGAGTAAAAGCGAAGAAATTGATTAGTAGGTCTCACTTCAGTATATATTTCAACGCGCCAAGAAAGAATTTGCATAGAAAGGTGTTTATATATACACATATTTATATATAATATTTTTTATTTTAATAATTAATTATTATAATAATAAACTGTAATGACATATCTTTCTTAATAAGCGTAAGGCTCTTGTGTTTCACTAATAATAAATAAAAATTACAACAAGAACCATGAAATTATAAAAAAAAACATATTAACAAGAATAACAACAGTAAAAACAGTAAGAAAAATTTCAAATTAAATTGTTTTTAAAAATTAACTTTCTCTTTATTTTCTTTCGACCAAACCACTCTATTTCAATTCTACTTCTCAGTTTATTTTTCTCGCTTTTCATATCCACTTACTTCTTCTAACCTACATAATCTATATACGGAAGTGTATAATTACAACTTAATGACTTAATTTATTTTCTGTATACATAAGCACGTTATTAGAAAATGATAACAGACTTGATTCCTCTCCTTTATATACAAGTGTCTAACTAAATCGAATCTCGATCTTATTAAGAAGAAACTATATAATGCATTTGTCTTCAACCTCTTCAACAAGATGACAACTATATTTTCAGTTGAAAGGGACAAGACATGGTATTTGCGAAGGTGGTAGTGAGTCTTGCACCCAACATCTTTGTTAAAGTCGAAACTTTGACCAATTCTAAATACTCATCCCACCAAATTTGATATCCCAGTTTGAAAATCTGTCTCTCATACCAAAATAGCTCACAAAATATATTAAAAAACTTTCTATTACTTGATGCAAATGTCACATGTTTTTAGAATTGCGTTATTTGTACTTATTCTTTTTCATAAAAAAAAAGTTAGAAAAAAAAAATGGTTATGATAAACACCCCCTTATTCCTTCTACTTGTCACATGTTACAAATAGTAACACGCACCATTCCCATTATCATCTTGTTTGATCACAGCGATGCAATCTTTGATGGTTTACTTGAAAAACATAATGACTTCATCAAACCTAGGATGACCAATCTAATTCATATTTAGTTCCAGAAAAAAAAAAAGTAATAACAGTCAGAAGAAAACATTCCAGAAGTACAAGCTAATTAATAGCGTCTTCAGACATTTTTAGAGTTTTCTCATAGCACAGATTTGATTGCTAACTAATGCTTTAGCACATTTATTTTTCTTCATGCTTATCTCAGTACATATCAATATTTTGAACTTAATTGAGAGTGGTCTAAGAATTATTGCACAACTGCCATCTATATTTTTCAATTGGTTCTTATGTAGTCAAGAATTCATTTTTTTTAAGGATATGGTCTTTCAAATCCCCAGGATCTCTATTATTATATGGAGAGACAATCCTCATTTATTATTTATTTTGACTCCCATTGCAATCTCTTATTTCTACCCAGAAATGTTGAATGCCATGAAAACAACATCTATAATTTTCACAATTTTGAAATCAATAAAACAAATAGCATTGTTCATACAGAATGAATTTTAAACCTAATTTTCAAGTTTGTAAAACTAACCTGTAAAAAAGATTATATTTTTGTATTATAAATTGGTTTTATATTTACTTGATGTGAGATTTCTAACGTATCTCTTATTTCAAGATGTATATATCTTAAAGGTGAGATTATATATAAGATGTATATATCTTAAAGGTGAGATTATATATTTTTAAAAGATAGATTTTAAGCCTAACTCAATCCCACAAAATTGGTTTGTAAGGTGAGGTTTGCACCTACTTATATAGTTGTTGTGGAACTTCCAACACCCCTTGACGTCGAGGTATATACATATGTCGAACAAACAACAAATATCAATAGGATATACTTTAACCATAGCTTTGATACCATTTCAAGAGGTGAACTTTAAGCCTAACTCAATCCCATAAAACTCGTTTGTAAGATAAGATTTGCATTCACTTGTATATTTTAAATTGTTCTTATCACTAGTCATTATGAAACTTTCAATAGATATTAATGAATAATTTGATAATAATCTTGATAACGAATGGAACAATAGATTAAACAAATAAATTTCACTAGAATAAATTATATCTCAAAATTATATACAATTTTAAGAAGTTGATTTTAATTACTAATTCAATCCCCAAAAACATATTTATAAGATGATAATTAACGTTTTTACGACATGAGACTTTCAATAGGAAAAATCCAACATGGCTACTTATACATGCGAATTTCGATGTTAATTAATCTCCACAATTTGGCAAAGCAATCTCTTTTACTGTTTAAAATTCATTTGGGGTGGAAATTTGACAAGACTGTTGTTCCACATGATGATATTTGTTCGCACTGTTGGTATTGATCGAAAAAGATTGCAAAAGCAAAAGGGTGAGTGTTCTTAAATGATGTCTAAGAGCTTTAATAAAGTTTTGGCGTGGGTTAGTCGGCCATCTTAGCATTATATGGTTGGGATGTGCAAAACTTTGAATAAACTTTATGGTGGAGTGGTATTAACTATATATAGTTGATGTCAAAAGAAATTAAGGGGTTGGGAAGCTCTTCACGTGCGATTGTGTGCTAAAATGAAAGCATATATGCAGCCCCTTGTGGGTCCTTATTGCACCAAAATACATTAAATCACATCAAAAGTATTTCAATGAAATTTTAGTACCATGCATTTATATATGATTGACAAGGTCAAATTTTAGAAAATTTTTGCACCCAGTTTCTTCTGTTAGGTCATCTCATAATGTACTGTCCCCTTGAAAGGAAACAACGTTTCTCAATGCTTTGTTCAATTAGAGTTCTTAGGTGGTTTAGAATCAGAGCTTTCCAATAAAAAAAAAAGGATTTTGAAGTATAGTAGTAAAGCTAAATGGCTTTTATCAGGCACAGGTTAGGAGTTAGCAGTTCACTTTGAAAAAGACTGCTTCAGAGTCAACTTAATTGATTTTGAACGAGTATGATTTGTTTGCTCTAATTTAGTTGAAATTGTATTATTATGATCATCATCTCAACCAACTAAATTAAAAAGAAAAAAAAAAAAAGAAACGTTGGTGTTTGTTGTTAGCAATTTTGAGGATTGAAAAGCCCACTACATATGTTTTGTTCTTTGATTACACCTGAAGCGTAAACATGTAAAAAATCTGAAAGTACTGATAAAAGGATTGAAAGTGAAAGTTGTTATTGTCAGGTTTTGGAACAGTGAATTATAGGAGGTTGGCTATAGGAAGAAGTTAATGGAGAGGCTTTTTTTCATTTGAAATTTGGCCATTATGATGATAAGTATTGAAGTGAGAAAACGAAAGAGATGGGAGTGAGCGTTACTAATCAGTGTCAACAGTGAAAGGTAGAATTGGAGACAAGGGAAAAAGATAAAGATAAAGAGAGGAGAGGGAAAAAGGAAAAATATATAATTATGATGTGATAGATAGAGTTCTTTATTCAAAGGGGGCTAACTTTATTTTGTTTTCTAGTAAACAAAGGTGTTTGAGAGCAGTTTTGGTTCATGAATCTATGGTTATGATTCGTGTCCTCTCCAACACAATTTTCAATTTTCTCTGAAAATAACTTGACCTTGGATTGTTTTCTACGCCTTAATTAATCAGAGTATGCATGAGCTAAGCAACACGCAAGGGATGGCTTATTCCTGTACTGTTTTTTCAATGAAATACCTACATTTTCAAACACGGATTTCCTCCATTAATATTATTATATTATTTCTTCTCCTTTCAAATGAAAATATATTGCCTACTTATCACATCAATTTAAATTCACCAGTATGTTTATTTTTAGCCAAGGCCCTACAAATATATATCTTATTTATGAAGCCACTTCTTTTATAATATGGTCAGTGTTAGAGAGGTTCTGCAGACATCAGAAAGTTTGTTCTGCAACACTCAGATTTCTTTTCTTTCTTTTTTCTTCTTCAGCTGGTACATATAAATTAGTCCATACAAGCCCAAAGGAAAACTTGCAAGCAATAAAAATAGCGCAATACAGAATTTTGTCAAACTCTAAGGGTAGATATGCAAATATATATATATATATATATATATATATATATATATATATATATATATAATTGTTTTTATTTCTATAAAAATAAAGTGTTGTGTAAAGTTATGTTTTACAATTACTATGCGAGTGAAACTTCTGAGAAATGAGTAAAAACAAAAAGGATCAAGATTAAATCAAGCTAAATAGATTTGGGAAGTTTAAATGAAATGTTCGCAAGGATTCTTTGGAATAAGTCTTAATGTTCTAAAATGTCTTACCGATCTAAACATAAAAACAAATATATATAGAATGTGAAGGTTAAATACTATTCTTCTGAGATGATTTATGCAGTGTTTCTATAATGGAGGTCTAACATAATAGTATATCCAATTATGTAGTGTTTTTTAATCTTGTAAAAGAGTCAGGACATCCAAAATGTCCTTTTATATTTAATTAATTTTTTGTTACTCAAAAAAAAAATAGTCATTTTCTTAATGGTTACTGATATCAAACATGGAAAATGAGCATTCGGAAACGATTTTCACAAGTATTGAAGCTAGTTTATCCTTTTTGGAAGTATGTTAGTGATGCCCTTTATTCATTCATTAAAGTGTTGTATACATTTCAGCGGTGAGAATTAAATATGATAAAGATTTGTGTATTATTAATTGATACACACATGATGATAAGGAACATAATAACATAACTTTTGAAAGTTAATTATATGCGATTGTCTGTAAAAGGAAACCGTACGTGAGCCTATGCTAACATGAAAGTTATTGTGTATATAATATGTACATTTATTATGTATATATATTTGTGTGATATGATTAGTGGTATGACCTATCTGAGACAGAAATGGGTTTGAATTTAGTAATGAGAGATAGCACAGATATGCAGTGCAGATGATATCGGATTTGTACTACAAAAGTCTGCTTGATAAAGTGCAGACACGTAATGGATGCTCCAACAAAACATACCTGTTAACGTATCCGGCTCACAACACATGCATATGTATGTTCATGTTCCGGTCAAACTTTTCAGGATTCTAACCAAAACAACGAGTGTTGAATCAGAGTTTCTTTTTGTTTTTTAATGTATCTTAGGGTTGTTTATAGATTATAGAACAATACCATGCTTCTTAAACCTTCTTAAATTAGAATAATATCAAAAAACATGTTCTCACAATGCAACAATGCCGCACTCGTTACAACTTTTTAAATTAGAATAAGGTCTAACAACTAATGTTCCATTATTGATATCATTCAGAAGCTCACCATTTTATACAAAATGATGGTTTAGATCTCATAATGATTTGAGAATCTAGATTTTACTATTTTATATGGATTAGACACATGAGGATTGTAGTGGTCTGGATATCGTAATGATTTAAGAATTTAAATCACATCACTTATTTATTTACCATTTTATGTAAATTAGAACTAAGTTGATTATGATCGTCTGAACATATTTAGAGATATATTAATATTGCTCACATAACAAAAAACAATTAAGAGGGCACAAAATTAAAAAGGCATGCAAAAAGTCAATGAGATATATTGTCTAAAATTGTATGGAGATGAAATTAATTCCGTTTATATTTTTATAAGAAATAGTTTAGTGACAAAAATAGAGTAGTGAGTTTGACCCATAACCTCATTTACACGCATCTAGAGATCAACCAAGACTAAAATTGCATTGCTATCACTTCAACACATGATAAAATCACCCAAGACTATTACAAGCTCATACACCACCATGGATAAGTGTATTACCTCAACTAGTAAGACCAATAGGATTTTTATATTTTTTGAAACTTTTTTCACAAATTTTCAATAAAATCTTTTAAACATGAATTTTATATAATCTCTCTGTAAATTTTATAAAGTTTTAGGCAAAGCGACCTTGTAATGTGTGCCACAAATGAAACGTAATTTGCTTTGTTTTCTTCCTAAAAAAAGTGAATCATGAAAGAACCCAATTTGCTTAGCTTTTCTGATTAGAAGAAGGTAGACATGACGTAGATATATATAATTAAAAAAAAAAGTGAGAATAATGGTAGCCATGGATAAAGTTTAAAATACATGGGAAAATTAGAAAAATGTGTAGGTAGGCATCACATTAGTTGAATCTTGAAAATTATTATCTGAGTGAGATAAATACAAAACGTGGTGTACGGGAACACATTTCTTTCAGGTACATTAATAGAATTCATAATCTATAAAAACTTCCACAGAAAATACCAAAGAAGACTTGGACTTTTCTAAACGAATTTAAAATGTCATATTCTTAATGCTATATGAAAATCAAAAGTTGAAAGCAATTTATATGGTCAAGAATTTGCAAACTTGGAGGAATAAGTACCCAATGCTCAACTAACCATTTCAAATCATTTTAATTTCCTTTCTGAATTCAGAGAGGTGAGCTAAAAAAATATGCTAACACCATATCTTCAGCTTCCATCATAATTTATATTATATTATATATATATATATATATATATATATATATATATATATATATATATATATATATATATAGATATTACAATTTTAATCATAATAAACAAATATTTTAAAATTCAATAATAAGAAATAAGAAAACACAATAAAAAAAATTGAAAGAAAGCACAATTGTTAATATTGAGAGATTCTACAGATAGAATCTAATGCAAGATTTAGTGTACCGTTTAAGCTTATAAATGTGTCACCACATATAGAACTTAAAATAAGAAAATAACATAATATCATTTAAAGAAAACAAAATCATTAATAGGCAAATGCCCTATACTGTTTAACTAATTTCAATACAACTAGATGGTCCTTAGTAGACAATCTAATGTTCACTTCGATCATACAATTTAAATTGTTTGAATAAGCTATTTAGCAGATGGTCTACAACATATGATTTAGAACCTACCATCACAAATATAATATTAAGAAATTCAATATATATATATATATATATATATATATATATATATATATATATATAACTACTTTGAATAAAAGTGTTTTTACAACCTTTTATTCAATCAGATATGCATCCAAAAACATATCTTAATTAATTGTCTCTCTAACCTTTTTCTATATTTTTTTTAATTTTTTTAATATTTAAAAAAATACTCATAGTTAAAATAACCTTTTTTTTATAATATGATTTGTTTATAATAAATCTAAAATAAAATTTATAATTTTAAAAATTAATTTATTGTAATTAAATTTAAAAATTAAAAAATATCTTACTGTAAAAATTTAAATGATATAAAATAAAAATTTATCTTGTACATGCTAAAACAGTAATATAATATAAAGATGATAAATTAAAAAGGCAACCACTTAAATTGAATTAATAACTCAACACACATATAACCCCATTTTTTATACTTTGAATTTTATGGAATGTCATTTCTTCCTGCACCCATTTTTACTTTCTGCACTTCCTAAAGTTTAGACGTTCCCTTAGCCTAATGGAATTATATATATAAACCTTTTTTATTCTTCTTCCTTTAGGACTGCACTCCACTTCATGAAAAGAGGTATGATTTTATGTATGGTGGTGTAGAAAATTTTAAGTTGTGTTTGTTAAATCAGCTAATATTCAGTGGGGGCGAATTAATTTTTCAAAACTTTAATTTTTCTTCGTTTTCGGAAACAATTTTTACAATCTTGTTAACCAATTAACAAAGTATACTTGAGATACTGAGGATTGGAATTTTTCAAATTATAGAAATAACAAGAATAGAGAAAGAAAGATAAAGAAACCTACAAATTTATACTTGGATTGCACAGAACCTGCATTCAATTTACTTCTTGCAAATCTCATATAGAAAATTTTTATTATATCATATAGAGTTTATAAGAAACTTGATAAACTTATCAAGAACTACTCTCTAGTGTAAAGCTATACACAATATTGTACAAACACTATCACTTACATAGTAATATCAACATGAATGAATTAAAATTACATAAAGAAAAGTGAAACAAATACATTTGTTTGTGGAGATTTTACAAATTTTGCCTATGTTAAGCCAAATGTCTTTGAATCAATTCAATCTTGATTTATTTTTGATGAAAATTTGAAACTTCATAATACTCTTTCTAAGAACATTTTAATCTTTTTTTTCTATTTTTTATTTTTTTAAATCATTATTTATTAGAGAAAGAAGGATAAATATTTTAAATAATTTCTTTTTAATGATTAATCTATTATATTATTAACTTAATCAATTAATCTTATTACAAAAGTAGTGTTCATTAGTCAAGATTAACTTAATCCGAGTATAATTTTAATATAATTGATTAATGTGACAGTTTTAAGAGTTATAATAGTCATATATTTAAAAATGGTTTAATTAATGTCATAATTATTCCTAATTAACTCATGTTACCATTTTAATAACAATCTAACTTAACTCATGTTACCATTTTCTTAGTGTTGAGAATCAACTTATGTAATAAACATCCATGCTTCTGTAGAGATGCTATAATATTGTAATGAATAAGTCATGGCATTACCCATGAAACAATGGTAAGGATGTTTCATGCTTATTGTTATTCTAAACTACTGGAGGGGCTTGACTGATGCAAGATGGAGAGGCGCCAATGAGAAATTTTAAAACTTAGGGAGGTGCAGGAAGCAAAAATGGCCTTTATGGAATGATACACATTATATAATTTCTTCCGTTAGATTTGAAATTTACAATTTTACCTTTTTAGATTTTAATTTTGTGTTTAAGAATGTACGTTCTAAAATATATAATGTGAGATACAATTTATTTTGGATTGTAAATTTCAAAATTATATTTTTAGTTGTGCATTTTAGAATAAAAAATAAAAAATGCACTCCAAATTATATAATTCAAAATATAAAATAAAATTGCATTTTAAATTACAAAATCTATAATATATTTTTCAACAGAAAAAATATGTCAGAGTGGTGGAGAGAGAACCTGGGGAGAAAGCATGGGGAGAGGGGTGCTGGCTGGAGGAGAGGATAAAAGAGATGAAGGAATGAAAATAAAGATAAATTGGTAATTTCATAAGTGTATAGGGATATAGGAATGCAGGATGAAATGTATGGAGGTGTAGGAAGTATATCATGTCAATCTTGGAGCCCAAAAGCTTATAACCTTCGTTTTTGTCTGATCCAAATCCAGTAGCACAATATATTTTCTATAATTTTTTATTATTTTCTGTAATTTTTTAAAACTAATTTTATAACCCAAAATCTTATAACCTTCGTTTTCCACTAATTTTTTAAAGTTTGTTTATTTTAACAATTTTTCAATAAATTAAAAAATGACTGCTGTTTTACAAAATAAACTAACTCCAACGTGTAATTTACATTCACATTGTGTGATAGTATATGAAACATAAATTCCTCTACAAAAATTTTATTTATAACTATTATGTTAAATAACATATAAATATCTACATTAATATAAAACTTATTATAAAATCTAAGCACATCCCATATCATCCACCAGAAAAAATCCACCATAAAAAACATGAACTTCATTAGCTACTAAATCTTTATTAAACAATTAAAAAATGATAAAAATAAAAAATAACTTTATTTGAGCATTAATTTTCTCATAATGTAAATCTAATGAAAATTGTGTGTATAGCAAAGTGCATATAGAAAAGAACAAAACTTTTGTCAATAATTGTGAAAGAAGTTTGTGTAAGAAGAATTTTGAAAAAGTCAATGGGTTATCCAATAGTGAAGGTTGTGTATCTGTTGTGAATGTGACAGTGAAAATGGAGAAAGATTCAGTGGCGATTGACCAAATATAGTGACCTTCCCACCAACCCCCATTGTTATGGGCTGCATCCTCACACAACTTCTTGTGGTCCTTCAGGCCCATAACTTCAACCTATAAAAAACAAAAACTATGCCATTTGCCTAATTATTTCCAACATTTCCATTTCATTAATTTTTCATCTTTCCGACATTTTTTATTTATTTCTCACTCTTTGTAATTAAATATGTGTGATAAAATTCATTTTATTGTAATTAATTATATTACAAACAAAATATATAAATAATTTTCTAAAAGAAAAAAAAATAACAAAAACAGTGTCACTAATTATTATAACCAAATTCAATTTTCAGAAAATTTATAGTTAATATCAAATTCGGTTTCCAGAATATGCTAGTGCTACAGTCAACTTAGGGCAAAGTTATATTGGATTCAGAAAATCTGAATTTGAATATCTTAAGCAAGCTTTTGATTAAGAAACTTAAGGATAAAAAGTCCCTTTTTCATGAAAAAATCAGTCATATGACCAAAAGATGAAACAAGAAGATCTGTTAAGGAATATAAAAATTTGCCACGTGTCAGTACAAAAAGACTTTTTATGTGTGAAGCAAGAACATGTTTGGATAATTTTATATTTTCTACAAAGATTTCTAGAAGAAGAGAAAAATTTAGAAATTGAAAATTTGTATCTTAGTTGGTAAGAGTTAGGTTGGTTTTTGCCTTAATATTTTTCGTTTGGGTCTCATTTAGCGATCAATAAGAAATTCTTCCACCTCGCTCAAAGGCTGAGTTTTGACTTTAAAAAGTCCTATATGACTGTTCATAACACTAATTTTATTTCTTGATATTATAATTAATAATTAAAGGGTGATTTATATCCCATTTGAATAGTATCATAGTTCTTGAGGTGGTCAAAGAAAAACAACACTATATATATATATATATATATATATATATATATATATATATATATATATATATATATATATATATATATATATATATATATATATATATATATATATATATATATATATATATATATATATAATATAATATAAAAGTTTAACCGATAAATCGAAGAGTGATTTTCATATTTTGTAAAAGACACACTGATTAATAAACCATTGTAATTGAAATATAAATCTGTCATTAAATAATATTTATTGTATTAGCTATATATATCCCTATCAAATTATTACACAAGTATTTTGCATGTCATAGTATAAATCTAAGGCCCTGTTCTCTTGAGTGGATTTGAGGGGATTTGAGAGGATTTGAAAATAATTTTTTTTATCGTTTTTTTGAGCGAATTTAGAGGTAAATGAGAGTGAATTTGAAAATAAAATTTGTGAGAATTAGTATAGAATTGTATTGACATGACATATTAAAAAAAATTATTTTTAAATTCACTCTCATTTACCTCCAAATTTGCTCAAAAAAACTATAAAAAAAATTATCTTCAAATCCTCTCAAATCCCCTCAAATCAATTCCCTCAAATCCACTCAAGAGAACAGGGCCTAAAAGTCCAAATAATTTTCTTTACACAAATCCAAAAATGATCTCATGTTTTATGGGACTTGTATTTGTTACTGTTTCTTTGTATTACTATAAAGGGCAGAGTCCATTTTGTTAATGATATTTCACTGTATGACTTTAACTGGAAAAATATGTTTGACAAAAAACAAAGATATAAAGTGAGAAATTAAAAATACGTTCTTAATTAATTTAAAAGTAAACCATACATTAAATAATTAATTAAATTAAAATTAAAAGAAAAAAAGAGAGCCTATAGAGGATCATTTATTTCTCAAGTCATAGATAAAACAAATAAAAGTTTATACAATTAAAAAAATATTTAGGAATTTATTTTTATTATATATACTTTTCAAAAATTTCGATAAATATCAACTATAAAATAGTCTAATTCAACCCCAAAAAAATTCATCTTTATTATTTTTATTGGTTATCCATTATTTAATGTGTTCAATAAATATTATTATATAAGTAGATGTCAAAAATCTCAATATATTTTTGTTAATGCAGTTATATATATATATATATATATATATATATATATATATATATATATATATATATATATATATATGTGTGTGTGTGTGTGTGTGTGTGTATAGATCAATTACAAAGGTATCAATCTAAAATATATAAGAACCCTTCGAGCTTAAAGATCTTGAAAGAGAATATAATGTTCCAATATTGAAGAAAACTAAGAAATGAAACTAAAATAGTTTATTAGGAATAAAAATTAAATGCCAATGGGACAAGTAGGTTTGTTTAATAATTTTAAATGTAATCAACACATTCATATCATTCATTAATTGGAATTCATAAATGAAGTTTATTTTATATTCTTTTTATAAATGAATCATTTCCCCCAGTCATTTTTAATTTCAAACGAGTCAAACCAACTTGAAAAAAACAGTTAAAACGTGAGTTGACCTAATAAGTGGATCATACATGTGCCAAAAAAAAAGCAAGTCGATCACATTGGTGTGAACACAGACACTGAATTATTTAGCAGAAGACATGAATTAACCTTTAGCATGTACTATATTATTGCTTCATAAGAACCACGAAGACGTATCCCACTTTAACACGTCTATGACCATTGCCACCAACCAATCAAAACCTTCAAACAAGGAATTCCACAACATAGAGTGTGCATGTCCACCACTACAAATTTTACTCTAAGTTTTATATTCTATAGAAATGAGATTATCTTAAGGTTTTGAATTAGAATAAATGTCATTTTGTTTTATTAAATATGTTCTTAGTCAAAATTAGAATTAGTTTCTCTTCAAAATTTTGGTTAATTTAATCTTCAAACTTTAAAAATTATAAACTTAGTCATTTTAACTAAATTTTATTAAGTTTATTTGATATTTCAAACGTGTTTCATGATAATATTGAAGTTATTTATGTTGTTTGATATATTTTTACTTCAGTATTTACTAAGAAACGTATTTGAAACGTCAAATAAATTTGATAAAATTTTGTTAAAAGAACTAAATCAATGTATCTAACAAGTTGAGAGACTAAATTGAATCAAAATTTTAAAACTGACTAATTTAAATTTTCACTGAAAATTAATGAACCAAAAACATATTTAATACGTGAATTTGACTCAAGTTTCATTGTTTGAAAGATCTATGACATATATGGTCATGACTCATAGATAGGGATGATCATGATCATTTGTGCAGTGGCTATGGTGTCTCCCTGACTTTGCTTTGTGGAGATGTTAAGAATGATGATCTAGCAATGTAATGTACATAACTTGCCAATCATATAAAATGCACAAGTGATCCAAGATGAAAAAGTCAAACGAGAAATAGCAAAAGATTAAAGAAGAAAAGTTAAAGCTGTTGCTGCAATTCTATCTTTTAAGTAGAAGATCAATGCTTTTGCAAACACAATGATGCACCATCATGCTTCTGTTCATTCTTAGTGTAAAGTTGCATTGCACTCACCTAAAACTGATTTTACACATTTACCTTGTTGTTAGTGAATATATCTTTCTTCTTCTTCATATGCTTTTACATATGTATCTTTTTACAACAAATAATTATGTTTAGGGTTTAATAAAAAAAAGTACATTGTGTAACATTTTAAAAAGTATGTTTAACATAAGTATACTGTCTAGATCATTTGTTAAATTGAAACAGTTTTTATGTTAATTAATGCATATCTGATCAATCATTAATAGTTTTCTTTTTCTTCTTTTTCACTTCCTTTGTCTACCCTAACTTTAGTTTTAAAAAATTGCAATTAACTACTTTGTCAGTTTCTAGTTAAATACATTAGTAATTTTCTCTTTCATAAATTAGTCAATTTTTGTATTTTACAACAGATAAAAATCATACATTTACTGCAAAAAAAGTGGTTACTTTAATAAATCGCTTCCATAAATACCATATTTATTATTGTTTTTAGTTTGTGTAAAAAAGAATAAATTATAATAATCATTTTATACTAAAGTAGTATTTTATTGTTTTTAGAAAAAAAAAAGCATTTGTACGTAAAAACTAGCAAAAGAAAACCTAATAAAATAGTTACGAGCTCTAGAGTCAATTTTGTGTGGAAAGAGAATATTCTTTTATTTTTGTTCCACATTAAATACAAATATGAAGTTAAATTAAAATAAATAAAAAAAGTGTAATTTTTAAACAAATCATTAGTATCGTCTTCAACTTTAAAAGTATACATAGACAGGAAAAAAAAACATCTTTAAAAAACGAGAAAGTTAGCAAAAAAATATATCCAATCGAGTGTTACTTGTTCTTTTTCTTCTTTGCTGTTCACAGTTTATTCAGAAATTGTCAACGATGCTGATGCATGTATGATTCTGGAACAGAAAAGTAGATTACGTTTTAAAGTACGATTCATTTAGGTTTTGGACTCTGAACCTTAAATATTATAGTTGGTCTATGAAACGAAGCCGAAAGAAGATACAAAAATAATATAATAAAAGCATGCAGACTTTATAGTTTACGCACATCAATATTTTAATCACCTTCTGTTCACACTTCCAAATTAGGGTTCTTGCTTTGCTTAAAACAACATAAATAATCCTTATGGATAGCCAATTGTAATAACCGATAAGGATGAAAATCTTCTGATAATGAAATTGATTATTATTGCATGCATAGATTTTTTTTTCCCTTAATTATGATCCCGTATCATTGTAAAGATTTTCTTTTGAAATCATCATATATTTGTCATCTTAATTTGTGGATTACATCATGTCCAAAAATTTTTTCTTTTTTTTAAGAAAACCAAACCATTAACGTAGGTCCTAGGAATGGCAAGGACTTAAATTCAACAGATTAGTTTGCTTTTTAATTTATAGTATTTATTTAACTACAAAAGGTTATATTTTCTTTCCTTTAATATGGGAGTTTTAATGCAAGTGTAAATTAAAAGTTAAGAATTTAGATCCATGATTTTGGGATATTTCAATTTTCCATTCTCTTCATTCTTGATGACATTCAACCATCGGATATGTATGTACCAAGAATGGTCAATCATTATTGCAGTGGCTTTTTCGTGACTTATGAAATAAAATAAAAAATTATATGTGTTACGTCACAATGTACAGTACTTAAATAAATTATACGATTAAAAAATTGTAAATACAGTATATTTGACGAACTCTTAATTAAGCAGGTCAACGTAGAGGTAGCTAGGGTGAGGTAATCCTCAGATTCATAGTTTTGTACCATAAAAATTGTATATTTTGCTATTAAAATTATTGAAGAACTATATTATAAAAAAAATACTTCGCATTGCGAGAATTGAATTTGTTAGGCTTTGTTAATTTTTTAAGATCGATTTGATTGGGAGTGGAGTTATTGCTTTTAAGGGAAATTGAAGAAATTTAGAAGGAAAGTTTATAAATGATTTAATCATTTGATAGATGAAAAAAAAGTTGTTTTTATATATTAAATTATAAATTGATGTGTTAAATTATAAAATTGACATAATAATTAATTAGTAATGGATTAAATAATATTATGGTATGATTAAAATTTATTATTAAATTTCTGAATTATATATTATATTAAAATAAAATATGTATACATAAATCGTTGTTAAACTAAAATTATTGTGCATTATAAATCTCAGTACAAAATAAATACAAAATGAAATTAATGTTAAAATTTGTCAACACAAACACATGTACATATAAACAACTTAAAACATAGAGGAATATAAAAAAATATTAATCATATAAAATTAGAAAAAAAATTATATTAAATTTAAAATATTGTGAACAAATGTAATATAAATATATATATATATATATATATATATATATATATATATATATATATATATATATATTTTGCTATATAACCTTTTAAAATGTACTAAATTTTGAAAAAAATTCCTTTTCAGACATACTTTAAACTTAGAAATATTTTAATAACCTTTTTAATTTAAAATATAAAAAAATAAAAATTATTCAAATACTTTTAATCTTAAAATTAAAAATCCTCCTGTGTTAACTAAAATTTGATATAACTTAACAAACTTTTATATATATGGATAAAATACAAATGAGATGTAACCCACAAATTTAGAGCAATATGAATTTAAGGTTAAAATTTTTAAACAAAAATAAATGCAAATGTTGTTATCAACGTAGACATTGACACTGTGATAACTAATTATTACTGCATATCTACGATTTTTTTTGTGAAACAATGCATTGAAGTATGTTTTTTTTTTATTAAATTATAAAACTGGTATAACATTTTATTATTTAGGTGTAGTAAAACAATATTATTATATGGCGAAAATTTATAATTAAACTTTTGAGTTGAGTCATCAACATTACTTATAAAGATTGTAGTTATCAAAAGAATTAATGTTTAAATTGGTCACTAATATTAATCAATAACCTATTTATGTTATTATTAATAAAAATATCACTATAAGAAATCATTAAATAACAACCAGTTTTAAAAAATAAAAATAATTATTTAATATGTAATTAATTTAGATATCAAACTATAAAGTATTGATATCTAACATAGTTTGGATTATAAATGAAAGTTATAATTGATCTGTGAGATAGAGTTTAAAGTGGCATTTAACATTAACCAATGTTTTAGCTACAAAATAATTAATATAAAAATTAGTATTTAAAATTATAAACCGTATTTATATTATATATATAATACTCAAATTTATTTATCAGATCTATGAAAAATTATCAAATCAACAATTCTGATATCTAAAATTCGTTTCTAATTTAACAAATTCAAGGAAGAAGAAAAAAAAACTCATGGTAATGGTAAGACAATACAAAACACAATATTAATTTTAGTAAAAGACAACTTATAAGTATAATTTTTTTGATATGTTCCTTATTTTAATATGTCCCACGAATCTCTCCAATATCTCGAATAGATAGCACATGTGATCATAAGACTTGTGGTTGAAGCCGTGCAAGAACACAAACCTTTTTTGGAACATGATTGATTCAGGTCTCATCTGGAGCAGGAATATATATAATACATAAATATGCAAATTGCTTCCACTTTGTTGGGAGATTTAAGAGAAAGTGTTGTTGTTTATAAAGAGGAATACTTACCACATATTAAGCTTGAAAGTGCCAAATTCACTTGTCTTGTCATACCACATACTACTGCATTATTTCTACTATTAACATCTGCTCTCTCCCTTATCCACTTCATTCCCATAATCACACACATGTCTAATTCTTCTTTCATGCTTATCACCATTCTCACTTTTATTCCCTTTCAAACTTTCTCTTATCTTCCATCTTTATTATTACTACAAAAAACTCTTTTTATATATATCAGTAAATGCCTCCAAATTTTTTAAAGAGATCACTGGAAAGCTATTTTTTTTCACTCAAGGTATGTTTAGCTTGAACCTCATCTGTACTGTACTAAGTGGCTGTTGTAAGGTTTAATCGTGTTTAGTTATGTAATAATAGTTTATGATTAGATAATAGTAAAAAACTATATTATATTAATAATAAACACTTAATATGTACGAGAAACCTTATAAGTGCTGTCAAGTTAGATTTCTTATGAACTGTCTGTTTTCTAAATTAAGTTTGTATGTATAAATAAATAAATAAATAGTGCTTATTCATCACAAACAATTGTAAGGAGAAGTTAGAGGAATAATTAGTAATTGAACATAATATAGAATTCGCACACAATATAAATTATGAGAACTTACTGTCTCCATTGTTTATGCCTGCTGCAAAATTATTTTTCTAAAAAAATTGAGAACGAAAAAATCTATCGAAATTAGTTAGGTAAAAAAAAGTACAGTTAAAAAAAGTAATATAACTATTTATTACACTAAATGACAATCACCAAAACATATGTGAAAAAAAAAGTTATAAAAATAATTTACTCTTTCTTGATTATTATAATTTCTCTTTTAATTTTTCATTACAATGAGTAGGTTGTTTTAGATATTGAAAATTAAAAAGTTGGTTAGTGAAGGGAATGGTACGAAACAAAAATAGGCACACATTTTTTTAACGTCTAATATTTAATATCTCAAAACAAAAGGTTAACATAAAAAATAAAACATCGGTGATATTTTTGTAAATAAAATTACTAATTAAACATGAAATTTCTCAATGCTTGATGTCATACACCATTTCAATGTCTGTTTAAGGAATTTTCGACGTCATATATGATGCCAGACTCTTCTTGTGGAGCTTAGCTTGTCAAGCTGCTGAACTTGAGTTGTTATAACTCAAACTATCAAGTTATGCACAATTAAACCATATAATATCGGATATCCACAAAATTGATGTCTAAAGTTTTATAGACATTGGTCAGTTCTAGAAATTGATGTCGACTTGTGTTTGAATCATGAAAATTTGAGTCAGAAAGATGTTTCTCTGTACATATTAATTAGACGTTGGATAGTTAGAAGGTCAACATCATACTACTTTATGCATCAAATGGTCAACATGTCAGCGTTTAACTGTGTTTAAGTCATTAAAAATGCAACGTCAAAGTCATTGTTTAGTCAAATTAGACGTCGGACGATTAGGACATCCGACGTCTTTATATATAGATATGATGTTGGTCTCCTAGATAGTTTGACGTCTAAATCATTAAAAAACTAGTGCAAGGGGCAATATTTTGCTTCTACTGTTTTTGCACTCTCTCTCTTCTTAGGACTTCAAACAATTTTGATGATAAGTGTAACCACTATCAAATGTTATTTTTGTTTCATTTAACACAAATGCACGTTGATTAGATGTTTTGGGTATGATTTATTTTATTTTGATCTATTGTTTTAGTGCACGGTCACTATTTTCAACAACAACAGTGCTCTTTCCCTCACTGGTGATGACTCTTCCACTCGACAACGAAACCACCCTTAAATATATACATTTAGTTTTGTTTTTGGTTATGAATATACATTGCACTTTGTTTATAAATTGGTTGTTGGATTTCATTTTAGTGTTTTCCTTTGCATAATTTTTGGATACCATGATTTAGTAAAAAAAAATTAGAAGTTTGATTTGTCTTCATTGGTTATATTTTGTCTTCATCATTAGTGTTTTTATGTTAGACAATTTTTTAGTGTTTTGTTTTTGGTATTTTATTTTGTATTAAATTTTTAAAAATATTTGTAGTATGAAATGATAGTTAAACATTTAGTGAAACTTAGTTCTCATTTGATATTTAGTATAAATATTAAATTTTTAATCATTTATATTAAATCTCAAATTGTTCTATCAAACAATTTGGAATTTATTTTATATAATTTGTTATAATGTGTACATTAAATTTTATGGACAAATTTGATAAAATTTTGGTTAAAATAATTTTGTGTTGTTCTTCATATGCATACTTGACTGTGGTCATAAGTTTTCACTTTCATTTCATGTATTTTGGAAACCAATACAAAATGCTATTGAAATTTTACCAAATTTATAATATTAGATTTCTTTGTATACATGTTAGCAAATAATGAAAAATACTTTTTCGAAATGAGTAGGGTAATGTTGTAAGAGTTAAAAACATTGATATTGATGAAAGTTGTTACGAACATAGTATAGATTGAAGTTGACGTCTCATAAGTGAAAAGTATGAAAAAGGATTTATGGGTTCTTACAATATGTTCAAAAACATTATTAATGGAACATATTTTTATTCTTGTGTTCGTTGTCTTAATCAAATATGTCAAGACTTAGGCAACACATGTGATCATCTATTCATTTTTTTTTTGTATAATAAGGAGTTATACAATTTAACCTTTGTATGGAAAAGTATTATACAAGCCTGTATGTCACGAGAAATATAATGAGTGATCATTTAAAGGACATGAAATGCGATGTTGGTGAAGAAAATTTTAGAATGAAATTTTTGTAAAGAAAATTTTGCAAGAACTGGTTTATATAATTATCTTAAGTTGATATTATTAGTTGTTATTATATTAATATTAAATATTTTATTGCTACATTTTATAAATTCTAAAAACATAAGTTAATAATTTTAATAGTTATTATTTAAATTATAAAATAATTAAATAACAAATTATAAACCATAAATTTAACACAAAATATAATACAATTTTCAATATTATCTAACATTTTATATTTAAGTATTTAATTTTAAGTTATCTCAATTTGTTATAACATGGGGCGAATGACTCAAGTTATGTTAGTGAGACTCAAATTGCTATACTATTAAAAAAAGTTACATTTTATTACTAATTATAGATTTTGACCTAATTATATATATTTGATTTAACATTAGTATATATAATATATTTAAATGAAATGTGTAAAATATTGTATAACAAATCATTCAACTGATAAAAATAAAAAGAATATTGAACTTAAAATTAAAATTTTAAATTTGCCTCTTCTAGACCTGAACTCTGATAATGATCAAGTTTATCACTTGTGATTTAGGTATAATATTCAAGCTCAACTATTGAATACGTTTACCATTAAACACATCTCAAGTGCATTAATTAATTATAATTAATTTAAAGTTCAGCTAAAATTATTTGAAAAATGGTATTTAAATTGGTATTTATGTTTATTTATTTCCATAAGAATCTTAAGTTTTCCTAAGAATACATAGGTATAGGTAGAGGTTTCTTTTTTCGAATACATGCATTGACCTTTCTCAAAGAATGTTTCTTGTTTGATATAGTTACGAGTACTAACAAAATCATTTCAACTAAAGTCTTTTTGAGTATTCTATATCATTGAGAGGGAAAAAAACTTTACATTTTTCAATATAGCAACCTTGCAATTGGTTATGTTCTTAACTTTCTTTAATCTAATACGAGCAAAATTTGAAGAGTATATAAATATGGTGAGAGAAACTTATGTGCAAATGTTTACATGTCATAACGAAACAGCCATTTGGAACATTGAAAGGTAAAGAACAAGAAACTAAAATCATGTCATACACGTAAAAATGTTTTTTTGTTGGAATATATAAATTATTGAAGAAAGGCTATTAACATAGGCACTAAAATCACATAAGCCAAATCACATGTAACTTCAAGCTTAAAAGTGAAAATGTCTTTTAAATGATGGGTTGGGTTAGACAGGAGGCAAAGAGAGATAATAATAATAATCATAATACTATTCTATTCTTAATCACACTATCTAAGGTCCTCCTCAAAAATCATATCCAATGTCACCAACTCATAATATCTTTGCTAACGGTATTATCTCTGCAATTATTGTCTCCATATTATTTTTGGACTATATAAAATTCCACAATTTTCTTTCTTTTCTTTCTATTTCTTGACTTTCCTTGCAAAAGGGGATTTTCTTTTCTCTATAACAATGCTCATAATCAACTTTCCTTTTTCTCTTCCTTTTAATTTTCTCTTTTTACACTATATATGATGTTGTTGGTAGTTGAATGTAATAGGGGAAAACCCAATCATGGTACTATACATGTTTATGTTTGGGACATTGTGATGAATGTCGATAAAAGCTATAAATTTGTCTCTTGATTTTAATTAATTAATAAAAATAGGAAAATTGAGTGAGGGAAGAATTGAGATGTATGTATAAGATGTATTGGAAGGGTATTTTTGACTAAAAGAAAAGGGCTTAGAAGGAAATTTGGTTGGCATAAGGGCATAGTCAAGATTCTCATGCTTATTTGTGACAATTTGTAGTTTATCCCTTTCCATGGAATCATGATTCTCACTAAAATGATTTGAGAGGGCTTTTGTGAGTTTGTATGGTGGAGTGGATCACACAAAGCCACCCACAATAAAAAGGCTCTTCCTTATCCTCCATTTTCCACACCCTTGTGGGAATAATAATCCTTGCCAAATCCTACCCAAAGATCTTTTTCTCTCTTTTTGTCTTTCTTTACCCTTTCCCTTCCTTCTCAATGGACACACAAATGGAAGAAATTTTGACTTATGGATACCCTCCCAAGGACACTGCCCCATTTCCTTTCCCTTCTACCTTTTCTAGGCCCCCTTCACCCATTATCTTCCATTCTTCATCATTTTGTACTGCATACACAATCATATCCAGGTTCCTATGACTTTTTCAAACAAGATCAATTTCAGTATATGTATGCTATGCGTAGTTTTTTCAGACAAATTATACCACCATCTTCACTTACATCGAATAAACTATGCATCCAAACAAGAAAGAGAAAATGGCATTTGTTGAATGTAGCTTTGCCTGAAATACGGAGAAAGGGTATGTGCTATCCCTTTCTACTTTACAAGAAAATGACCATACGGATTAACCTTTTAGATTAATGCATATAATACTCGCATGTGGTTTCCAAAGGGTGCTAATCTGTCACTAATTAACTAGGATATGTGCCCTTATCACAACCCTAAAGGGCAATGTTTTTGACATAACAGTGATGATAGTTTGAAGCGGCAAAACAAGTCAAAAGCCTCTCTTCGTTGGGTATTGCTAATTGATTGCTACATGTGTGCTGATTCAAAACCAAAACTATGACCAAAATCTGCATTCCCACCTTTTCATGGAATGGGTACACACTACCTTTGGCAAAACCTACTGTGCTACTATCTCATAGGGTTGCTTGTCCCCTGATTCCTTAATGCCCTACATTAATTAAGCGTTATGTCATTAAGTCAGATTAAGAACCATCTAACTAATCTAACTCATCACCTTTTTCTTTTCCTAGGTTTCTCATCAGATAATACATCACCATAGTAAGGCCAAATAGCTTTCTTTTTTTCACTTTTTCTAACATCTTGGACCAGATATTTTTCTCCCTCGTAAATAAACAAAAAATATATTACCAGTAAGTAAACCAATATTACACTATATATATATATATATATATATATATATATATATATATATATATATATATATATATATATATATATATATATATATACTTCAACCATAAATAATTACGACCAACAAGTTTATTAAGTTTTATGATAATTATGTGTATATTGTTACTCGATAATGCATGACTATTAAACTTTTTCAAAATTTATTTTTATAATTTGCTTTATACAATATCATATTACATTATATACGAATTTAATTTTAATTAAAAATCGATGACATTTGCTATATATAATATCATGATTTCCTGTGGTAAACTACATAAAGATATGGACAAAGTCGCATCGTCCCGTCCAATGTTTTGGTAAGGATAAAACTTTAGGAAAGTCACCTCCCACTTTTTACGTTTGTTTCTTTTTCTTTTCTCCATTGCATGTTTCATATTTGTTTTCTACTTCATTAAAATATAAAAACTTTAATTAAAAAAGGATATAAACAGCGTAAAATTGTCCTTGCATAGATTCTCATACCAAACTATTACTAACTTTTACAGTGGTTGTTGTTTTATTACAATTTACATCCGATGCAAATTTTTTAATTTATTAATTATTATACTTTTTAAGTTTTCACGTTAATGTGAAATACTCATTAGTTTTTTTCATTTTTATTATTCGCAGACAATTTTGACTGATTTTTATTTTAAATCTTTCGTCTCTGATTATAAAACTCAAATTCAAGAACGATAAATTTAGTATCTTGGAGCAGTAAAAGAATTTTACACTGATAATATATTATAATTAAATTCTTCACTGACATGATTGCTACTTGACATAACACTGTTTTAGTAGGACTAACACGCATTAACTGATAACAAATATGATAAAGAAATGTCCAACAGTATGCATATATATAAATTCTTGGTTGTAGAAAGAGTTTAATATGTTATAATAATTTGGATGAGATGAAATTATTAGGTTATAGTTGTTTGAGTAAACCTTACTCCATGAATTATGAAAAGGCATTGGCAGAGAGAGATAGCATGAAAGTGGAAGAACAGTCAACGTTGGAGGAGTGAGAAAAGATTGAATATGATTATCAAAGTTGCAGAGGACAGACATAAGAATAGGAATCTTTTTACTCGTTTCCCCACAAAAATTACTATACCCTACTGTTAGGTGAAATAATAAAAGTAACACAACACAATCCCAGAAACAAACCACATCAACAAACGCACACTCATGTGTCTTGCTCCTGTCTCCAACTACTGCTCCATTTCATTTTATATACTTTCTTCTTTCTTCATCTCTCAAACAACACACACCACTCACTCACTGTCGTACCAATCATACTCTCATTCTTTTCCTTCTCAAATTAGATCAACACACTTTTATTCAAATAACATATACAATTATTCATTACATGTTTGAAACCCTAAGTCCATACTATATGTTCTACGAAATGGACTGTATGATCACAAATAATGCATTATTATTCGTTGGATAATTTGAGTAAGATAGAACTAAACGTTTAATAAAATAGATTTGTTTTGTCTTTTTTAATTTATTAAGTCGAGATGTGATGTTGTTTGTAGAACTATGATTCATCCAACAAGTTTACTAAATTACACAGTGACAAAGATGCATCTTTTCAAAGGTTTCATTTAAATTTTAAATATATTTTTATTTGAAAAATATAGGGTTAGGACCATATTAGACTGGGAGGCCTAATCATTAGATTCATAATCGTAGGTTACTACTAATTAATTCTAATCTCTATAAACATTGTGATAATAATATATAACTACATGTAGTATGAGCTTCACAGTTCGTGGTAGCTGTAAATGAATATAGAATGGGAGGAGTAAAACGATGAATACATCACAAGATGCACGATTTCCAATGAAAGATTATTATTAATTAAACATCTTAATTAAGAAAAGATACTTTACACATTAATTACATTATTATTTTAATAATAAAGCTGGGCAGGTAGGGACAGTGACTGGAGTGTCAGCCAACCAGAGTGATGCACGAGAATAGAAAAGGAATGGAATGCAGAAGGCAAATTATAGAAAGGAGAAAAATTATGGGGCATTTTAGTTTTTTATATTGTTGGATTTGATTAAATAATGTGAGTTTGTTCTGTTCTATAAAGACATAAAAAACCTAGAACCGAAACAAAATTAAGAAAAAGTAACCACTGAAGCATTAACATGTGCTACTACTATAATAGTTTGAAATTCCAAATGCTACCCTAAGCTATATGAATGAATATTTATTTCATCAGGATGTTAGGTTTATAGGTGTATCATGCAAATATACTCACTTCAACCTGATCAATGCACACATGTTTTTATACAAAATATACTACCATTTTGTCCTTTCGAAAAAAGAAACTACAACCACCCACTTACAAATATAGATATAAAAAAAGTTCAACTTCTTTTTTCAGTTTTTGAGGTTGTTTTATGTGTTTTTTTGCTATTGTTTTTCTGATATTTTTCAACATATATTAATTTCAATATTGTAATTTTTTTTTAAATTTTAATATTGTAATGTTTTGTTATAAACATGAAGAATATTCCCATTTGGTAAGAGAAGAAAGAAAGCACACTGATGTTGGGTAATTTGATAGACTTGGACTACTTACGTGGAATGATTGTCGATGTGAGTTTAGTGGTGGATTTGAATGGGGGACATGAGAATAGGGATGAAAAATGTGGATAAGGGTTTGTTTGTTTATTTAATTAAGGAACAAAATGGAAAAAAGATTGACATTTTTAGAAATAACAAAATTCAAGTTAGTGGAAAACTGTTTACTAGTACATAATTTACCTTGTTGGATTAAGTTCAAAGTACTTAGTGACATTCCAAAATTCTATTACATTTAAATTACTTTATACTTTAATTAAAGAAACTTAATTTTAATATCTAATATTTATTCGAGTCTCACCTTTTCTGATCAAAATGTAAAAAGAATAAGATAAAACAATGTAAATTAATGCTTAAAAATATTATGAAAAATAAAAATATTAAAATTTTAGAAAAATTATTGAAAGTTAATGAATTTAATTATAATCATAAATAATCAAACTTGTTAATTTGAAAATTCTTATAAATTTTTTATATATAAAATGGTTACAAATATAATCTATTACAGTGTTGATGGTTGAATTTAGAAATTAAATACAATATATTTAATTATTTCATTACTTTATTTATTATTGGTAAAACTTGCATTTATATAACTATTCAGTTTATGATAAGTAAATGATATAAATTAATAGATTAACCGTGTCACTTGAGTAAACGAAAACAATCGATTGTGATATTCTAAAACATTTTTTAAACCAGTTTTAACTTCTTTTTTTAAGATTCTCTCAAAGATAATAAAGAGAGTAATATCATGCATATAAACTCAGAAGAAGAAAAGAAACACTGACATGACTCACGCACATTCATACATGAAAGCTAAAAGACATACTTTTATGTATAAAAGCAAAAATGTAACGTACCAACATTGGATTTGTTATATATTCAATAATACAAACAAGTTAACTTAAATAAATTATATATGATAATACTTATAATAACAATATATATATATATATATACACAATTTCATATTATTATGAGATATATTACATTGAATCAAAAGTGTAATAAGTATTGAGAAAAATTAATAAAAACGCAACAAAACCTCTTAGTCTTTGTTTCAGCTTCATCTTTAGCACCTACTCAAAGATATCTTCTTTAACTTACATCATTGAGGTGATTATTGTAAAAACAAAAAGCAAAAACATACAAATAGACAAAAACAAAAGGAACAGATAAAGTACCAAAGAACATTCATACAATTTAAATCATTATTATTTTAATAATTATTCAAATCAAACAATACAAAATAAACATATCAACTCTAGACTTTAACCATTGGATACATGTATTGATGTCGGACTCATGAGGATCTGCCCTGTGTGTGGTATAACAATTCGCTCACATCAAACTACCACACACCAAGGTTAATTCGTCAAATATCTATGGTCAATACATGATCATCAGACTAAGGACCTCATACTATTCTCCACGACATAATCCATCAGAATCATTTTCATATTTCAGAGTCCCTACTTCAATACATAACACAACATAACAACCATAAGGATTTCTCCACGAAATCCTTTTCTCGTCATACTTAATCAACACTTTCCATTTCATTTAAATATCATCATACGTATAACACATACTAAATTCATACAAACATCCATGCTTATCATCCATAAAACATTCATAAATTCTACAAAGTAAGTAATTATTCTATATAAACCAACTCAGCTAAATAAGAAATCAAAAGAAGAGGAAATATAAAGAAGAACTTGAAACAGGCGGCTAACGACAAGATACCAGCACCCCGTAAATAAATCTTCTCACCCAACTAGCCAAGCCCTCGCCTAGCGAATTAAAGAGGAAAAAAGAAACCAGACCTGCAGATGAAAGTGGTGCTCAATGCCCAAAAACGTCGCTTAACGCCCAAAAGCTAGAGGCTCACTACCTTGGACAACACTCAGTATCCTAGAATATCGCTCTACACACAAAAACCAGTGGCTCACAAACTTAGGCAGCGCTTAGTGCCCAGAAGCACCGCTCAACACCCAAGAGTCAAAGGCTCACTGTTTTTCTGTCACTCAGCCCTATACCAGCACCGCTCAATCCTATACCAGTATCACTCAGCCCTATACCAGTACCATTCAACCCTATAGCAAAAAATTAACAACTTCATTTGTGTGAATCGAGGAACTAAAGACGATGACCAAATTGGTATTCCTGACTTAATGGAGAGTTCTAAAATAGCTTTTGATGTCAGATTGAATACCAATTCGCTTAATTGATTCAAAATTCTCACTTATCCAATTCAAAACCAAACCAAACAAGATAAGCAAAATCCAACATCAATTGCATCAACAACCCAACAACTCATATTGCAAACTTCACCTATTTCAAATTAGATTTTAATGAACTAAAAGGCTAAACAAGTATTAAATGGCCGAAAAACAAACTCAAACATCAAGTTTATCTCTAAAACCACTCCTCTAGAAATTCATTTATCAAAACCTTCAAATTAGATCCAAAAAAACCAGCCGAAACTCTCATCTTTTACTAAATCAAGATTTAACAAAAATTTTCAAAACAATTATAATTTCAATTACTTCAGCTCAAGTGACAAAAACAAGTAATAATCAACAAAGACTCCTAGTAAGGTTTTCTCAATATCAAATTAACACATTTCGATTCAAGTTGAAACAACAACATAACATGATTTCAAGAAACTCAATCTTTTGTTCTCTTTTTGTCTTAAGAAAATCAAAACTAATTTAAAAATATTATTTTCTTTTGTCTTAAGAAAATTAAAAATAATTTAAAAATAATTATTCACCGATCAAATAAACAATAAAAACTAATTTAAAGATATTGTTTACATCAACACTAATTTAAACATATTTTTTTATTTTGTCTTGAAAAATTCAAAACATTTTTTATAATTTAAATAAAAATAAGTTTTTTATTCAATTAAATTTTGTTACGAAAGTCAATTTTTTAATTAAACCTAAATTAAAGCTTTTATAAAATTTAATTCAAAGATTTTTGTTAGATTATTTGGTCGATGTTGGGTGAATAATTAGTTTTCTTTTCTAACTTATGAGGTTTTACTTGACCTATATGTTGTTGTTTCTTGCATTTTCTTCTTCTATTGCTTCTTTCGATTTCCTCAGCTAAAACTGATAGACTACCATCATTCATCTTTTAAAAAAAGGAAATAAAAATTTTCACTCTCTAAAAAAATCATTAGAGTGCTTTATTGGTCTATAAATAGACTCTCAAAATAAAAAGGATTGAAAAAAATAGAGGAGATTAAAATTTAAGATTGTGGTTCTGTGATGAAAAATTATGTAAACTCTAGAAATAGTAGAAAGAAGAAGTACTGAGTCCAAAACCAAACTTACAATGAATGAAAATTATTGGTGTTATGTTACTTGATGTTAAGATTTCAAATGTCTCTTTTTACACTCATCATAAAAGTTTTATCTTTTTTTTTTTCCTTTCTTTAAACTTTGAAGCTGAATGATTTAATATAATTATTTTGTTTAATTTATTTTTGTCAGGCACATAAGATAGAACGTTAATATATGTTTTGGTGATCTTATTGTTATTATGATTGTGGTTTAAACCCTAGTTTGGTCCTCATATTTGTTGGTCAATCTCAAATGGGTCATCATTTTTTTTTCGGTCTCAATTGGGTCCATGAACTTGTAAATTATCTCAATTTCGTCCAAATATTTTAAAATTTGAGTCAATTAAGCCATGTTCGTTAACTTTTCACAAACGGCGTTAAAATTGGCTGATGTGGTACACACTTAATGTGCTGACGTAAAACTATTATATTATGTGTAATTTTTTAACTTAATTAACCGTGTTTGACGTGGCACAATGAATTAGCAGTGTTAAGAATTTTTTAGGATTAGAAATTTTTTAATAAAATAGGGTTAGAAAAAGGGAATTAGGGATTTCATCTCTAAATCCAGTAGAAGAACACACGAGAGAACACCTAAACATCGTTCTCCGACATCTTGCAAGCGCTGAACTCGCTCACCCTCCGCGTTTCTCCCTTAGACCCGATTCACGCTCCCAACAATGCCGCCAACAGAAGGGTTGCCGCCGCCAAACGCGTCTTCTTCGTCTCCGCCACGGCGTCATTATATTTCACAGACAATAACCACCCCTCGTTTTGCACCCTTTTCTCTATCTGCACCAAGGCCCATTTTTTATGCACCCCAACTTTTCTCCCACCTAATATTTTGATGCCCACCATCTCCTCTGCGCATTTCTGGGTTTCAACACTACGTTATTGTTTCGCCCCTACACTTCCACTGTGTTGGGATTCAACTTTTTCCGTTAGGGTTTTAACTATCTAAACTCTTCTCTTGTTGCAACCAAGCAACTCTCTTATTGTTTGATTCATTTGGGTGTTTTGCAAAATCTGGTTTTGGTAACTTTTGGGGATTCGTTTGGTGCTTGGTGGGGTTCTATGAAATTGTGTTGTTCCATCTGTTTGTGTTATTTTTGGGTAATACCCATAATTGGTTTGTTGAATTTCAAAGTTTTTTTTCCTTATTTTTACTGTTTAATGTTTTTTAACTACTGAGGGAATTAAGTTCTGTCTTGGTCTGTTTGTTGTGCAAGGGGAAAAAATTTCCCCTTCCAAACTCTGTGGAAGAACCCTGAGATAGTAACTATCGCTGTATTGTGATTCTCATTGTTATCCATATTTTCATTCTTCTTTAACTTCTCCAGTTTCTTTGTCCTCCATTTCACTATCGTTCTCCTCATTATCCTTCAATGTACTCTCACTCTCCTTGCTGTCCATATTTTGATTCTTTGGATTCGTTTCTGGCGTCGGAGGGTACCCTTCTCTCAAGTTAAAGTCTCAGATTTGCAGAGCTCTTAATCCTAAGATATGTCAATTGGCAGAGATGAATCCTGATAATACTTAGACAATACTTAATAACGAATTCCACATAATATTCCACATAATATAAGACATATACATCAGCCGATTAAGTGTGCACCATGTCAGCCAATTTTAACGTCGTTTGTGAAAACTTAATGGACATGGCTTAATTGACTCAATTTTTCAAATATTTGGACTTAATTGAGATAATTTACAAGTTTATAGACCCAATTAAGACCGAAAAAAAATGATGACCCACTTGAGATTGGCTAAGAAATATGAGGATCAAACGAGGGTTTAAAGCTTATGATTATTATGCTATAGTACAAGTAATCATATAATTGCATGGAGTTTATACTACCTTATACATATTACTTATCATGAATGTGATTTGAGATGTTGATTAAACCTATCATTTTTCTAAAACTGAATACTGATTTGTAAAAAAATATTTTTGAACCGATTAGAATAATATTAATGTATAATAAATGTTATAAAAATTATCTTCCCTAACTAAAAAAGTACTATTTAGGATAAAACTCTATATATATAAAAAAAAGGTACTATTTAGGATAAAACTCTATATATAAAAAAAAGTTATTTTCATTAACCCTTTTAGTGTAAAAGTTGAAGACATATATTGTTATAGTTTCATGTCTTAAGATTTTATTAAACAATAGCACTATATTCTAATTTTAGTTAAATTTTATTAGTTTTTTTTTTTACTTTTATACATATTAACAAACATATAATTTATTAAAAATAGAATTATTCATAACATATTCTTTGTTACAATTTTTAAAGATACAAGTTGAGTCAACTTGTTATTTTTTTTCTCATATGAAGGATGCAAGTTGTGACAACATGTAATCCGAATATTCTATTAAAATTAAAAATATACAAACTTAATATTAATAAATATTTTATAATTGTTAAAATAATTTTTGTGTTTTATAAAATTTTGAATATCTATTAATTGTAAAACTTGAGCATGTTAGGACAACTTCATATATCTTAATATTTTTTAAAATATTTAAGAGACTCAAAATAGTAAAATAAAAATTCTGAGAAAATTGAATTGGGTGTACACCAGTTTGTTGTGACAGTTTATAACTTTTTTTTAAAATAAATAACAAAAATTTACAATTATCAATACACAAGCATTTTCTAGTAAGAATTGCTTAACCTTATTCTCCATCGCATTTGAAAATACGAAAGAGCACAGATCCAAGATATATATATATATATATATATATATATATATATATATATATATATATATATATATGAATCACGTATTATAAAATATAAATATGAATTAGAGTTGAATTAGTTTATTATGTATAAGTGATGATTTACAAGAGATGGTGAAAGAGTTTATAGAATTCTCTCAACTAATGTTGGTAGTATAGAAAACATATGAAGTGTTATTAGGTGAATTGTTTGAATGAGGGCAGATTGAATGTTGCCAAAATTAAATAATATATTTTGTATGATGGATATTTTAAAAATTATATCAAATGAACAAGGCCTAGGAAATTATAGAATATTTGAATTATACAATATTTGAATTATACAACATCAATAAAGTTATACTGGATAAAAATAAACAAATTTACATTGCTCCATATATAATTAAATATAATTAAGTAAGTTTATCATTGTTTAATAAGTTATATTTTCACCTTTTAAATATGTTTCAACAAATTTTCAATGTAATAGTCATTGAAAATTGCTAATTATATCAGTATAAATCATATCACTGCATGATTTTGTTTCTCACATAAAAAGCCCACAATGAATTAAAAAATACAATAGATATATATAATTCTATTTTAGGAAAAACCTACTACTTCATTGATCATACATTGTCATGTTTTCTAACATTAAATATTATTGTATTTAATGCTTTTAATGGTCAAAGCATAATGAGTGTTAAATCAAGTGTTAGATTACATTGCAATTCCTCAGGGTATTTATGATACTATATCATTCATTTACTATGTATTATCATACAACTTATCCAATGAATTTAACTATAATGTAGTGAAATAAACAATTGGTAGCTTTGAATATGACTACTACATCATACAATAGATGATAATTAATGTGAAAACTGATTATGAAAGCAGTTAAGATGAGGTAATATGATATAATTCATTTAAACATATGTTCTAATTTATTTTCGAATATAATCATTTTAACTTCAATTTGTTTTTGTTGAATTTAGTTAAAGAATAACCAATAGATTCAAAAGTACTATTATATGTTTAGAAAACTTGAGCAAACTCTTTTCTTTTTAGATATAAGAATTAGAAGTTGATATTTTTTTTTTAGTTTAGTAGTTTTAAATGTTTAAAAACTTTGTTGAAAGATTATATAGTTATTATACCTCTTTGAACTCAGTGCATTGTTGAAATTTTTGACAAATTTTTGATAAAATTAAATTATAAATAGGATATTTAAAAAAAAACTTTCACAACGGTTATGACACAAAGTCGTGATATGTGTTACTTCCATGATGTTTATGGTAAAGACTATCGTTATATATGTTACTTTTACGACATATCACAGCATGGTATATACTGTCTCGTTATATATATTTATTATAACCAAATTATTTGAATTTGAAATCGAAATATTACGAGAGTTGAAAAACAAACCATTGTTATAATTTAATTTTATGTAATTTATTTATATAATAACTATGAATAATATGATCATGATTTACAAAAATAACAATAATACCTATTCGTTATGATTTTAATTAATTTTTTCACAACAATGATGTGATCAACGATGTTAAAAAATTTACAGCAATATTTAATTTAAACATATTTATTAAATAAATGGTGTAAATATTTGTGATGATGAGATGTGGATGTATACATATATGATGAGTGAAAGCTAAAATTAATTGGAAGAGTGGTACTAATTTGAAAAGAGAAGTGGGTTTTGTTTTGTAATGGGAGAGGGAAAGAAAAAAGTGAGAGTTTGATTTGGAAATCGGAATGCATTAAATAGGTAATTAAAAGGGGATGACAAAAATCTGGTAGCCATTTTATCTAGAGTGGTACAAAGAGACTTAATGAGTACTTTCTGCTACATCACAATTAATCATTGACACACAACAACTAAACAACCAACCATCATCACTGTCACTCTGCAACTCACTAACAAGAAATGCAAAATCTCCATAACAGAACCTTACATGCTTAATAATTCCCAGTTTTAAACCATGAAACATCCTACATCAGTCCACATCATTTTTCCCACCTCACTCTCCATCATGTCTCATCATCCACCCTTTCTTCCTCCTCAAATCATGTCATATTATATATTAATCTCCTTAATCTCACACTTTAATCTCATATTTTACACTCTATTTAATATCCAAACAACAATCACCTATCAACTAATCATTTCTTTTTTTAGTTTCTTGACTTTTTCAATATCAACTTTGACCAGTTGCTTATGGAAGAAAGATTCGTTTCTATACAAGTTTTTCAAAGGTGTGTGGATACAATATTTAAATTTTATCAATTAGAATTGGACCTCTGTCTTTGCATTCATACATTTCTTAATATATGGACGTTTTATATTAATATATTATTTTATTTACAAAAAATCATGTTAAACTTATATTTATAACAATTCTATAATTGGTCTATCTATTTCATATTATTTTTAATTATTATCAATAATAATATGTAGTTAGTCTTCTTTTGATCCTTACTTATATTTTCAAATTAAATAAGAATAAAATATAAATTATGATATGGTGAAAATAATTGCACAAGTATCAATAATCCTAACAATATAGAAATCCCACCGGCAAAGAGGAAGTATTCAATTTTTCAAATTTTAAGTTAAATACATTTTTAATTCTTACACTTTTATCAAAATTATAATTTATTTTTATCTTAAATTTGAATATAATTTAATTTTAAATTTTAAAAATAAACTAATATAATTTTCTTAACCAAATCAATTTAAATTTTTATAACATATAAAATAGTGTTACTGGCTGACATTATACCGTTTCATACATTCGAAATTTCAGCTTAAAAATGTTATTTAATCCATTAAAAAGATTTAATATTTTTATGTTAAAAGAATTATAACCATTTTATTTTTAAAGTTTAAAATCCAAAATACATCAAAATTTAAAATGAAAATAAATTTTAATTTTATGCAATTTAAAAACTATAAACACATTTAATCTTAAATTCAAATATATATATATATATATATATATATATATATATATATATATATATATAATTTAAAATATATTTTTAAATTAAATATATTTTACCTATTTAACTCTTTAAAAGAAATTCTACATGATTTTAAAACTTTTTAACACTCTAAAAATATTAATAGCTACAGCTGCAAATCCCTAATTTCTTCCAACATTACACACACTCCAAACCACATAGTAATTTTTAGACAACCGCCGTTAGTTTTGTTTACACAAAAATTTATATTTAGAATAAAAAAGTAAAAACAAAGTTAATTTCCATTTTATCTAAATTTATTGTATTGCAATTGAAAGAAACAACTAAGAGCGTATTCCGATTTTACCTGCATAATTTAAATTAATTTTTATTTTTCATTAAACTTTAATAGCAGTAGACACACGTGATTCAAAACGTTGTTTATTCACATTTTCTTTAACGTTAGAATAATAAAATTTTAAGAAAATACATGATTTCGCGATAGTTATTTAAAAAAAAAATATAAATTATGTTTTAAGTGAATAATTTATTTAATTAGTTTAAGTATTAAATAATAATACTATTTTTACCTGTTAAAAGAATATAATTATCTAACTAAAGAATGACATTAGAAATCATATATTCTTTATTCAATATATTTCATCACTTTCTTTTAAGTGAATGATTTATAAGCTATAACTATTTTTGTTTAATTCCAATTAAGTTGAACTCATTTAATTTCTTAATAAAAGACAGAAACCTAGATAAAGTTAGCAGCTATTAAGGTTTATTCCATTTGGTTACAGTATTAGTGCTTTATCTTCGTGCTTGTTCTTGACCTGGGCCATGAACATGAACCGCAGGAAAGTTGGTGGCGTGCCATTCTTGTAATTTCACCAAAAGTAAGGGGCAATGAATTGTGTGACGTCAGCAAGATAGCAACCCGCACTACTAACTCATGGGGAAAGATAAATTATTGAATGCTTTTCTTTATCAATGCATATTTATCACTTCAGGTTTTCAGTCAATTTTAACATGAAATTTAATTATAAACAACTTTTTTAATTTATTATCAACCCACAAAATTCTATACTATTAAGTAAAAAATGAAAAACATGAATTACGTAATTTTAATTTTATCAATAATCCAAATTTTATAATGTTTAAGTAAGAGAAAATTTCTCTTCATCATGCAGATATTAAAATCATGGTTTTACACTTAAACACACTTAAATGAAGTTAAACATGTTTTAACAAGATAAAGTTTGAAGTTTATAACTTTGAAACTAAGATTGACTTTGGAAGAAAATGAACGTGTTGGTAAAAAAAAAATGATCTTAAACAGAGGGAAATTTCAAATCAAACAATAATTTTGCGATGGCCACCACCACTCCTGCTGAGAACAGACACCTATGTTTCATTTCACAATCCGACAAAGCTTTCTCTACTGAGTGGCTCCCAATGTAATATTCCCCAAATTCCCTCCTTTTTCATAACCCTTTTCTCTTCCTCTCACTTCCATTTATTTTCTCATAAGGGTCATCAGAAAGAGAGAGAAAGAAAACACCCCACACATACAGAACAGAACAAAGGAAGCTGAAGAAAGAGAAAGCACATCACAGTTCCACAGAACCTGAACGTAAACACAGACACCAACGATCTTACTCTCACTTCACCTCACCAACTAAGCCACACCCTTTTCATCATCATCATCATCATCATCTTCTTCTTCTTCATCTTCTTCTTCTCAGCAACTTTATCTTTCTTTCTACCGTATTCTCTGCACAAATGGAGGTCATAGCTCTCTACAAGCTTGAATCTCGTGGGATAGTGTAGTCCCTTCGAGACCTTTCCTTTACGACTTTGTAACTCTCGAGCTCGTTCTTCTTCCTCTTCGTGCTCTCCTTTTCTCTTTACCTTCCTCTTTCGCTCTCTAGAACTTCCTCTGCCGGAGGATGGCCATCTCGTGCCGGAAACTGACCGTCGTGAACTTGGATCCGGAGAGAAAGCGAAGCGGGGGGTTGAGGACTAAACAGGCGGGGAGAGGATCGTGCCGTGGTAGTTAGTTTTTCGGGAATGTGCTTTTTGCTCTCTCTCTCTTTCTTCGTGAATGAATGCTAGTGTGACTCCATTGCGTTGGAAAAAGGATAACTTTTTACCGGTTTCGGAACCCCTTTTGCGAAAAACCAAATGGGGTTTTTGCTCAAAGAGGTTTTGAGGACTCTGTGCTCAAGGAATCGCTGGTCTTATGCCGTGTTTTGGAAGATCGGTTGCAACAATTCCAAGTGAGTTTCAAATGCCTTTTCTTTGTGTCTTGTGCTCTCTTTCTCTCTCTCTCTCTCTCTCTCTCTATACTTTTAGCTTGTGAGAAATTCAGGGAGAATCAGGTTGGCTTGTTGGGTTTTTTTTCGGTTGGATGTGATTTTGATGCTCGTACTTTCAAAGAGGGATCTCAAGTGTTTAGATTCTATTTCCGGGGTTGCTTCGTTTTCGAGATAAAGGCCACATGTTAGTTCCTGTTTTGGAACTTTATTTGGGCCTTTGTTGCTTCTCTTCTGTTTTGTTTTCAAGAATCTTTTGTTTCTTTAAAACATAAGTTTGTTTTTTTAACTAAAAAGAAGTTTATTTGCCTTGATTTGTAAAGGCAATATCTATTGATTCAGTACTTGTTTGATTCTGTTTGGTCTTATCTTCTTGTGTCGTTAATAAAAATCTTACCCTTTTCTTCTTGAGCTAATTTGAAACGTTGTCGGTTTAATCTTATAATCTCTCTATTTAATACTAATCACCATGATGCTTTGAGTATTCTGTTGAAAAATCTGTTAAATTTTTAAGCTTTAAATAGTTAAATTACTGAATCAATTACAAGTGAGAAAAAGGGTTTACTTAGCTCAGGATCTTCAATTTGAAGCTTGTAATTGTGAAAAGAATTATGAACTATAATTAGTAGTTTGTGCTTGGTTTTATGTATTGTTTTGTATGTAGACATTAACTACAAACATAAAAAGCTGCTGTTTTATTTATTTATTTTTTCCTTAATCTCCTGTAAACCATTTCCTTTGTTTTTTTTTTGTCCTTCGTTTGCTTTCCCACAATGTTTTCTAACCTGCCAGGTAGATGCCAAAATATTATGCTTTGTCTTTATACCCTGATTGCAGCTATGGTTTGTTTGTTTGAGTTAACTGAGTATGGTTTACTTGTCAGGCTGTTAATCTGGGAAGATCACTACTATGAACCCTTGCCATTTCCTTTCCCTCCACGTACTGTTGGGATGTCTAATTTTCCATACCGAGACGGGGAAGGGTGCTGGTTTTCTTCTGAGTCTCAACTGGGGATTCAGGAGGAGGACAGAGTCGGTGGATTGATTAACAAAATGATGTTGAATAATTCAGTCAATATTGCTGGAGAAGGGTTGGTCCTCCCTATTTTGCCTTTTCATTGCTTATCATTATCAATATTTGAAGTGTTTTCCTTCTCATTCCCATCTTACTCAATTGCCATCTTTTGTTGTTAACCAGGATGGTTGGACGGGCAACATTTACAGGAAACTATCAGTGGATTCTTATGAACAATTTCAATAGAGATGCATATCCACCAGAGGTATGGAGTTGATTCTATTTCCCCAGGATTATGAGCTAATAGTTTATGATTAATATCTTCATTTCCTTTTGAAGTTTGATGGTAAGGCAGATAAATTTTCTATAATCTTCCATTGTCTTGGTTCATTTTTCTAAATAAGAATTTTTTTAGCTCAAGCTGTTGGTCAAATGAGTGTATAAGAAGTGGATGACTTAAGCTTCTTTTATGTGATAGAGTGTATTTATTTCAATAATGGTCAAAGGCTTGGAGTAGGTGAACATATGAACTTCTTTTTCATTTCTCTTTATTGCTGTTTTATTTTGTAGGTATATTCTGAGTTGCATTACCAATTTTCTGCTGGAATGCAGGTTTGTGATTTTTTTGTGTATCTCACAGTACCAGTTATTATCCTAGAGTTGGATTTTTATTACTGTTTCTTAACTGTGGACTACTATTGTTTGCAGACAGTAGCAGTTATTCCTGTGCTTCCTCATGGGGTTGTTCAATTTGGTTCTTTATTTCCAGTAAGCCTTTCTCAAGCTTTCTGTAATTTTAAAGAAACTTAAGACCATGTCTGAAATGATATTTTGATGGAAAATGGGATTATGATGAGAAGTCACATTCTTTGGATCATAAATAAGTGCTTTAGGTCAACTTAAAAGCCATATACCATACATGGATCACACCATTTATGGCATGAATGTGTCCATCCTTGAAAACTGAAAGAATGGCATGAGTTCTTTTGCTTAGAATGTGTCTATCATTAAAAGTTCATGATTGTGAACATACCCGAGTTTTCTGGTAACTGAATATAGATACATGCAGCCAAGTAAGTTTGGTGTTTGTCCGCTCCCCGATGTTAGCTAATGCAGCCATTCAATCTTGTTACTGCAGATAATGGAAGATGTTGGATTTGTGAATGATGTGAAGAACTTGATCTTGCAATTGGGATGTGTACCTGGTGCCCTTCTTTCTGAAGATTATTCAGCAAAAGTTTCGAGTGAAAGACTTGGTGTACCTGTCACTGCTGATACACCAGTCATTACTTCCAAATGCACTCCCTCTGCAGCTAATGGCTCCAACCAACTAACTAATTCTACTATTGCTTCAAGGTCTGTGACTCCATCACCTCATCCGCCAAGGGGAGAAATAGATAATTACCAGGGTTCTGCATTGACTCCTCAAACCTATGACCAAAACCAAATATTTGATAGCATTTGCCAACCAAAGTCTCATTCAATGGTAAAAACAATGGCCTATAGCCAGCAGAAGAAGACGGTCGTCCATACTGAAGCCAAAGTGATACCGACAAATTTTGATTCATGTATGCAACAGCCTTCTGCTTATAATTCCAGATCTGCATTCAATGAATTAGCTGGCTTCAATCAATTAAATCTGAGTTGCAACCTTAACTATATGGAACAACAAACATCAGGTGTTGGAAGACAGAGTCACGTTAATCCCAACATGAATCCATCAAGTTCCTCAAACATGCCTCAACTGAAAACAGGTGTAGGCAAAATTCTTGAACAGAATCAGAGTTCTGATGGCGGTTCACTATTTGGAGGAATCCCAATATGTGGTGGGAGTAATCTTTTGAGGACAAATATGATTAACTGCTCTGTTTCAAATTCTCCCAAAGTACCCACTTCTGAATTTTCTGGAAGTCACAAGATTGAGTTTGGGCTTCAAAATAACAATTCAACAACTGATACTGGGCTCTGTTCTGTGCCTAATTTCTGTAACCAATCAGTTACCAGTCACATGAATCTAGAAAACTCTGCTCAGAAGAACCTTCCCATTGATTTAAAGCATGCTTGTGATGCTTTCGTTTCAACTGATCAAAGGATACATGATGATTTGCTTCATACCGCTCTTAATATTCCGTCTCTTCATCTTGAGGAGAATGAGCCTAATATCCCTGGTTTTGTTCAAGATTGCCTCAATAAAGATTTTACTAGTGTGGTGAAAATGAATGTTAAGCATGAAGAGACCTATAATCAACTTCCATCAGGGGATGATCTCTTCGATGTTTTAGGCGTGGATTTGAAAAGGAAACTACTCAATGGAAACTGGGATAATTTGCTTGCCAGTGATTCAGAGGCCAACAGAGAGCGTCTAGATAAAAAGGCAACATGCATGAATTTGCCTGGTGTACGTCCTGATAACAGCTATTCAGTTAAGGAAGCAATATCAGACAGTGGGATCTTCTCAGGAACGGGCACTGACCACCTCTTAGATGCTGTTGTTTCAAAAGCTCAATCTGCTCCAAAACAGAGTTCTGATGAAATGTCTTGCAGGACAACATTGACAAGGGTTAGTACTGCCTCCGTTTCCTCTCCTGCCTGCAACCAGGTTCTGTCTGATCATGTCCTGAAGGGATTGTTTGATTTTCCCAAGAACGGGGCTAAAAGAGCTGCTGGGGAAACCAGTTCTCTTAGGTCTGGGTGCAGCAAGGATGATGCTGGAAACTGCTCTCAAATGACTTCCATATATGGTTCTAAGCTTAGTTCATGGGTTGAGAATGGTAGTAGTGTGAAACGTGAAAGCAGCGTTTCAACTGGATACTCTAAGAGACCAGAAGAAGTTTGCAAATCAAATAGGAAAAGGCTTAAACCTGGAGAGAATCCTAGACCTCGCCCTAAAGATCGCCAAATGATTCAAGATCGTGTTAAAGAATTAAGGGAAATTGTGCCAAACGGAGCAAAAGTATGTAGCCTTTCTTGTGCTCTCGTACATATCAGTCCTGAACTTTTTGTTTACTTATCAGATCTTGGTGCTGACTTTATTTTCCTTAATTTCTTATTATAATTCAACAGTGTAGCATAGATGCACTTCTGGAAAAGACCATCAAGCATATGCTTTTCCTGCAAAGTGTAACAAAGCATGCTGACAAGCTGAAACAGACAGGGGAATCTAAGGTATAAATATCATCCACTGCTTTTTTTGTCAGTATGTTAGATTCAAGCAACTTATCTAGTTATGGTATTGCGATTGTTTTCGTTTTCACCAGCATTGTATTGATATGTTGAGTAAAAGAAGGATGAATAGCCGATTCAATGTTTTGCCTCTAGAAAATACTGAAAATTCATTCTTTCCTGAATATGCAGATTGTTAGTAAAGAAGGTGGGTTGCTATTAAAAGACAACTTTGAAGGAGGTGCTACATGGGCATATGAGGTTGGCTCGCAATCAATGGTTTGTCCAATCATTGTTGAGGATCTTAATCCACCTCGTCAGATGCTAGTAGAGGTAATAATAGAAGCATTATAATTTTGTAACATCCCTTATCCATTAAGTGTAAGTGTTGGAGTCTAGATTCTCTGTTGGGTTTTTTGGCGCCGTCATCTGCCGAACATTAATAATACACTGATGTTGGAACTTTAAACATCTTTTTAATATATTTTAAAACATCAAAATCAGTGTCCATGAGCATATTTTGAAGACACAATATAGGAGCAGCACAGAAAAACCCAGCAGAGAACTCAAATTCGTAAGTTTTGCCTTAATCTGTTGTGTTTGCTTGGTTTTTGCAGATGCTTTGTGAGGAACGGGGTTTCTTTCTGGAAATAGCTGACTTAATCAGAGGATTAGGATTAACCATCTTGAAGGGAGTTATGGAAGCTCGTAATGACAAGATCTGGGCACGCTTTGCAGTTGAGGTAATACACTGTCAAGGGAAATAGATGATCATAACTCACAAGTATTATTATGGTAGTGACGTGATAAATTTTGTTTGCAGGCCAACAGGGACGTGACGAGGATGGAAATATTTATGTCACTGGTTCGTCTTTTGGATCAAACAGTGAAGGGTGGTGCATCTTCGTCGAATGCAACTGATAATAACAACGTGATGATGTATCATCATTCTTTCCCACAAGCTACCCAGATAGCAGCAACTGGTAGACCTAGTAGTTTGCAATGAAGCATCATCCATTGTAGTTTCTTGGCATCAAATTCACTCTAAAAAACTTAAGGTGAAGATAACTTAGTGAAGGGCATCTCAAATGCATTTGTATTTGTATTATGTACATGCATGTTTCCTCCAGTGCCTTCCAAAGCCAGTGTTGGCAGTGTCTGCTGGTGCTTTAGGCAACTTAGATAACTTGCATTTTTTCTTTCTCTTGGGAGTAATGCCACTTGTCACCAACTGGGATAAGGCTTTTATTGATGTTTGTTGATGAGTAATGCCATTGGTATTGTTGTATAGAAACTGTAGGATTTGCAAAGGGCGTTCACGAGTTTGACCATGGAGCTCTTGCATGTGTTGCTCTTTTATGACCATTTTTCACCATGTTTTTTCTTTCTTGGAGTGGTGATATTGGCTGTTATAATATACAATTTGTATTGATATCAGAGCTTTGTGTGATTTGTATACCAGTCTATGCTAAATGACTGTAATCATGCATGCATGCATGAATGTTTGTGTTTTGCTAAGGATCAAGGTAATCTTACACTCTAAGAAGTGATTACATAACTTCAGTTTTTTTATTGTCAGAATAACAAGTTATTAATACTTGATTTAAAATTGAGGTAGGTTGATTAAGAATCCAAAACTTTTGGAATAATAACTATACATCTTATATCTTATGAATTTGTTGGATTTATTATGTTATTTGTTATTGGATAACTTATAAATGTTTAGTTTTATTTAATATGATTAGTTGTTTCTATTTTTCTCCTATATTAATTACGTTTACAAACAATATAGTTTGGGATTTCTGAAGTGATTTCGTTCTTACAGTTATCAGTGACACATAAAATATGCACTTGTGTTTGGCCAAAACTGCAAATGTACAGTGTTGGGCCGTTTTAATATAACAACGAAGAATAATTTAAATATTTAAAATTTAATTCAATTTATTTAGGAATGGGAATTTTTTTAATTGAAATATCAATGACGTCAAATTAACCTAAATTATCTTAGGCCTGAACTATGGAAGGAATTGAGTTAATTTGTGTTTTGGGTATGAGGTTGAGGTACATTAAATACTTATACAATTTCTTATGAGATGTTGTTTATTTTCTAATCTTTGTCTTTATTTATCTGGAGGTCTATTTGTCAAAGGTTTTCTAATGCTTAAATTAGTAAACTGTTCATATTGGAGTTCAAAGTATTGGTAATAAATGCATAATAAATGTGATAATCTACTTTTTACTTTTGATTTATATTTATAGTTTCTAGCATGAGTTTGAGATTAGTGAAATTTTAATCTCGGTTCAATCTTAGTTCAATTGCTTCTAATTACTATTTATCTTAATTTTTGTAGAAAACCTGTTTGTTGACTTAAGGTCGGACGTCTGTTCCTAGTCGTTCGGTCCTGCATTTTGATTTTATCACATTCAATCATTACTTAGCTGCTTGCTTCTCCCGAGCCGTTCGATTTGTTTGGTGTGGAGTATGGTGTATGACTGTTCGGGACATCCAGTACCATTTGTTTTCTAATTGTCTAAACATGTTAGAATTGTTTTGCAAAATAAATTAACAAGACAGATAAAGAAAGGAGGAAAATAACACAAATGGAAATTTGATTAATTAAACTGAACAAGTTTTCAAAATCTTCTAGTCTTAAAAAAGTAGATTTGTGATAAAATTATATTCTTTTATTAGAAAAATTTAGGTGAGTTGGATTTCGAGGACTCATGAAGTTCACGACAAACCTGAAAGCTCAAAATGTGTTCTTTCAATTACTTATGGATAGATTACTCACTTTTAAGATATGAGTTTATTTTATTTTATTTTTTATCAGATGGACCCATCTTTTTTCATCTCCATTTAAAAACCTTTAATAAATGCAAAGTCCCATTTGTTATATATAAATAATTTATTGAATTCTTTTGTAATGAAATTTCAAAAAAACTTTATCCTTTTGAAAAGAGTTTAATTGTTATTTTTTTCTAATTTCGTTACAGTATGTCAAGTTGATTTAACCTTTTAAAAAAGTTTCAATTTTTTACACGAAGTATGGACAAAATTGAAATGTTTTAAATAATAGACCAACTTGATGTAACGAAATTAAGAAAAAAAAAACAATTAAACCCTTAAAATATTAATTGTTAGTGGAGAAAATGGTAAAATTGTTTTTCTTATTACTTTGTAGGAGGTGATTTATTGCACAAAGTAGATTTACTTGTTCTTTTCTTGTACAAACCATATTTTTTACATTACTACATATTAAATTTTTCAATACTGGAATCAACACTCACGAGATTTAACTATATGATCTTAAAGCAAAGTATGTTTCTTGAACACTAGTTTAATTCTAATTGAGAAGCTTAAGAATAAATTGAAAAGAGAGATTAGAGAAAATAAGTCAGCAGACGCAGGTGGCAAATGGATGTCCCAATCAAAAAATTGTCTGTCTAAAGTAAATGTTTTTTTAGGTTATTGTTAAAAGTGAGATCTTCAATCTTAGTGGTTGTCATTATCAAGTTTATACCAAAACCCTATGCGCCGATCAAGCATTTGCCTAACCCTACTTTTGAAAACACTAATCATGCTCAAACCTTCTTCGTTTTGAAAACAACAAATATAGTGGCGACACATTCATTTCAACAAATATATACATAATATTTGTTATTGAGTGAATTTAACGTCAATTTCTTACATAAATCTTGTACAACATTTATTTAATGGAAGGCCACGTGAAATTCATCCAAATAAAGAATCTGGCTACAGATGGTATCAAGGAATATATTGTCAATAATCCTTTTTAAAATTAAATAAATCATAGAGCAAAGTTGTATGGCAAGCAAGCCCTAGCTTGAAATCTAAGATTAGATTATATGCTGCAATGTTCAGTTGATGTTTCTACCATAAATCCAGATACCAAGGAATCACCAACACTTTTGTTTCAATACCATGCTTAATCCTCCTTCTCAACCAATTATAAGTATTTTATGTAGGAGCGTAACTTAGTAGTTTTTTCTAATAATATAATTAGGGGTTAATATTGTTGGTAATTAAGAAGGCTGTAGTTATTTCATATAATTTGTTAATGTGCGATGTAAAGGTGGTGAAACATGCTTGTTAGAGATAGAGAAGTTCATCCATACTACTTTGTCATCACCTGTCGATAATGAATTTTAGTAACTTGACATGAATAGCAGACATTAATTAAACTATTCTTAATTTTAGTATATTATTTTGGTTTCTAAAATTGTTGATCACAGTCCATCATTCTCTCTGTGCAAGTAACGCAAAAGAATTCATTTGTGAGTTTGAATATAATAAACAAAAATACGAAACTTGAATAATATTTTAAAAAATCATTCATTACTTTACAGTTTTAGCTTACAAATAATATTATAATTTCTTACGAATTAATTCATATTTCATTCACGTTGAATCTCTTCCGTAAATCTCAAAAGCCCAACCTGTATTACTAAAAAAGGTTATTGCTATCACATCATCATGCACTTTGCCAACTTAGTTTTGTATAATAGATATTATAATATGAATTCACACTGCGTTAGTAGTTTATATACAATGCATGTTATAAAGTAAATATTTTTTTATTCCATGAGCTAATACAAATTTCTCTGTCTAACACGATCGAGAGTGTGCATTATTATTTTTTGCATTGCAACTTTTTGAACATTGGAAGCATTGACGAGTCATGTAATAATAACTTCCAAGAAACTCACTAAACAATGATGTGTGTAATGTATCACAGGGTAACGACTAGTAATCTAACATTCATCTTAAAATCTATAAATATAGATTTGAGGTAAAAAGATAGATAACTGTATTTATTGACATTAACTACTGAATTTATCGAATCTTTAGTGACTTGGGTACTAGAATATACTTTTTACATGTAACCTTTCCAATTGACCAAACAGTTTGAATGACGAACCGTGACGAAAATGAACACATGACATACAGAATTTGAAAATATATAACTTCAGTCCCATAATCGAAACAAAATGAAAGATCAAACAAGTTTATGATGGAAAGTGGCACAACAAAATCTCAGCAAGTGATGGTTGTTTGATTCACATGTTCCCTCTCTAATGACCACCCACACACACATAACATATCCAATTTTCCCTACATATATGACACCTTTAGAAGTTTACAGAAGGGAAGTGCAAAAATAAAAAGAACAACAACATAATGTGCTTATATTACATACATATATGTAATCCGTATGTAACACATAATTATATACGGATTTTTGAGGTTACATACGGATTTTGGTCGTATGTAACAATGTTTTTTCTTGTAATGTGTTATCACGAGGTGGTTATGCATTACTTGAGAGAAAGATGAGAAAGAGTCGAGCATATGCCTTAGAACTTGAGTCCCGCGACCTAGCATCTGCACCTGCTAGGTACGAGATGTGAAAGGCTTCTCAGATTAAGTCTGATGGGAACATGACAGCTGCCTTGATCTCACAAAGAATTGTAAGTACAAATTCTAAACATTGATTGGTTGTGTATTTATCATCCTATGTGTTTTATGTAACAAAGTTCTTTGTTATATGCATGATGAGTTGATTGAGAGCAAACTTAGGGTTCCTTTGTTGGCCAAGGTAGGGACGACATTCTAACAACCACCATTGGAAAGCCCAAGCACCCAGGGTGTGTGCGTGGGGTTGGAGAGGCGATTAGTCTTTGTGACTACTTTGGCCCTACACAAAAAAAACACTGAATCCATGCGTCAGGAGACACTGATGAAGATGAATCTTCAGTAGGAGGAAAGGCTCAACCAAAGAATGAGATCTATGAAGCAACAATTCATGAAGCAGCTACAAGAATAAAAAGAAATCCAAAGAGCGCTTGAAGAAAATTTGCATTCCATGACCTAGAGCACCATGGGGTTTCCCACTGAAGCCCCAATTGCACCTCGGGTAAGTACAAGAGGATCATGCTCTATTGTAGACCCTACTGAGTACAGTGGTCAGTGTGAGCTATTGGTTGATGGGGATCCGCCATGCGTAGTGGCTATCAGACGAGTAGTTGAGGGAGGACAAACTATTCATGGTGCTCCCTTATTACCCCACCACGTGTAGGTGACGATTGACAAAGTTCGTGATCCCTAGGCTTAGGTGCATGTACCGACTTCAGAAATTCATTTTGTGTGGGAGGCCATAGAAACATTTATAACCTGGCTTAAAGCATTGATCATGTCAACATTGCTACACCACAAGTATTATATTTCTATTATTAGTATTTCTATGTTAAATTTATAAATATTGATTAATAACTTTGAAAATTTTAATTTCAGTTCATACGTCCTCATAAGCAGCCCATGCATGAGCCAGTCATAGATGAAGATGATTACATGGCTAAAGCGAGGGATGATCATCTAACAAAGCTCATGAAAAAATATCCCAAGTTGTCCAAAGGACCAGTAGAATTGTACTGGGATTTGAGAGTATTTGGCCTCCAATGCCATGAGCCAGTATATATCACATTAAATGATGCATTAGAGGTCATTGGGGGAGATAGAATGTTGAATATTTCAATCTTTCAACTATGGTGCATGCAAGATAGTGAATTTTGTCTTTCATATTAGTTATATTTAGATTGTTAGTTTCTAACAACTTAACTTTGTTGTTATAGGTACATGGACACAATCATTGTGGACCAAGGTCGGTCTTCCATGTATGGATTTGTTGAACCTCAGACCATTCAACCTTCTGTAACACAATTGAGAGCAAACAAAATTATTTGTAAACATGGATGACTAAGTCAAATAGAGACATATACCTTGCGCCATACATTGATGGGTATGGGTCGCAAAATGTAAAATTTGATTAAAGTTTACTTAATTAGTTTACTAACTATTTATGATTCATGATAAGTCTTATTGGCAACTGACGGTCATCATTCCGAGACAATGCAAAATTCTATGGTTCTGTTCGCTATAGAGGAGGATGAAAAATGACTTGAAAAACATGCTTCAAGGGTAAATGTTTCTCTTTTTATGTTTCAAATTCATGTTGACCTTAAATTTTTATGATGAATATAGTTATATTAATATTACCCTATGTTTTCAATGTATATGGAGTTATAGGTAAACATCGAGGTCAGCTAGTTCAAATCCTGTACCCAAAGGTTGTAAATCATTTATAGTTCTTATTCATTTTCTATGTTATTCTATGATCTACATGTTTGACTATTTAGTTTGTCATTTTAGTGTAACAAGCAACTAGATTCATGAGAATGTGGCTACTATGTCATGTCTTGGATTAAAACCATCATTCGAGTTAACATTACAGATGACTGGACTGAGGTAATGATGCTTACCTTCAATACATTACAAATCAAATTCAGCTTTGAACATATGCAAACATAATGAATTTTTCTTCATTTTGCAGTGCTTCAAGAATACATATCCTATATCAGAGGAGACAATTAAAAAGATACGACAAGAGTGGACAACTTATCTTCTACAAAGATGGACTTAGGACCCATGCACATGCCTTTAAGAAGACTTTTATTGTTGTTGAACATTAATTAGCTTTAGTTTAAGTTTAAGTTTTGATAGTTTAAGTTTTAGATTGTTTAGTATCTTGTTAACTTGAAACACATAATATATTATATTTTGATGTGTTGGGATCATTTTCTGTTTTTCAGGTGTGATTTTATTTTAAAAATAAATTTATCTAAAAAAACAATTTGGACGTCGGTTAGTGCACATCCGACGTTTATGGACGTTCGTTAATGCATTGTACGACATCATCTTCGTTCCAGTGGCAATCCAGAGATTTTCGCGTTCAGCACGTGGCAATAGGCGCTCAGTGCTGAGAGACGTTGGACATGGGAGGACTCGACATCAACTTCGACGTTCGTGGTGTTGCATCCAACGTCTATTGACGTTCAACGAGTGAACCGACGTCCAATTGACGTCACCCAATATGATGTCGGAACGGAATTAAACATCAAAAACCCAAAATAACTTATGTTAATAACCTTTTTTATAGTAGTGTTTGTTTTCTTAATATAAACGTGTAATTTCACTAATAATTTTTTTTATGTTAAAATTTAAATTTTAATATACCATGCGTACGAAATTTTTTACCGTTCACGTGTAATCAGAAATGATTATAAATGCAAGAATGTTGTCTTTTATTATATTTACTTAAAATAATTATATCAATGACTATCAATAATTAGATAATTCTGTAAAACATTTTTTGTTTAAATGCATATGAATGACATCACTTTTTTTATCCTAATTTATATTTTAATCAGATCATTTGACACAAGAAATTTTAGTAGAAGTTAAACGTAATAAAAGTTGCAAGAGAATAAGAGAAATTTTGAATTGAACTCTTCCACTAATATTAAAATGGTTTCAAAAATTTAAAAGAAAAGTGAAAGAGGATGGAAGAGGTTGAGCTTTAAACTCTCTCACTAAGAAAACTAACTACTAAAAAAAGTTTTATTATGAGTAGAATAAACTATTCCTCTAAAAATATATAATTATTTTTTGTTTTTTTTTAAATGGTATCGTGTCATGTTATCCCGTAGTATTTTTTTTTTTACTTTCGAGGCAGTCAGGAGACAAATTAGCAACTACAACCCATAATTGATTAATAATTACACACTTCATTATTTATCAAAAAAATTTCTTATATAATATTTATTATTGAGTGAATTTAACGTTAATTTCTTACATAAATCTTGTACAACATGTATTAATGGAAGGCCACGTGAAATTCATCCAAATAAAGAATTTGGCTACAGATGGTATCAAGAGGAATATATTCCGAAGAATCCTTTTTAAAGTTAAATAAATTATAGAGCAAAGTTGTATGGCAAACAAGCCCTAGCTTGAAATCTAAGATTAGATTATATGCTGTAATGTTCAGTTGATGTTTCTACCATAAATCCAGGTACCAAGGAATCACCAACACTTTTGTTTCTTAATCGTCCTTCTCAACCGATTATAAGTTATTTTCCTACATATATGAACCTTTAGAAGTTTATAGTTAGAGGGAAAGTGCAAAAACAAAAAGAACAATGATCTAATATGCTCCAATATTTGTCAATGGCCACAATTTCATTTCAGTAAAGAAACTGATAGGGATGGATATGATTCTTCTACTGCTTCTTCTTCTTTTAAAGTATATATTTATATATATATTTTTAAAAATGAGGGAACAATAACTGAAAAAAATAATGAAATGAAAAATACTTTATGTCTCATATACAAAGAATATATTCAAATAATATGCATGTATGTATGGATGTTCTATATTGTGTTCATAACCAACGTTATTGGTTTCACGAAACTGACGAGTTCATGGTTAACGTAGAATCTCGACCACGAGAATTGTTTTAACGTACGATGTAAAGAATAAAATAGGTTAAACAGAAGGCATCTTAGCCCATGAAAGGTATAGAATTAATGAAGAAATCATCGAAAATGAGGCTTCACATCATTTCTAAAAAGAAACTCTTTTATATGCACAACCTCTTTTTATGTGATTTTTATGTTCTATTGTTGAGAATGTTTCCTTCTTTGTCTTTGCCACAATTTCAATTTTCATCAATGTGTCTAATACATGTCCAACACATGATAATGTACATGTCAATTTTATTCCAATTATGGCACCGTCAACATTTTGTTTCTTTCTCGTTTAATTCACCTTAGCAAGGGAGACATTAGTTATAGATGCTTGGATTTTTTTTATTCCATGTTTATTGATCTAAATTTGTGGGTTTTTTTTCTTTCTTCCTTTATATATATATATAAAGTATACCATGCATACGAAATTTTAACCGTTGATATTTAATCACAAATGATTATAAATGGTAAGAATGTTGTCTTTTATTATATTTACTTACAAAAATTATATCAACGATCAATAATTAGATATTCTGTAAAACAATTTTTGTTTAAATATATGAATGACATCATTTTTCTTACCCTAATTTGTATTTTAATCACATCACACACTTTGACATAAGTTTTATAAGTTATAAAGTTGATTTAGTAATACAAATTAAAAGAGAAGATAAGAAAATTTTTGACTTTAACTTTTTTCTAACATTTGAAAAACGTAAGATTAATGGTTTGAAAGATTTATAAGAAAGGATAGAAGAGATTGTGTTTTAAACTCTTCCACTAACAAAACTAACCACTAAAAAATATTTTTAATTATGAATAGAATAAATTATACCTCTAAAATTATATAATTATTATTATTATTTTTTAAAAAATGGTATCGGTCTCATGTTATCCCGTTAGTATTTTTTTTCTTTTTTACTTTCGTGGCAATCAGGAGACAAATTACCAACTACAACCTATAATTGATTAATAATTACACATTTCATCATTTATCAAACAAATTTCTTCTTCTTTTTCTTTTTCTTGAGAAAATAAACTCATGAATTCTTTCATGAACAAAATCCCCCCTCTGACAAAACCAGGTTGTACATGTTGCTCAAAGAAAATAAACCTATAGTCCCTTTTGTGGCCAACTTTAAGGATTTAAGAATAATTTATAAAAATAAAAACTCATAATAATGTTTTATTTTACAATGGATTCACATATTGTAGTTGGTGACATATTCCTCATTTGACAGGTAAATAACAACCCTAATGGACTGAAAAAAAAAACGACAGCTGTTTTTTTAGTACTAATAATTTCTACATATTCTTTTAAGGACTAAGAAAAATAATTGTGTTAAATTGAAGAACTAAAAATATATTTAAATCTTGTAATTACAATTATTTCATAGCTTTAGTACTTGATGAAGGTTATTAAATATCTCAATTACTAATGTTATTAATTTAGTAAAGTTTTTCATTAAGTGTATAGTTTTTTTTATATTATTCATTTAATATGAATGAAGTGTAGTTCTTTCTGTTTCTTACAAAATTATAGCCTTTATTCGAATTGCACATAATCGAAAATATTCTTGAATAAAATTGAGGCATAAAAGATTATGCAATATTATTAGACATAATTGTGAGAAAAGGGAAATATATTTGGATACATATAAAAGTTATGGATTAGGTGTGTTGAGATATTCGTTTTTGTGTATGAAGGAAAACTTTAAAGCTGGATGCACAAAATATGATAGTTTAGAAGGAATCATTTTGTAGTGGAATCAACTACCTATCCTAGAAAGTGAGTTACTAGCTGTATCACCCAACGCTCTACTTCAAAATTTCCACCAAACACAATACCTCACACAATCAATAATGAGTTCAATTAATTTATTTTAATTGTATTACAATAAACATATAAAATAATTTGAAAAATACTCATTAACCTTGTTGGAAGTCCTAAAGATAATGGCAAATTATAATATATAAGTAAGGTGCAAACCTCATCTTACAAATCGGGTCTTTGGGATTAAATTAGACTTAAAAATCATTTTCTAACAAACTTCTTATTAAAATAGTTTAAGTAAACATCAAATAATATCATTATGGTTATGAACTACCGAACCCGAGGCGTAATCCAAAAACATGTATAAAAGACGAGCAAATAAGTTTTTAATATTGATAATTTTTGTATCACTTATCCAAGAAAACTAGTTCGCATAAAAAAATTACATTTTTTTCAAACTCAACTCGGCTCAAACCCGTGACGAGTCGGATTGGCTCGCGAGTTTTGACACCACTAATAATACCTTCGCTTTCAGGTTGTTTTTATTATCTTCTTCATCTTTTACATAACTCTACCTATAATATAAAATAAAGCAAAAATCTACTTCATATATATGTTTGAAACGGTTAATTAAATGAAAAAAATTAAGTGATATATAAGAAAAATAAAACTTATAAATATTAAATCTTAAGATTTTGTTAAAAATGATGTAAGATTTCTTAGTTAGACAACATTATTTAGATATTTTGGTTTTTATATTGAAAGTGGTGTTAGTATCTCTTATATAAATAATTATTATACATGAGTGTTTTTCCATACATTTCTCTATTCGTTTTTTCGAATCTCCAAAATTCTATCTTAATCATTTTCATTAAAAATCAACAGTGATTAAAAATTTTACAAATTTCAAAAATCATTAAAATTTAATAATTTTTAAAAGTCAACAAATTCTTAATCAGTTTTAAAAAGCTGGTTAAGGAAATTTCTTAACCAGTTTTTGAAAAAAAAAATCATAGGATTATTTTTATTATACAAATAATGTGTATTCACTTTTTAATAATAAGTTGTGTTTTGATGACACACGCATCGACAGAATCCCCTTTAGGATTACATGATAATTCGTGAGATCTTTTCCCTTATTGTTTCCTTCATTTTATTTATTTATATATGGCAAAGAGTTTATATTTTAGAAGTTGTTTGATTCCTTTTAAGCAAATGCAACTCTAGTAACTTTTATGGGTTTAAAAGGATTAGAGTGTGCTAGTTTCCTTTCTGTTTTATTTATATTTTAAAAACAATTTCTAAAACAAATTTTCAAATTGAAAGATTATAGAAGCTAGATGTTGAAGTGCAAAAAGGAACATACGTAGCAGAAAGCTGAAAAATAATACTAAAGACATATTAATATTTTAGTAACAAATAACAATTATGGCTATATAGATTCTAATCTGACTGTGATATTATGGTAAGAAGTGAACTTTAACTCCCACAAAACTAATTTATAAGATGAGGTTTGCATCACTTATATACTTTACATTAGTCTTATCTCTAACCAATGTGAAACTTCCAATACATAATACTTGAACAATGTTTTCTTATAATTCTTGTTTAAAGGAATATAAAATAAAAAAAATCAATCACATTGAAAGAAAGTAATATGAAAAACTAAGAAAGTTAAAAATATTTTAACACAATTTATTTGAATTTACGTTTAATTTTAGTCTTCACAATTTCCGGAAGATTATTTCAATAGATTGAATATTTAATTATAACTACACTTTATATATGACAATTAATATTCCAACTTGTACAGAAGTTTTTGAACTTGGCTAAAATTATTATAACACCGTATAAAAACCTCTACATGAATGCATTAATGATAGGTAGAAGAAAATTGAAAGTAAAGTTAGAAAAATATCAAGAAAAAAATATCATTTATAGTGATGACTATTCCGATAAGATTACAAGCAAGACATTATGAAATATTTTCCAAAAAAATCTTCAAATCAAAACTCTCAATAAAGATCTTTTTTACCAAACTAAATTTTTTGGGGATTTCTTAAAAGTGACTCATCATGATTTTAAGTATAGAATAATTTATTATTTTTAATACATACTTTTGTAATTCACAATATAATCAATTATATGCTAAAATTATGATAAATTTGTATGTAATATTATTAAATATATAAAGACATATTCACACACAAAAGTTGATCATTCAAACCAAAACTGAAAAATTATAAACTAAAAGTGAACAGTGGTATTGATACTATAACAGTAGCTTTCCTCTTGCCATCTTCTTTTTGACTTGATTTTTCTTTTGGTGATATTTGAAGATATTTAATTGGTGGTATCTTTAATAGCCCAGTTCATGAATACAACGAGAATTATACATTGGTTATATTGACATTGAAAGTTCACATTTAATGACAGCATATGATCGTGTTCATGGATTTGAACATCTCATAACTTTATTTATTTTATAACTTTGACAATAATTTAATTTCTACAAAATGTAATGGTTAACGGATAAGGAGAAACGAAAAGAGATTGATGACAAAAAAGGGCACATATGATGTATCACATTGTATTATTTGAAGCTGTTACTCTTACGGGCGTTTCGACAACTTTCGAAATTTTTTAACTTAGTCAAAAATTAAAGTGTGGCTACATGACGAACGCTAACTTTAGTTAGATTTCTACACATCAGCGTCAAATTATGTAACGAGTGACTTTCTATTTTAAGAAATGTGAGAAAAAAATTTTACATGGAATGAGACAATACAATTGTTTTCATTCAATATATTTATTTTTTTATGATAAAAAAAATATAAAAAAAAAAGTGATTTTATTACAAATGCCGAGATATACTCTTATTATCTATATGTTTATTTGTTCTCACCTTCGTGTTAATAATATGTTTATCAATATTTTTATCTATCTATTTCGATCAGGTCATAGAGTTCTTAGTATAAGAATATATTTCGATGCTAAAGTCAGTAACATGATATATGTAATAAATATTGTAATTAGTGAATCTATTAAAACTTTTGGTGAACATTAACAATTTATATTACTTGTATATAAATTTGTCCTTTTTGGGACTAAGATCTATATGTTTATTCTATTTTATGGCTTCTTGACTTAATTAATTATCTTTAATTCTTTATTATATAATATAAGTTAAAAATAATGTTATTGATGTAGATGTCTTAAGTGATCTCTTATGATGCTAATGTGCTGGTTGATGTGTCATTCTCCTCTACTTTCCATACATTACAAATGAAGACACAACAAAATTAAACTAAGAGAGGAGTGTAGTGTTATCACAAAAAGTATTAAATGTGTTTTATGTCTCATAATTAACATGTGATTTAACTTTTGTGATGCAATTAATTATTGAATCAAGTTAATTGTACAATTCACTACTAATATTTATTTTGGGAAGACAAACTAATAAGAAAGGTGATTGGAGCAGATGAAAAATTACATTAACTTTATTTTTTTTAATGGTATTCCTCAAATAAGTATCTTGAAAGTAGATGATGTTTCGTTGTTTGAGTGGTTCCTATTGAAAGTTATTGTTGTGACTAGAACTTCGATATTTTAAGGAAAATTACCAATCGAATTTTGAGTTGAATGTGTGTTGGTAACATCTCATTTAATTAATTAATTGATACCGGCTACCTTACTTAAAGAATAAATTACCACATGAAATGTTTGTTGGAAAAAGTGTTTTCTGATGATGTTATTTGTGTACTTATTTTTATTGTTATGCTTATAATTAATGATAAAATGGTCATAACTTTGCATGTAATGTATTATTAGCGGATTAGAAAATAGGAGTTAAACAAAGTGAGAACTTATATCAATATGTTATATTATGTTGATGACTTGATCGAATGATATATTTGTATTGACAGTTTCTAAACATTATTTAGTAGGTGATTTCATAGAATTTAAGAGTTTTAAAATATATATTGAGGCTAAAAATAGCCAGAAAATTAGAATAAATTTTCTTTGCATCGAGATAACTTATGAAAGGAAGCAAAGTCTATAACATTTTCTATAAAACAAATTTATAATATCTATAGTCTTCTAGATGTAGGGAGATTAATTCACGTGTCTTTCATGAAGCCCGCCGTACTTAACACATTATCCTAATTTATACAACAACCTTGTATTATTGAAAGATAACTCTAAGACTCGTAAGATATTTGAAGAAAAAAGTTTGAAGCAAGTTTTTTACATGTATAAAACATTGCAATAAGTAAAATTTAAGCTTCTACTCGTAAGATCTTCGTATTTCAATTTCTAAGAATATTACAATATTATGGTAACATTTTTTTCAAAATATACATATATATGTGTATATTTAAGAATATTTTTCCTTAATTTGGAATTTATATATATATATATATATATATATATATGAAGATTTTTAATAGATCAATAATTGTTAAAAATAACAAGAGAAAATGATGGAGACACAATATAAAACTACATGATTCAAAGCATGTAGTCACTTTTTTATTTCATAGTGTTTTAGTTATGACTGGAACGAACATAATGCAAATACAAAGACAAAATGTAGACATGGAGACAATAGAAAACAAACATTAGAACTTTTCAAATTTGTTTACTTTATCTCACCAATATATATATATATATATATATATATATATATATATATATATATATATATATATATATTATTTATTTATTTATTTATTTTCTTGTCTGTTTTTAAGTCTTCCTGAAGACAATTATAAAATAAGAACAAATTATACTAATGGAAGGATTTGCATACCTACCCACTTAGTGCATGTTTAAATTTTAATTACAAAGTCAAATTAAACTCAACCGTAAAATTATCATTGATCAAAGAAACTCAGTTGTAACTTTTAAGTCAATTAGAATTTGAAAGTAAATTAAAATTTGAGCTAAATTCAACTTTTAATTAAATCTAAGAGAAAAAAAAGGAGAATATGGTGACCTATTTCTGCAATATGGTGACCAATTACAAGATTTTTTTGTAAAGTTTAAATTTACATATTATATCATTACTGATTCCCTTGTTAGTTATAATTATTTGATAGTGAGTGATAATTGAGATAAAAGTTGACGTAGAAATGTCTAATCTTTGAATGATAAAATTACATCATTTATCCTTCATATATAAAAAAAATATATGTGATGTTAAAAAGTGAACTTTAAGCTTAATTCAACCTTACAAAATAAGTTTGTAAAATGATGTTTATACTTACTTATATACTATAAACCATTGGTACAAAAGAGATACTAAAACAAGTCATTAAATTGGTTATACGAGAACCGATGTAGTGCAAAATGTAGTAGCAATTTCGAGAATACTGAAAAGTATACTAGATCGGTTGCATTTTTAACCGATCTAATATGCCATCTTTTTACTCAGGCACGAAACTCCTTTTCACTTTTCGACAAGTTCTTTCTCTTCTCTCTCAAGCCTCCACTACTCACCATTATTCAGCATTGTTGCTCACCATCGTTGCTGCAGTGCTTCACCAAACCCTTTGGCTCCAAGCTTTTAGCCATCACATTGCTTCGTTCAACACTAGGCTCCATTAGACCGTCGTCGCTGCATTGGACCACCACTCCACCTACGTTGTTGCACCAATCCAACTACGTCACACACCACTCGACCACAAGTTAGATATTTTAAACCAAGTTCTCATGTTATCTAGTAACGGATCAAAGTTATACGAATGTGATTCAAATCAATGATCTGTATGAGAATGACGTTGAAGAGTTTCTACAATTTGCTCTATGGCATGAGACTGCTTTAAATGGGAAATATTATTGTCCTTGTGTTAATTGTTTGAATGAGAGAAGACAAGAAATTAAATGGATATAAAAACATCTATGTGATGGTATCCTAAAGAGTTATGCAACATGAATCTATAGTAAAGTTGTACACCTTTCAACCATATCTCAAAGTCAAGAGTCAATACATTGTGAGGATCGCATGGAAGATATGATTCAAGATATTGAAGAAGACAATTTTCGACGAGCACACTAATATTTGTTGTCTTACTTTTAAAATTAATGCAAATATTAGATTGGTTAGTGTCATAATCGATCTAACAATCCTTTTTGAAAAATATTGTTTTAACTTTTTTAGCTAAATGTATAAGATTGGTTTGTCCATAACCAATATAATAGTTAGATATATTACATTAATTGTATATAACTGATCTAATATATCTAGGATATATTACATATTATATCTAGAATCGATGTAATATGTACTTTAGAACCAATTTAATAAACATTTTCTGCACTAGTGAACTCGCTTTATCTCTAATTAATGTGAGATTTTCAAGACACCCTGCTTAAGCTGAGATATATATACATTTTGAACACAAAACTAGACATTAATGGATGGTTCGATAACGGTCTGATAGTAGATGACACGATATGTCAAACAAACAACAAATTTTCTAATAGCGAGTAACACAATAGGTTCAACAAATAACAAAAATTCATAGTTCTAATACCATATTAAAAAGTAGATTTTAAATCTAACTCAACTAATAAAAAAATAAGCTTATAAAATAACGTTTGCATCTACTTTCATATTATAAAATCATCTTAACTTTAGTCAATGTGAGATAATGTGAGATAATGTGAGATATCTGACCATTGAATGATAACTTTGCATCATCCATGTATCAGAAAGAAGACAGAATTTAAATTTGAAGTGGTGACTTGAATTTTGGGGTTAATGAATCTTTGTTTAAAAGGGAATCATCATCCACACACGACTTCGTTATATAATTAGCAAGTTCAGATTGAGAATAATTGTTTGCAGCTGCATGCTCACTGTTGACATTAATTACATGGGTTCAGCCACTGGACCTACCTTCCGGTTTCCACGAACAATGACATTCCAAGATACAGATAAAATCCCCGTGTCATAAATTCCATTGAATTACCAAGGACTAGTCCTTTTCATCAGAACCTTTGCCTTACTATCACTGATGTTGTATAAGACGAACTTCAACAGTTGAAAATGATACTAAGTCCCAAATAATTACACATGGATGGCCATGTCCTTAATTACAAGCTCATGTTAACTTCCAACAGATGTTATTGGCCTCTGCATGTGACTGTTTTTCCAAGAAGATTGCAATTATGAGTTCAACTTGAGTTCAAGCCTCTCCTACCATGATATCCATTAATAAGCTCCAAAAAAAAAAAACTTATCTTAATGTTAAAACTTTTGGTCCTACTCAATTCCTTGTACATATCATATTCTTTTTATGAGAAAAAAGACTACAGCTAGCTACAGTCATCACATACAAACTTTTTTACCACTTAAGCTGTACTCCAATAACATTTTCCAGTTTTCACCACTTGAATGCATCCAAGTGGGTGCAATATTTCTTGTTTCACCTACCTGATTTAAGTTGTCACTGAAGCCAAGTGTCTCCAGCCATCAGTTTTTTTGCAATTCTAAGCTTGTGGGCTACTTGCAACATGTAACACAATCCACACACGTCTAAAATGCACCATTATTGTCAACTTTTGTCGCATAGCACCAATCTATTTATTTTCTTTATTAAGGGTCTATGTCAATTCAGCTACCTTTTTTTTCCACCTTACAGAGTTCAAAAACCCTTTTGGTATTTGGATAGTCTTTGTACTCTCACCGTACAACTATTAAGCGCATTAAGCCACTAACTAATGTTTATTACTTGCTTTAAAACATCATTCTCCAAAGTCCGAATCAGGTGCTTTCTCTTGCCCCTCTCACTCTATAAATAAACAAGGAAGGTGGCTAGTGTAGAACCTAATTAAGCAACAACAGCATCATATCTATCTTTGTTCCTCGTTGCCTGTTGTTTTCTTTCAAGAGAGATGGCATCTCCAAACACAAACCAGGAGAAATCAGGGGTGGTTGGTCGAGTATTGGCCTTGCCAAAAGTTCTTAAGAAGAAGGTGTTGGGAATTTGTAGGTTAACAAAAGAGATAGCCCAAGATGATCCTAGAAAAGTTATTCATTCACTAAAAGTGGGGCTTGCAATATCACTGGTTTCTCTTTTCTATTACTATCAACCACTATATGAGAATTTTGGTCTATCAGCAATGTGGGCTGTGATGACTGTAGTGGTAGTTTTTGAATATACAGTCGGTAAGCTAATAGTTTCTTCATGTTTTAACCAATCATCGTAATATACAAAACCCATGTTTGGTTTTGTTTTTATTTATTCCACAGTTAAACTAACCATTCTATTTATAATTTTTGGCACATGTTTAGGAGCCACTCTAGGAAAAGGTTTGAATAGGACAATTGCAACATTGGCAGCTGGTGCTCTTGGTGTTGGTGCTCATTACTTAGCCAGCCTTTCTGGAGCAACAGGGGAACCAATATTGATTGGTGCATTTGTCTTTGTGCAAGGTGAAAAAAAGTTACAAACTTTATAATAAACAAAGAAAAAGCCAACAGAATACGTCTCTTGGTGTAGCCATTTATGGTATAATTGTTTTGATGGATTTTTTTTTTGTTTGTTTTGCAGCTGCCATAGCATCGTTTATAAGGTTTTTTCCGAAGGTGAAGGCGAGATATGATTATGGGATGCTTATATTCATCTTGACATTCTCTTTGATATCCGTGTCTGGTTTTCGAGAAGTTGAAGTGTTGGAAATGGCACACAAGAGACTCTCAACCATATTTATAGGGGGTTCAGCTTGTGTGATGATTTCCATTTTTGTTTGCCCTGTGTGGGCTGGTGAAGAGTTCCACTATTCCATTGCTCACAAGCTGGAAATACTCGGCGATTTCTTGGAAGGTTAGTTACATAGTACAAGTTATTGCAAGTGGATAACCATACAGATAATAATATGCTGTCTTTCTAACAACAAAATGGAAACATTATCTTGAATCATGCATAACTTGTTACGTATTTTACAGCTTTTGTACATGAATACTTCAAACCACAAGAAGGAGAATCTGAAGACAGCAAAGGAGATTCTAAAGACAAATCATTTTTGGAAGGTTATAAAAAGGTTCTCAATTCTAAAAGCATAGATGACTCTTTGGTGAGTGTTCTTTGTATATATTTCTTCACCTAAATGAAATCTCATGCATGCACATGTCTCATCTAATTTAACTTTCTTATTGCGCAGGCAAATTTTGCAAAATGGGAGCCAGGTCATGGCAAGTTTAGATTTCGTCATCCTTGGGACCTATACCTCAAGATTGGTGCTCTTTCTCGCCAATGTGCATATCGAATGGAAGCTATAGATGCAAACTTTAATTCAGATATCAAAGTATATATTCCTCCATCAATCTAATACATCTTCTATTATCATGTCCAAGTAAAATATCATTAAACAGTATTAGCATGTAAAGAAAAAACTTATTACAACCATTATATATTTGTAGTCTTGATCAATATTTTTACCTGATATATAAGAAAAAAACCTCCAATATTCAATTATATGTCACGTGACCTTGATATAAATGTATTATGTGTAATAATTTTTTCATCTGTGACAACACAAATAAATAATTGGAACTTTTACTATTGTGATTCAATTTTTTACAACCTTGCATGTATTTGAATATATATATATATATATATATATATATATATATATATATATATATATAAACTTTGTTATGGCTCATGATGATTACATATATATTGACATGTTACTTGTCTCAACATCTGTAGGGATCCCAGGATTTTCGTTCCACCATCCAAGAGTTATGCTCAGAAATGAGTTTGGAATCTAGCAAAGCCTTCAAGGAACTAGGATCATCGATTAGAACAATGACTAGGCCTTCTTCTTCCGACACACATGTTGCAAACGCAAAATCTGCAGTGAAGAGCCTCAAGTCGTTGCTCCAATCATGTACAAGGAAAGAAACAGACCTTTTATCACTTATACCAGCTGCAACAGTGGCTTCACTACTGATTGATATTGTGGAAATCACAGAGAAAATAGCAGATTCGGTGAATGATCTTGCCACCCTGACAGGTTTTGAGGTTGTAGATACAGATAAATCTCCTAAAGTACCATCACAATCTTCACACTGTGAATGTGATGAACCAGTTGCCAAAACTGATCATCTCCAAGTCGTTATTCTAATTGAGGAGTCAGCACTAGCTGTGTCAGATAGTGAAAAATCAAACGTAGTTTGAGTTTGACAATTAGCACACGTAAAGATTGTAATAATATATCATTGCTTCAACTTATTCACAACAGAAAATAATGGTGCATTAATTGCACCTTATAGAGTGTTTTGAAAGCATACCCTTATGTTTTCTAAACCGTGAGGGGTATCTTATGTACAATAATGTCAAATTTGTAATCTGGATTTCAATTCATTTATGAGCACCATTCTCATTATTTTAACTGATATTTTGCATTCTGAATTTGAATCTCTTAATTAATCACTCTCCCTTTTATTCCTTAATTGTGTTGTACATATGTATAATATTCTTTTGCTTGGAACAAATATTACCAAGTTAAATTATCAACCCTTTATACTTATTTATTTTTTAATTCTCGTCATTAATTGTCATTTAGTGATCATCTCTAATTTAAATAGGATTTTTTACTATATATAAAAAGTACATGTAAATTTGGTACCACAAATATTCAGTTTGTTAGTTAACTAATTAGATGCTGCCAAACCATAAATAAACTAGGCATCTTAATTCAACACGGCAACTAATACCACCAATTAATGTTACTCGGTCAAGATCAAAACATTTTAGGCAAAAGTTCGTGGTAAACCAGCAGCTAATGATGATTACTTTTGAAATCACATGCTTAACATATATTCTCTGTGGTAAATGGTCAATAAATAAACACATAACATGAAAAAGTATAGTATATTAGGAATCCAAGTATAAGCCAGAAAAATTGAATACAGTATATAAAAAAAACTTATAAGTTTATTATTTTTAAGGTTTTAGATGGAAGTTGATGTTAATATATTATGTGAGTTGAATTTAATTGACATAAATTCTCTTAAAAAGGTCTATATTTCATTAATTAAGCACTTATCATGATTAATCTAAACGAGGATTTTTTGGACGTATGGTAGAAGATTTTCATATAACACTTCTTCCTACTTTATTCCAAGTTTGCTTAGGTTTCCAAACCTCTTTAGTCAAAATCTCTTCTTTTGTAAGTTCTAAATCGTTAGAGTGTATCTATCTAGTTCTCGACGATCAAGTCAGTGATTAATCCAATCGAGAGTTACAATAAAATCTTAAATTCACAATAAATGCAATTACTTACCTTTTTACCTTCGATCTTTATTTATAAGTTTCAATACCTCTATTTATAAGTTTTAATATGGATTTATGATTTAATGGAATCCTATTCACGACTCAATCATGACCTATTATTCATAAATAATTCTTATTAGTAATCTTGATTAGAAGTAATATTTAGAGATTTTTATTACAAGGAATCGTCCGTTCGATATCCCTTTCCGTGACCCTGAGATTCATTAACAAAGAACGTTCCCTTATCTTAGATGTTTCGACCAGAGCGAATTTGGACCGGTCACCTTGTTCTTACCCAGTTAGTTCCTCTATGCGGCTATGCGGGTATATGGCGATAAGGATTATTTTAATATTGCCTACATGCTGATAGGTATGGTGATGAGTATCTATAGCAAATGACAGGTTACTTCTTCTCAGTTGGAAAGAAAGTGGAGAGATCTAATTAGTGGGTTCATGCTTTTCACCGTCCAATTAATTCAATGAAAAAGATAATTTGCTTTCACCAACCAATACATAGAGTGTCATATCAGATGCATTACACTGCAATTATGGCAATGCTTGTTCTTGCTAAATTTCTTTACCAAAAATAAACTTGAATATTTACTTTTCTTATATATGGATGTAATTTACCACAGCAAGCACAGAGGTGGTTATCTAGTCAATTAGCTATGGTGGACATGATTTTTCATTACCTGCATAATTGTGGCCATTATTCATCAAACATTATCCAACCTCTATATAATCATGCATCACAGAAGAAGCAACATGTATATATTCTAGACTCTTCAAAAATATCTCCATCAAATTTTCTCAACCATTAAAAACAACTAGAATATAAAACATGCAATTATTTTCTCAAAATAAATATTTCTGGCTTATATTTTGTTTTCACTTATAGTATATTATTATATTTCTGGAAATTGATCTTTTATTCTCCATCACCATAACTTTTATATCTTTTTATGTAACTATGGATCATTTTTTTATCTGGTATCTCAACAGTGTTAGATAAAAGAATTCAACTAGAAATGTAAAATTTATTTGACAGCAAAAGAGCACTGAGATGCTTACTAAATAAATAAATAAGAAAAAAGCTGTTAGATGTACATACGCATGCACACTATTCACACAAGGCAGAGATATGCGCACACACATATCACTAGGAACGGTGTTCATCGCCTTTCACCAGATTTTAAACTATTATACAGACACTTATATTGAAATTTAATAATGATGTTACTTTTTCATGTTTTTTTTTATCTTATTTAATGTAAGTGGATGTTCTTTAATTTTAAATATATGTATTTAAACAACTTCAGTAACTCTTGTTTTATTTAACTTAGCATGATCTTCAAGTTTTGTAAATTTTATCATGATGATTTTCTTACATATTTTTTAGCATATTGGAGCATTTTGAAAATGTTAATTTTAGTTGAGCTTTGCAAGGCAGTTATTATTGGTGATATGATCGCTTGTTAGTAATTTTGTTTGAGGTAATATTTCCTTTATTCATTTGTCAAATTTTGAAAGTGTTTTTATTTATTTAACTATTGTTTTCAAAGTTCAAGATAACATTAATTGCTATTTTTTTCATTTATTATCTTATCATTCACCTAATATTTAATTAGTTTACATGTATGTATTTATTGTATGTATTGTAATGTAGATATGAAAAGACCAAAATACAAAAATCTTATAAATATTTAATTAAATTCAATGAAATTTATATACTTTGTGGTTTTAATAAAAGAACCTTAAATGATACTTGAAAGGAAATTAAAGGAGGTGTGAAAATTTCTCGATAACATGTTTCCATGAATTTAGATATCACAATATTTTAAAAATTGGTTGTGTTTCATTTGTTAAGAGTTCTTTTAAACTATTATATTACTTGGTGAAAAATTATGGTAAAATAAAAATAACTTGAGTGTGATAATACCTAATCAAGAATTTGAACATTTCAAGTATCAATAATGGCAAATGGTTGAAAAACAAGTTTGATGATAAAAAATTAAATTCAGATTGGAACTTCGCATATATGTATAACTTAACTTAAAGTTGTTTATAATTTATAAAATTGTTGTGCATAATATAAAAGTTAAATTTGGGAATCAGCCTATGTGAATAATTCAATTTAAACGTAAAATGTAGACTTTGATAACTTATTACCAAGTTCAAATATTATGAAAATAATTGAATTTGATATTGTAAAACTTAAAATGAATAACTTTATTTGTCAGCTAAGCTCACTACGTAATAATAATAATAATAATAATAATAATAATAATAATAATAATAATAATACTAATAATAATAATAATAATAATAATAATGATAATAATAATAATAATAATAATAATAATATATTGTAAATTTTTAAATTATGTTATATTAAGTTGTAGTATATGATATTTGTTTATTCGTAAGTATAACTTAATTTTGTTATTCGATGTGTGGCATAGCTAAATGTTTACGCTTAGTTTAATTTGTACTTTTGACTTTATGTGTAACGTAGCTTGATAGTTATGCTTATTATAACTTAGTGTGTAACTTAGTTGGATAATATATCTTGATGTTACGATTCAATGAGTTTAATTTTGTAAAACATGATTTTAACTTTTAAATTTACATACTGTATTACGATGTTTGTGCCAGGTATAATTTCATGCTTTTATTATTTTGATGCTTACACTTTGTAAATGAAATTTATATTTTGAATTTATTTAGTATAGTGTGATGTTTATACAAGATATATAATAATATAGCTTGATGCTATGACTCAATGTCTTTAAGAAGGTGACTTGTGCATGCTAATAAAAAGAAAGTTAGGGCACGAACTAAACTAAATTAGTGATACTCAATGTGGGAAATTAAACTAAAGATGTTCAAGGTGAAGATAAATTAGAAATACTTAAGATGTGAAGTCAAATTAAAAAATTCATGACACAAGATTGAGCTAAAAGTATTTCAGGTGTGAAATCAAGCCAAATATGTCCAAGAAAAAATAAGGTTAAGTTAAATATGCTTAAAGTGAAAAGTTAAGTTATAAATGTTTAAGATACATTAAAATAAAAGACAAACTGATGTAAGAGGTTCAATAATAAAAGTTTTAGTACATCCTTGTGAATACGAGAATTGTGTTAGAAAAATAAAATTTACATAAGAAATGACAAAATAAGTCACGATCTATAACTCGAAATATCAACGTTTTATATCAAGAAATAATAATTTCTTCAAACAAATTTTCATTTATTAGTCGAAAACCTCTGTCTCATCCCATTTAACCTGTTTTGGTTTGGAACCTTAGAGAAATTTTCATCACTATATTAATCATATGGAGGTGCTATCCATCTTATTAGTCCAAAACTTTTTCCCTAACTAATTTTTTCAAGCAACCTCAAAATTTAACAAATTGAAAACCGAATTCTAATAAAATTTTTATCACTAAGGTGGAAAGAAATCGAATTTCTACCTTAAACAATGAAGCTACTAGTTGGAGAAATAAACCCATCCAAAATTCATTTGGATTGATATCTTTTAGAACAATATTTGTGTTGGAAATCCAAGTGTGAGTTTAAGTCTCATATTAAATATAAATGAGAAAGTAGAACAATATATAAAGATGAAAGACCTATTGTCTTAAGGTTTTTTATAGAGAGTAGTCTCAATCCCTTGTATAGTTGGACTCATATCTCATTAGTATTTGTGTCTTCTCAGTGAATCTTCTCCTCAATAGACCCAACAATTTGCAAGAAAATGTCAAAAAGTCGGATAATTTTCCACAATGTAGGTGTTGCTAATGTATTTTTGGGATCAGGTTTAGAAATTTGTTTAGTTTAATTAAATTTTCATTTGTTTTATTTTCTATTTTATCTTGTCAATTTACATGTGCACAGTAGTTTTTTAATTATTTATGTCATGAAGAATTGAAAACTAAACACCATGATTAGAAGCCTTTAATGAAGAGTTAAATTTTGAACCACAAAAGGTTTAATTCTTTCCAACTATTCAACAAAATATTTATACTGAAGAACCTAATTAAACGCAGGATTTGGCTAGATAGAGATGATTTAGATTAACTAAAAGTAAAAGTACGTCTTCAAAGAAACCTAGGATAATTTACATTAGTTAATTTGCCTAGACAGAGATACTGATTCTCCCTCTTTATTTATTATGTAGAGAGTCTCTTTCCTAATTTAATAATTTATAATTTATGATAAAAATGTGCGTTAAAAGAATATATTGAAGATTTAGTGGTAGCACTTTTGTTTGAATTTAATACCATGCCTAATGATTTCTACAGAAACAAAATATTTAATAATTTTTAGAAAAACTGGTCAGTAGTCGTCACCAGTCAATGAGGAGAGTTATTTTATTTTGTAATAAAAGGATGAGTGAGGATTCACGTTAGGTTATGTTATGAGTAAGAATTTAGAATTGTATTTTTAAATAGAAAGTGCGTTTGAGAGTCCATAGAAACCACAGAATGAACATGCTAAAGTGTGAAAAAGCAGAAACAGTGTGTAAGAAAAAAGTGGGTTTTGAGGTGTCTTCCACCATAAATTTCTACTGCTACCACTTTTTCAAAACTCAAACAAAAGTGCTTTAATTATAACCCTTTTTGATTTGTTATAGCAGATATCACTTCTTCATAAATAATAATCTCCTATGCTTATCATCATCTATCTTGAACAACTACCACTAATATCAATTAATCATTTTAACCCACATATTACATTGATTTTTCAGAAAATTATCTAAACTAAAATACAGACACAATTTTATAATCATCATATTATATACATCAATTCAAATTTAATCATTTAATTGATAACATTTACATGATTAAGAAATAGGTTTAAGGTGAAATAAAAAAAAATGAATATTCTATTTATATATTATAAATTGATTTTATTGTAGTTAATATAAAATTTTCAATGTCTAGTTAAATTAATGATTATTAACTTTTCTTAATGATTCACATTGACAATGTAAAAGGTAATTTATAAAAGTTTTAATAATTTTTATGCAATTAAAACTATTGTACATGAGTAGTTGTTTGTTTAAGTAATGAACTTGCACTCATACCCATAGTTGTATTTAAATAATTTTAATATATATCCACACATTTTAGAAATGGATTGCTGAATAACATTTCGTGCATATTGATTTAAATAATTTCTTTTACCATGAATTCCTCACATTGTTGGACTATTAAAAAAAGTTAGGATTGTGGGTTATTATTTCTTACATTTAAAATGTTTATATATATATATATATATATATATATATATATATATATATATATATATATATATATATATATATTTGAGATTAATTTTATCCTAACTAATTTTAGAAAAGTAAAATAAGAAGAAAAAATATAATCCAAAACTTAAATTAAATTATATATTATTTTAAAATAACTTTTGAAAAATTAACATAAGTGATTTTTATGAATTAGTTAATATATGAATCAGTTTAGTTTTTATAACGAGTTTTTTCATTTTTGTTTCTGTAAATAATTGTGGAAAGTTGTTTTTTTTCAAACAAATAATATAGTGGATATGAAATTACGTTATTTAGATATCTGATTAATAATCCAGTTCTCATGCTTGTGTGGTTGAAATTTTTTTTAAAAGGCCATCTTTATAAATGAATCTTTCGAATTTTTAGATAAATTAACCATAATAAATATTTTGAAAGATGAAAAATAAAAATAAAAATAAAAGAAAAAGTACAAAATGGGAAAACGTAATACTTTGCACCTTGCTAGCTTGTTGCGTGTTGAATCATCATCATCTTGTCCCCCATTTTAAGTAAGTCGGCATTATAAACCCTTCCTTAATCTCCTTTCATTCCATTCAGAGTTTTATTATAATTTTGAAACCTTCTAAATGCTTATTTTAATCGGAATATCTTCAACACATACAATTTTTTATATTACTATAAATTGTAATTACCCTATAATATCAAATTTCGTTTTGAAATTGAATTTAAAATAATTTTTTTTCAATAATATAATAATATTGAAAAAAAGAGTTTGTAAAGTGAAAACGAACATGCAACAATAATTACCTGAATTTTATATTTTGACTTTCACGTTACCTAAACTAAACATGATGAATGGCATTACTTTAAAAAGATGTCGTACCACATTAGAAGCGAAGTACAAAATGAAGTTACGCATTTCAAAACCAAAATGGTTACCACGTCATCTCATTTGCTGACTTTTATTATTGTTTATAGTTACTTTTTTTCCTTTTAAAAAAATATTTAATTCTTTTGAATAACTTTGCAAATTTAGGTGTTTTAATTTAAGTTTTTGTGAAAAAAATTTCTACACATGTCCACAATATTTTTTACTTTCAATTTGTTTTTGAAATTACATAAATTAGGCTATTATAATGTTTTGTTTTCAAAATAATCGACCGAGAGGTGAAGAAAAGTAAAAAAAAGAAAAGTGTATGAAAGTTATAATAGGTGGAAGAAGTGGTGAAAAGAGATGAGAGGTAAATGAAGAAATAAAAAATAGAACATTCTAAGTAACAAATGAATTAGATTTTTATACGTGATGTGTTGAAATCAATTTAGTAGAATTGATTAAATTTACTGTGGTTAACAAAGGTCTCACACTCTTAAGGAAATACATATATTTATTTTAATTAAAACTTATGCATGATTAAAAATTTTGTCGTTATTTCGCAACATCTCTCTTGCCTTATACTAAAACGGTACTCACTTCTTCATATGCTCTTTATAACACACGTTATATGATCATCATACAATCATAGGCAAGGGTAAGCTTACATAAAAAAATCATTTATAAAGCAGATGTCTCAGAATAATCATACTAGACTTGACTATCTGAATGAAATGTTGATGCGAAATCTCAGGAGATCGTGAACTTGTGGTGGCCTCCACTCCTCATACAAAACAATGCCCAATACAATACATCATGTCATCCACAAGGTTAGGTTGTTAGCACCTATGGCCAAAATCAACCCATAGACTAAAATCTCATGTCACTCTCACCACATAACTCATCATTCTCTATGTGAAATTGAATGATTATTAGAATATCATGATAACCTCCAACATCAAGACTTCCACATCAACATGTACACTAATTAATTACAAACACTAAATCTCTCCATGAAATCCCTAGTAAACTCATACCATGTCCATATTCATAAACCAATTCATCATACTATATAAAATCAAATCATACACATTCGGCCCAAATTCATTTTCATAATTTAACTCATTACAAAGATTAAGTCATACATACAAATAAGTGATACAATCACTCATGATTTCACCCAAAATGGTCAAGGTTATCAACAACCTAAATTAGTGGAAAATTTATAACCACAAACCTATAGTTAAAGATCTGAATGGTAAAAGTAAATAACAATATAACTAACCCCTATGGTAAAAATTTCAATTTAATTCGACGGTTAATGAAACAAAAATCTTAAGTTTACCGAGATGACTCAAAAATAGAATTAAGATGATTTTAAGTTTCTTAAGAAATAGGATACCAATGTCTATAAACACAGGCATCCAATTAAAAATTTGAGCAGTCAAAGTGAATCAATATGTCTTAGGAACTACATATCCAAATTTTAGGTTAATCTAATTGTTAACTAGGTGAAAATTAATGTTTTACCGAGACAACTTAGAAACAAAAATAAAGTGGTGATCAGTTCACTAAAAAATGTGAAATTAATTCCTTTAAGCACAAACCTCAAATAAATAATCCAAGAAATCAAGGTGAATTAATATGTCTTATATGAACCATGTATCAAAAGTTCAGGTCAATCTAATGGTAAATGAGGTAGAAATTGAGTGTTTATCGAGATAACTCGAAAAATAGAAAACAAAGAAAGCATAGTCATGAAAACTAAACCCTCCACAAGTGGACAAGATATCTCCTCTTACTAAAACCCAGCATGCCCATGTCTCATATATTCAGATTCTTCATCCTAAAATATACAATTATCATGCACAAAGAAAAGAGTTAGCTCATATGCCTTTTTTCCAGCAACTCTCCTTTAGTTGCATTTTAGAGTGATTCTACCTCCTTTTGAAGATGTGCCATGTGTTTTGGCTACTGGGTAGGTTTGATAGTGTTTGGGTTTGGAAAGGTACTTCTCTTCATATAACTTGGCCAAGGAAACAAATTGAATCAAAGTTGAGGGCGATTGAGCAGTTACATCTATTCTAATATCCGATTTTAAGCCTCCCCCACAAAACAATCTAACAAAGCTTCAGTGGTGATACCTTGCACACGATTAACCAGAGCAGTGAATTGAACATAATAATCATGCATAGAATTTGTTTGGGTTAGCTTAAACAAATGAGACCGGGGACACTCATATGAAGAATTACCAAACTCTTATTCTAAGGCTCGAATATGAATGAAATGAATCATGAGGAGTCATCATTTGATACCAAGGTACCTCGTTCTTGTCCAAATGTATGGCAACAATAGTTAATCGATGATCATCAAGAGTATTGTAATACGAAAAAAAATGTTCAGCCTTGAAGATCCACTGCAATACATCGGATCCATCAAACTAAGGAAAATCCAGTTTGACATTGCGCACCTGAAACGGTTTGGAAGGGTTCGCAAATTTTTGTTGCAGTAATGTATCAATGGCAAACTCCAGGGTCTCAAATCTAGTGGCATTTTCTCTATCTCGTGTCTTTATTAATTACAAGATTCGCTTAACATCAACAGTGAATTCTTTAAGACGAGTATTCTCTGTCATATGAATGAAAGCACCAATGTAACAGGATAATTAATAACCAATACACGATAATTTTTTTAATAAGAAGATACTACTCTGAATGATATTAAAGAAATACTCAGGAAAAAAACTAGTAACTATGAGCCATAGTCTGTAGCTTTACAAAGAAAAATATTATGTAAGGAGAAACAATGTGGCACCGACAGAAAAAAAAATGTAGAGAGAAGAAAACAGAATCAATCTTCCTTCCTCTCTCTCCTTAACAAACAAAATATATGTACTAGATCGTGAACCAATAAAAATCCTATGGCCTAGAGTTAGTTATTATGATTTTTGTGCTTCTCCTCACTTTCAGATTATTTGAATTTGCTGCCAAATATTTTTGTTGAACTGTATCTTCAATTGATTTTTTTGACCCTATTGCACTTGTTACACAATGTGTCATTGCGCTACAACGTAAGAAATAACTGAAGTTGCCATTGAGAAAAGGACTATGATATATTAACAACTTTTTTTAACAATTTTTTTACAATAAATTGTCACTATTTTATTGGTCCGTATATTTGAAATGGACCAATTACGAGTTACCACGTACAGTAAAAAGGCTGTGAAAAAAAGTTGTAAAAAAAAAATTTTCCTTGAGAAGATCACTAAAGGAAAGTGAAATGAAAATAAAGAAGTAATGGTGATAGAAATCAAGGAGATGCAAGAAGGTGAAGGGGCTGTGAAGGAGGAGGTAGCACAAAAGGGAATGAGAAATGTATGAACTAAGGTTTCTACCTACTCAAAACAGTAATTTATTAATTTTTAAAAAAATTACAGGTACAGGAAAAAAATGGATGCAGGAAGAAAGCCCCCCACATTATCAATCGAGGTTTTTGCTTAATAAGCTCTCTCTGATTTTCTTCTCAACGGTGATAATGGCGTGGTAAAGGAGGGCATTTTAATCTTTTTGTACTGAAATTAAGTGCAGTTAGCAGTAACAGAACTGCAGGAAGAAAAGGCCCAAAATCACCCCTAAAATCCAAGGAGGTCCAAAATCTCTGCCAAAAAAAAGTAATCAAGGGCAAATTCCAACAAATATTATGAGGTGTTTTCATAGGTTGTGTTCGGTTTAAAGGAACTTCCACAAATTTTCCGCTCTGGACTCGGTCGGATTTATATGGTTCTGAATTAGAATTTCTATTTTTATTCAATATCATATTTTTCAATGTATTAATATTATAATTTTTATTCAATGAATAACATTTCTCCTTATTTCTCCTTACTTACAAAATATGTTTTAATTAGAGCGGTTAAAATGGATAATTCGACTCGAGCCAACTCAGTTCATCACAGATTGGTCATTTAATGAGTCAATCCAATCCGTCTCAACCCATCACAGGTTGGTGGGTTAAACAGGTGGACTCGTTAACTCACTTAATTATGAGTTTTTTTAAAATAAAAATTACAATTTTTTTAATTCAAATCTAAATAAATTTCACTTTAAAATGACGTTAAACTTCAAAGATAATTAAAAAAAAGCAAATATTATATAATCCAAGCGTGCATAAAAAAATTACATTTTTTTCAAACCCAACCTGACTCAAACCCATGGTGAGCCGGATTGGCTCGCGAATTACCGTCCATTTTGACAGTACTAACTTTATATAATATATATATATATATATATATATATATATATATATATAAAATTTTATAATTTAAGTACAAGATTAAAATTAATATATTACATCATTAAATTAGAAAGACCTATTCATATCCTAAATGCGTCAAATTCAGATTAAAAAAATTACATTAATTTTGTCTCAAAGACGAGTACATGCACATAAATATGTTCCCAAATTACTATAAATATATATTTTTTAGAATAAGGATAAGAAAAATATTTTTCATTAATTAAAATTAATTTATGTATTAACGAAGTTTCTCACTATAATGCGAAATTTAAAAAATAAAAAAATACCCAAATTATATACTTATTTTTAATATTAAGTTTCAAGTTTATAATAAATTTGATTATTTTAAATTAAGTCTCTATTATTTTTTTTTAAAGTTTATTAAGTACTTAAAATTTTTATATATTTTAATTGAATTCTTATTATTTAATTTTCTGGTTAAATGGAGACGTGACTGTTATTTTGGTGACTATGATCTTGTTTACTCTCTACAAGAAAGGTAAAGTTCTTTGGTTAATAAAAAAAGTGATATTACAGTCAATGTAAAATGAAGATGAGATGAGAAGATGGATGGACAAATGTAGGGTATATGACTATCCCATTCTTATTCTCATCCATGTGCTCAACTGATATAAGTTTCTTTTTGTCACATTGGAAAACAAGTATATCAATAAGTGCACCAAGTATATCAATAAGTGCACCGTATTTACTTGTTTACTGTTTGAAATATTAATTAAATCATTTTTTTTACTAAAAAATAAAAGTCACATAAAAGAAAACACAATAATATATCAACACATCTTCTTTCATCCAATATTAAATATTGAATATTCGTAAAGAAATTATAATTGTTTTCCAATATTAAATAATAATTAGATAAAGATAAAATAACATTTGCTTTGGTATATGAAAGTGCAAAAAAATTGTATGTCTTCTTATTGCTATGTTTTCATTAGCGGTTTGTGCTTTTTTGTTTTGTTGTTATTTATCCTTATTGTCCTTTCTATTTGAGGATTAAAGAGTAAAACTTGTTTTTGGTTTTTTATTTGTATTTAAAACTTCAATAAGAGCAATAAATAGCAAATACTAAATACAAATATTATATATATATATATATATATATATATATATATATATATATTGATATAGAAATCAAACTAATTATAATACTTGTTTTCTTAACACAAATATTTGATAAGGGTGTTAAAAACTTGTTGATGTTCTAATGCAATAAATTTCTCAACAAGTATAATAGATAGTTTATAGTATCACAAGTTTTGTATCCACATAAATTTGATAAAATAGATAGTATTTAAACTGGTTTGATTTGGATAATACATTGTTTGGTGGTAAGGCAAGCATGTAAAAATATATTTATTGTAGTAAAGAGTTGAATAAAAATGTGTTGAAACAAATTCAATAAAAAAAGTCTATTGCAATATGATGATGACGTGTTGAGTTTAGATTTCACCTTTTTGTCTCTCACTTGTTCCAATCAAATTATTATTTATATAAATGTAATTATTCATGTCATAGAGTACTCTTAAGTGTAACTTTAGGTCCATTCTTGAAACCTAAAGTCTAAGATCATCAAACTTTAATATGATTCTTCAGTGACTAATTGAATGAATCACTTGCATTAAGATTTGGACTCTACAGCCTGCTAGAGCCTTAGATTTATTCCTAACATCTAAAAGGAAGAAGAGATTTGGTTGGACCACAACTTGAAATCAATTTCCACTTAATCTCAAGCTAGTGAAATAAGATGAGTGATTAGTTCGTCAATCAACAAACATAAATTGATTCACAAACATGCAAACAAAAACATACTTTAATAAATAAAACACTATCAATATAAGAGAGTTTCAAAGGATTACATCTTGACCTCAACACAAGAGAGACTTAGCTCTTTATAATGGATGTAAAGATTACGTGATTTGAATAATCATGTTCTCTTATACTCTCTAAGAATAATCAATAAGTATAGATAAAAGTGTTTACAAAGCTCTCTAAAAAAGTATCTAAAATGAAAATCCAAAAATCTCCCTAAAATAGGAATATAACTCTGTTTTTATAAATGGCTCAAGGTGGGATCTCTATAGTCCCCTTGTGGTTCAACAACAGAGGTTTCCTTCCCATGGGTTTGCTTTTATGGTTCACTCTCCTACTCTAGTGCTTTGAAAATGAGTCTTCATGGCTTAGTTTTAGATTTGGTGTTTGAGGCTTTTTCTTCCAAGGATTTACTCTTTGTGGCCGAACTTCAATTCTATTACTCAATTACACAAGTTACCATTTGTCCAAAATTGCTAGAATTTCATCTAATTTTTAAAAGTTTTCACTTTGACTCTCTTTTAATGTTAAAAACTATAGAACCAATTGGATCAAAAATAAATTTAGTAAAATCTTAATATAGTAAAAAATGTATCAAATTCATCTCAAAATTAACTTAAATGAAAAACTTATCAACATGCTAACCTAATTCGCTTTTTGCAAGCTAAATGCAAACGGATCAAGATGGGACGAATGGACAACATTACCATAAATATAGAGATATGACCCATATGAAACTAAACAATGACCAAATAGATTTTTTTTTTAATTTATGTTTTTTTAATATATATTTTTAGTGCTTTTTATTTATTTGAAAATTGTTGCAACTAACCAAATCTTAAAAGAATCAATATTAAAAAAATTTTAAAAAAATGATAAATGTATAAAAAATATACTTGTTTGCATATGACTATAAAATTATTAAAATAAAATAACAAATAATAAAAATGACTAATAGTAGAAATAAATGTATAAAAATATACTTGTTCTTTTTTAGCTCTCTTACCCCAAACTAGTTTTCTACAACGATATCATTGAAGGATTGCCCAAATTAGGAGGGACAGGTTGAGTAAAGCTGCCCATTTCATGACTTTAACTCACACGTATACAGCTAGCGATGTAGCTCAAACATATCTTGATTATGTTTTAAACTCCTTGGCAACCCAATTAGCATCACCAGTGATCGTGACGCCATCTTCATTAGCCAATTTTGGCAAGAATTTATGTCTTTACAGGGAGTGCAGATTCAGTTATCTTCTAGTTACCAGTAATAAATCCTCCATGTTCCAGGGAAATTCGTTGTTGATGATGAAACTGGAAAGGAAAAGGCTCTTGAATCGGGTAGCAAGCAAGGTTGCATGCCTTGTTTCTCAAGTTCTTTTCTTCGAACAAGTTCGAGAACTACCGGAATCTCCAGAATGGTGCACAGCTTAGCAAAATTGATAAATAAAACACACAGTAATTAGTGCAATGAATACACTGTAACACTTGTACATTCAGCCTTTGATTCAATAAGACTTACATTCTGCCTTTGACTTCAATTCCATTTCTCAAGAGACAACGCTGGCCTCAAAATCAACAGGAAATTACAGATACATTGGAATCAGTTTGAATACAATAGGGAAATAATCAAACACATAGAATCAACAGATACACAACAATGACTATGAAAAGAAGAGTTGAAGATGTATATATACACCACTCACTAAACCAAATTAAGACTTCTTAACATTAGGTTCAAGTCCTAAATCCTTTCTGGTTTTCCCCACAAACAAATCTCCAGATTTGATCATGCCAGGAAGCCTTCCAAGCACTGTAATGAATGGGAACTGTGCTACTGCAGTTTTTCTCCCTAATGAGACTATAGAGATTGGTGGTTGCGCCTTGTATGTTCCCAATTTGTTCTCTTTGCCTCCTCCTTCTATCAATAACTTTAGGTTCTTGGCAACCAATTGAGCATGACCACTTGCATACACCCCTTGTTTGATTTCCTGTCACACAATTCAATAGTTCATTGCTAGCAAAGATTTTTAAATGCCACAAATATGGTGCACAGAATCAAATTACCAAAATGATCTTGTTTTGGTTAATAACACTTACTTGAACATCTGTAATATCTCCAATTGCAAAAATGTTGCTCCTGCCCTTCACTCTCAAGTTTTCATCGACCTTGATCCTTCCATCACCATCCAAGTCATCCTTCAGAAGTGTTTCTCTAAGCCATGTGGAACCAACTGGTTTCCCTATGCATAGAAAATGAGCATCTGCTTCTATAGTCTCTCCATTTGAAGTTTCATATGTCTTATTTTCTTCCGAAGAGGATTTCACTTCGACAGATTGCTCTAGTTTCACATCAACCTTCTTTGATTTGAGCCACTTCAAAGTCTTACTTGATGCTTTTTGCCCAATGTATTCCAGCAACCTTACCCCTTTATGCACTATAGTGACCTTTTTGTCAGGAAAATCAACAGCAATCTCTGCTGCAAGCTCAACACCAGTTGGACCTCCCCCAACAATCAAAATTGAACTTGCAGATTTGATTTTTGCATTTTCTGCCATGCAAAATTCTCCTCATAAGTCAAATAAATACATTTAAAATCGCTTCATATGCCAAAATTTATTATATAATGGAACTTTGACTAGAAATACACAGCTACGTGTTCTTTGGATACACTTCTCGATTAAAAAACTCACAGGAAAAGAAATAAAGAAAAGTAAAATTGAATTGAATTATTCCTATGTGTTAAAATCACCTTTTGTACTTAACTTCTATAGAACCTCTTTCATCCAACTTCTTTAGAAGCTAATTTTTGATAAAAACAATATGAACTGTTTTGTTGGAATTTTCACACAGATAAGATTAATTTAAAATATATATAAGTAGAGCAAAACTCATCTCACAAGATTTTATAGGGTTGAGTTTAGTTTAAAATTAACTTCTTAACAAATTTTATTATCTTATTTTCTTCTCTAAGTATTTACGAAAATAAATCTATCCAACCAGAATTCAAGTTAAAGTATTACCTGCTTGGTATTGGTCAAGTCTTTCAGTCCTGGTTTTGGGAATAGGTTCTGCGTGGCCAGTGGCAATAACAAGATAGTCATAGGCAATCTGCTGGCCATCTGCAGTAAACACTTCAGTTTCAGTTATGTTGACTGCACTGGATACAACAAGGTCACCCTTTTTGAAGTACTCTCTATGGTTGATCACTATCCTTTCAGCAAAAGATGGCTCAACCAATCCCCTCAAACTTGCCCATGGAATCTCAAAATATTCCTTCCTGTGTTCAACAACTCAGTCAATGCAACATACACATAACAAGCTCTATGGTAAAACCTACTCTCAAATTTTGGGTCTGCTTAAAATTGGTTATAAACTCATTTGAACTTATCAAAGAAGTAAAAGTTTATTTTTTAAACTTAATTTAATAAACATCTAGAGGTTACTTATTTCATTAAACTGTGCAATCAAGCTCTTAAGTATCAAGCACTTAAGCGTTGTTTGAAATGAGCCACAGTTTTTATACTTGTATACAACATTGAACTTCAATTAGATATAGAAAAGAGATAACAGAGAGACCATGGTACGATTACATATAGAAAGAGGGAACTCACGGATCAATAAGGGTAACGTTGGCTTGATTTTGTATATTTTTTGCTAGGGTGGCACCGGCAACACCACCTCCTACGATGACCACTTTCTTCTCCGCCATCTTTAGTGATTGCAATATACTCACCCTTGATAAGAGTTGGAATTTACTCTGTAATTTGCAATGATTGTTATGTTCCTGAAATAAGATAAGGCAACAACATAAATAGATGTCTCTGCGTCATTGCATGTATCATCAAAATGAAATGTCAAATCTTGAATTTGGACACAAATAAGACTAAAGCCAAATGGAAGCTGTAGCTGTAGTCAACCAATCACCTTCCTAGTTCACAACCAGAAAGAAAGCTGTGTTCCAACAACTTCTTTATGTGAAATTTCTTTAGGAAAATATTATTAAACAAAATAAAATGACCCCACAATTATATGAAAATTTATAATTACATGGTATAATACTCTTGAATCATTGACGATGATGGCTTCTTCAAAAAGGTTCTTAGGTGCCAGCCAGCATATGGTGTAGCTTGCTGATTCAGACTTCCTAGAGGTGATTATTCAAATGCAAAGGATTAAAATAAATCATGTTAGAAGATATTTTCCTTTATTTAATGTATTCTTTTTTCTTTTTCGTGCAAGGTGTCAAGGAGTTGGGGACAATGAGTTGGAGTTCCAACTTGAAACCACAGATTTGGCACTTTGTGATCAAATACTGCCGTAAGTTTTCTAGGACCTTCTTTCTTAGTATAGCAGCAGATTAAGAGCTAAGGATTTGATATAGTCTTGATTCGTGTAGTTTAAGATAAGGTTATTATCTTCACTTTCATCAGCTTTTGACTAATTGGGTTCAAAGTTGACTTATCTTCCTTCTAGATGAGTTAGGCTTTGGATTCTTCTTATGTCCCAATCTTTCTTTTTTGACATTTATGCCTTTTATCCTGAACTTACAGTATAAATTCACCAAGACAACCAATAGCTACAGGATCCAAGTTAGTTCGACCCAAAAGAAATAGTTTTTTCTTATTATTCTTAATACTTTTTCACCTTTGGAAATATCAATTTCTTTTCTGTTCTTATCTTTTATAATTCACCCTCATAGTTTTTTGGCAATTTCTTAGTCTTCCAGTTAATGATTTTTGTTCATTATTTAATATAGTGCAATCTTGATCTTAAGGGTGGAGCAGAAGGTACTATTTTGATTTGAGACTGCATAAATCTTTTACGGAAGACAATTTTGTTCGAATCAGTAAGAACAGAAGGACAAAACTTGTTTTTATGTTTAGTATTTAACGTAACTACATAAGACTTGAATTTAACACCACTCATTAAGCTGAACATTTTTCATATTATTTTATCTATTCACTTAGCAGCCAAAATGCTCTCTAATGCAAGATTTTTTTTTTTTGTTCTCATTCAATTCCTTATATTTCGCTGCTGCCTGTTGTGAGCAATATTGTTTTGAAAGTAACATTTTCGTTCACATGGAAAGTGACTTCTTGATCGTACATGTAGATTGAAATGTGAAACAATCGATTGACCTTAGAACTCCAATGTCATTGCAGATCAAACTTTAAAAAGAAGGAAATAGTGTGAAAACAAACGAGCCAGCACTTTATTTTGGTACCAGATTTGCGGGCGAAACACCATCATATGAAATTCAAATCACATCCTCAAATGCATGGTCTATTTCTTTTCTAATCCTATATGTACCAACAACCATTATTAATCTATACAGCTATACTTATTCGAGGGAAATAGGTCATATGGATTAAACAATACTATTGTGTTCTGTCATGAAACAATAAAGCTTTGAGATCCATTAAGATCTCAGTATTTTAAAATGGCCTCACCTAAAGTTTTTCTTGTCTTATCTTCACCAACATGTCAAAGTTGGAATGCACTCTTAGAAGTGAACAGGGATACCTTTTTAAGTAGTTAGTGGATGATTACACAAAAATGATTAAAGAATCTAATTAAGTATCCTTGCTTTTGGTAGGATTTACTCGAACTGAAGATAAGTTTGCACATTGTACAGCAAGCATAACATGAGATTTTATGCAATACAAGTGGCTTGTATGTTATTTCACCAGGGTCTATTTTGAAGTTTGAATATGTGAATATAAATCTCGACTCCTACAAACTATCAAATTATTATATGTGATATAATTGTCAATTAATTTGGAATTGGAACTGTGTGAAAATATTATTTTTCATTTTCATGTAGTGTGTCAAACTTTCTGCAGACAAACCACCCGATCAATTTTATCAACCGTACATGTCAACGATACGATGGTTCTGAATCACAATTATATCTCATGATTCCAGGAAACACCATTTAAGCATAAAGATATTTCACGTACATATGTATTCTTTAAAGGAAAAACAAATTGAAAAACACCAATCTACAGCAAAAACTATGAAACGGACTGATTTTGTAATTTATGTACAAACCATGCACACAATTTAGCGTCAAGCTTTTACAATATCATAACTGAGTCCCATTTGTCTTCTTGTTCTACCAACAAACAAATCTCCAGACTTAATGAATCCTGGAATTCTTCCAGTGATTGTCCAGAATGGTAACTGTGCCACTGCTTCTTTCCTCCCAAGTGAAACTATTGCAATTGCTGAATGTGGCTTGTAAGTTTCCATCTTACATTCTCTTGCTCCGTGTATTATCACCTTCAGGTTGTTCACAACAACTTCAGCTTGCTGCTGTGCCAAAAACCCTTGCTTGATTTCCTGTTGTATGGATTTCCATTAAAAAACCTCTTATTAGGTGCCTTGTACGAAGATTAAAATGCCAATGATCCTATAGCATTTTAACCAATTTATATGGGACAAAACCAAAGAGACTTCTACATAACGATCTCCAGTAATACACATAAATTATCAGTAAGAAGAAACTAAATTCTGGCCAAAACTCAGGCAGTAAAGCATGACTTCTCAGTTTAGCTCAAGAGAACCAGCCAGAAGACAATGTTAAAAAGCAAGAGATTCAGGAACTTATTGATTTTTTAATAAAACTATATAATTGTGAAAAGCTGAATGAGTTATTAATAGCACTTACTGGAATATTTGTAATATCTCCTATTGCAAAAATGTTGCCCCGTCCATTGACTCTTAATTTTTCATCTACCTTGATCCTTCCCTGAGAATCCAAATCATTCTCCAACACAGTTTCCTTCAGCCATGCAGTAGAAAGTGGTTTTCCCATGCATAAAAAATGACAATCTGCTTCAATTGTCTCTCCTATTGAAGTTCGATATATCTTCTGTCCATCTGTGAATCCATTCAAGTTAACTCTTTGGTCTAGTTTCACCACAACATTCTTTGATTTCAACCATTTTAAAGCCTTATGCCCAGCTTTTGCCCCTATAAACTCCAGCAGCCTCGACCCTTTGTGTACTAGTATAACCTTCTTATCTGGAAAATCAACAGCTATCTCTCCGGCAAGTTCCACACCAGTGGGACCTCCTCCAATAATCAGAATGGAACGAGCAGATTTTATCTTTCGATTCTCTGCCAGAGAAAACGAACTTCATTACTCAAGTACTGACTAAGACAAATATTACATGGTTCAACAGATGAAGCTATTCTAGAAAAAAGAAATATTACTAAATGAGCAATGTCAATCCATGATTCAATAGACTAAAACACAATAATGTAAATAATGACCGATAGCTTTAAACAAGTTAATGGAGAACCACCGTCGGTTCGAGGATGGATAGGATCTTCCACTCCTATTGATTGGTATGAATTTTATTATATTACTTTCTAAGATTATATTACTAAACATATAAAAACCCAAGAATACATCAATGTGTACTTATGAGAGAGAAAAATGATTGAACGCTTGCTTGAAACAGAACATATAATATTTCTAAAATAAGAAAATGCAGAGAGCAATTGTAATATGTAGAACCTTGGAAATTTTAGAATTTTTTTATATGAAGTTGTGTCCTTTTGTAATTGGATCCATTATTATCGGATATAGTTTCAAACTCACCTTCATTGAACTGATTAAGTCTTTCACTCCTAGTTTTGGGGACAGAATCTGCACGACCAGTGGCAATAACAAGATAATCATAGCCAATTCGACGGCCATCTGCAGTCAACACTTCAGTTTCTGTAATATTGACGGCTTCGGACGTAACGATATCGGCATTGGTAAGGTAATCTCTGTGATTGATCAACGTTCTCTCTGCAAAAGATGGCTCAACCATTGACCTCAAATTTGCCCATGGAATCTCAAAATATTCCTTCCTGCAATCAATCACTCTGAATCAGGTGAAAAACCCAATGAAAAGTTGGCAGCAACAACAACCACCACCACCATATGCATGAAAAGTTAGAAACTTCAATATCAATGCAATGTATAGCTCATCACCACTTCAAACCCAACATATTTCCTATTGACAAACATCTCCAAAAGCACACTTCTAAACCTCAAAATTGAAACTTGGAAATTTGGGAGGTAACAAAAGGCGATAAATATTCCCGAAATTGACAAGGGTTGAAAATGGTCACTCAAAACCCTTCTTTTTACCAAAAGGAAGAGAACCAGAGCAGAGCAGAATCTAAAAATACACACCATAATCTTCAACCCACTAACCTCAGGGATTAAATGCAGAAAATGGGTGCCTCAATTAGCCAAATTCAAATAAAAAATATTTCTGCTTGAATTATTAATCAAGAAAAAAAAAAGTTGCGGAAAATATTTGAATTACGAATCAACGAGGGTGACACGGGCATGGAATTGAAGAGATCTAGCGACGACGGATCCTGCAACGCCACCTCCAAGAATCACCACTCTCTTCCTGTCTTTTTCCATTTCGATTATTTGCTTCGTTTCTTCGCCGATCGCAGTTTTCTACTCCTGTTGCTATCTGGCATTATATAATTAAAGGGAAGAAGTAAAAAAATAGTATCTAACAGTTTTCTTACAGGAGAATACCATCTAACACAGTTGTCTGCAAATTTGTAAGGTTAGATAGATAGGTTGGACTGGGGTCACGACAACTACGATTATGTTCTGCTTCTCTGTTTGGGGTAAAGAAAAAGATAAAGTGAGAAAAAAAAAAGATGGTTACTCTTCAAAATTTCATTCAATTTTTTTATAATTTTTGGATGCTTTGATTTGTGTTTACTCTTACGAAATGATTATTATAAAAATGGGAATCTATATACTATGTTTTTATTTTATTTTTGGAATTTATTTAAAACAGATTAGTTGAGTAAAAAATTGGTTTAAATAACCTTATCATTTTAAGGTATTTTTAGTTTATTTTTAAAATATTTATATTTAGTTTAAATTTTCTATAATTTAAAAGTAATATAACGCGTTTCAAATGAAAAATCAAACACGCTAAAAATACTTCATACTCCCTTCTACCTTTTTATTGCACCAAATTAAAAGCATGCTTAAGTTTCTTAAAACAATACTTTTAAGAAAAATCTTAAAATTAAAGTTATTTTTCTTCTTTAAATAGTAGAGAAAAAAAATTAATTTTATGTGTTTTATTAATGTTAAGGAAAACTTTAAGAAAAATATTTCAAATTACATCATCATTTAATTAAAACATATGAAATCAATATTCAGATTAAAATGACCAAATGTCAATAACATTCAAATTAAAAAATCAAATATTCGTAATGGATCACAAAATAAATTAAACAACCAAATAGATATAGATAGTATACATAATAAATCCAACAGACAATGCACAAATGAATACAAATTGTTTTTAAATTCAAAAGACATTATTTTCTAAAAAGAGCTTTCATTCACTCCTTTATTTTAATATTTGTTTTTATAACATTTTGTTGGTAATTTACTATTTTGGGGTATGCACTTGTAGAATCTTCAACAACATTACAATTCAAGTCAATACTTAATATATTGAATATCATCATCATTTGATCTATTTGAAAACTTAGCAATATATATATATATATATGGCCAAGTATCCTTCAACATTGAGATTTTTCTAGAACAAATTATTACAAAACACACCATGAATGTTGTTTATCGAGGATAAAATGTCACATGTCGAAAGTTGAATATTACTTATCAAAGATTAAGAGCTGCATGCCGAAAGTTGAGAATTATTCGACAAAGGTTATGTGTCACATGTTGAAGGCCGAGTGTTTCTTGCCAAAGAATAAGCATATCTATCCTTGTCGAAGAATAAGCATTATCTATTGAAGATGGTAGGCTTCTTACTAAAGATTATGTGTCACTCGCCATAATTGAGTGTTGTCTACTAGTAATTGTTGCTTGTTGAGGGTTGCATGCCTTCTATCATTAATGTGTGTTGCCTGCTAAAGATAATAATGAACTACTTACTAAACGGCCTAGTCGAGTACGTATAGACCTACCACATCTAATGGTGTACCACCTGCTGTGTAACTTAGCAAAATCTAATTAACCATAACTCATTCAAAATAAATGGTTCATTGGGTCATTGAGCCCACACTCAGACCATTTAGATAAAGATCTATAAGTATTAAATTATGTTTTACAAAATATCGCTTCACAAGTTTATGAAGTTAAAGTTTCTTTACAAAATACCTCTTTGATTTTATAAGAAAACTTTGACTTTCCAAAAGTGAATAATAATAACAAAATATTGATTATAATCACTTGAGAAGAACAAATAAACATTAGTATGATAATATAATATGAAAGTTAAACAAAAAGTATAAAAAGAACAAAATGAAATAATATTGATGTTATCCATCAATCTTGAATGAAATAACACTCAACTTTGTTTTTTTTTTTTTCATTTTTATCAATACCGAGTGAAAGAACATTCAACTTTGTTTTTATTTTTTTTAATGTCTTTTTGAAGTCTAACTCTAGTAAGCTCTCTAATAACATTTATATTAACAAATAAATATAAGAACATTAAAATGTAGACCTTCAAATAAATAAATAAATATCAACATTAAAATGTAGACTTCAAGCTCAAGTATGTACTTTTTCATCTAAAAGAAGTAACATATCTACTAAATAGCCATTGTCAAATCTAGAAAGGGATGAATTTTGACAAAGGAATGAATTTTGGGTTAGCCTTTAGAACTAATTCACTATTATCTAAAAAAACTTTTGTTCCAAATTGAAAGTTAATACTATATGATGATTATAGTTCTATAAAAAAAAACTTTTGTTCCGAATTGAAAGTTAATACTAAAACACTGAATACAGTAAACTTTGTCTTTCAAAACGTGAGATTGAAATTTGTAAATTAATGTCTTCATAATTATGGCAGGAATGATATAATTCTGCATTCATATTTTCCATTTTAAATATCAAAAGTACTAAGTCAAGTCATATAGAAAATTCTAACATATTAATATTAATGATGAATTTATATTAATTATGAATGAAGTATATTGTCTATTGAAACACCATAATCTCAATACCCTTACCATTATGTTCTAGTTTTCCTTCTCTAAATTGATTTCATTCAACGAATGAAATGGCTTTTGTATGTTCATCTCTGTATATTCAAAATGTTATGCAAACATCAAATACACTAAATAAAGAAATAGACTCAAAAAAACCAAGTCGTGAACCCAAAAACACAATTTATAAAGCATGTAAAATAAAGAATGTAATCCTGTAAGCATATAAGGCTCCAAAAGGTATATATAAAAACATATAAATCAATGTAAAATATTTTTGAAATTTAAATTCAAAATCCTTAATTGTAGCTGTCAAAATTCAAAATCTCTAATCCTAATTGTGACAGAACACATTGCTTCAAGTATTCCAAAGCAGAGATTACCAAAATTGAGTAAGAAAAAAGGTTTTGAAATCTTGAAGGACTATGGTTGCAGCCTTTTTGCAGTGAACAATGAATGTAATCCTGGAAGGTAAAAGTAAAAAACAAAAACACGAAAAGTTTGAAATGGAAATAGGTTTTTGTAATGAATCTAAAAGAGTTAGAAAAGGAATACAAACATAGAAAAGGAAAATGTCGATGAAAGCAAAAGACAACATCATTTCTACAATGGTGTATGTGAAATAGTTGAAAGCAGAGAAGAGACAAAGAACAACATAAAATGGTTATCGTGACCAAAATCGGAGAGAGAATAATAACAAATATAAGAAGCATGCAATGCAATTTGAAAACCTAGCTCCAGAAGATGGTGAAGATGTTGAAGGCGTAGAATAATAGAAAATATATTTTTAATTGATAACTTTTTTACTACGTATACATGGTAATTTGTTATTGACCATTTTAAATATTTTTTTAAAAATAAATTTAAACAGATTAATAAAATAGTAACATGTGACCTTATTGTAAAAATTATAAAAAGTTACATGAGAGAAAATGTTGAATTTGAAATCGATCGTATATGTATGTAGTGGTCTTGAATAAAGAAAGTGATGTCTAAAAAACCAATTTAAGGTGACGTGGCAGTTAATGGAAAAGCCACTTGTTGAATGGTGGAGATGCCACGTATTGACGGTAAAGCATTCTACACCTTCTGTATTTATTCCAGATTACCATCAGGTCCGACCTAACCCACCACGGGTTGGTCACTTAGTGAGTCAACACAATCCGACTCATATATTAGCGAGTTAGAAAAATTCGGCTCGACCCACTATGCATTAGTGGGTAAATGGGTTGGCTCACTAACTCACTTAATTACAATTTTTTTTAAATAAAAAAATTACAAACTTTCTATAGTAAAAATTTAAACAAATTTCACTCCCAACATATGGATGTTTAATTAATTTTGAAAATAAAGAACTTAAATAACTTTTTCAAGCAAAGACAAACTAATAACTAGTTTTTTATAAAATTAAAATTAAATTTTAATAAAATACAATTATGTAGGTGGGTTGGTGGGCCAACTCGACCCACCACGGGTTCAACCCGCATGAGCCGGGTTGAAATCTGACTCACATAAAAAAAATTCAATTTTTTCTAACCAACCCGGCTCAAACCCGTAGTGGGCCAGATTAGCTCACGGGTTGACCCATTTTGACAGCTCTATTTTCAGATTTAGTTTAAATGTTTATGTTTTTTTTCAATAACTTAAAAATGCTATTTGTGTTTCCTAAATGTGTATAATTCATAGATTACTAACTATTTTTGTTCGTATCTTCGGCATAGTGATTCGTCTATGAATTTATTAAAGCAAAATCTTAATAATAAAACTTACATATAAATATTGCATTAACAATTTTTTTTTAATATTTTAGACTCTTTAAAAGAATGATGAAAAAAAAAAACTAGTTTAGGGATTAAGAGTGAAGTGAAATAAAAAAAAATATGACTAACTTAAAAGTTAAAACATAATGAAATTTTTTATGGGCTATGAAATAGACTAATGCTACTAAGTCTGTCTTGTACTTCTTTAGATGAATTGGTAAACTAACCCACATGATATCACCTTCCGAACAACGACTATCATTAATTTATAATATTTATACATATATATATATATATATAAAATTAAATAAAAATAAATTTAAAATATGAAAAATAAAAAAAAAATTAGAAACAAACTAAAAAGCACAAAATAAAAAAGTAAATTAAATCAAATGCAATGAACATATGAAAAAACTAAAAATATGACATGTAAAACCCCAGAAAATGGTGTCTTTAGAAGTGGTGGTAGTCTAAAATTAGTGAGACTCGATTATTTTAATATTCAACAGTTTTATTATAAATAGTTTTATTATAAACGAGTTTCGTTATTTTAAAACGTATCATCTCTCTAGAAACCACTTTTCTAGAGTTCTCTATCTTTTCTCTAAGAGTTCTAACTCCTGAGTCATTTATTTGACGATCAGGACTTAATCGACCACAGCAACGAGATCTATGTTTCTACCCGATCAGTTTCTTCAATAGAGCAAGTAAGTTTCGACTCCTTTTTTCCCTTTTCGTTCCTAAATCTGTTTTAGAGTAATATTGTTCTGTTGCATGTGTAATCATGCATCTCCTACATGTTCTTGATTCATTTAGAGTTCTAAGAACTCTGTCCGTTTCCAATTTGGTGTTTTATAGGTTCATCTATGTATTCCTTGCAGTTCAAGTAATCGGCGGAGCGTTTTTAGAGTTTGACAGTTAGTTTAGAGGTAAGGGAAGCTAGTAAACTCTTTAATTTTATAACTCCTGGAGTATGTTGTGCATAAGTTAAATATTGAATTGTTTGAGCTGGAATATTGTTTTATGGTATAAGAGTATGATAAAATTTGATGGTTTTTAAGTGATAAATCATGAACTGATATTTTGAATTGTATTGGGTGAGAATTTGATTTGTTTTGGTAATATGAAATGTGAGGATTCTATGATAATGTATGTGATAATGTTGACTGTCTATGAATAGAGTTATCTTGGGATGTTTAAGTTCATTTTGAGGAAATGGAGTAGTGAAAATGAGAATTAGGGATTACAGGCTCAAATGGTCAGTTGTAACAGTTTAGTCAAGTCATTTGTGACTTGTGAGAACTACTTAGTTGATCAAAAATGTGAAAAAAGGGGTAGAATGGGATTTGGGTCTATAAGTTGGTGTCTTGGAGGTTTTGAAGTAGAACAGGGTTAGAAAACTCTTTAAATTGATGTTAGTAAGGTTTAGGAACAATTGTTCAAGTCTAATTAGGTGTATAATACAATTTAGGAGGGTTAGAAATTCAGAAAAATAGTTGGAATTGGTAATTTGGAGTAGGTTGCATAATTCTGCAGATTTGGTGTTGTAGATTATGTAGACTCGTTGAGCGAGTGTATTCGCTCAGCGAGTAGTGGTAGAGGTGGATTTTCTGTCAGAGAACTTTCGCTTAGCGAATGGTATGCGCTAAGCGAATTGTTGAGGTTTGGGAGCACTGTCAGTTTTATTCGAATTGTTGAGGGTATGCGCTTAGCGACTGGTCCAGGTTTTAGTTTACTTTTTTCTTATTTGTTCTTGTTTGATTTAAATGATGTGGTGAATTACTTGGGACTGTGTATGAGTATGTAATGGATTTTATAATTATCAAAGACTTGAGTTGTGATTCAAATGGAAGTAAAGTATAATTTCAAAGTGGTTTAGTAAGTTTCAAAGTGGAATCTCTTGGTGAGATCCAAGTGTGTTTAGAATAAATGCAAGAGCTTAGTCTTGGGGGTTATCCTGAAACTCCAATGGTATTTCATTCTCAAGTAGAGAGGATTGATCCATGTCGTGAGGAGTAGCAGGAGGTCTTAGTCTTGGGGGCTTCTAGTATGCCTTAAGGTCCGAAACAGACTAACCTCGTGAGTGTGGTAGGGCGAAACTTATTAGCAATGGCTTTGTGAAGCAATAGAGGCCACCATGAGTGCACAATCCGCCATAGCTCGACAATCATTCTAAGTTCGGACAGTAAGTCTAAGTCATAATATATTTATGATGTTTGAAGTCAATTATATCATATGCATGAATTAAGTTGTGATTGTATGTTTTATTAATGTATGAATCTTTTATATCTAGCTTACCCTTGTTTTTCTGTTGTCTATGTTGTTTCTCTTTTGCGATGATCACCTAATGGTGTGAGCTTAGGAACTCATATTTTCAGTTGTTCCAACTAGAGGTGAGGGAGTAGCAGATAGATCTACAAAAGTAGATCTCTTCTTTGAAGGAGGTTTGTTTTACCTAGTTGTTCTTTTAGCATCTATGTAATGTTTCATTTTAGTAGTTTTATACTATTAAAATGAGATATTACATGATAAAAGGATAAACATTAAAAAAAATCTAAAAAATATATTTAGATTTTCTATTAACAGTTTACACCAAATATTTATAATTATATATTTTAAAATGTTAATTATATCAGTATTAATATGTAAAAAAATGTCGATACATATAAATTTAAAATTAAATATACAAAAATTTCAATTTTACATAGGTAAAATATACGAACATAAATATTTAATAATGAGATATAAACAAAATATTTAAAATTTCATTAACTATTGATTTTTTATTATGTTAACAAATGACTCAAATACTAAAGAGACCGAGATATCAACGCGTAATAAATAAATAAATAAAGTATTTAAGAATTAATCATAATTGATAATTAAATATAGGGTTAAATATGTTTTTAGTCCCTAAACTATTGACCGTTTCTGGTTTTCGTCCCTCTTCCAAAGTAAGGTACAATTTAGTCCTCAATCTTTAAAAAACGTTCGTTTTAGTCGAAAAAACGAACGTTTTGAGGACTAAAACGAGGACTAAAAACAAAATTTTGAGGACTAAAACAAACGTTTTTCTAAAGAATGAGGACCAAATTGTACCTTACTTTGGAAGAGGGACGAAAACCAGAAACGGCCAATAGTTTAGGGACTAAAAACATATTTAACCCTTAAATATACGAAAGGAAAGTTGCGAATTTGTTTAAAAGAGAATATACTGGTTCATCTTAATTTGAAAGTTAAAACTGATTTCAATTGATTGTTGTGACTACAGTACTGAGCGTATCAAATTTAAAACTGGGCTTACCTCTTTTTTTAATAAATTAATGATTTATTATATTTTTGGTATTTTAATTCTGCGTAGACAATTTTGGTCTCTGTAATTTTAGTTTTTATATATGTTTTTGCAGGAAATGTAGGAAAAGTACACTTTTATTAGAATTGCAGAAAAAGTTTCCTACATTTATTCATAAATAATTTCATATTATATATTATTATGTACGGCGTGTATGACACTTTTCTGCGAGAATAGATATTAAACAATTAACTAAGAGCGGTATACATACAGACTTTTTACCATAAATAATCTATAAATAATTTAATTTACAATTTTTTTAATATTATCTACGGATTTTTGCAATTCCTGATAACAATTTTTCTTGATGTCAGTTGACTTTTCTTCGATTGACATTTTAGTCATGCATTTTTAATGGTTTACTTTTAATTTACACATTAAGAAAAGTAATTAAAACTACGACAACTTTTGATATATTCTAAATTAAAAAATTATATCATAATAATTATACATTTTCTTAAACATTTTGTCACTCTTCAACACTGTAATGCCAACTAGTTTTTTTGAAAAATAATTTTTAAGTAAAGAATAACTTGAACTTTTCAATACTGTTTACAGCTTGTTTTCTTATGTAAATACGCATAATATTTCTTTTAATTAATAATATTCATTTCGAATTTCTTTTACGTAAAGATAAACACTGTTTTTCCAACATAAACATGCCACAAGGTTTTATTTTATATTAATTTTAAGTCAAACTTATACATTATACAGCAATACACTTCTGAGAGTATAAGTTTTTCAATTTTCACATGCCTTAATCTCTCTTTCTTCTGAAATGTAAAACATTGATTCATCTTCACACAGATGTTGTTGACTCTGAGAATATAGTGCAGAAAAAATGAGAAGGGTTAAGGTAGTATGGAACACCATATCAGAAGATTTGATTCTCTAGTAAGCTCACTCTATTTCTTTATATTATATGTACGAACAAACATCATAGTACCAAAATACATCAGTATAACATGTAAAGTATGAAACAATGTTTGGTTTTGTAGTTTGTGTACACATAATGCATTACATGGACTCAAGCATGCACAGTATGAGAATCCAGTCCCATTTGTCTCCTTGTTCTACCAACAAATAAATCTCCAGATTTGATGTACCCAGGAACTCTTCCAATGACTGTCATTAATGGTAGTTGTGCCACAGCATCTTTCCTCCCAAGTGAAACGATTGCCATTGGCATCTGTGGCTTGTAATTTTCCATCCTACATTGACCACAATCTCTTCCTCCATCTATCATCACCTTCAAGTTCTTCACAACCACTTCTGCATGCTGTTGTGCTGCAAATCCTTGCTTGATTTCCTGTTGTATACATTTCCATTACAAACTTAATTCCTATCAGATGGCTTGTCAAGAGCCTGATTTATGCAATTACATAAAACTATAGGAAATCATGCATTAAAAGTAACTTTAGGCCTTGAATTCAAGGATTTAGGACACTTCTCTTCAAGAAAATCACCTAAAGAACAACAATGAAACTCGTGGATAGGCAGTGAATTGTAGTACAATGATGTAATGAAGAGTTCAGATTCTCTATTGAATTTTTTGTTATTGTCCTCTGCGGAGCATTAAAAATACACTGATGGTGCTATATTAAAAATTTTTTTAATATATTTTAAAACATCAAAATCAGTATCCATCAGACATAATAGAAGAATAACACAAAAAATGCAGCAGAGAATCCAAATTCTGCAATGAAACAGATTCCTCTAATAGAATTGGAGAAATACTAGTTCATGAGCATACAAGCAATATACTCATTCATTTTTGCATAGTTATTTATTTTCATTACTAGTTAGGATAAACTAAATTGGCCAAACCCAGGAAACAAAACATGAACTTTTTTTCTAGTGAAAAAAAAAATCTGAAAATCATGTGAGCAGCAAAAGACTAGGTAACTTATTTTGTTACAGAGTAAGTTATACATACGAAATTATGTGATTGTGAAAAAGCTTATACTTATAGCAAGTACTTACTGGAATATCTGTAATGTCTCCAATTGCAAAAATGTTTCTCCTACCAATGACTCTCAACTTTTCATCTACCTTAATCCTTCCTTCCTCATCCATGTCATGCTTCAACATAGTTTCCTCAAGCCATGCTGATGCAAGTGGTTTCCCTAAACATAAGAAATAACAATCTGCTTCAAAGGTCTCTCCGTTTGAAGTTCGATATGTCTTGTTTTCGTATGATAATTCCTTCAAGTCAATTGATTGCTCTAGTTTCACCACTATATTTCTTGATTCCAACCATTTTAGAGTCTTATCCGCAGCTTTTGTCCCTACGAAATCCAGTAGCCTAGGTCCTTTGTGCACTATCGTAATCTTCTTATGTGGATAATCTACAGCTATCTCTGCAGCAAGTTCCACACCAGTAGGACCTCCTCCAACAATCATGATGGAACGAGAAGATCTTATCCTTTCGTTGTCTGCCAGAGAAAAGGAACTTCATAACTCAAATATACTGACTACAATAATTCATTACACTATTAACTGAAACTATTCGACAAAACAGAATAAATTCACAAGAACATTATGGCCAAATGAGCAATAAGAAACAATATAATCCCTGATAGCATGAAACAACTCCTTTGATGAAGATAATAAGCAACAACATAGTCAGCATTTAGTCTGTTATTATGTGTTCTGTGCTTCTGCTATTTCTTCCGGTTGATCCAGAACTTCCTGATCCTTCGTTTTGTTTCTCTTAATGAGCATTATAATGCTTCGTTTTCATGTCATGTAATAACCTGCTCTCCTCTCAGATTATTCCAATACCAGCAACACTAAAATCTCATTTTTATTACACGTGTAGGATCAACTAGTTCTAAATAAGTTAGAGAGTAAATTCATAGTATGTTTTCTAGGTATTTTGAACTGATTATCATAGATAGATGTTCAAAGTTCAAACTCACGTTCTACGAACTGATGAAGTCTGTCCCTCCTAATTTTGGGGACGTCATCTGCATGGCCAGTGGCAATAACAAGATAGTCAAAGGCAATTTTATGGCCATCGGCGGTGATCACATCAGTTTCTGTAACATTGACGGCACTGGACGTAATGATATTGCCATGGACAAGGTAATCTCTATGATTGATCACAGATCTCTCTGCAAAAGAAGGCTCAACCATTGATCTCAAACTTGCCCATGTAATCTCAAAATATTCCTTCCTGCATTCAATCACATTCAATCAGAAAAAAGAAAACATACATTGACGAGTTGAACAACAACAGCCGTGCGCATGAAAATTAAACACTTAAAATGCCAATGCAGTGTTTGGGGGAAAATGACAAACACAATTTCATCAACAAAATTGAAACTTGAAAATTTGGGAAGTTTCAAAATGCTATAAAGATTAAACACTTGAAATGCCAATGCAGTGTTTGAGGGAAAATGACAAACACATTAAAAAACACAATTTTGATGAACAAAATTGAAAATTGAAAATTTGGGAAGTTTCAAAATGCTACAAAAATTTCAAAAATTGACAAGGGTATAAAATGCCCCTTTTGAATTACAGACATTCTCTTGACCAACTCACGTAGAGGGAGAGAACCAAAGCAAAAGAAAACAGCCCATTAACATTATGGATTAACACAAAAAAAATTTGGTGTCTCAACTAGCTAATTTGGAATTAAAAAATTAATTTGAATAATTAAACATAATCATTGAAGAGGGAAAAGAAACTGTAGCAGAAAATGTTTTAGTTACGGATCAATGAGGGTAACATGGGCAGTGAATTGGAGAGATTTAGCGACGAGAGAACCCGCAATACCCCCTCCTACGACCACCACTCTCTTCTTCCCACCATGATTTTCCATTTCAATTCCTTGCTTCTGTTCTTCGCATGTCACTTTTTATGTTTCATGGTACTATTTGTTTTCAAAACCCATTAATAAACAAACAGGTAATTAAGTAAACAAATAGTATCTAACATAGTTTGGTGACATGACAATTCCAGAGAAGCTCCTTTTGGGAAAATAAAGCAAAGTTGATTTAAATTTTGCTGTTTTTATGCTTCTATTTAAATCATAATTTTAGGATGCTTTGAGCTGTTTCGAATAACGTTATCATTTTAAGGTATTTTTAGTTTAGTTTTCTATTTTGGTATTTGTGATTATAAAATTATGATATTTTTTTCTTTTGTTTTTAAGAGTATAAACAATTATATAAAAATAGACTAATGTTGTTTAATTGTTATTGATTTAATTTTTAGTCATTTAGTAAATTATTTCTTGGGGTGAGGATAGTTAATTGCTTATTATTAAACACGATTGATATATTTAAAATAAACTAGTGATTAATTCATTATTTAAATTTTTAGTTTAGTATGAATTAATATATTTGGGATATATAATTTTGCTAATAGTTAGAGGTTTGGTCCTAGATTTATGTTAAAAAGTATACAATAAAAAAGGTTATTCTCTTGGATAGATACTTAAAGTTTATTAGTGTTTACATTGGCATATACCACAATAAATTATTTATATTCAAGTTTTTGGTTGCTATAAAAACTGAGTACATGATATATAGTTAAGGAAGTTATTTCGATTCAAATGTTAATAGAGGAACTCAAACAATGTGTATGATATTGAGTATCTTGCATATTGAAAAGAATATTTTCTTTCATTCCATGAAAAAACGTATACTTGTTCGAGAGGTAGTTGAAGAAATAAGGTTGTGGAAACATAAAATATTCACATAAAAAAAACACATAAAAAAAACACATAAAAAAAACACATAAAAAAACTAACAATGTTATAATAAATGCTTAAATACTTACTTCGTCTTCGATGAATTTTTGTTTAGTATTCGGTTTTAAAAATGAAGACATTGGGTTCCTATGTTATGAAAAATGTATGAATAAGGTCCACAAAGAAAGAACAAGTTCAACAAATCATCAAAAGAAAAAGCCGAACAAGAAAAGCTGGACAGCAGAAGAGAGAAGAGAAAAAATATGGCCACATCAGCATTGACTTAACGTCATTACTATCAACTTAACGGACATGACCTTATTCATATATTTTTCATAACATAGAAACCAATGTTTTCATTTTTAAAACTGGATACTAAACAGAAATTCATCTCAGGACGAATTAAGCATTTAAGTTTATAATAAAATCATTGAGCATTAATCATTTATATCATGCTGATCTTAAAAAAAGGCCAATAACAAGGGGCAAATAATAGTTTGAAGATTTAGTTATTTTAATTAAAACTATCCATGTGATCCGTTTTTTTTCTTCTTATCATCGAAAATCTAATATGCCATTGAAATGAGATGAAATTTTTTATTTTGTACATTAAAATGGACTGAAAATAAAAAATAATAAAAATAAAAGTTAATTTGAAAATTTTCAAGAAAAATGAAAATGGCGAAAAATTAAGCATTAAAAAAAGTACATCTTAAAATGACAGGTATGTCACATGAAAGAAATGCGAGAAGCCGAAAGCGAAATAAATAATGATTATTATTTGTACATCACACTGTGCAGAGGAGGCTATAATAGCTCATATACAGGACACAAACTTACCTAGATAAATATTACATTATTATTATTATTATTATTATTATTATTATTATTATTATTATTATTATTATTATTATTATTGACATACCTCAGAATCAGATAGTAATATACTAATTAAATTGTTTTTTTCTGTATTCAGAGAGATTTAATTATACTATTGGTGATTATATATATATATATATATATATATATATATATATATATATATATAGAGAGAGAGAGAGAGAGAGAGAGAGAGAGAGAGAGTAAATGTATGATATAGTTTGATAAAGAGCATAAATGCTAACATGTGCATGTGCCAGCTTGTTCTGTATAGTTTTTCAACTAAAACTTTCATATTATTCTTGCCCTCTCACGTGCTTTTATTTATTTATTTTTGGCTTCTCTTCAGAACTGTATCCATCAATTTGTTTAACAGTTGCTATAGATCATGAGATCAATAATGGTACCAAACAAGCCCTCCTAAAATAATCACAACAAAAAGCACCCATCTTTTGCTTCCTCTTCACTTGCCTTAAGCCTGTCAAAGTAGCCATTTTCAAAGTTAAATCAAAGGGATTTTGTTTTTTCAGGAAATGGTTTTCTTAAAAACCAGTTTTAAGACTACCAATTATGATTAAAAAGATTGTGGAAATTCATCTTTCTTGATAAGATATCATTTTTAAATCGGTTTTTATTGCTTCAAAATTAATAACAAGTTTTAGCTATATATAGAAATAGATTTCGTGAACGAGTGTAATAAAGTATATTAATTTGGTAAAACTTAAGTTAAGTTTTTTTCCTAACCAAGTGTTTTTTTATTGATATTCATAAAAATGAATTTGTTGTAGTTATATATATGAATTGTTTTGTGACGTAAACTGAGTAAATTAAATTACAATAGTTATTGTTATACTTGTAATTAGAAAGAGTTATTTCTCATTATTAATTATATAATTTTAATCTAATAATAAATATTCAATCTAATAACTAGTATCTACCAATGAATAAGTTATATATGTATAAAATATTGTTGTCTTAATCAATTCTGAATTAGTTGTATATACTTACGGGTTATCTTAGACTCATTTTTAACTTATTTTTTGCATGATGTTGAATAGGTTTAATTAAACTTCAACTATTTAATAAGTTTGGACATTTTTAATTAAGTTCTTATTATTTTTTTTACTAAGTACTCAATTTTCTATATTTTTTAACCGAGTTATTGAGTTTTTGTTATTTAATTATTCTATTAAATGGATGACATAATTGTTATTTTACTCCTCATTTTGCTTATTTATCTTCACATATTAGTAAAATATGCAATATTTATGGTTAATATAAAATTATATTATTGTTAATATTAATTACGACTTTTATTACTCTTACTGAAAATATCTGGAATAATAATATTATCATATTTTTCAATAATTAAGAGATTGTCCTTGTCTCCATTATTGATGAGAGCGATCTTGTCACAACACATGTTTTCAATCAAAACAATAAAAATCACTCATCATTTTATATTAATATTAACATTATTTTATATTAATCACAAAATAATAATCATATTACTCAATTAACGAAAATATTAACACAAAAAAATTCAATTAATAATTAAAAAAATTTAACGTACTCAATAAACTAAAAAAATTAATAAAAACTTAATTAAAAATATTCAAAATTTATCGTAAATCTAAAACCTATTGAATCGGACTAATATTTATTAAAAATATCTTAAGAACATTGATTAATAAGATGTTTTATGTTCATTAATCATTATTATTTATTGGAATACTATTTGGGTAACTTTAGTAGAAACTCTTGGTTACATATATTTCCATCTACCAATTCTTCATAAATCATGATTTTTTCATCATGAATAATTTTATCTCTTCATTATCATATAATATTGTAAAACTTCTCATTTACTAATGATAATTCAATAAAGTTTATAAAGAGTTTCTGCCAAACAACACCAAATATAGCATTAAATTAGAAACCCAAGAGTAATCATTCCCCAGAAGAAAAAAGAACACATTTCTTTTTTTTCACGTGAAGGAATCTGTATTTTAACCTAAAAGTTAAAGAGAAAAAACCAAACATAATACTACTAAATCTGAAAAGTGAGTACATTTGATTCTAAAAACTATCAGATTCCAGTTTCTTCATATATATTTTTTGATAAATATAGTAAAATGGAGGAAGAACACTAATATACTCCAATGGTCCATGTAGATAGTATGAGTAAATTTGATGAAGATAATGGGAGGGAGAGGACCCCTCATCCCTATTATTTCTCAGCTGTTTTAGTCTTTTCTTTCTAGTTTCATATGACGATAACGTGCATGTGATAGTGAGTCCAAGAGAATATAATAACTATCACGTGAAATTACCAAAATTTAGATATAATATATAAATATATATTTGAAGTGTGTAATAATGAAAAAGTTTAAAAAATATTATTAAATTATATTTTTATATCTTTAATATATTTTTATATCTTTAATATATTTATTAGATCAATTTTATCTGAGAATAAAATGGTGAAAGTGGGCACAGTGAGAGAAGGCACTGAAACCATGACATTCTCTAATATCAGCTCTGTTTGTTTCTCTTTGACAGTAATTGAGTGTTCCTATGGCACTATCATACTCTAATCATTGTTTAATATGATTGTCAACTCGTTGGGTTCTGTGCAAATGGTGGGTCCAACGTGTTCATCCCTCGTTAACTCATTTTCTGTATCGTCTCTTTCCTCACAAAAGCACTATGTGCATCTCCCCTAAATCATCTCCCCCAAATCACTCCAAACGAACACAGCCTCAGTCTTTTCTTTTCTCTCTCGATAACAGAATCTCCATAATACATTAGTTTTTGCATGTTTTTTGTTTTTAAATATTTTAATAAAAAATTTAACAATATTTTATTATAGGTTAAATTCCTTGTCTCAATTTTCGTAGGTTTTTCTTAGTTCAATTTCTGTTTTATTAGAATCTCCAATTTAGTTTTAAAAAGTGCTAATTTAAGTTAATTAGATCCTGTCGTTAAATTGTGTTAACAAAATTAAATTTTTGATAAGCTGAGATGTTAACGTGGCATGTTTTTTTAAACGTTTCATGTTGAAACCTGTATACGTAGCATTTTTTAAAAGATTAGATTTTATTAATAGGGTTTCTGAAATGGGATTTAATAATAGAATTTTCGGTAAATCGATTTTGCCATCGTCGGTGCTTCTTCTTCCAGTGAATCACCACTTCCAACGGCTCCTCCACGCGCCAATCACATCGCGGCCTGGTGGGATCTAGTGAAGACCCTCACTCTCAAGGATGTGATCTGGTGCGGCCAGGCGCAGATAATGGGTCTGGTACTCCAGATTAAATGGAAGGGTCCCAAACTCTCGTTTAGCTGGTTGTGTAGAAACGCCATAGCCAAGAACCTCACCAGAGAGGTGCAACCTCAACCTGACGACGTCGTTTTCTGGGACGAGGAGTTTCACATGCTCTGCACCCTCTCTGCCTACAAAGACAATGCCTTTCACTCCTGGAAATCACTTTCTCTCTCTTCAATGTTTGTCTCTCTTTCTCTCCCTCCCTCTCTATTTCGTGTTTTTTTCTCTGCTGCAATTTTAGAATTTTAGATTAATTTTGTTTTGGGTTTTTTTTTCATATCTCGTAAAATGATTTTTTATTTTATTTTAAAGAAGTGATTTTGGGGGTTGATTGGAAAATGGGTGTTTTTCTTTTTTCTTTTCTTGTTTTTGGAGGTTGATTGATCGATGCTGTGCTATTTTTCCAGTTCTTTCATTTTCAAGAATCGTCTCTGATAGTTCTTTTAGATTGACAAAAGCAAATGAAGGACCGATTTCAATGTCTCTTCTTTCTTCAACAACACCATAATGATGACATACCAATACTATCGAAAGCAACATGCATAGCAACAACAACACACAACTAAAAGCAAAAAATGTTTTAATTTCGAAAGGGTCGATAGACATTGTTGATAAGCAAAACTAAACAGTAGAGAACACACTTCAAAATTAATCAAGGAAGATAATAATAACCATAGTTAGATTTTGGAAAATGACGAGAAACGGTTCACTTCCTCTTCCAAAATGGTTCACCAAATGGCGAGAAATGTCGAACCGTGCATCTACCACTAGCGCTCCAACCACCATTTCCACTCTTCTTTCCCATTGCTTCCTTCTTCTCTTTCTGTTGTCTCTCTCTCTCTGTTGTCTCTCAAGCTGAGAAGAAGATTTCTATGTAGGATTTCTGGGTGCTGTTGTAATGAAGGATGATTTTTTTTAAATTTTTTTAATCAAACATTTTTCACGTTAAACTTAGGAACTTACACGTAACATCCTGCCACGTTTAAAAAACATGTCACGTCAACGTCCCAAATAGTTTGTCCCTCATGATGAATTTTATCAATTTATTTGTATCCAATGACTGTCTTCAGAAAAAAAAATTGTGACTTATATAATAAATATTATTTTTTTCTATAACAACTTTTGAAATAAAAAATGTATTATTAATTTTTTTTGAAGTATTATATTACTTGCTCTCAATAATCTTAAATATTGACATGGGTTATGATCCACATTAAATGCATGATATAATAATAACATTAAAGTTTTCTTGATGGTTATTACATTATATTATGAAATTCTAAAAAGTTAATTCATCAAAAACTAATTAGCATGATTATAATAGTTTCGATCATACCCAAATACCTTATGATAGATCCACGGCATTTAACGACAATGTGAATTTACTGTCCAAAACATTGTATACATTAATGACACTAGTAAAAAAGAAAAGTAACTAATAATTCATAAACTTATATTCAATGAACTAAAAACTATCTGATTATTGGATAATTAAAACATACTCTTGAACTACAAATTTCGTGTATATATTTCGTTATATATGTATTTAGGGAAAGCTTAAAGTTTTGGAACCTTAAACAAACTTAAAAATAAAGATATTTTATTTAAATTTTATTTTTGAGCTTTTTCTATGTAAAATTATTTATTAAATTATCATATATAATTTTATTTAACATTTTTTTTCTAAATAGATAATAAAATTAATCCGTTTAATATTTCTTGAAATATAATTTATCTTAAATAAATCTTTAGTTATGGAAAGCTTCTTTTGACTGAAGCAACTTGTGAGAACCTGATAATTAACACACTTAAATCCATCCTATGATCACTGTTTTAATTCACCTTGCCACGTCAAAATTCCACTCTCTTTCTCTCTGCATGCACTGAATGCCATATGTCACTTTGGAAGCTTCTAAAAGCTGTAGTGGAGACCAGGTGGCAGTGAGTAACTGCTCAACCGTTTGACGAGGGAGAGAAAATAATTTCTCTGAAAACTCTTCTCTTCCTTTCATGCAATCTTCTTCTTTCTCTCGAATTCTGATTTCTCATCTTCTCTGTATTTCCCTGCACTCTTTCATCTTCTCTCTAAAATACCTCACTATCAACTCCTCTGATCTAATTTCAGAGACCGTAGACACCTTCACTGCACCGTGAGCATCAATTTGATCCGAACAGAACTGAGAACTGAACTGGTAAGTTCTCATTCTGCATAATTGTCCATTTAGTTCATGCGAACCAAAATTCTGGTTGCATGCATGATTAGAAATCTGATCTGTTGTGATTCTGGTGTATCAGATTTAGTGGAATTGGTTGAGTGAATTCCTGGATAGAAAGCCGTGAGTGTAAGAGTAAAATTCTAAGCAATTGGAAGTACACTGCAGTAACAGGTAAGGGAAGCTTTAGTAATTTAATTTAATATATGTTTGATCTGTATGACAGTAATGAATTGTGATGGATGTCTGAAATGTATGCATTATGCGAATTTTGAATATGTGTGATGAAGCAGAATTGAAATGGATGTATATCAGAATGTTGTATGAAATAATGCAGTGAATGAAATGTATGAGTTGTAATGTGATTGATTCTGCCTAATTTGGAATGATTTTGATCTGAACTGTATGTTGATATGATATGTTTGAAACTGGAAGATGGAAGACTCTGTATTTATGGATTGATAATAGGAATTTTGGAATGCATGAGAGTTATGTTAAAGATAAATTCTAAGTTATGAATCGTATGTAAAACTGTGAAATTCTCGTGTTTGAAAATCTGGAAAGTCTGGTCTTCTCTGATTGATGGTGTACGCTCGTCATCGAACGGTCTTATACCGTTCGGTTTCACTGGACAATAACTTAGAGTAAGAATTCTTTCATTTGGAGAGGATTCGGATCGAGAACGAGCGTTATTTGTGTCAAGAGTTAGGTTTGAGCGTTCGGCTCAACTTAGCGTGTCCAACCATTTAAAAATTAAATTGAAGGGTAATAGTACGCTCGGTTTTGTTCACCAGCGTTCGTCATAAGTGGCGCTTAGTATTATATTGAGCGTTCGCCCAAAGGAACTCTCGATCTTAGATTGAGCGTTCGTTCTAGTTAGCGTTCGGTCTGATACTGAACGTTCGTTCCCATACGCGTTCATTTCCATGCGCGTTAGTTTTATTTGATGCTCGGTCATTGACTGGCGTTCGTCCTAAGCAGTGTTCGGTTTTATAACTGAACGCTCGTCCTATCCTGGACTCGTGAGCGAACGTATATGGTGTTCGTTCAAATTCTTATTTAACGTTCGGTTTTTTTTATGACAGTGTTCATATCTGAATTTCTTTCGTATTCTGGTTATCTATTGAAATATATCTAAATTATACTTATCCTTTTTATTCAATCTCCAGTATTATACTTAGAATTATTCTAAGTATTATTCAGATCTTTTTGATTCAATCTCAAATAAATTCTTAAGTGTTCTTAACTCACGTAAATGGATACAGATTCGTTTCTTTTGTTCAGAAACGAGACTACAGTGCACTGTAATACAGTCGTTGTGATCTATTAAAAAGTAACTTGTATTTAAATTAAGAGAGTGGAATACAGAATGCGAATCTGAATAAGAGAAATTGTGAATATGTACAAATGGTGATTTGAATGGAATTATGAGATTTGGATTGTGAATGAGCGTTCCAAGGAGGAACGTCTCCATGATGTGAATATGAGAAGTAGTGTAGTATGACCATGGATTAAGCTACTGATGGCTGTTCATCCTGATATTCCGTGATTGCTCATCCTCATGTAGAGGAGAGTAGTTCATGCGTGGGAATGGCAGGAGGCACTAGTCCTTATAGTACTTGGGCTGATAAGGGTTAACCTCGGGTGGCAGCTGTTGAGGGTATCCCAGTTACTACATCACCCGGGTGCAAGAACGCCTGTAGATACATGGATCATACAGTCCGGACAGTCTTTAATTATGAGAATTTGGATGAGTCACTGTATGCGTGGATATGTGTTTAATATTGTATGAATTGTATGACTGATTTTATATGTTAAATTATGTTGATTGTGTTGAATTAAATTACCTAAGCTTACCCTTGCAATTTCCTTGTGTTGTCTACTGTTTTCTGTATGTCCGTCTTGTCAATGCAATGATCATCCGTTGTGGATGTGAGCAGATGGTGAGGCACCCCTTGAATCTATGCTGGAAGAAGAAAATTTGGAGGATGCCAACCTCGTAGAAGTTGAAGTTAAAGCTGAGCAGTAGAGGCTCATTCCGTAGCAGTTTTAGGATTTAGTTCTATACTGTATTTTGACAGTTCTGTATATAGTTTTGCAGAATTGTAAATACTGAACTGTTTTATATTTTGATGAGTTTCTGAACACTGTAAAGTGCTGCAAGTTCAGTTTTAAATGTTGAGCATCTGCTGTAATGAACTGTACAGTACTGTTTATTTTTATACGTGCTGTTTTCTTTTGGAGCAGCTGTTATTTAGTTTAAAACTGCACTGTATTTTCTGTAAATGTGATTAGTTCTGATTAATGGTAATTACTATTTATTGGGATGTTACATTTATTGGTATCAGAGCAGTTTTGTTCTTTTATGGACATATAGGGTATGAGTGCACTGTGCTTTTCGTTGTGTGCTTGATATGTGTTTGATGAGTTATTAATTTTTAACTCTTGAACATAGCTAACGTACGTTTTCTCTGATCCAGAAAACGAATGGCTCCTAGACTTCCTCCCCCACCTCAGCCGAATGAATCTGATGCACCAATTAGTGCCCGTGTGTTGGAGGCAGTCATAGACAGACTTCAACAACAAAACACAACTTTGGTTGAGCAGAACGCTGCCTTGATGAGGCAAAACCAGGAAGCAATGCAAAGTATGGAGGCTTCTCGTGTTCACTCAGAAGCAACGCAAAGACAACTAATGGACATCTTGGCAGCTGGCCGAGGCACACCAGGAGCCTCCTCCTCTAATGCTGCACCCCATGCAGAATGGAGTTTGGAAAGCTTCTTACAGCACCATCCTGCCAAGTTTAATGGGAAAGGACTTCCAGATGAAGCGGATCAGTGGCTTAGAGATATGGAGCGGATTTATGAGGCCAAGAGATGTCCAAATGAAAACCGTTTGGCATTCACAGAGTATTTGTTGACGGGAGAAGCTAGCCATTGGTGGTCAAGTGTGAAGATGTTGTTGACAGAAGCTCAAAGTCCAATTTCCTGGGAGGTTTTCAGAACTAAATTCTATGAAGAATATTTCCCAGACAGTGTGCGTTTTGCTAAGGAGGTGGAGTTCCTTCAATTGGTGCAAGGCAGTATGTCCGTCTCAGAATACACCAACAAATTCAAACATCTTGTCCGTTTTAATACCATGGCAACCAGTGAAGAATGGCAGTGCAGGAAATTTGAAAATGGGCTGAGGAGTGATTTGAAGGTGTTAATATCCTGCTTATGTATCAGATCTTTCCCTGCCATGGTTGAAAGAGCAAAGGTATTGGAGAAGAACGTTGCTGAGGCCGAGCAACAGAAGAAGCAGCAGTTGAACAGGGGGCAGGTTGCATCCAGAAACCCACTGAACTTAAGAAGATCCCCATACGTTCGTCCAACTCAGTCATCTGGTGGATCACAGGCCTTGGTTCCGGTTGGCCAAACTGGACAGTCAAGGACTGTGACGTGCTATCAGTGTGGAGGACCACATTTGAGATGGGTTTGTCCTCAACTGGCTGGAATTAAACGCTGCAACAAATGTGGGAGAAATGGACATTCAGATCAGGAGTGTAATGTGGGAGGCCGTGCGGTAATGAGACCTCCAAATGCTGGAAGAACTCAACAAGGTAGAGGTGGACGTGCACAAGCAACAGGAAGGGTGTACGCTATTACTGGTGCTGAAGCTGCTCGCTCAGGTACCCTTATCACCAGTACTTGTTTACTGTTTGGAAAGCCGTGTGGTGTATTGTATGATTCGGGGGCGACTCACTCCTTCATCTCGAAGGCGTGTGTTGAGAAGTTGGGGCTAGTGGAGAGCGAATTACAGTTCGATCTGGTGGTGTCAACCCCAGCGGCTGGTGGGATCAAGACATCTACAGTTTGTGTAAGATGTCCTATAGAAGTTGAGGGGCGTAGATATAAAGTTAATCTCATTTGCCTACCCCTTCAAGACTTAGAAGTAATTTTGGGGATGGATTGGTTGGCTACCAATCGGATCCTCATTGACTGTGGGAAGAAGGAATTATTCTTTCCAGCTGAAGAAGATGAAGAACTGTCAATCACTCTTGGGCAGTTAAAGGAGGACATCATGGAAGGAGCAAGCTGTTTCCTTATCATGACATATGAAGACAATGAGATGGGGCGTTCATCTGATGTTGATAACAGTGGAGGGAGAACAGTAGTGGATGAGTTTTCAGATGTTTTTCCGGATGAAGTACCTGGTTTACCTCCCATTCGTGAGGTAGAATTCACGATTGATTTAGTGACCACTGCTGCACCCATCTCGGTCCAACCTTACAGAATGGCACCAGCTGAATTAGTGGAACTCAAGAAGCAAATTGAAGAATTAATGGACAAGAGGTTCATCCGTCCAAGTGCTTCTCCTTGGGGAGCGCCTGTATTGTTGGTAAAGAAGAAGGATGGCAGCTCACGGCTATGCATTGATTATAGACAACTTAATAAGCTGACCATCAAGAACAAGTATCCTCTTCCAAGGATTGATGACCTGCTGGACCAGTTGCATGGTGCCTGTGTATTTTCTAAGATTGATTTACGTTCGGGCTATCATCAAATTAGAGTGAAAGAGGAGGACATTCAGAAGACTGCATTTCGGTCTCGTTATGGCCATTATGAGTATGTGGTGATGCCCTTTGGAGTGACAAACGCACCTGCAATCTTCATGGATTATATGAACAGAATTTTTAGACCGTACCTGGATAAATTTGTTGTGGTGTTTATTGATGACATCCTCATATATTCCAAGAGCTTGGAAGAGCATGAAGACCACTTGAGGATTGTCTTGAGCGTGTTGAGGGAGAAGGAGCTGTATGCCAAGCGTTCAAAGTGTGAATTCTGGATGAAAGAGATCCAGTTTTTGGGGCATGTTGTTTCTGCTGGCGGCATTGCAGTGGATCCAGCCAAGGTGAAGGCAGTGCTGGATTGGGAGAGTCCACGTTCAGTCACGGAGGTTAGGAGTTTTGTGGGACTCGCTGGCTACTATAGGAGGTTCATTGAGGGATTTTCTAAGATAGTAGCCCCTCTGACTTACCTCACCAGGAAGGACCAGCCGTTTGCTTGGACAGATAAATGTGAGGAGAGCTTCCAGGAATTGAAGAAGAAATTAACAAGCGCTCCTGTGTTGGTCATTCCAGACACAGCCAAACCTTTTGAAGTGTATTGTGATGCATCATATCAAGGTTTGGGCTGTGTACTGATGCAGGAAAGAAAGGCAGTGGCGTACGCTTCCAGGCAGTTGAAAGTTCATGAGAAGAATTACCCCACACACGACTTGGAGCTGGCAGCAGTGGTGTTTGCGTTAAAAATCTGGAGGCATTATCTGTATGGTGCAACGTTTCAAGTATTTAGTGATCACAAGAGTCTCAAGTACCTCTTTGATCAAAAGGAGTTGAATATGAGGCAAAGGAGGTGGCTTGAATTCTTGAAGGATTACGAATTTGAATTACTGTATCATCCTGGAAAAGCAAATGTGGTGGCTGATGCATTGAGTAGGAAAGCCGTAAGGGTCTCTGCAATGATGGTGAAGGAGCTGAATTTGGTGGAAAGCTTTAGAGATCTAAGATTGCAGTTTGACTTGGGAACGGATGTTATCAGATGCTGTAATCTCAGAATTTCCAGTGATGTATTTGACCAAATCTGGAAGAAGCAACGTGAGGATGAAGAACTGGTGAAGATATTAAGCGCGCTCAGTTTGAGTAAAGATAAGGATTTCAATGCAGGAACAGACGGTATGTTGCGTTACCGGGGAAGGACGTGTGTCCCTAATGATGGCGAGCTGAAGAGAATCATATTGGAGGAAGCACATCACAGCCGTCTTAGCATGCATCCTGGCATGACTAAGATGTACCAAGACCTTCGTTTGTCATTCTGGTGGCCTGGTATGAAGAGTGACATTGCACGTTTTGTGTCCTCTTGCTTAACTTGTCAAAGAGCCAAAGCTGAACACCAAAGACCAGGAGGATTGTTGCAGCCTTTGGAAATTCCAGAATGGAAGTGGGATAGCATCTCTATGGATTTCGTGACTCATCTGCCACGTACAGTCCGAAACCATGATTCAATTTGGGTGATTGTGGACAGATTGACTAAGAGCGCTCACTTCCTGGCTGTTAATTTGAAGATGTCTATGACAAATTTGGCTAAGCTATACGTGAAGGAGATTGTTAGACTGCATGGAGTTCCTTCAAGCATTATATCAGATAGAGACACGAGATTCACATCTCGTTTTTGGCAGTCACTGCAAGGAGAATTGGGAAGCAAACTGCAGATGAGTTCTGCTTATCACCCTCAGACGGATGGCCAATCCGAGCGAACCATCCAAACTCTTGAAGACTTGTTGAGGACGTGTGTTATAGATCATATGGGAGTATGGGATGAAGTTCTGCCGCTTGTTGAATTCACATACAATAACAGTTATCAAGCAAGCATAGGAATGGCACCGTTTGAAGCTCTTTATGGAAGAAAGTGTAGAACTCCTTTGTGTTGGTTCCAAGAAGGTGAAACTGCAGTCACTGGACCAGAATTAATCCAGCAAACAACAGAGAAAGTGAAACTGATCCAAGAGCGTTTGAAGACTTCTCAAAGCAGGCAGAAATCGTATGCAGATAAGAGAAGAAGACCCTTAGAATTCACTGCTGGAGATCACGTGTTTCTGAGGTTGAATCCAATCACTGGTGTGGGAAGAGTCCTTCGTCCAAAGAAGCTTTCTCCCAAGTACGTTGGACCTTATCAAATTCTGAAGAGGATTGGAGCAGTGGCGTATGAACTGGCGTTACCACCTCAACTGTCCAACCTTCATCCAGTCTTTCATGTCTCTCAACTCCGCAAATATATAGCGGATCCATCACACGTATTGGAGTTAGAAGATATCCAACTTCGGCCAGATAGAACACTGGAGATGCAACCAGTCTGCATTGAAGACAGCCGCACCAGACTTTACAAAGGAAAGGATGTTAGTCTCGTGAAAGTGGTGTGGAATGCAAAGACTGGTGACTCAACATGGGAGGTTGAAGAGGCTGTGAGAGAATTGTATCCGCACCTATTCTCTGGTAAGCTTTAGAATTTTCGAGGACGAAAATTTTTGTAGTTAGGGGGAATGTGAGAACCTGATAATTAACACACTTAAATCCATCCTATGATCACTGTTTTAATTCACCTTGCCACGTCAAAATTCCACTCTCTTTCTCTCTGCATGCACTGAATGCCATATGTCACTTTGGAAGCTTCTAAAAGCTGTAGTGGAGACCAGGTGGCAGTGAGTAACTGCTCAACCGTTTGACGAGGGAGAGAAAATAATTTCTCTGAAAACTCTTCTCTTCCTTTCATGCAATCTTCTTCTTTCTCTCGAATTCTGATTTCTCATCTTCTCTGTATTTCCCTGCACTCTTTCATCTTCTCTCTAAAATACCTCACTATCAACTCCTCTGATCTAATTTCAGAGACCGTAGACACCTTCACTGCACCGTGAGCATCAATTTGATCCGAACAGAACTGAGAACTGAACTGGTAAGTTCTCATTCTGCATAATTGTCCATTTAGTTCATGCGAACCAAAATTCTGGTTGCATGCATGATTAGAAATCTGATCTGTTGTGATTCTGGTGTATCAGATTTAGTGGAATTGGTTGAGTGAATTCCTGGATAGAAAGCCGTGAGTGTAAGAGTAAAATTCTAAGCAATTGGAAGTACACTGCAGTAACAGGTAAGGGAAGCTTTAGTAATTTAATTTAATATATGTTTGATCTGTATGACAGTAATGAATTGTGATGGATGTCTGAAATGTATGCATTATGCGAATTTTGAATATGTGTGATGAAGCAGAATTGAAATGGATGTATATCAGGAATGTTGTATGAAATAATGCAGTGAATGAAATGTATGAGTTGTAATGTGATTGATTCTGCCTAATTTGGAATGATTTTGATCTGAACTGTATGTTGATATGATATGTTTGAAACTGGAAGATGGAAGACTCTGTATTTATGGATTGATAATAGGAATTTTGGAATGCATGAGAGTTATGTTAAAGATAAATTCTAAGTTATGAATCGTATGTAAAACTGTGAAATTCTCGTGTTTGAAAATCTGGAAAGTCTGGTCTTCTCTGATTGATGGTGTACGCTCGTCATCGAACGGTCTTATACCGTTCGGTTTCACTGGACAATAACTTAGAGTAAGAATTCTTTCATTTGGAGAGGATTCGGATCGAGAACGAGCGTTATTTGTGTCAAGAGTTAGGTTTGAGCGTTCGGCTCAACTTAGCGTGTCCAACCATTTAAAAATTAAATTGAAGGGTAATAGTACGCTCGGTTTTGTTCACCAGCGTTCGTCATAAGTGGCGCTTAGTATTATATTGAGCGTTCGCCCAAAGGAACTCTCGATCTTAGATTGAGCGTTCGTTCTAGTTAGCGTTCGGTCTGATACTGAACGTTCGTTCCCATGCGCGTTCATTTCCATGCGCGTTAGTTTTATTTGATGCTCGGTCATTGACTGGCGTTCGTCCTAAGCAGTGTTCGGTTTTATAACTGAACGCTCGTCCTATCCTGGACTCGTGAGCGAACGTATATGGTGTTCGTTCAAATTCTTATTTAACGTTCGGTTTTTTTTATGACAGTGTTCATATCTGAATTTCTTTCGTATTCTGGTTATCTATTGAAATATATCTAAATTATACTTATCCTTTTTATTCAATCTCCAGTATTATACTTAGAATTATTCTAAGTATTATTCAGATCTTTTTGATTCAATCTCAAATAAATTCTTAAGTGTTCTTAACTCACGTAAATGGATACAGATTCGTTTCTTTTGTTCAGAAACGAGACTACAGTGCACTGTAATACAGTCGTTGTGATCTATTAAAAGTAACTTGTATTTAAATTAAGAGAGTGGAATACAGAATGCGAATCTGAATAAGAGAAATTGTGAATATGTACAAATGGTGATTTGAATGGAATTATGAGATTTGGATTGTGAATGAGCGTTCCAAGGAGGAACGTCTCCATGATGTGAATATGAGAAGTAGTGTAGTATGACCATGGATTAAGCTACTGATGGCTGTTCATCCTGATATTCCGTGATTGCTCATCCTCATGTAGAGGAGAGTAGTTCATGCGTGGGAATGGCAGGAGGCACTAGTCCTTATAGTACTTGGGCTGATAAGGGTTAACCTCGGGTGGCAGCTGTTGAGGGTATCCCAGTTACTACATCACCCGGGTGCAAGAACGCCTGTAGATACATGGATCATACAGTCCGGACAGTCTTTAATTATGAGAATTTGGATGAGTCACTGTATGCGTGGATATGTGTTTAATATTGTATGAATTGTATGACTGATTTTATATGTTAAATTATGTTGATTGTGTTGAATTAAATTACCTAAGCTTACCCTTGCAATTTCCTTGTGTTGTCTACTGTTTTCTGTATGTCCGTCTTGTCAATGCAATGATCATCCGTTGTGGATGTGAGCAGATGGTGAGGCACCCCTTGAATCTATGCTGGAAGAAGAAAATTTGGAGGATGCCAACCTCGTAGAAGTTGAAGTTAAAGCTGAGCAGTAGAGGCTCATTCCGTAGCAGTTTTAGGATTTAGTTCTATACTGTATTTTGACAGTTCTGTATATAGTTTTGCAGAATTGTAAATACTGAACTGTTTTATATTTTGATGAGTTTCTGAACACTGTAAAGTGCTGCAAGTTCAGTTTTAAATGTTGAGCATCTGCTGTAATGAACTGTACAGTACTGTTTATTTTTATACGTGCTGTTTTCTTTTGGAGCAGCTGTTATTTAGTTTAAAACTGCACTGTATTTTCTGTAAATGTGATTAGTTCTGATTAATGGTAATTACTATTTATTGGGATGTTACACAACTAATACTTAAATCGTTAACCTAAGTTATATATGCATTTAAAAAAGAATATATATTTTTATATAATTAAGAATGTTAAGTGATTTATTATTTTCCAAACCTATAATTTTCCTTAAGATATTTATTTTTGAAAATAAATCAAATCTACCAATATCCAACAAATTATCAAGTTTTAAAGATTTTTCAAGATTTAAACATTTTTTTTAAAGTGTGTAGTCTAGTGACTTCAATTTTTAACACTAAGTATTTTTGTATATTTTAAATTGTTCAAATATACTTTGAAGTGTGGTAATTGCTTTGTCTATAATATACGAAAATTAATCAATTATAAATTATTTTTGAAGAGATTTTACAATTTCATTCTCAATATTTTCATCAAATTGTTTCTTTCTACGATTAATACATTTTTCACGAAACTTAAGTTCTATGTTCATTTCAAAAGCAATTTCCTTGACTGAAATCAATGCATTTTCAAATCCATTTTCTCTGTACTTTTAAAAAAAAATAAAAGAAAACATTTTAATTGTTCAATAGCTTCATCAATGCATGTATCTTTTGATTATAAATTCTTACTAATTGAGTTAACTACAAATAAAATATATCAAATATGTCTAACAAAAATTAATAAAGCATCTCTTATTTGTAGTTTATTAATTCTTATGCTCCAATTAATCTATTATCAACCACAAGACTAAAACCCTAATCTAATTAATAGTTCTATAAAAAGAAGTTCATGCTCTTTATTAAGATATATCCAAAAAAACCTCTCAAAACCCATAAATCGGAAAATACATGAAAACAAAACCAGACGAAAAAACGCATTTCTAATCTTAATACAAATTCAACAAATACAACAAAAATAAGAATAATGCAAATAGAAAAAAAATACACACTAACCAAAAATGCGGATAAAAGGATTGATATACATAGAAAACATGAGATTCAAGAAATGTAGTCTATCAAAACCCTTAAAAAAACTCTAGAAAAGAAGGAAACAAGAAGAGACAAGAGAAGTCATAGAGATATAAAAAATAAAAATAGAATCAAAATTGATTAAAAGAGAATAAAGATAGCTAATGATTCTTTTTCTCATAAACAAAATTATAATTTACTAAAAAAGGGTTTTAACTCATCAAATATCATTTTTAATATCAATAAAAATTAACACACACTAATAATAGTTTAATTCAATTTTATTCTCAAACATAAACTTATAATTAATTTAATAGAGGTAGTATGGAAAAAAATGAACCTTTTTTTTCTTAAACATTATTTTATAATTAATTTATTAGAGTTATATTAATACTAAAAAAATTTTGAAGCATTTTTTATTAAACATAAGTTATAAGTAATTTAATAAAAAAATATTAGTACTAAATTTTTTAGGCCTTTTTTTTAAACCTAAAACAAGTGCTTTATCCTTGAATCCTTGTGTAATATAAAAAAAAACTACAATATTGTCTATTAGAAAAATAACCATCAATTGGTAATGAGATCTAACTTAAATATAGTGATCATTGTTTTATATATATATATATATAATATATATATATATATATATATATATATATATATATTTATTTATTTATTTATTTAATTATGTAAAATTTATATTGAGGAAGTTCTACTTACATATATATTATTATAAAGAGTCATCTTGATCTTGTTTTTGGCTTTATGAATCTATTAATGAATGTATGTTTTACATTTCATCATTTTATTCTTTGATTTTTTTTTATAAATCGAGACTCAGGAAAGCGATAACTTAACATTTCACTTGTTTACAATTAATTTTTTTTTTACTTGTTAAAATAAGTAGTACAATGTAGGGTTAGAGTATATTTATATAGTCCCATAGTTATTGCTATGAATTTGGTTTTTGCATAATTCTTATTAATACAGTTACATTCTGGTTTAGAAATGAGAAAGGCAGTTGTTTGTTTTTGAAATTAACTACTTGGCCATATGACTATCCATATGTGAATACTCATCCTTTGTTATCCTGTTTGAGCCTTGTATATATTTTTTGTGAACCCTGAGCTTATTACAAAACAATCTACCTTATCCAACACTCTAGAAGAAGAGAACAAGAAACATATTTGTCAAGATATAGGTAGAAATTAAGTTTGGGGAAAATTATAATCAGTTGAGTCTTATACTGATGAAAAACAATATATATAAAAAAAAATATCCAAGTTAGAGAAAAATTCAGAAAATGTGTTATGTGATGAATGAAGAGGTAGTTGATAAATAAAGTTTCAATGTTGTTATGTTCTTGTTCTTCTCTTCTTTAGTGTTGTTTTGTTTCCTTGTAAAACCATGTTTCTTCTAGCCAAGCCAAGTTATAACCTAAGAAAGTCCTTTTGATTTAAATCAAAATGTGTGAATTGTATATGAGATGACTTGCAAAAGTTGATGAAGTAGTTGATGACAATCTGAGTGTGAATTAGAGTGTAAACACTTGCAGGTTGAGGTAAACACTGATTGAGCATATTTGTATTATTCTTTTTCTGGTTGTCTTATCATTTTGGATTCAAGAACTTGTTAATATAGAAATTATAACATTTGATATGAATATTTGGAGATGTAGATACAATCCTTACTTTTGTGACAGAGATTTTGTGATGGAATATTAACTGGTCTTTTGGGTTTGTTTTCTTTTTTATTGTTTACTTTCATGAGGACATGAAAATATATAAGTTTGGGGGAGTTTGATAAGTGTAAACTTTACTTGTATTTGTTACTTAAAATGTTGTGTTTTTGAGTAAGTTTAAGTGTTTATTCTTATGAAAAGTATATAAATGTTGATGTAAGTATAGTTTTGAATGTTTAAATGTGTTTTGATGCTTTTGTATGTTTATATCGAAGTAGAATAAGGACTGGATAATATCAAAGACTTGGAGTGCGTCAGTCGCCCAATTAGAAGGATCAAATAGCCCAGCCAGCGAGCCAGCTCCTCGCCCAGCGAGCCAGAGCCACTCGCCTAGCGAGCGTGTACCCGTCGCCCAGCAAGAAGTGCTCACTCGCCCAGCGAGCAGTGGTCACTCACCCAGCGAGACCATTCGCCCAGCGAGTGGAGTCCTTTCGCCCAGCGAGAATTCACTTAAGGTCTTTCTCTTTAAAATGTCGCGAAACTGATCCAGGGAGGGAGAGGAGACCAGAGGGGACTTTGCTGCTCGCGTCCAGCTCGTGTTTGGGTGCTTTCAAGGTGGAAAACCACCACTTTCTACCATCCAATCCATGCTTTATCGCTTCTGAGATGTATATGTGTAGCTAGAACTCCATTTCACTGGGGTTGAGAGTAAAGTTATGAAACTCTTTGTAATTTCTCTATTAATGCATGATCTTGTATGAATTTTGTGTTCTATCTTTATTATTCATGCCTACGATGGGAATCTGAGCTAATTGAACGGTTAAATCATTGGGAAATGTATGAGACCGCGGACCTAGGATAGAACAACTAAAGGATTTCAAATCCTAGACATAGGTTGGAATTTTTAGTCATCTGTGACATTGTGTTTAAGGCAAATCTGAGAACTGAATTAGCTAAGGGATTAGTAATTTAGTTTGAATGATTCTGAAACTGTCATCTGAGGGATCAGAGGCTGTATGCGCCTAGGATGTCGATGCTTAATTTTGAGGAATTGTGTTAGTAGAAAATTACCTGAGTGATGAACTTGAATTTCAACCCCAGTGAACTTAAATTCGACTGTTTTTACCACTTTATTTAAATCTGCATGCTAATCTTCAGTGTGTTATAAAAATACGTTTAATAATCGCTAAATTAGTAAACTTTAACAATCAGTGAATCTGAACAAATCTCTTGGGAAAAACGATATCCGGACTTACCGGTTTATTACTTAAACGACTCGGTACGCTTGCCGAGGTCTCAGCATGACCTGCATAACATAATGGCAAAGAAAATAGACATCAAGCAATAATCTAATACAAATATATATGCACAAACTAAAGCAATCATCTAGTACAAATATATACACAAACTAAATATGTCAAATATATACCTATTTTTCTTTGAAATATATTTAATTAGGTGTACGTCATGCAATAAACATTTTAAGTATAATTGAACCTCTATTGTAGGTCAGAAACAGTTAGGAACAAGACAATAAAAAAAGAGAAAGAAATAAACAATATAAGAATTTAATGTGGTTCAACTTACAAATATCTGAAAATTGTACACTTTTGCTAACGAAACATTCTCAATCACGAGTACCCCTTCGTACTTTCATTCATCTTAACACACTTTAATACTACTTGTTAAATTTATCAAGAGAGAGAGTTAAGAATGGTATCAATCTCTTATGTGATTGGGCTCATATCTTATTGGTGTTGTGTCTCTCCAATAAACATCCTCCACGATAAACCTAAGATACTAGAACAATGTTATTTCTAATTTATTCGACCACAACTATGGTCAAATTAGTTTGCATGGTTATGGTATATATGATTGACCCTCATAAATATGGTTTTCCAATAGCTACTACATCCTTAATGTGTGTTTCTTTCTTGTGGTCTACATTACATTAAATGATACAAGTTAGACGTTCTTACTAGCTTTAAATAGATTTTGTTTGTTCAATATGCCCATAACTCCACACACTAATCAAACTCAAGCCTAAACTTATACCATAATTTGTATTTTTATCTACATATATCATTTGTAATATCAATCTTTTGCGTCAAGTTCATAATTAATTTTTTTATAATATATCTTAACTCGTTGAGGATCCATATTAATTAAAATTCTGAAATTAGTATGTGCTTTTTCAAACTAGGTTAAGAGAGTGGTGGATGAAAGAAATGAATGAATTTCTACATATGTATTTCTATTAGAAATAGAAAAGAAAAAGAATATGAGTTTTCTTACTATCTTAATTTTTTGTTTTTCTCAATCCATATTACTTATCTTAAATTGTGAAAGAAGAAATCTTGTTAAAAATATTTAAAAAAATTTCTTGTTAAGTTGATTTGATGATTGCATATAGTTATGGTTATTTTATAATTTTGTTTATGCTTCTCAATATATATGTAATATCTGCATATGAATTCATTTATACTTTGGGGTGACTTTTACTTTTATATTATTTCATTTTCGTTCATATAATTATTATATTAATATATGATTATATTATTTAGGTGCATATATAATATGTTGTGTGTGTATGTTTCATATCATTCTTTTTCTTTTAATTTTTTTCATTATGATCACATAAGTTAAACTATCCAAATCTTCTTAATTGACTCTTCTTCCTCTATTTTATGTGTCAACTAGCATTTGAAAATTAAATTTATTCACTTATATATGATATGGATGGTTGATACACATTTTTATTCACATATTTATAATTTTGTAGTACAATGAACACACTTTTTATATATTTTTTATGTTCACTTCTTCTCTCATTTCTTTTTAATAATAATAATTAGGTTTTCATATGTTTTATTTCACTCTTTATCTTATTCTTTTTCCTTTTAATGATAGGTTTGCTATAAATATACTTGCTTTAATTTTTATATTTTCATATTTGATTTTTATTTTACTATTTTTGGTTATATTTTTTTAAACTTTATTTTTCACTAATTTTAATTGAATTAGATTCTAGATATGCTTCTTGTGTTCTTTAATTTTGTTTTTTTTTTTGTAATTTTTATAATTTAGAAATCAAATTAGAAATATTTGAATCTTAATTTGATAAGTGAATATGAATTCAATAAAATGATGAGATTTGATTTATAAAATTTGTTTAGTTGATTACTGAATTAGTTGATTTTTCAAATTTGGACCTAAATCTTTAAATAATTATAATTATTTGATTCTTGAATATGATTGGTCTATTTTTCTTTTATACAATCTCACATTTGTTTTTTTAATTTATGTTTTTTAATCTTAAACTCTTAAATAATTTATAAAAAATTAAAAATTAATATAGTATATGTGTTCTAAAATTGATATGGAATTTATTGTAAAGTTTAGAGAAAGCTGAATTCGTTTGATTTCAATTACAACATAGATTTCAATTACAAAAATATTACTTTGACATGTCTAAGTGGATTTACATTCAAATGACGCGCTGTCAGGTGACATGTGAGAGTCTCAATTACATAGTGTAATAAGATGGTAATAATACATGTGAGAGTGCATGATTTACGACAAGGTTAATACCACCACACGAACTCAACTTCACAACATGCACGATACCAACTCTCTGCTTGGTCCTTCCACCACGGATTTGTAGCTCTAGCTGACCCTTCCACCACGTCTGCAGCTCCAACTCGACCCTTTCACCATGAATCTCCAACTCCAGGTTGGCCTTTCAACCAGAGATATCTAACTCTAGCTCGACCCTTCCACGCGATCTCCAACTCCATTTGTCCCTTCCACCACAGATCTCTATCTTCAACTGACCCTTCCACCATGGAGCCCTTCATATTCCATGAGCTTGACCCTTCCACCATCGAGCTATAATTCATTCACTTACTTCATTAAGCTACTCATACTCCCCACTAAGCTATCAACATACTCTTTAAAGCTCTTTATATGCTTTATCTAAGCTTTGCATGCCCCTCTTTACACTATTCAAGCTTTCCTTATCTTTCTTCGGGCTATCTAAGCTTTCTTTACCCATCTCTGATATACTCAGTTGTTGAGTCATCCTATCTACATTACTCAGTTGTTTTGGCGAATTGAACACACTACCTGGTTATTTTGCCGAGTTACCCACACTACCAACATCCAACCAAAGCCTATGATCGAAATTGAAACTATTGAAACAAGGACAAAGTGAGAGTGTGAAACCCTAAAATAAATAAAAAAACTTATATGCAAAATAACATAGTTATCCTCATATTGTGAGACCCACATATTTTAAAATGATATTAAAATAGATACATGAATAGTGTCAAATAAATGAATGTAAAATTCATTAAAACCACTACTTTATAAATCATTTCCCTATTTTATTATGTAAATGATTGAAAAACAAGGTAATTAGTTAAACAAAATGTTATTGAAAGAGTACATGATTTTAAGTGAAACTTGCACATCTTCTCTTATAAAAACTTTATTAATGTAAGTGACTATGTGAGGTTTATTCTCTATGCACAACTTGTACTTTCATTATTATTATTAATATCATTATTATGGGTTAAAACAATTCTTTAACCATCTCCAATAATTATTAATATTGACAACCGAAAGTGTCCACCATAACAAATGACATTTTATACTCCTTCGTACAGTCACTTTCACTTCTAAACCATGATTTTTCTTTTTATAATTCATATAAGTTCTTTCTTTTTGTTCACTTTCATCTGTCCTTTTGTTAAAAGGTAGTTTTGTAAAGCACTAAATTCTTACAACACTTTTTTTTGTGTGTCATGTTTTTTTTTCGGTTAAATAAAGACATCAACCTATACTTTTCCATAAAGATTAAATCTTTGAAGAGATGCTTTTTATGGTCAATATAAATGTTCAGTTATTCAACTGCTTCTTCTCTTAAATTTTATTTTATTTAAATAGTAGTTATGTTTTTACACAATTTTCATTACCAAAAAAAATAAAATTCAACCAATTTAGAAAGGGTTAAAGATGACTATCATAGTGCTAAATGTAGAACAAGAATATAAGTATTCATGAAATCATATAAATTATATTTTTGTTTAATTTTTATACAATGTTAATGTAAAATAGTTACTCTATCGATTAATTAAAAGTTATAATAAAAATAATTATTATAAAATCTATGCATTTATTACATTCAACAATTTATATAAATTTCTCTTTATTTCTGTTCGCAAATCACAATATCTATTAATTGTAGTTCCAAAATTATGTGGTTACCTGGGTGGATTTGAAATCCAAATTATGACACAAACATTAGAAGTTGAAACATGAAACCGTTGGTGATGTTTGAAATGTGTCTTGTTATGGCAATGAATAACTGAGAGCATTTCACACCCGAAGGTGACACCTTTTTCTTCATCCATTAATGGACACTGAATTTTGAAGGAAGAAGAATGTGCAAACTTTGAAATAAACAAATGAAATTAATTAAAAAAAAAAAAAAAGAGTTGAGTCGAAATAAACGAACAAAAATTGAAAGCTCGGAACCAGGTAGACCAGCTGTGCCTGTCGGCGAATAACCAAGCACACCCATTAGCACCCTCCTCTCTCTCTCTCTTCAAACTCCTCAATTCAATTTGTGACAGTTAGAGAGAGAGTGCGTGTGAGTGTGTCCTCAAAGTTTTCAATTCAGTTATGACATAGTTAGAGACAGGTTGTGTGTATGTGTTTGTGTTGTACTTTGTTTTTTTCCTTCAACTTGGGAACAAAGGTTGAGACTTTCAACCATTTTCTTTTTCAAATCCTATGAAAAAACATCATGGGTATGCTATTGTTGCCCGTTGGTGTTGTTGTCATGGGACTAGTGAGGGTCAATGGAATGAGCCTGTAGCAGAGTGTAGAGAACGATGAGAAGAAACGCACACACGGTGTTTGGGTTGCAGACGGTTGTAATCTATTGAGGAAGCAATGTAGAGCAGTTTTATTGTAACACTGGGTGGAGAAGAACAGTGGCTAGGAATACATGAGTATTTGAGGCTTTGAAAATGATTTCATGTGGAAAGTGAGGAATGGTGTCGCGTGAGATTGGTTGCTAGTTATTGGTTTCTGTTGGTTTTCTTATCATATTTGTGTTGTTTTGGGATTTGGGGAATTAAGTTTTAGTGGATCGAGAGCAATGGAGTCTCGGATGGATCAGTATGAGATCATGGAGCAGATCGGGCGAGGAGCATTTGGAGCTGCTATTCTTGTTCACCACAAGGCTGAGAAGAAGAAGTAATAGTCACAACTTTAGCGTTTAATTGATGGGGTTATGTCTTTTTGTTCTTGAGATATTCGTTGATGGGTATTGGGTAGGTTCATACTAAGTTTCGTGACTGAAGCTTCGTTTTATTGGGTTGTAGATATGTGTTGAAAAAAATCAGGCTTGCAAGGCAGACTGAACGATGCAGAAGATCTGCTCATCAAGAAGTGAGTTGGGTTTTTGTGTGTTTCCTGCTTGTTGATTTGCTTCATAGTTCATATACCTTGAATCTGCGTTTTTTGGGAAGAGATTTGACTATTGTTGCTTGTTGAGAATTATAGATGGCTCTTATTGCTCGAATCCAGCATCCTTACATTGTGGAATTCAAGGAGGCATGGGTTGAGAAGGTGAGAGACCTTTAAGTCTATGTGTAATGTATTCAGTCTTAATTTCTTTCAGCTAATTGGTAATAGTTACAACATTATTGCACTTTTGTAAACTGGAAGTGTGAGAATTGTGACTGGTTACTTTTATGCTAAACACATTCTATTTCTGTTGCAGGGTTGCTATGTCTGCATTGTCACTGGGTATTGTGAAGGTGGAGACATGTGAGCATATGATACTACCCTTGTTCAATCTCTTAAAGTTTATTATACTTGTTCTCTCCAATTTTTTTTATAGTTTATGCTTATTTTCTCTTCAAATATGGGACAGGGCTGAATTGATGAAAAAATTAAATGGTGCTTACTTTCCTGAGGAGGTATTCTTGTCGCGAAGTTGCCTTTGTTTATGCGTGTATTCTTTTCCTATCTTACATTGAATGTTGTCGAAATTTCTCAGAAACTCTGCAAATGGTTCACTCAATTACTGTTGGCAGTGGAATACCTGCATTCAAATTTTGTTTTGCATCGTGACCTGAAGGTATACTTATATGAAACAAACTATTGGTCTATGATTCTTGTCCTTGATTAAAAATACATCAAGTCTGATTTTTTGACTCTGCCGACAGTGTTCCAACATCTTTCTTACCAAGGATCAGGATGTTCGCCTAGGTGAATTATCCTATCATGTTTATTTATATTGGAGATGGATAGTTGACTCCTCATCTGAATTTGTGTGTACCTTCCTGACATATAGGGGATTTTGGCCTTGCTAAGACACTAAAAGCAGATGATTTGGCTTCCTCGGTATGTAAAATGATGTTGGTTTCTTCTCTGTCTTCTTTCAATCCAAATTATTTGCTTAAAAAGATCTAAGGATTCATGTTAAACATTTTTCTATCAAGTTTCTCGTATTAAAGTTGTAATTCTTTCTGGGACTTTTGTGCACACACTGTAAGAAGACATCAATGTTAATTTCACTATAGTCATACGTAGTTTTTTTGGCCATATCCTAAATTTTGTTTCCTATATCTGTTTGGGAACCCGAGGCTTCAGCTGGGTTTTTTCTCTATTGGCCAAACCAAGGACTAGTAATATCATCTCAACTATGTGTAGTAAAAATTATCCCGCTGTTAAGTTTATTTCTACAAAAAAGTGGGACAATAATGTATTAATATTTACTTCATGCAAAACATATATTTTCAGTCCCATACTCTTCCACATTTGCCGGCTCCTTTATAAACTACATTTTGAGGTAAAGAAAAGAGTGGAAATAGGAACTGAGTGTTGTTTGGTAAAATTGAGTTATCTTGCTTGCTTGAAATTTAATAGATAAGACCAATAGTTTACTCTTATTGATAAGAGGAAATTTCTTTTTTTTTCTAGAATTTGGGCTGATTCAGCCACTGGATCACGTTGTTGTAAACTTGTTTATTGTTTCTCATCTTTTGGTGGACAAATTTACATTTTAATGATCTTTTACTTCTAGAGGTATACAATATGATATGGTATCAATTATTTAATATATATGATTAGCGTTATGTTTATATACAAATGCATAGTCACCAGAGATGAAAAATGTTTCTATGCAGGTGGTAGGAACTCCTAATTACATGTGTCCTGAACTGCTTGCTGATATACCGTATGGATTCAAATCTGATATTTGGTCACTAGGTATGTATTTTACAACAAGTATCTAATACTTGCAGATTTGTTTTTTCTGGAGCTAAAATGCTTTCCTTTTGTCCAGGGTGTTGTATATACGAGATGGCTGCTCATCGCCCTGCTTTTAAAGCTTTTGTAAGTTTTCTTCTGATTTTTTTACTTAAATAAGATATTGGTAGGATGTACCTTTAGTGAGGTCATTTCATGCAATACCCTTATGTCAGATATGAACATCATATTTCATTTTTGTTGCGGGGTTGCAATAAATGTCTTGTTGCAGAGGTTAAACAAGTTAAGTCCTCATCAAATTGTGTTTAAATGGGGTAATTGTTGAGCAGGAGATTATTATGAACTGTATAAATTTTCTCGTGGTGGAAGTCAAGTAGGTCAACCACAATGACATTTCGGTTGTTAAGTTCTTAAGTAGAAGCATTTTTCTTTAACTATTAGCTATAGATTTTAGCTTAGTAGTAAGTGTTCTATCTAATAGTGATATCAAAGTTAAAGTCACGAGTTTGATTCCCAATAATTACTTTACTTAGAAGGGATTACTGCAAGTAATATTAATTGTCCAGCCAAGTAGGCCAAATCAAGCTACCACCTACCAGATCACCATTGTTGTCTACTTTTAGTTTCGTTATCCCCATATATGTGCCAATGTTCTAAATTTACGCTTGTTTTGTAAACTATTTTCTTGAACATTATTAACTAGAGTTGCTGGGTGATGTTTGCTTCTCCGGGGAATATGTTTCATGTGATTCTTCACACTAGATATTTATGTATATGGAGGTATCTCACCATGGTTTATATCTTGGGTTTTAACGAGGGCATGGTAAACCATGTTTCAGGATATGGCAGGGTTGATAAGCAAGATAAACCGTTCTTCCATTGGCCCTTTGCCTCCATGTTATTCCCCTTCCTTGTAAGTTTCTTTCTGCTTGTGTTAATATTAATATTCTTTTGTCTCTACCCTTTCTGATGAAATCAGGTTTACAACATACATAGTTTCTACTTCCTAGTGTGCACGCATTTGTCGGGATTTAGGCCATAGGGTGTTTTTGTTGTGCAACTCCAACTTTGTTTTTTCTCATGAGCCATGAATTGCTGGTTTTTTATGATCTTGTTGAATATGATCTGTAAGTTAACTTGTAGCAGTTGATGGGAAAGATGATCTGTTTACTTACCAGTAGAACACGCCTTATTTTTCTCTTTGCTAAGCTTCTTACTTGTTAACTATTGTTACCTCAGGAAAACACTGATAAAGGGCATGCTAAGAAAAAATCCTGAACATCGACCAACAGTAAGATTCTCTTGAGAGCAAATTTATTTACAATGTGGAAATGGTTTACTGTCACTGTTTTTCCTAAATATTCTCACTTCATATTTTCACAGGCATCTGAGGTGTTAAAGCACCCTTATTTACAGCCTTATGTGGATCAATACCGTCCAGCTTTCAGTCCTCCATCAACCTGTTCTCCTGAAAAATCAATTTCTACTGTCAACTATCCTCGGAAAAATATGGCTGAAAGTCAAAACAGTAATAGTTCCAACAGTGACAAAGATAGTTTGATGTCAAATGAGAAAAGCATTGCAACAGCAGTACCAAAGTGTGAGAACAAAGCCACTGAGATGGATCAAACATCACTCGATGATGATGGTTCAGAGGAAGAAAGTGGCTCTAGAAATGCCAATGGCAATACCAAAACAGCTGAGCAAGAGGCGATGAAACCATCTCATAATGCACACCATTCTCCCGTTGAATCTAAGCAGCCAAAAACAATTAGAAATATAATGATGGCATTGAAAGAAGGAAAGGTTAGAGAAGCAACTTCTCCAATGAGAGGCAATCGTGTAAAGCCTGGTGGTGTATCAACTCAGAAAATAAGTACTGAGACATTGTCTAAATTGCCTAAGCCTATTTTTATTGCTCCTATTGTGAAACCTATGGTAGAGTCACCAACTGTTGCACTTGCACGGGCAACCCCTGACTCTGCAAAAAGAATGCAGGGGTCACATCAATCAAAGCAACAGGTAATCACCATTTTTAGATTATATATGTTATCAGCTCTTTCTAAAAAGAGATCCTCATGACATTGAGATTTATTTCTTGTTTTTCATTACTTTATGCTCGCAGTTTCTGATGGTAGAAGCCTCACCAAAACTTAAAGCTAGACATGATTTGACTCCACCACCTGCAGTTGTCAAACAAGTAGATGGAGATGTTCCTCCCAGGCCAAGACAAAGGACTCCCCCAAGCTTACTTAGACGACCTTCATTTTCTGGAAGGATGAGGCTGGTTGGAATTGATGTTTCAAATGCAGCAAATGATACTGGAAAGCTAGGCACAGATAAAATAGTTCAGGAACATGAGATGAGCCCTTCTCAGTTGGCTGACGACAATGTACCACCAAGTATTTCGAGACAGGTTACTAGAGAGCCCCTGAAGGTTTTTGAAAGAAGTTCAAGAGGAATGCAAACAGATAGCAGCAATTCTGCTTCGTCTTCGGTTTCTATCCGAGGTGAACTTGCTGATGATGCCACAACTTTTATTGACATGAAAGAACAGATGCTTCCTGGACATTCGAATGTAAGCCACATTGGAGGTGTGGAATCATGTCCTGACAGCAGCCCGCTGATACTTGTGCACATTGTAAGGTGGTTGAAAATGTTCCTGAAGATTCATGTGAGATTGCCATGAATTTTCACAATACTATAAGCAGTAATGAGAAAGTGAATTCCAGTTTAAGTCAAGATCACCATGTTGAAGATTCTAAGGTAGCACTGGCTTCAGAAAGGGGTCTTCTTAAATCCCAGCCAACTATGTCTACTACTACTTCTGGCTGTGATGATGGATCTGTTGATCACTCTGCTGGAGCCACCAATGAAATCAAAGATTTTCAAGATATTACCAAGGAAATGCCTTTGGCCAAGTCTACGAAACACGCATCCCCAAGTTCTGGAGAAAAGTCTGTTCACACAGAAGTTAGTCCAGAAAGTGAACCCGAACTCCTTATTCAGCCAGCACTTGGATGTAAGTCCCCTGGTGATGACAAATTCACAGTGAGAGAGAGACTGTCACCTGTCGTTGAAACTGTTCCTCTGGTTACCCCTACTAAATTATCAAGCCAGAAAGTTTTGCAAGAGAAAGGAACTGTGCTGCAGAGTCCAGCACCAGAAAGGCCTGATACTGGCCATCTTCCTCCAGCTTTTGATGATGTTATCCATGTCATACGTCATAGTAGTTACCGCGTTGGCAGTGATCAGCCAGTGAAGGAATCTGTGGAGATGGGAGTTCAAAATGTAGATGTTGGTAAGTTTATCAATGTTGTGAGGGATGATTTAGAAATGAGGAACATAACGTCACCTTTGACTCTCAAATCTTCAAGTTGCTCTGATGTTACAAGCTTGAAATCTGACCAGTTGGAAATGAAAAACTTAAACACTCCTCTATCCTTAAATCTTCAAGTTTCTCAGAATCAAGCAATTCTGATCATCCTGGTCTTAAGGAGCAAGATGTGAGTAACCCTCCTCCACTAGTTTCAGAACCTGAATCTACTGAGCTCAGTAAAAGTAACACTCCTGGGAATGAAGAGAAACCACCAGCAAAGGAAACATTGGATGTGAAATCTTTCAGACAGAGAGCAGAGGCACTTGAAGAGCTCTTGGAGTTGTCTGCAGAGTTGCTGCAGCAAAACAGATTGGAGGAACTTCAAGTTGTTCTGAAGCCTTTTGGGAAAGATAAGGTCTCCCCAAGGGAGACAGCCATATGGTTAGCCAAGAGTCTCAAAGGAATGATGTCTGAGGAAAGTGGGGGACGCTCTTCATAAGGTATCTCAATTAGTGAATTCTTATGCGATAAATTCACTTGTATTTCATGTTTAAAATTTGCTCTTAAAGTTAGTCCATAGCTATTCAAGCACCACTTGAATCCATAAGAGAACAAATTGTCTGTCCCTTCTTCCATTATTGTAATTCTTTCAGTGCTTTTAATGCTATTGTAAATAGTGACCATACAAATTAATAACATCAACTTACGATTAAATTGTTACTTATTAATGTACCCAAGACTTTCCATGATTAAATGGACCTAAGCCAAGAAAACAGAAAAAATAAATTACCCAATCAACCACAAACAGAAAGCACACCACAATTGGCAGTCAGATAGCAATGTTTTCTGTCAACTCTATAATTTTCAACCAAGATGATAAAGGCTCTTTATATTATATTCTAGACACATGTTGGAATAATATTGTAAAAAAACTACGTTAGAATCGTGTAGATTACCTCCTTTCCGGGTAGTTTCGTAGGTTTCCTCATTTCCTAGAAACATCCTGGAACCTTCCTATATATACTTTTACAAACGTAGCATTTTAGGAAATAACGCGCTTTGCTACAGTTTAAATATGTGTGGTCCTTTTGTGTGTTTTCGTTCTTCGTATTGGTTTTCTTCTATTTCATGATAATACGAGCTTCTCCTTCGTTAACAACGGCACCAAGCCAAAACTGCACCTTCCTACCAGTTAGCATCATGATAAGACAAACCCTTCTTCCAAAATCCAAACCAATGGTTTAAGTACTGAAAAAGATAGATTCGCTGTCCATAGTGATCGTTCGTACTTGAACTAATCAGGTTTAAATCTCGTAAATAATATTTGTGTCTGAAGCAAAAAAACGTCCAAACCAATGGCTCCGACAAACAACCAGAGGACAAGATGCGGTGACACCCGTTTTCCCCGAAACCTAATACTTTTGTTGGTTACCATCTTTGTTTTTTTCATGGCTGCTATCAGCATAGCATGGCTTGTCATGCACCCACATAACCCTGGTTTTGTGGTGACGTCACTTTCTGTAACCAAGTTCTCTCTCTCAGACTCCCATGTACGAGGAAGATACGAGATTGGACTAACCTTAACAAACCCCAACAAGATCACAACCCTAGTGGAGCTTCACCGTTCCGGCTTCTTGCAGCTTTACGGTCATGAGGAGAGGCACTCGGTGGATGCAACACAGCGGTGGCAACAACGCGTGGTCCTGGAGAAGTTCACCAACAAGAGTGTGAAGGTTGACTTTGAAGTGATTGACCAGCACCAGAAGGCTGTGCCCCCGGTTCTGGTGGAGGACTTAAACAAAGGGGTGGTGAACTTCAACGTGGTTTTGACGGTTACAGTTAGATTTGAAGCTGGAATATGGCCAAGCAAGGATGTGTTATTGGATGTTTGGTGTAAGGATCTGGATGTGGAATTCCACTCTCAAACAAAAGACACTGGCAAGCTTCTGGGTATTGGGAAGAACTGCTCCACAAAGAATGCTGGAGGGAGAACTTGATTAGGAAGAAGATTTAACCATGTTATCGTCATTAGTTTAGTCGATGTGATAATAAGATAGATTCTGATTGTAAACTCTTCTTTTAGACATTTACATTTTGTTTATAGAAAAACAGTAGATTAATCAAAATATATGAGAGAATAAGTTCAAAATATTTAAAGAAGTAGTAGTAAAGGAGATTATGTCTTGTTTTACTGGACCATGTTAAGGTATATGTTTGTTGTAGTGTCAGACACTGGCAGAATGAATTCCAAGGCATTGATTGGAGAAGTAACTACAAAAGGGTTACTTTAGTAAAAGTACCTGGGAAAGACCTTCGAAAGAAAATTCTTGCAAGACTTACAAGTTGCGTAAAAGAAGAAAGTGGGACCACAGATCTCATCAGAGGAATTTTGAAGACTTTTTTAGAACTTTTTATTAAAGATGAATTTTGAAATATTTGACTTTCTATTAACACAGATATTTAGTGGAATACTTAAAATGTGAAATAAATTTATATTCGGATTAACTTTTTCACAATTTTTAAAGAAAGAAAAACAATATTCACGATGCAGAGAAAAGGTGAAATGTATCTGGCTGAAAACTGCACCATCATTGGCCAGGACTTAAACCATCATTCATGGTCAAACAGAAAATCATTGAGCAATCAAATTAAAACAAAATATCAAATTTGACGTTTTTAAAAAAATTAAAGGACTAAATTAGGAAAACTAATAATTAAGGTTTTTTTTTTAAAATTCGAATAAAATTAGATGACCAAATTAAGAATTAAACAATTTCTTCTGTGTGGACCTAAGAAATACAAAATACAAACATACACATATAAGTATTAAAAATTTAATATATTTTTATTCTAATTTCACAAATTTTAAGATCTTACCATCTCAAATACACTCCAATTACTTTCACAAACATAAAAACTACTTGTCAAACTAAGTACGTGAATAAGAAACCTTTGAAGTTATAGATATCAATCTTCGTAAGAATCACACCAAGTTCTTGGAGTTTTTTTTCCCCAATTGCCTTAATAGCCAAGAAATTACCAAATAACTTTTCTTGATTCTTGAAATCTTCAATTTGCAAATCAATCAAATGTTGCTCCTTATAAGCCACCATCTTTTGTATACATTGTAGTAGGCCCAAGTTAACTTTTGTATTAAATTTTTAATTGGGATAATGATGTAATTTAGAATTCAAAAATAGTTTGTAGCATACAAAAGCCTATGGAGCTAGTTGTCTCACCTTTCATCAATAATATTCCATCGTCTTCGTAACAAAAAAGAATAATAATAATATGAGTTAATGTTTTCTATTATACATATATAAGAAGTCAAATATAAAAATTGAAATGAAGTTTCAATTTATAGATTACTAAATTGTTTACCTTTTATTGTCACCATTACACATCTTTCATGCATTTCCTTTCGTCTGGTTTATTTGTCTTCTAAATAAAATCCATTATTGATATATCAATAAAACCTACCGTTTTAGGAAATGCAACCTTCAAACATGTGATAACTTTTGTACAAATTAAATTGGAAGTTTAGGGATTTAAATTGTAAAACGTAAATTGTAAAATAGAATCACAAAACCAAATGCAAAAATTAAAATGATGAAAATGAATCAATCCCAAAATAAATAACCAAACAATATGAAATTCATAGTTATCTAAAAAATTAAATCCAAATTAGAATAATTAATCAACTAAATAGGTTTATATGAATTACATTTTAATATCATTTAATCTTATTTATATTTCACTATCAAATCAAGATTCAATAAATACCTAATTTGAATTATACTTTCAGAAGTGTAATTTGATATAAAAAATAAAGCCAAAATTAGAGAAAATAAGAACAAACTCTAAACAAAGAGCAACCTGTGCAAAACTCAATTCTTGTTTGATCCTGATGTCATGAATTGTTCCTTAGAATTTTAGTTCTCCATTATTGAAGAAAAAAAACCAAGCATAGAAAAGAAGAATAAGATGAAAAGACAAAAATGAAAAAAAAAAGAGAGAGAGAAATAGGAAAAAACTAAAACTTTGAAAATTTGACAAATGATTTATGTCTCCTTGTTTTTAGCATAATTAGGTCTTATATACGTTTTAAAAACTGAAGCAAAATGTGAGTATAATCAGGTATAAAATATAAGTAGAAACTTTCTAATTTTTGGAACAGTATCTTGAATGAGTGTCTTCTTTTCAAAATCTTCTATCATCAAATCATGTGATGTGTTCTAGATGGAGTCCAATAAAAGCCTTTTTTTTCGTCATTCTCAACTCTCCATTTGCATCATTATTAGCAGCATTGTATGTTACAATTTGGATAATATTTTCGTCACCAACTTCTTTAATAATGTTATCCAATATATTACAAATATTATCAAGTTGTTTTTTATAAGGGAGATGCATGAATAGATTTTAGAAAAGTTTCCTTTGGTTTGTTAACTAAAAACTTCAATGTAGTCCTTCCTTCTCCTCTAATGGGTTCACCCATTAGTCATTATTATGCAACTTGTTTTCCTCCATGCAATGCAACTCTATAAAGTTCCAACGTATCTTTTGTTACCATAACTTATGCTTTCACGCACTTACTCTTATCTCATGGTATGAAAGTGGCTTAAATCTAGGGTCATAATTTCAAACTAAATTAAGCATTCTCAAACATTTCCTTTTTTTACTTCACCAGTCACACTTTTGCAAGCAACTATGTCCTTTGAGTTTCCGTAAAATGGTGATTCAAGCGATAAACCCTTCCTACAATAGTTTTTTTTTGGGCAAAACTATACATTGAATTTTTCTTGGATTTCTACTAAGAGAAAGTTTCCTGTGGGTTACCCACACATCAATAACATCTAAGTCAATTATATAAGGGATTGACATCATTCTTTATCCAAAATCTTGACAATGGATTAATGGGTCTTTCACCTTTATATACTGCTTTACTTTCTTATTTCTATTCAACGTGGGACTTAAATTCACACTTAGATTCTCAACATACATCTTCCATGCTTCCAAACCAAGTTTGTTCTACTACACCACATTTTAGAGCAAACGTTTTGTAAGAAGGAATTGTGATTGCTGTCAGTAACTATGATTATTGTCAGCAGTAGTGACATCACTTAAAGGGAGGATTATAAGCCCTAACTCCCGAAGCCATCATAATGATGTTTATATTTTGGTTTGTAAAATCAAATATATGTCAAGAAAATAAGAGGGAGAAAAAATGAACAACATGTGAACAAAAAATAGGAATTGTGAACAAGACGATGAAAGTGCAACTTTTGTCGATCCATAAAGTTGTTGTCATTTGTTACTACAATGACAGTTGGTTTTATTTTCCAATTACGTTATTGCGAACAAGGAGATACAAAAGTGAAATCAAATGTGACTTTATAGTCATGACTCTGTGAATGGTTTAACAAGGAGATGCAAAAGCAAAATTGTGATGGTGCAATGAGATCGTGAGAGTGAGTGGTTCCTAACGTGCTTAAGAACGAGATTAACATTAAGAAAAAATTATATAACTGTGAAATTAACATTATCATGTTTTTTACTATGTTTATTTTTACTTTTTTTATATTTTTATTATTATCTTTTTTAAATAATTAAGAGTTTATTAAATAAATTTATAAAAGAGAAGTATTTTATTTTTATGGGTATTTTTATTATTATATGTTTAAGATTTTATTAGATAATTTTGAAAAAGATGAGTATTTGAATTTTATTTATGAAATATTTTGTAAATAAGTGAAAATATGAGAAAATGTAATAATATCATCATATAAAGGATTATCAATTACAATTTATTCAAACACAAATTCCCCTTCCACTCTAGTGGCATGTACATTAAAGTGTCACATATTTAGAAAACAATATTTTCGAAGTAGGAAACTAATTCTAAAGAAGAGACAATAACATTTTGGAGGCTGGAGACACTCTTCTTCACCGTTATTTTTATCATCTATCATCTTTCTAGTGCTCATAATGTTTAGGATTAACTAATTCTTTTACTCATTGGAGTTGGAGTTAGACGTAATGTATTTTTATTCTTTAGGATATATGCTATTCAATATACTTTTTTTCGATTACTCTTGTGTTATATTTTTTTTTAATTGCATGATTATTGATTACTTATCTATTTTCTTTTATTACTAAAAAATAATTTAGAATCTTGATTTGGATATTAAAACTAATAGTTTGTCTCTAGGTATAATGTAACTATTTAATCATTATAAACATCTGAGTATCTAAATTTAATGCGAAATTTTTGTAAAAATATCTAAAAGATTAAAAATTTTACTATTATGGTTTAAAATTATCTATAGAATCAGAACTTGATAGTTTTTTTATCTAATGATACATGAATTGTTTAATGATTTTATAAACAAAAACACTTTTATTAAGAAAACAATATCTGAATTTTCCCTTTATTTGTTAGTATAAAATTTTATAAAGGTAACAATAATTTGATTTTTTTTTCTGCATATGTATATTAAGTTTTTTTTATTAAAGTTGAGATAATATTTTTCAAAATCTAGTTTTTAAATTATTTCAAAGATAACACAATACAACCTAATGAAAGATACAAAAATTAGTTAATATAGAAAATAAGAAGCAAACTCCATGAATAAATATAAAAGTCATATTCAGTCAAAAGTAAAAACAATGATAAAGAAGAGGGATAAAAAATTGACTTGGAGAGGTTTTGGACGCGGTAGGCAAGGCGGGGCAGGTCGTTGGAGATTGGTTTATGTCTGGTATTTTAATTTGAATACAAGGGCAATTGAGGGAATTTGAAGTTATGATATATTTTGGGTGCAAGCACCTCTTTGGAATTCGTATCAACGGAAGGAGCTAGACATAGCATGGTGGCAGCCAAAATAGTAAAAATTATTCTCTAATTATTCTCTCAAACTTATAAAAATTTATGAGGGATAACAATAATAAAAAATAGAAATAATAATCGTTAAATAGAACATAATATTTTTAATATGAAAAAACTCTTTCAATGAGAAATACAAATTTATTGATGAAGTTAGTTAATCAAGTTCTACTAATATCAAAGATGGTATGAAAAAAAAAAGACCTATAGCGGGAGAGGCGCTCATTGTTGCGGTGGAAGAAGAAGACGTGGTAACATAGGGAAAAGTGGTATGGAAAACTCAAATCTCTTATTAAAACTGTCTATTATTTTCTTACATAAAGAAAAGGAAAACCCTTGACTTTCTACAAAAACAAATAAAAGAGGAAAAGGGAAGAGGGAAAAAAACCCTAACAAGTAACTAACCGTAGTAATCTTAACTAACCTAACTATTTTGACAAACTAAGATCAAATATGAATATATGTTAAACTAACCAAAACATTAAAATAATAATGTTTTTAAATATGAAAAACAAAGAAAGATAAACCTAAAATAAAGTAATAGTGTAATATTACTTTTTATAATCAAAGACATTTAATTGATATCAACAACACTAAAGAGTATAGAAAAAGAGATTTTTGCACAAGTAGTTTTATACTGGTTCGGATCAACAAATCTCACGTCCAATTGTAAATATCTAAATGAGGAGATTAACTAATTTACTAAAACAAACAAACAAAAACTTATAATCACAAAGATAAAATTTAAGGTTTAAAAACACCTCTCTTGACGCACAAGAGATGAGATTTGTTTCTACTGACACACAAGAGATGAGACTCACTTCCCCTGACACACAAGTGATGAACATTTCCTTGTCACACAGAGGATGATCACTTCTTAAAAACACTTCTTTTAACACACAAAGGATGGACACTTCCTTCGATGCTCCACAAAGGATGAATATGATGCTCCACAAAGTATGACATTTACCTTTGAACACTTCCTCTGACACACAAAGAAGGATCACTTCTACAGAACGCTTCCTCTAACACACAAAGGATGACAGGTTTTTCCTAGCAACAGTAACAATACTTCAACAATTCTGCCAACACCAAGTTTCCCAAGCCTCTAGAGAGTTTCACAAGATCTCTAGCTTTCACAAGTGATTCAAAGTGTTGGGGTGTCAGGTCTCTGTTCAGTTTTCTTTAGAATGAGAGAATAAGATTCTATTTATAAACTCAAGCAATGGACACCTCTAAAATTTAGTTTTTAGCCTTTCTTACTGAAAAATCATATGCCTAAACACATGCTAAAAAAATATTAGTTTGGTCAAATGATTAACGAAATAAGGACCACAATTTTACTTAGACAACTCGGTAAATGTCTGTCAGAGCAGAAACAACAAAATGAATTTGCGTGGAAATTGGACAATAACCAACAACTTAGTAATATTATCCTGCCACGCACAACATTTTTTAACGTCGTCCATCCAAATTAACAGCAAGCCCTAAATTGATCCAATTTTTCACATTCAGGGACCTAATTGAGAGATTTTACCGTACGAGGACCTAATTGAGAAAACCTTACAGAAATAGGGATGTTCTAAATGATCAAACCTAAAAATAATTACGTAAAAAAATAATTATTTTCTAATAAAAACATTGTCCAATTATTTATTTTATTAAACACATAATTTATTTTTTATTTACTAAAAACTTTCTTTTTATGTATTAAAAATATTTTTTTATTTATTAAAAAATAAAGTTTTCCAGTTGTAAAATAATATCACAAAAATATATCAAATTATGTATCTCTTTATACAACATTATAGATGAAGAGAAAATGGTATAATATTATATATATATTATATATATAAAAAGTTATACAGAAAAATTATCTATAAAATATGAATTTTGATTTTATCGTATGAGTTTTATTTTTGTTTAAGAATATTATATATTTTAAAAGCTGGTTTTAGGAAAATGGTTTTCTCCCCTTGGGGAGGAAAATGATTTTAGGAACCTACCAATCTTCCTTCACCCTTTTCACTTTAATTCAATATTTGTCTTCGCTGTTTTCAATTTTCAAATTCCTATCATCTAAACACACCTTTTACTTTTGGGTATTCCACAAAGACAGAAATAATTGGTAGTATCATACGTCCAAATTTCAAAAGTTATAACTTAAATGATAAAATTAACGTATTTATAAGAATTAAAATAACAATAAACAATTAAATTTAAAAATTAAAGTGGCTTCATATGAATTTATATAATCTTTTCAGTTCTAAAGACTAATAATAATATTTAACTTTTTTAAGAGCTAAAATCTTCGTTTACCCTAAAATCCTATTTGTACTGTATATATACACGTACTATTGACGCGATCGCTTTTGTTGATTTTCCATTTTGTCTTTCACCAATTGGTGTATATGGACCTCCACAAAGTCTTTGAATACGTGTGGGGACAAGGGATTCAATTAATTATTATTACGAGTAGGTTATATTTTATTTTTTAAAATTAAATATGAGGAGGGTTATGTTTGGGTACATGTTTTATTTTAAATTATTAAATATATTTTTAGTTTATTTGATGTTTTGTTTTGAAGTTTATTAAATTATAACTTTTTATTTCTGAAGAACACACATCAAAATATAACAAATAACTTATCAATTAATATGATAATCTTAGGTCAAAGAAAATATTTATCTTCTTCTTGAATCTATTGGCAAACTAAGGTAATATTATCTATTGAGACATCTCGTTTAATCGGTTCATGACCACAACAAAATAGATATCGTCAATATCTATCATAATAATCTTATGAACAAGAACTATTTAAATTATAATTATATCATAATGATAATAAATTCTAAATTATAAGAAAAAACACTTTATCAAAAACAACTCTTATATATTTAAGATTTATTTTGTTATAAATGTAAAATTATTTTCATAATAATTGGTTCTTAGGTAAATGTATATCTTTTCAAAGTAAGTTGTTTGCTTGAGGATGAGTACACTTTATAAGGAGAAAAAGAAAAAAAATTGCATGGATTATTATCATTGTTTATTTCAATGTTGTAGATATACGAAGAAAGAAAGTAGAAATATTCATATATAATTTCAGGTGCATATAACTCAGTTCAATTAGTTTTCACGGAAAATTAATCAAATTTGATCGAATATATCTCGATTGAAAATTGTCTAAATTTGTGTTAGAAATCTCACATCGACTAGGGATAATGCCAAATTATAATATATATATATATATATATATATATATATATATATATATATATATATATATATATGGGGTTTGCTAACGCGCGTACGCCAGTTGGTACATTTTAGCAATGTGTACCGGATTTTAGTAGACAAAAATACCCTTATATATTATGGATTCCAATCTCTTTCATCTCTCTCACTCCAACCTTTTCTCTGTCATCCCTATAGTAGCCCTAATTGAAAAAAATCAGAAACACATGCCTTTAAAAAATTTTCCTTTGTAAAAAGTTCAGTCATTAACATATTCACCTTCAAGGCAAAGGTTCATTCAAGATCTCTTCAATTTCACCATCTTCACTAACCTCTCTAATTTCATCATCTGTATTTGTTGAATCATCATCTCTAAAAAAACCCTCCAGGCCAATCACCAATTCTTTCGGATGTCATTATGCTTGTGAAAATTAGATAAAATTATATACGACAAAAATTATACAATGAAAACTCATTATAAAGTCATTTTTTGTAAGAAATTGTTTAACAACTGAGTGTTCCTGATTTTTTTCCAGGCCAATTACCAATTCTTTTGATGTCATTATGCTTGTGAAAATTACATAAAATTAGACAAGACAAAAATTATAAAATAAAAACTCATTATAAAATCATTTTTTGTAAGAAATTGTTTAACAGCGAGTATTTTTTATTTTTTCCAGGTCAATTACCAATTCCTTTACGCTTGTGAAAATTGGATAAAATTAGATAAGACAAAAATTATAAGATGAAAACTCATTATAAAATCATTTTTTTGTAAGATTGTCTAACAGCAAGTGTTTCTGATTTTTTCAATTGGGGCTACACTAGGGATGACAGAGAAAATATTGGAGTGAGAAAGAGGAAAGAGAAAGGGTTGAGAGGAATGAGAGAGGTGAGTAAGGGTTTGGGAGGTTTCTTTTTTTTTTTTAGTTTTGAGAATGAAAATTATTAAAATACCCCTAACTTTAAAACTTAGAATCCATTATATATAAGGATATTTTTGTCTACTAAAATCCGGTACACATTGCTAAAATGTACCAACTGAAAAACAGACGTACGCGCGTTAGCAAACTCCTATATATATAATATATATATATATAAATGTAGGGTGTAAACCTCACTTTACAAGCTGGTTTTGTGGAATTGAGTTAGGCTTAAAAACCACTTTTTAGCATGGTATCAGAGTCATGGTATCAGAATGTGGTTGAATAAGTTCTAATCGAAATTCAAATGAGTCAGCCCTTACAAAAAATCAGTCAAATTTGATGAGTTGGACTCGACTAAACTTTGGTCGAGTCATTAGTATCAAATGAACTATAACTTTAAATACTCTTAAACAAATAAAAGATATAAAACACATTAGTTTTAAATTAATGATTAATTAACTGAATTATAATTTTAAAGGCTCGGTTTTTTTAATTGAACTATAAAATGATACTGTTCAATTTTTTTTAGTCTTACTCATTACAAATTTCATTATGTTATAAGAAAAAAAATAGGAGATATGAAATAATGGTAGTCAATGGCCATATTAGATAATGACATTTTGTTTCGATGCCATTTTTAAATGATTCTGCGGTAATTATGCCAGATCCTCCATCTCATTATCAGTGATATTATTGCCAAATTTATCTTGGGCCTCTTTCTCTCACGTGTGTCCTGTTTTTTTAATTAGGCGATTTAAAAATATATTTTGGATCAATTTAGAAATGTACTATAGATTGTATAGTTTTAAATATATTTTTGGACCTAAACTATTTATGCATTACATAATTTGAAATTTATATTGAAAATGTATTTTCAGATTCTGAAAAAGTATTTGGGTTATACAATCTAAAAATATGTTTTGAACTAAACAGATTTTTTTAATTGTGTAGTTCAGAATACATTTATGAATTCTTTTTAAATTATACAATCCACTATATTTTCTCTTTCACTTTATTTTTTAAACTCTTCAAACTCCCAAATGTTATGAGAGAATTAAATTCACGATCCTTGTCATCTTTCTTTCTGATTTTCGCTACTAATGATATTAAATTTTCTTACAAGAAATTTATATAACACAATCATCTAAATATTTATTTGATTAAATTTTGAACTAATAAGTACAATATAGGAAAAAAAAATACATTTTTTTACCGGAATAATGGAAACACTTGGTTACTTGGAGAAGCAATATAGAGTTGTGAAGGAATTTGGCTAAAAAAGGTGTAGATGAGCATAATTCCTACCCCTTATATAATGAGGATATTGTTTGACAACAAATTTCATATTAAAATTTGCAAATAATTAATAAATAAGTACAAATTAAATCAATTTATTTATTAAATGAAAATCTCCAAACAAAGGACAAAATAATGAATCCAACCATATTTCCCCATAATGCATAAAGTTTAAAATATATGTAAACTCGTTTGTGCTTTGAATGTGGGAAAGAACCTAGCTTTCCCAAATACACTATCTAGTTTTTGACCCATTCAAAATTACAAAAGTGCCCATATATTTCTAACATGATGGAAATCGTTGTTTCATTAAAAGAAAATATTAAAATACCGGCCCAATCCAATTAAGTTGCAATTTGAACATTTCGAATAATTTCAATTTGGATTCTAAAGTATTTCAATAGCTTCTTATTTAAAATGAGAAATGGGAATAATTGCATGAAGATGCATTATGGAGGAATTGAACAAGATTCCAGCAAGGAACTTGGATTGCAAGATAATAGTTAAATATTTTGTTTTATTTTTCATTTGAAAATGTGTTTATTATACTTTAATTTATTTAAATTAAAAATTTTTAAAAATGAATGTAATTAATTATTTAAATATGTTTCGTTTTTAAATTTTACATACTTTTTTTTATCATTTCCAATTTTTAAAATATTTTTTTTCAATTACTTATCTTTCATCTTTAATTTATATTCATTATAATTAAAACTAAAAGAGTAATATATGATAATTCATAATATTAGTTAATTAATTTTAGTTTCTTCTTCAATTTATTATAAACTTTTTACTCATTTTTAATTTCTTTTTCCAATTAAAAAAACATACCACTTTTTACTATAACTTTTCTTTTTCTTTTTCCACCCTATACAAAAGTATTATTAGTCTTCAATTCAGACTAATTTGATATCTGAAGGTGATGGTGAAAACTGACCTGATCCCATCAATATTTGTGAAATTAATGGTATCTGACAAAGACTTTTGTTCATATTTTGATTACCAAGGGTTCCTTCACAGAGAGTAGTTGGAAAGTAAAACCAACCGTAACTAATTAAAGAGCAAGCATGACCAAGACATTAGTGTATATTCAGACAACGTATCCAAAAAAACAAACAAACTACTAGATTACTGTGAAACGTTTACTTTAATAGTTCTTTGTTTGGGAAAATAAAAGGGAGTCACGAGACACTTTTAATACACAATGTGTTCAGATTTGCACATAGAAAAAGGGTGGTTCTGATACTTGTGAGTGTGGAAGATCTTTCACACAAGAGAACATGATCCCTATGGTAGCAAAAAGAGCAGTAACAGTGCTGCTATATGTGACAGTTCTTCAAAGTGTGAAGGGTTTTCTGCTACACACCAATGATCGATGGATTGTGAGTGAAAGTGGGAAGAGGGTGAAGCTAGCATGTGTGAACTGGGTGTCCCATTTGGATGGTGCTGTTGCTGAGGGCTTAAATCGACAACCTTTGGATATGATTTCCAAGAGAATCAAGTCTATGGGATTCAACTGTGTGAGACTCACATGGCCACTTTTCTTGCTCACCAATCACTCTCTTGCTTCTCTCACTGTCAGAAACTCTTTCCAAAACCTTGCCCTTCTTCAATCCATCAATGCTGTTCAAGCCATCAACCCCTCCATCATTGATCTTCCCCTCATCAAAGCTTACCAGGTACTGCATTGTCAAGTTATAATGGTCTTCCTAGTTCATTGTGGTTACCATATTTGATTCACTTTAAACAGAAAACTTACTTTTTTTAGTGTTATTGCCAATCATGTACACATTTTAAATGCAAATAAAGAATAGTTCTTGCTAGTTTCTCTATCCATATAAGTTATCATACATTTATTTAGTGAAGAAACATTTCTATACTTGCACCATCCAAAGAAATGTCAAGGTTTTTAAAAGAAAAAAAATTATTTATATATATATATATATATATATGTTATATTTAATCAAGCAACTAATCTCTCTTCTTTGTCATAATGATGATTCATTAATTTCATCACCTAATTAGCTCTCAAATCAAGTCTCCTTGGTGGCAAAGTTAATAACTCTCTCAAATTGAATACAACTGCATTTAGTGGTTAGAACTTGGAATGATGATGCAGGTTTCTATGCAGTAACAGTAATTGTTATTAAAGTATCTGTCTGGAGCAGGAAGTGGTGAAAAGCTTAGGAGAAAATGATGTAATGGTGATTCTGGACAATCACGTGAGCCAACCAGGGTGGTGCTGTAGTAACACGGACGGCAATGGCTTCTTTGGGGACCAATATTTTGATCCTGACCTTTGGATTACGGGTCTTACCAATATGGCTACACTTTTCAGAGGGGTGAGTAATGTGGTAGGCATGAGCTTGAGAAATGAGTTACGAGGTCCCAAACAAAATGTCAACCAATGGTACAGGTAAATTGAAACGATCCCCAAGAACTTTGCATTAATTCTGTACTGTTGTTATACCAAATGCTGATGAGAGAGTGCTTAAAAAGTTCTGCATTAATTCTTAACTGGAAAATCTTAAAAAGATAAATAAAAGAGCTTCCTTTTTTCTTATTCTTTAATCACTAGCATTTGTCTTTATTGAAAAGTATCATTAATATATTTTTCATGTGATCTTCAGTGCACTGTTGTGAATGTGAATAAAATGTGTTTTTTTTAACCAGTACTATAGAAGATCTAGTTAACATATTCTTAGTGTAATTTCCAATTTGAATAATTGATTTTTTTTACTAAAAATATTATTATGGAACTTGCTAAAACTTTTATCCATGTTACATGTTTCTATTAAAAGCCATATCAATATTGAAGTAAAAAATACACTTTTGAGCCTAGACTATGTCCAGGTTAAATTAAAGTTGATAGAATATATATTATACTAAGTTGAATTGAATTTACATTTAATATAATCAAGTCAAAGTCATTTATCAAGTTATATATAAAAAAAGTCAAACTGATTCAATCAAATATATGTAAAATCGAATTGAGTTGAACTACTTTGGACTACGACTAGTCGAATGCATTTCAAATCGAGTTGAATAAGTTTTGTCGAGTCTAATCTAGTTGATTCAAGTGAAATTAAATTTGTATCAAATTCACTCGAATTGAGTCTAAGTCATACTAATTAAAGTTAAACTCACATTAGTTAGTGATATATAAAGGATGTATGAAAACCCTTTTTTCAAACATGTAGGTATTAAGTACAAACAAAGTTTCACATCAGATAAAAGAAGAAATAAACATAGGTTTATATACATATAAGATACCTTCATTGGTAAAAGGTCTTCTGAAGTGATACCAAAAGCAAATTTGTGAAAGCATAGTCCAAACGGACAATATCTTACCACTGTGGAGATGAGAGAATATCTTACTAATGTGAAGATCTATGTGTCTTAATGATTTAGTTTATCAAACTACCAAATTAATGTCAATGGTTTTGCGACCTTAATCCAAAAGTTTAGAGTAAAATATGTAATTTGTCAGCATCACGAAGTGATTAAACATCCTAACATGTTTGATCTTAATTGTGAGTTATTCATTTTCGTAAAATTTTTAAAATTTAAACAAATAGGTAAATTAATATTAGAAAATGCAAAAGTCAATAAAAGAACAACAAAAAAAAAGGGGATAATCGGGTGCGGTGAATGTAGAGTATGAATGGAAAAATAGATTATCAAATGGCAGATAAATGTGCTGTACGAAGAATAGGTCACAGTAGATTTAGCCCATTTTACCCTCCACATTAGCAATGAGTGTCATGTGGTGAATATCACATCATTGGCCAAATTGGAAATGATAATTTAAAAAAAAAAATAGAGATTACATTTTTCAATTCCTATACCAAAACTTTTAACGTCATACAAATGGAAACAAAAAGAGCAATATGTAAATAATGTAATGGAAATGAAAAAATAATACAGTTCTTAAATTATTATTATTATTATTAAAGTATTTATATTATTAGAATGGGAAAAAAATTGGTTCATTAACATTTGAATTCTGAATCAATTAACATTAATCTGGTTTCATTTATATAATTAGAGAAAAGAAATGTAGAAAACTAAATAGAATAAAGTTTAAATTTCACTGTATTTTATTACACTCTATTTTGTCTTTGATTGGAGATTAAACTTCAGACATTTTCATAGGTATATGCCAAAGGGAGCAGAAGCAGTGCATGCAGCAAATCCAGAAGTTCTTGTGATTCTTTCTGGTCTAAACTTTGACACTGACCTATCATTCATGAAAGAGGAAGCACTGAAACTGAGCTTCAATGGAAAACTGGTGTTGGAACTGCACTGGTACAGCTTCAGTGAGGGTAAAGCATGGGCCTCGGGGAATGCAAACCAAGTGTGTGGGGAAGTCACAGGAAATGTGATGAGAAGGGCAGGGTTCCTTTTGGGCCAAGGCTTCCCATTATTTGTCAGTGAGTTTGGGCTGGACTTGAGAGGCTCAGATGCCAATGACAATACCTACCTAAACTGCTTCATGGCATTTGCAGCCCAATTTGACTTGGATTGGGCCTTATGGACACTTGGTGGAAGTTACTACATAAGACAAGGAGTTGTTGGAATGAATGAGTATTATGGTATTCTCAATTCAGATTGGAGTGAGGTTAGAAACCCTAGTTTCTTGCAAAGGATCTCAGCTATTCAAATTCCTTTTCAAGGTATTACAACCAATCATAAAACAACACACCTTATTAAGAAGAAATGCCCATCTGCATGATTGTAACAAGTTTTCATAGCAGCATACTAGTGATTTATATTGTATTTCTCTTGATATTTCAGGGCCAGGTTTATCAGAAGCAAAACCATACAAAGTGATTTTTCACCCTTTGACAGGTCTTTGCATCATAAGAAAATCACTGGTTGAGGCGTTGAGGTTGGGACCTTGTTCTGATTCTGATCAATGGGAGTACACAGACCAAAGCACAATATCCATAAAGGGTACCTATTTCTGTTTACAAGCAGAGGGAGAAGGGAAGCAAGCAAAAATTGGGAATATATGCTCAGCTCCCAATTCAAGATGGGAAATTATCTCTGATTCAAAGATGCATCTATCAGCTCAAATCAATAACTCTTCTGGTGTGTGTCTTGATGTAGACACCAATAACATCATTGTCACCAACACTTGTAAATGTCTAACCAAAGATAACACTTGTGAACCTGCAAGCCAATGGTTTAAACTTGTTGACAGCACAAGGAATTAAGTCAGACTCAACTTTATATTTTCTTATTACGTTTAACCATTGAGTTCAAGTGCTCAACACAAAAGGTTGACCGTGTATTCTTTAGTTTGATCGATGTTGTGCACACATTCCTCTCCTTTGGCTTGTTCTTGTACTTTTCAGACGATGACATGCAAAAGATTCACTGAATGCACGATATCGTTTTACTGAATCAGATAAAATGTACAAATAAAATTTGATCAAGCTGTTTATTTACATTGGATTCAAGGGTACCACGAGAATGGATATACAATAATTCCATCGTGCTAAAAGATATTAGTGTGACATCACATGGAATGGAGATCCATGAGAAAATACAAAAACCATATACAAGAAGAAAAGTTGAAAATACAATCAAGATTCAAAGCAAAAGAATTGTTCAACGAGTAGTGGAACTGGCGCTGCACTCACAAGAAGAAGGATCAACAACAGTAACACGCCGAGCCTGATCTTGTGAACCAAGGCACTGTAAACATCACACGATGCAAGAAAGGATGGCGAAACGTTGGTGGCATCATAGGAACTGCATAGTTCAAACTTCACCTCACCGCAATGGCCTTGCAGCTTGTCCCTCTCAGCATCGACGCTGAACCACAAGTCCAAGTACGCAAAACCACACGATGATGCTTCAACAGCACCACCCCATTCATCAACTGTCAAGGAGACATTGTGAAACTTGGCCAGTAGTGTTGACGGTGGTGTGCCTTGTTGGAGAGAGAAACTGGAGAGTCTCTTTTGGCGGTGGAAGAGGGAGGCGTTGAAAGAATCGTAGTTGATGGTGCCACCTAAAGAGTTGGTGTTGTCGATGAAGAAACTCAGAGCCAAGTTGGCTGTGAAGTTGTTTTGGCGTGTTGTGGTTTTGAGAACGGAAATGGAGGTTGATTGAAGAGTGAAGGAAGAGGTGAGGGGAATGAAGAGCAAGGCTATTGAAAAGGTGATGAACAAGATCATCCATTCTCCAAGAAATGCAAAGAAAGTAGTGGCTGCAGTGTAGCTGCTTTTGGACGTGAAATCTTCAAGAGTGTAGTATAGATGCGACTCATTTTTGTCGTCGTCGTCCATTGTAGAAAGATTGGTACAAGAACCACAAGAGACCATAATTGCATACAAGTTCTCAAGATCAAAGATCAAGATATATGCACTAAACTCTTTGAAATATAACGAATTAGTATTCAAATATATCATCAGTGTTTTAAAATATCTCAAATGATATTTTAGAATTATTTTCTATTTTCTATTTTGTTTTGTTTACTTGTATAATATGACTTATAAATTCCTAATACATCTTTTTTTTTTTAATATTACAATGTGTTATATATATATATATATATATATATATATATATATATATATATATATATATATACATTGCAATGTGTGTTTCTGTAAAGAACTGGAATAAGAATAAATTGTTTCAAATTGGTGCCTCTTTATAATTCCATCAGTTTTTAGAAAGAAGAATTCACACCCAAGAATTATAGAATGGCTTGAATAATTATCACATGCCCGTATGTAGAGTGGGTCTCACTTAAAATATTATATTATAATATATATATATATATATATATATATATATATATATATATATATATATATATTATTAAATACGTTTTGACGAAATTTTAATGTCTCAAATTTTTTTACATTTTAGTCTTTAGCTTTTGAAAATTAATAAATATAATCTTTATTCTTCATCAGGATTAAATTTGTTTGATATATATATATATATATATATTAATACACACTTAGAGAGGGAAAAGAGCAAGAAAAAAAAAATATTTGCATTGGTATTCTCATTAATTTTAAGTTGCTATATTTCAATCTCATGTCTGTATTTCTCCCAAACTATTCCATGTTCCTATGGATGAAATTATTTACCTGTGTTATGTATGAGCATCCAACAATGCAATGTTCTTTCCATTTCTTGAAAGCTATATTTGATGAAAGATATTTTTGTTTCAAATGGAATAATATATATGATAAAAACAAAATTTTCAATTATTAAAAAAAAACCCTATAAATTGACTATATTGTTCTTACAATGTCAATTGAAGTCTATTATAAATAGAACATATGTCAATTATGTTAAGTTAACATCTTTTACTATAAAAGTTTTTTTTGTTAATGAACTCAAATCCATATATATTTAGATTCAAAATCAAGACTATTTATTAAATTGAAAACTTATTATGCTGTGTCTTTTTTTACGGTTGTAATTTTGTTTTTCCTTTACTAAAGAAATTCAAATATAATTTTTTTTATTAATTACAATTACGACATGTATTTTATTGTATTGTTATTTCATAGTTATTCTATTTATATATTGTTAATACTTAAATTTATTTCATATATAAGGTTAATAGTTGTAGATTTTCATAAAAGAATAAATATTTATTTGATTTGATTTATTTGAGTGTCTCATTTATATATACTGGTTTTTTATTTTTTTAATTTTATTAATCCCTCTTATTACAATGGTTCCTTCACAGTATACACCCAACATACAAATACAAAAATCATAGAATGGTAAAGATTTTTGGATTAAAAATATTCTTTACCTTCTCTTTTATCGTATGCTTTTCCTTTCCTCCATTGGAATCTCACATGAATGTGTGAGCAAGGGTATCATGTGACTGTATGTATTGCTTTATTCCACCAATATGACTTTTATATTTTGTCTGTTCCCTTTAATTTTGAATCATTCTATGAAGAACAAAAGATCTGTTATCTTTTTATGTTATGGGATATACAAAGTGTAGGATCCAAGAAAATTCCACTTGGCCTTTCCTTTATTTGTAAGATTCAATGACATTGATAAACAAAAGAAAATAAATACAGAAAGATAAATTCTATGCATATATATCAGAAATAATTAACTTTGCTTGGTTGCTCTACAGGCATATCCTTAGCTTGTGTGAGCCAAAAGGCCCTCATCTTTTCTTAGAGATATAATGAAGTTAAAAAGTACTATTTTCCAAGAAATTGAATGTAACTTAGGACACATAAGTGAATATCTATTTTTCACAAAATCTGAATTTAAAATTATTACTGAAAAAAAATTGTTGCAGATACATGTCTGAGTGAGGAAAAAAGAGAATGAAGTTGCATGTTTATGGAAGTGACTCAAAGCTAGCTTTGGCCATAATTAGAAATATAGAGTATGTTGAAGAAGGAGTGGGTGAAAAATTTTGAAGACAGACAAAAGAGAAGTACTTGTACCAAAAGAAAATTGTTTTATGACTTTTTTGGGAGTTAAAACTTACACATTAAGGCAAAGAAATAGATTTGAAATATTTGGAGATTTTGTCAGAGTAATCTTATATTATCTCCTTGTCTTTTAATAGTTTTATTTAATTTGATTTGACGTGTAATTCTTGCAAATTAGAGCACACGTGTGCATATATAGAAGTTTCTAGAACAGGATATAAATATAGAAGTTTCTGAGTGTTAAAAATTAAAAAAAAAGGAAGTAATTAACTTTTATGGTAATTCTCCATGGATTATGTGGGTCAGTTCCCAAATTTGTAAGAAGAAATATAAAGCCAATTGAGTATTTTAGTTGGTATTCCACACTTCATAATTTTTTAGCACTTTCTGCATGTCAATGATGAGGGATTGGTATGTATATATGTTGATTTGTCTTCTAAGCTTATGATATGTTCATTTATATAAATATTATGTGCATTTACCAGTAAATAAATTTGTTTTTTTTGTAAATTTTTTTTTATCAGTTGACAATTTTAATTATTTAAAGTTTAATGTTTATTATTGTTTTAGTTTTATACATTTGGTATAAATTTTTAACAAATTTGTGCATAAATATTAAATATTAAAAATTAAAATTAAAATATTATTTATTTTAAAAAATAGACATATAGAATGTATTATTTCTAATATTTTAATCAAATAAAAGTAAGATTATTAAAATTCTACACTATGATATTTTATATACTATACTGAAAGAAAATTTATGAAAATAAAAAAATCTTATGTAATAAGTCAAATACTAAATATTTTGTGAGATAGAGAACTTGGTCTGTATTAAAGAGAATGAATACCCGACTTTATTTGATGGAGATAATGTAGATTGTACTAAAATGAAACAGATCAACCCATCTTGTCATTTTTAACTTTAGAAACAAAATTATTTTAAGAAACTATGGAAATTATTTATTATACTTTGTAGTTATGTTTTAATTATTGATGTTCTTAATTTATTTTCCCCTTTTTTATCCACAATACTGATTATAAGGATTATAATAAAAAAATATTATATTAAATAATAGTATAAAATCGTAAATCACTAATAAAAAAATACATAAAATATAAAATAACATGGCATGGCATAAAAGTAAAATTTTCATATAATTTATTATAAAAATTAGTAAAATAGATATGTCTACTTTTGTTCACTTTTCTTTTATAACAACAAAAAATAATAAAATAATAATTATAAAAATAAGTATAAATAATTTTTAAAATTTGATTACAAATATATTTATTTCTTTTTGTAGATTATTTTTATTCATTTAATTTTAACAAAATTAAATTTATAAATGGTTAAATTTGAAAACCGTCACTTTGAATGGTAAAGATGAAAAAACAATTATGAGGAACTTTTTATATATAATAATACAGAAGTATAGATTATATAATCATATACATGTAAATCATAAATCTAAAATGAATTTTAACAATTTAAAAAGTAATTAAGGAGAAAATACAATTATCAGTGATAGCATATTATCTAGAAACTTCATAGAAGTGGATATATTTATATAAATATTATTTAATAAATTTTTTTAAAATTTGAGTTACTTTTTACGTATATAATTGATTGTCACAATTAGGATGACAACGGGTTAGGTTGGGTAGGGATAGNTAAAGACAATTGTTTTAGAAAAAAAAAAACTCATAATATTGAAAAGATAATAAAAAGAGATAGAAGTCAAATTTTCATGAACAGGTTATAAGAAACATATTATAAGAAAATGAGAGAATACCACTGTAATCAGAATCATTAAGTTTAAGTGTTAGGAACGTTTGCTAAGGAATTCTTTTCTTTTTACTATTAAAAATATACATTTCCATGAAATATTGTTTTTCAATAATGTTTTTTATATTCATATTCCTCGCAAAACTTTCCAACGGTCTAACTTTTTCTAATTAAAAAATAATAATCTCATACATCTATTCCGTATTTTTATTCATATCACGCACGCACATATTGAATAATCATAAGTACTAATTTTTTTAATAATCAAAAGTCGTTTAAAAATATATTTAGACTAACCATGCTATTTATACAAAGTATTAGCATGGAGAAATTGTTTGACCATTTTTATTGAAATCTTATCTCTTAATTACATTTTTTCTCATTTACAAGAAATATAAACCTTAAACCTTATTTATTAGTCTTACAAACATATTTATATATCAAATACATTCACGTATGAAATCATTTATTTATTATGTTAGAAGATGCACTTAAAACCGTTATTATTATTACAATAATATTTATAGATATATAATGTAATACAATTTTAAACTCATGAGATTCAATTAATTCTTCTCTTCTTCTAAACACACTGTAAATTCCTTAACTGAGATATGATAAACAAGTGACAACACAACAAAAGACAAGAGAAAAAGACATGATTGAATGCTTTAACTTAAAACACAACCACGTACGCCATTGATGTCTTAAACTCGAATTGGTTGACGACAGGTGTGGTTTCACTTTAGAACTATCAAACGATGGTTAGCATCGCTTTTGAAATCGAATATCTAATGAAGAAGGCAATTAAGAGATGGAATCTATTAGTCATTATTAAAAAGAGGATTAAGGAAGATTATTGAAAGAAGATACTCGTCGGTCTTTAGTCGCATTATTTAACCTTAGAACTTTCAATTTAGGATGCCCATGATGGGCACAACCTACCTTTGTCACTTTCCCTCCTTAAATATATATATTTTCACCAATAACTCTCCATGACGTTAATTTTGCACCACCCCACCATAATATATAATTAATTAAATAATCAAATTACGAATCTCGTGACTTAATTGTCATTAGCGGTTAAGCAATGCAATTATGATTTTTCTAGTACAACTTCTCCTCCTCTTTCGTTCACAAATTATCACTGTTGCCTTTAATGTTGCATATCTCTACAAAAGCAAAATATTAATGAGTTTTTTTTTAATTGCTATAATATAAAATATTTCTTAATGACTTATTTATACTGAAAACATGTTAATAGAATGCGCAAAAGAATATATAGATTATTCAATGATTGTATCACAATAGCAATCATCTAGGAAAGTTAACTTTGAATTAAAAATATTGAAAGTAATAAAACAATTTCAAATAAAAATATATAAATAAATAAAGCACAAGTCATAAAAACAGAAGAAGGGAAAAAGAAATCTTTCCTCTCTCTCTTTCGGCTTTATATAAAAAAAAAAGTCATTATAAATTTTTATTTACATTAATAAAATTATTGAAAGCTTAAATAAACAAGAGGTAAAGTGAGAGTAATAAAAAAAAGTGAGAGAAATGAATAAAAGTAAAGTAATATTCTTTTTGTTTCGGTAGTGAAGTCGATGTTAATTGTTTGGTGTGCTTAGCTTTTTACAAATTCCAAATTATCTTGTAATTCAAATTTTCACGTCTTCTCTCTTTTAGACTGTGTGGTGGAATTACTTGCAAAAGGTACTTCAATACTTAATTTAGTAGATGATGGTTCGGTAAATAGAGTTAACTCTTGATAATGCAATATATGCAATCACCTATCATCTTACTTTAAACATGTATTTATAAATTTTTGAGTGAGTTTTTAATTAGCATTGACCTAATTACGATCAAATAACTAATAAATATACTTTACCTATAAACATATAAATTTGTAAATTTGATTATTACTAGAAAAATTATCAATCGATCAATATGCACCTTTAATTATAATAATCGTCCAATTTTCATGTGTACATGCACCTTTAATTATAATAATCGTCCAATTTTCATGTGTACTATTTAGGATGTTGAGATTGACCACTTAATCAACAACTTACCGAATAGTCTTAGAGAACTATTAGTAATTGATATTATAACTAATCGTGGATTTAAAAAAATGAGTATAAAAACCTAAAGCACGAAATCTTGTTATCGTAGCATTTGGATGATTAAAAAAATATTTGTTTAGTACTATAGTTGTACCAAAATTAGAGAAACATGTAAGATGGGCTTGGAAGTGATGTTAATGTAGCTATTCAGTTGCGGAAAGGTTATGATGTTTGCTTTCACCTATTGAGTTACTTATGGTTTTCAAATACTCTTATGATTCGTGCTTCCATCTTAATGCTAAGAACGGCACTTAATGTAATGATGAAGAAAGACACTAAGTTACTTACGATTGTCTCCCAATGATCAAGAAAGAAAACAGTTCAGAAAAGCACACGACACCAACAACAGATGCTAATCTAATAACTAATTCAAATTCTTTACGATCTCAATTCCCATTTATCTTACTTCCACTAATTGCATCTAAAATAATCATCAATTATACAACTAATTATCCTTACTAGGGGATTTATTTATTAAGAATGGTTACTTAATATTATTTATTTAAACTAGTTTTTAAGGAAATCTATAAATTTTAAAAATATATTTTATTAAAGAGGAAAATATATGTTTACTTATTATTTAGATTTAGAAAATTAATATTGATATATTATAAAATAGAAAGTTATTCCATATATAACATATTTTTTTTATATCTCTCTTATCTTCAAAAATTCAAAAAATCTCGTAAATGGTATCAAGAATCATCATTGTTCCAACACATGTACATGGAAGAAAATTTTTCGTAAATTTTCACTCTTTAATGATGAAAGTTTTGATCCATAGAGGATCAAAATGCAAATTTGTCTATATGGGTTAGATTTATGAGAAGTTGGGAAGGAAGATGATGATTTTTATTGCTTGAAAATCCAACCATATAGTCCAAATCAAAACACAAAAAAAGAACATAAAGAAGATAAAGGCAAAATCATGCATGTTTGGAGATGTTTCACAGAATAAGAGTTGAGAATAAAAAACAACTTGTTATGAAAAATACATAACATCTTCAAATTATTTAAAGTTCACATTAAAGACAAATTTTTGCTTTGTATTTGATGAAGGGAGAATTAGTTATAAATGAAGAGAATATAAAGGAATAATCAAAATCAAAAAAAGATATTTATTTCTTGAAAAAATTTGATGTCCAAGTGAAGAAAGTGAATGAACCTATAATTTAACATTCATCAAAGATCCAATATAGAATCCACAATAGACATAAAAGATAAGATCATGATAGAAGAAGAAATACAATAAAAAATTATCAAATTGAACGTGAAATACGAGAAAAATATAATTATAAACACAAAAAAATAAATAATAAAGTAAAAAGAATCAAATTTAAATATCTAAAATTAAATAAACAAATAAATATTAATTAACGAAAAATGTTAAAAATATTTCTCTATTTAAATTAGTTTTACAAAAATCTTTCGGATTGAAATATTGTTAATATTTAATTTGTTTTTGTAAAATAAATAAAATAAAATAAAATAATACAGTTTTTCATATAATATATATCGTATGTTCAGAATATAACATTATTAACCTCAAAATAATTAAAAACAATGAGACAAATCTACTATAATAAATTACACGGTCTTTCAATTATAATCCATATTTTAATAAATTATTGAATAATAAATATTTATATTTGTAAGTTTCTTTAAAGTAACTGAGAATAGATAACATAACATAAATAATTTATATTTATGTTGCTTCATACATATAGTACATAACATACAAATTAAAAAAGGAAAAGAAAGTAAACTTATAGGTTAAACATTGAAACACTAGAAAATTCCTTACTTCGAATCTAGTTTATTATGATCTCAAATGTGGCAAAAAGAACCTCTTATATGCAATCAATACATGAAAAGGAAACTTGAAATATATAAAAAAAAAACAAAAAAACAAAAAAACATTATAACTTTCATAATTAATTTGCACTTTATTAATGTATTAGTCAAACTCTCTTATTAGAAATGATGAAAATCAACTCTAAAAAATTAAAATCTTAAAAAGACGGATAAGAAGAAAACAAATTAGAGAAATATATTTACAAAAACAAATTTGCTCTTATTTTTTTAAAACGTTGATTAAAAAATCAAATGATTGTTTAACATTAAATAATTTTGTATATTATAACTAAATTTGGTAGAAATTGAAATATTTTATTTAAATAAAAAATAAATTTCATAAATTTTAATTCTCTTATGAAAAAAAATATTTAAAAATAAAAATAGCTTAAAATAATATTAGTTCAATTTTAATACATTTGATTTTCTTATCTGAGAATTTTATCATTTAAAATAGAAATGTAATGAGAGAAGCCACATAAATTTGAGTAATAAAGAAATAATTATATCAAAGATAAACTTGTATAATTAAAATCGTGGACCATGTGTACAGTGTAATTAAAAAGCATAAAAACAAAATTAATTATAAAAAAATTAGAGCGGTGAATAGGGATAAGCAAGCAGTGGTTATGGAAGAAGCAATAGCAGTGTGATATCCACGGTGGCCGAAACAATGATTATATTATTGGTCCACAAAAGGTGTTTCTGTACCTCAATCAATTATCATCAAAAACATATGATTCCTTCAAAAAGTTACACTATATATATCATTCCTTTGCTTTCACATATCAATTATCCTCTTTTTTAATTATTCAGCAGAAATTAAACATTCAGATTTAGGTTCCATATATACGTGTTATTCAACCAATTACAAGTTTTCCTTGACAAATTATGTGTATTTTAATGATGAAACTGTTTTTGTTAAATTAACTTTAATTAAAATTGTGTTGAAGTTATATAATATATTTGAATCTTTTTATTATTGAAATAAATTTTCATTTAACAGGAAAAAGAATCTCTAAAATTACTTCAAAGGTAAAATCAATTTCCTAACATAAAATCAAACATATAAATATCTATCTACCATGAATTATGAATTTTATAAAAGGAAAGAGTGAAATATTTAGTATGGTAAACCAACCCACAAGTTCAAATGCATGGTGAATTAAATAAGACAAAGAAAATTGAAAAGTAATTGTTCTCAAACTACTATAATTGATTTTATCGGTTTAGAAGAGTGTTTTCTACCTGTTATTTTAGATATTGTAATTGCAATTTTACAATTTGAATACTAATTTTAATTAATATATAAAAAGATAAAGTTGTAAATTATTTGATTAAAAACATTTATTTTTTCAACTAGTTACAGTATGAGTACGAACAATGTCAGTATATATCATAGCCTAGTCTCTCCCAGTACGGTGTGGTTCGAGGACGAACCAAGCGGAAGGTGGTGGGCATGTGACACCCGGGCACTGACGAGGGCGGGAAGTGATCGCTGATGTAAGAGGCACGAAGTGCAAGAGGCACGAAGTGCAAGGGCACGCACAAACAAGGAGCGGCTCCTGGTAGGCTTCCAGTGGAAGGGACACATGGATGAATCGAACATACACCGGAATGAGAGGGATCTAGAGACTGTATAGGTATGAGACTAACACTTGAAGGATAGCTTAAAGGGATTGATTCAGCTACTCATATCACAAAAATGTATTTGCTTTTCGGTAGCCTAACCCATAAAAACTCCATGGTTAAGTTATACACACACATATAGATATATATATATATATATATAGATATATATATATAGATATATATATATATATATATATATATATATCTATATATAGATATATATATATATATCTATATATATATATATATATATCTTATAATATCTATATCTATATATATATATATATATATATATATCGTACTATCATGTATTTTTCTTGAAGTATAGAATTTTTGAGGTCGAAAATTTTTTGTTGTTGGAGAGAATGTAAGACCCATGAAAAATATTTACCTTAATAGTAAAATTTTTATTACTAGTAGTAATAGATTTCTTTGTGAATGGAAAATATAATTAATAAGTTTATGTAAGAATAAAATGTGGAAAGCTAAATAACAAATTTTGGTAGCTTATATGGTAGAAAATTGTGGTGATTTCAAGAACATGGGTTCAAACTCTTTTCTACCTTTTTGTTTTAAAAAAAAATTAAAATAATGATAGTGGATAAACACACCACGTTTGAAGTCATTATTGAGGTATCAGATATGTCAAGTGGTGATTAAAATATTAATATATTAAAATAATAAATAACATTAAAAAAATTGTTAAATAGTAAAATTTTTGGACTATAAATAGCCATGAGAGGGGAGGTTATTCTGCACAAAGAGAGGAAGAATCAAGTGAGAAATCTTGAGAAATAGAGAAGAAAGAGTTAGGAAGAAATTTTTAGTTGCAAGAAGCGTAGAAGCTTTGGAGGGTTTTCGGGGAAACAAATTCTGAGCAAGAGATTAAGTCTGCAATAGAGGTAGGGGAACTAACCTTTCTAAGCTTTTATATTATGATTTAGTATTGTTTTATTACTATTCATGTCTTGAAATTTTGTGTGAATATTGTTAATGAAAAACATATGTGCTTGTTATATATCTATCTATATTGAATTTTCGTGTTAATATTATATGTTGTTGTTTTGAATCTATAAATAAGAAATTTGTTAAAACTAGTTGAGGAACACTTTGGCTAAGGAAAGACTTGGTACTTAAGTTGTCCATTGTGACGCACCTCTCTTTCCTAGAAGTCTACTTGACAAGTTTTTAACTTAAATCTTGTTGAACAGATTATGTACTGTTAAATTATTATGCAATATATCTTGTTGGAATCAAAATTTCTGATGAATTCATGTTATTGTGGTAGATATGGAATTATGAATTATTATTGTGATGGTAGGATAGAGGAATCTTAAAAACCGGAGTTGGTACATCCCTCATCATAGAGCAGCCCTGGTCAAATCCAGTAAGTTGTGACTAGTCATATGTATTGGCGTTTATGGTGAGTTTGATTCGTCAAACATTTGATTTTTCTCCGGTGACCATTTATGGTGATATTTTAGTATTGTTAATTTATTTTGTGTTATATTCATTTTGTATGATTTCTGTGATGATTGTATTTTATTATATTGGATTTGAATTTATGCATCTGAACATGATATGAGTATTATGGGGAGATTTTGTACTGGTATAATATGAGTTGAGGAATATGAGCATGGTATGAGTCTCATGGAGAGATTCTGTAATGATATGGTATTTGTGTATATGTTGATGTTGAGGGTCCTATTGTTAGAGGTTATCCTGATACTCTAATAATCATCCAGTCTCAAGTATAGAAGGATTAATTATGTGGTGAGATGGGCAGGAGGTCCTGGTCTATGTGCCGATTTTGGACATAGTGTTGAGGACTAACCTTGTGGATGGTATGGAGTATTTTGGAAGTGTATTTGTAAGAAGAAGTAGAAATCATCACAAGTACATAACCTCCCATGACCGCTCATCAACGTATCATCCGAATGAGTGTCTATTGGGTATTGTGGAATGAGTGTCTATTGAGTATTGTGGGATGAATGTCTATTGGGTCTTGTGGAATGAGTGTCTATTGAGTATTGTAGGATAAGTGTCTATTGGATATTGTGGGATGAGTGTGTATTGGGTATTGTGGGATGAATGTCTATTAGGGATTGTAGTATGATGGGATGAGTATCTATGGAGCGATTGTTGTATGATGGTACGAGGGTGTCTGACATAATTATTATGAGGTTTGTTGAGTTTATCAAAGTAATTATGCATGTTTTATAAATGATTTGTTGCATGTTAGCTCACCCTACTTGTTTGTGTTTGTGTATGTGCGATGATCGTATAATTCGTTGTACGGGAGCAGATGAAGGAATGTCATCTGATTCAGTGCCAATGAAGAAAGAGATAGAAGAATAAATTAGAAAAATTCGAGTTATATTTATGAGTTTGTAGTTCAAATATGAGTTTAAAACATATATATATATATATATATATATATATATATATATATATATATATATATATATATATATATATATACTAAAATATCAAACCTAGAGAGACAACTCATGTAAGCTTTATCACCTTAGCATTATTCTTACTAACATGTTATTTCCAACAATTGAACTATTTAAAAAAAAATGTTTTAAGATACATTTATATAATAAAGAAAATTCATAACATTGACGTTCTTACTAATCTATTACTAGTCTAAGATGGATGGAGGGAGACTGACGCAAGGAGCAAAATCACACAACAATATTATCCTTCACGAAAATCACAAGTAGTTACCAATGGGGCTTGAATTGAAAGTAACTTCATTGTTATACCTTAAAATGACGCATTATAATTACAAAATGGGCCACCCGACCTAACTCGACTAGACCCACCATGGACTGATCACTTAGTGAGTCAACCTAAAATGACTCACTTATTGAGCCGAAAAAGTTTGAATCCAGCTTGGTTCACCACAGGTTGGTGGGTTAAATGGGTTGACTCAGTGACTCACTTAATAAACATTTTTTTCAATTCCATAAAAAATAACAATTTTTTTTCTAATTCAAATCTAAATAAATTTCAACTAACACGATTTTAAATTTCATAGACAATTCAAAATAAAAAAAAACATATAATACAATCTAACTACAATCGAAGTCATTTTAAATTCCAATTATAAAAAAAAATATGCACAAAAAGCAAAATTAGGTGGGTTGGCGAGCCACTCGGCTCACCACAAGTTTAACCCGGGTGAGTCAGGTCAGGTTCAACATTGGTCCATATCAAAATTGGTCCATATCAAAATTTCAATTTCTTTTTCAACCCAATCTGGCCTGAACCTGTGGTGGGTCAGGTTAGCTCACGAATTTTAACCCATTTTGACCGCACTAATTACAAGTCAACAAACTACATTCACACATCAAATAAGAGGCAAAGTATATTTGCTTCCCCGTTTGAAGCATTTGGTAATGTATGTTTGGATATCATCAAACTTGTAGCCCTCATAAATGAATTAAGGGTCTATATAAACCTATATACATCATTCAATCCCGTATTGCTACTCAGACCAAACATATACCTAAACACAAAACATTTATTAGATATAAGTAACTATATAAATCAAGTAAATATAAAGAACAGTTTAAAGGCTTAAAATTCATAACCGAATATGGGTAATATTCAATTACCGTTTCCCCGACGCAAACTCTAAGACATCTTGCTTATGCAAGTACAATGAGATGTTAATGTCTCTCCCAAATACACCAGAATCCATTGTATCTGGTATGGTTCATCGCTTATGACGTCAATAAGTTGGTGTAATGCACTAAGAGGATCATCCACATATAGAGGAATTTTCTTGGGTTTAGGACTTTCCTCTTAATGCGACTGCTAGTACATGAAAAAAAAAATTAAATATGAATATAAATATCATGTAAACTTAAAAATTGGGTAGTGTATGATGGGTTTGAGAGTCCATACCGGGGGATCAAAAATAGAACCAACCAAATCTTTAGGCAAGGCGAGGAAAGATTGAAATGCATGTGCCATAGTATATAACTCATTTATTGGAACAAGAACTGAAGCATCTAGTACGAGAATTTCTTATATCGTGACCTTAACCTCATTATTTGATAGCTTCATACCATGAAGAATTATGGTTGTCTCAAATATTGTTCGAAAGGCCACTGGTGTCCTCCCTATATCATCCAAAACATATAGCTAACATGAAGGAGTTTCCTCCATGTCATCCTCTAGTAGGAGTGGAGCTTAACAACTTTGATTTTCGCTTTTACTTGTTAGAGTCAATAATAATGTTATTTTATTAAACAATTATTCAGCTTATAACTTAGCATGAAATGATTGTTAATTTGACCCGTAGGAGACACAAGAGGTTATGGTGGAGGAGATACTTGTAAATGGATGCCATAACTATCGAATTTTTTTTGGAACTGACACATAACCCTTTCAATCACCTTCTTGGTGACTTCATCATATAGTTACGCTCTGAACTTTTAGTCATTTGTTGTTTTAATCTTTTTTCATACTCAGCACTGTGTGTTCATGAAAACTAATGAGAGAAGGTTCCAAAATATTATTGAATGTCATGTAACAAATCCAGGGAGTTCAAGCAGTCCAATTAAATTAGCAAGAATGCCATGACGAACTTTTAGAGTAAAAGTATCATGGGAGTTCTGCTCAACCAAGAAGTCATGTAATATAAAAAAAGAAATTTAACATCTAATATGTATAAAATCATATTATTGTTTAAGGAAAAGTTAAATCTTACAAATTTTTAGAGATTTGTTGTGCGGTGTTAGAAGTGTAGGAGCCCGATGATTGTAGACGGACTAACTTCCACTTTTCGTGTCGAGATAGTGGTGAAGGAGGTTGGGACAATCACCCTCAGAAGGTGGGGTTCTAGCTTTTGCCTTTTCCTTCTTGATATTTCCCTCAAGTTTTTTATACCCACCATGAGACAATAAGTATGAGGTTTTATTTGGAAAACTTATTCCTTGGACTTTTGTCCTCTTTTCCTACAACCACTAGTGTAGTAAAGGGAAACGACAACGGTTATTTTCGGTTATACGCAGCGGTTCCGCAACCGAGACATATACAAGCGAGACAAAAAGTTTAGGCTTTTTGCCTTGGTTTTGAACCGAGGCGAAAAGGGTTGGATTTTCCCTCGGTTCAAATCCAAAACCGAGGCAATAGAGGGGTGTGTGCTTTTGCCTCGGTTCAAATCCAACCGAGGCAATAGAGGGTTTTTTTTTTACAACACGTTTAACTATGATAGTGCAACCTCCAAGCAGAACCGCCCAAACCGAAAGCCTCCTATATCAACTCAACCCTTCCAAGAAGATCAATCATGCAAATGTAATGCATTATACTGTTTCATCCAGTGTCTAAGACATCAAACACTTTGCTTTCTTTTTATGTAAGAATCATATAACCACATTTACAAGCGTAAACTAGCTAAAGTAAAAAGCAACAAAAGAAAAAGTAGGTAAAAATTACAGTCTAACTCAAATACAATGTGACCAATTCAGTGAATCATCAACACTCATTGTTCAGGCAAACAAACATAACTGACAGTTACATTGCAGAGCAAAGCAAAGCAACTCGGTCGGTCGGTCCACGACCTCCAACTCGGTCGGTCCCCCAAAACCGCGAGCAAAGCAAAGCAACTCAGTCGGTCGGTCGGTCGGCCTCCAACACGGCTCTCCCCGACGAAATTCTCCCCAAAACTAAACTCACTAATCTGCTTGAAATTCTCAGGAAGTCCTCTAACCACACCCAAAACCTCATCTCCAGCTGCGCCCTCCTTCAATTTCAAGAAGCTGACACGAAGCGCCGAGCCCGGCGGCGGAACGAGGTTGCTTAGGCCATCAGCGACCCAATCAACAGCCATGATGTCGTCGGGGAGCACGTTTTCCTTGATGATGGTGACGAATAAAAAGAAGATCAACTCTTCATCAACCCATTTAGAAACAGGGAACAAGTAGAAACTCCATTCAGAAACCCAGAAAATAAAAAAAAAAATAAAACCTATTTGATTGTCGCGCCCTTGCACCCTTGAGCCCTTGCGCCTCCGTTGCAAAAACAATAACGGCCACCGCGCCTTTGCACCTCTGTCGCATCTCCGTCGCGTCTTTAATGATCCCTCCAGGTTGGTTGTTCGCGCGAGACGAAGAACCCTAGGCTGGGTTGGAAGCACGAAGAACCCTCTCGGCGACGACGACGCGGATTCAAACAGGGAAGAAGGGTTCCTGTGTCGAACAGAGAAGAGGAAGAGGATAAACACCCCCTTTCGTGACGCAGAACAGAGAAGAGGAAGAGGATTATATTTTGGTTCAAGAAAAAAAAACAAGGGTTGAACCCTTAATTTGGGTTATCTGATACAAGCCAACTTGAAATCAGAAAAAAAAATAAAACCTGTTTGTGTTGTGGAGGAAGAAGAAAGCTCGTGGAGGAGGAAGAAGAAAACCCTCTTCACTCGAGGAGGAAGAAAAAGCATTGTTCTCGTGAGAAGATTTTATTGGTAGGGTAGGCTTTTATGCCTCGGTTGACTAGGAAACCGAGGTAGTAAGCCAGTTTTGAAAAAGGCGTCAGGTGCACTTTCTGACTTTGCAGAAAGGACATGTGCTCTCAGCAGGGTTATATGCCTCGGTTGTTTTCTTAACCGAGGTAATATACCCCTTACGCTTCAGTTCCCCTTGAACCGAGTCATATAAAAATCGAAGTGTATATAACGCCTTAATAATCTCTTTTTTACTAGTGCTTTATGCCTCGGTTGCTGACTTAACCGAGGCAGTATACCTATCACGCTTAGGTTCCTTTTGAACTGAGGCATATAACTTTCCTAAAACTACGAAAATGTCACCGCACTTTTATACGCTTCGGTTTCAGTAAAACCGAAGAAACCGAAGCGTATACAGTGCGTTAAAAAAGCTTTTTTTTACTAGTGAACATAACAAATTCATTTTAAGCATCAGTTCAACCTGTACACAATTATCAATGCAAAAATGAATGATTTAAAGTAAACTTACCTTTCATATTTCAAATGTACAAATCTCAACAAATTGATGTCAAGTCTTTTCATTAATTGTCTCGTATATGAGATATGAATTTTCATTCTTTTTAGATCCAAAGATATATTTTACATTAATTTATTTTAAAACCATGAAATTTCTTAGGGTTGATGATAGATATTTATTTTTAACCGTCGCCACATTTGGAATATCAAATGTCATATGCAATAAATAAAATGAACATCAACAATATTTAAAAAATTATCAATATAATCAAACTATAAATTCAATAACATTAACTAATTTACAATAAATCATGTCATATTATTTTCTGATAAGCTTTAGATATATGATCGAAAGATAAAGTAAGGATGCATATTTTGTCACGTGTCAATACTCCTAAATAGCTTCTAAAGATGTTCACATAAGGATCGATAGTCACATTAGTGATGATGTCAATAATAACATGTATCCTTTCATCACTAGCTCATCTCATTAAGAGTTGTTTCAATCTAGTGGCATCTCTGGTTGGTCTCATAGTGACACTTTTAAAATTTTTATGAACTTATAAACTCTGAATTTCATAGAATACGAAAAATATAGAACATAAATATTTTAGTTTAGAGTTATAAATTTGCATAAATTTCAAAATTGTCACTATATTTTTATATGTCTTAGTTCTCTGAAAATAAAAACATATAAGACAATGTTAAAAAATAAAATTGTACTATTATTTCCTATTTTTGTTATAAATTGAATATAAATTTGTTTTTATTATCAAACTACATCAAATTTTATACCATCATACAAATTAATAAAAACTTTACAATTACTTTTTATAAATTTAATAATAACTTTTTATTTCAATAGTTATTATGATATTTGTTTTTTCTTTGTTATATTTTTAATTTTTATTATATAAAAAATAGGACGAACATGCATGCATCCCCTTATTTCTAATAGTATTAATACTAGTATATAACAACAAATTTAGCCGTTGTATTTTAATTTTAAAATTATATTATTTAAAATTTTAAAACAATTTAATTAGTAATTTGATTGATTTTGGTTTATATATTTTTTTTAATTGAGTCTTTATACTTTTAAAAAAAGTTAGTAGGACTCAATTTAATAAAATAAATATAAGAATCCAAACGAATTAAAAAGGATAAATGAGGGGACCAAATTACTGCCTTTAAAATAATAGTAAGTATAACAACAATTTTATTATAATTTATAGTCTCTAAATTTGAAGGTGAAATTTTTGTTTATATTTTAAATTTGATACATTTTAATCTAAAATTTAAAAATAAATAAATATATTTTTTTAATTTAATAGTTTGTATTAAATGATATTTCAAATTAATATAAAAAAAATTAAAACAATTGAATTATAAAGACTATATCATTTTTAAAATTTGAAAACCAAAACACTATTAAAATTTGGAATAAACACGAATTCTAATTTTCCATTAAATAAATACTAAGAAATTATTTAACTTTATTGTTTTTTAAAAAATAAACATTTTAATAAATAAAATAACAAAAATAGAAACAAAGGAAATAATGTAGCCTATAACATACATATGCCCTAAGAAAAAAAAAAAACCCAAATCCTAACAAGTTCCAAATATGCGGTTGCACGCCATTGGACCACATAGGTACTGAGGTAGTTGTTCGCTTGGCTCATTCATAAGCTTACAAATTGTGGGACTCACACCGTCACCACGCTTCAATGTCATAATCTCAATCCCAAACTCTACTAAAACTCCGCAACTACACCTATTCTATATTCATTGGAAATAAAAGTAAAAATATACTATAAGTCTTATTTTTCAAATATGGTTTTACAAGATTAAATTAGCTTTAACAATACAACATCAAAGTTTATTTTACTGAAATTTATTAAATATACCATATGTTATTATAACACGTACGATTAGGTTTATCAAGAATGAGGTTTATCGAGAAATACAAACATCAATGAGATATGAATCCAATCATATAAGGGATTAACACCACTTTCTACCAAAAATTTTAAGATATAATGAGTGTCTTTACATTTATATGTTACTCCACTTTTTCATTTCTATCCAATATGAAACTTAGACTTATAATTGTGAATTCTAAACAAAAACATTCTTATAAGAATATACATAGTGTTGAAAAAAATAGTCATATTTAAAAATTGAATATAAACATGAAATCCTTGGGAAGACAAAAGAAAAAGTCCAAATGCAACAAGTATTGTATGAGTAAATCCTGGCTCTCAGACGACGTTCTTCTTTTTCTTGTTTTGAAAACCATTAACGTAGTAGATATATATGCAACCTAATTAGTGTCACCAGCACTACTAAGTATACACAAGGTTGTCTTGAAGTCCTTGTATTAATGAAGCAACGCGTGAGAATGAACCAAGTTACCGAGTAATGCGGCTGTGGTCGTATATGTAGCGGGCCAAGCATGCATTCGTCTTCATTATTGAACTCCCAATAACTCTTGTTAATTCATCAACACCACATCTTATTACACTTATCTCAAACACCACGCATATTTCTCACAAAACTTTCTCAAACAAAGAATAACAACAAAAAAGGATAGCCCTAATTCTACTCCTAGCTTAATTGACCTAATAATATAACTACCTAACTATAACTATAGCCAGATATATATGCATGTGCCTTGCAATAAAATATCAACATGTCCTTCCACTCTTTACTTTTCTCGCTATTGCATTTAGCTTTTGCTCCAATAATCAATGTTGCCAGGACAATCATTAAAAAGTTAAGAAAAAAAAATAAAAAAATATATTATTAATTAATTATTTCCCTTTCTGTTTTCAGCACTGTAGATGTCTCTTGATTGAGTTGGAGATTAATCTATGTTTCGTAATGTAGATATCCATTTGGGTTTTATTCAATAGAGAGTCATAATCTTTCACATTAATGGAGTAATGTACTTTGGTTCTGAAAGAGTGAAATTAGATGAAGGAAGGGAAAAGTTTTGTTGAAAGTCAAATGGTGTTTTGATTAAGGTTAAGTTACGGTGTAGAGTAAAGTTTGAAAGCAACAGTAGTATATAATTATGAGTGGTGTGATGTTGAACTAATGACGATAACTCATCGTAGTAGTGTTTTTGCTTTCTTAAAAAAATCCCTTTTGCAGCCAAAGGAAATCTTTTGCAGCTGGCATTGGTACGTGTCCACTGGTTCATACCATGGCAAAATAAATTATCCAAACAGATTATGACTGTAGCTACCACATAATATATTGGATATAGGTTAAGATATGGTAATACATAGTTATGTAAAAATGGCCACGTTTGGTCCTTGGTTCGTCTCGTTATGGTTCACCATTAATTGAATATATTTATTAGTAAATTAAAAAAATTAAAATCTAAATTCGATTAATCATAGTAGATTAATCGGGTGGATTCACTCAATCATTTAATTGTAAGTTTTTTTAGTTAAAATAATAATAATTTTTTTAATTTAAATTTAAATAAATTTCAATTCCAAAATGATGTTAAAATCTAGAGACAATTAAAAATAATAATACAATTCAAATATAATCCAAAATTATCTTAAACTCCTAATAAAATTCAAAATCAAACACAAAAAACAAAATAAATAAGTATCTTAATATTGATAATTTTTGTGTGATTTATATATCAATAAAATTAAAGTCTTGAATGTATAAATTCACAATATTTTGCTCACTTGAATCATTTTCCTCTTTGTCCTCATCTACAATATAATAAAAAGAGTGTTAATTAATAATTTCGAAACACAAAGTAATAATTAAGTGGATTGGTACCAATCCGGTTTACCACGAGTTCACTTTGAATGTGAGTCAAATTTTTAATAGATCTGATTTAAAATTGATCTTTATCAAAATTTTAACTTTTTTTTCAATCCAACTTAATCCAAATATTTGATGATTGAATCGATTCACAATTTTTAATCAATTTCGATAGTGCTAATAATATATTCTTATAACTAAACATGCTTATAATTATATTATTCTTAATGGAATATTTTAACTCCAATACATATGGTTGTGTATAAATACTCAACTCAAAAGAATTGGAATTGGAATATGCTAGGACATCTTGAGCAAAATATTTTATAAAGATGTAAAACATTTCAGGATAGATGATAGACTAGTATTTATAGAAGCTTTATTTTGTTATAGAACATTGTATAAATTTAATAACTGTATTTTATATGCATATTGTTTGTGAATTCATTAATTTGTTTAGAATAACGAAATTCGTGAGTGTTTCTCCAAATGAGTTTGTCTAATCGCAACGTTCTAAAATATAAGAAAATGTATAAAAAAAGAAATGTACATACAACGAGGGATATATGCATCGTTGTCGTTTCAGGAACCTTTAATGAAAGTTATAGTCTGAACCGTCGTAACTCTGAAATATGGGTAATTTTTTTTTAGGATGACTTTAACAATACTTCAAATGCGCAGTTGTCAGTTGAATTTTTTTTTTTTTTGTGGTTGACCTTTTTTAGAGACTTTTAATGACTATTCAAGGGAATAACCATCATTAATTCTGAATTTTTCGAAAAATTTTCCATTCTTTTTAGATGACGGTTTCAAAAGTAGTATGTTGTTATTAATAATAACAAAGACGGCGACGATAACGATGTAAGACTTTATAAATTATAATAATTAAAAAATATATAAAGGAAGTTAAACAGAAAATTTTAAATAAAAATTAAAATGGTTTATTACTTATATAAAGTAAGATTTAAAAAAATTGTGTTAAGTGTCCATTTCTGATTAAAGAAGATTTTCATAATATATTTTTATATGGAAATAATTATTAAATACATATTAATGAAGAAGGAATAGAGGGGAACTTAAAAAAAATATTAATGATGTTTTGAAAAAAAAAAGCTGCAATTATTATTTAATTAATCTCAACAATTAACTTAGAGTAGAACAAAAAATTAAGATCTAGAGTAAGTAATTCTGCTTATTTTTAAAATAATTGGATCCCTAGTCATTAAGGTGAATCGGTTCAAAACGTCACAACAGATATATAACCATTTAAATTTTTTTTCTAAACTTGTATTTTTAAGACTATGAATATATAATAAACTTACATATCTTTTTTATTAAAAGTTTGATGAAAAAAATTACTCTAGTTTTTCTTAATTAAATAAATATATCCATGTATAATTAATTTCATTTTCTAACTTTCTAATCTTTAAATTGATTTCTGTAATTGAAATGTTAGTTTTGATTTGTCATATCATCAATTTTGGATTAGATTTCAATTCATCAAGTCATTTCCTTCTAGGTTTTTTGTTTCTCCTTAATTTTTTTATGAAAAATCGGAATTATTGACCTATCATGTCAACATTTTTTGTATTATCTTTTAGATCTTTATATTATTTTGGAATGAAAATACTGTGATTAAGGTGTGATATTTTTACCTTTAGAGATACCAATAAAAGTACGTGTTGATAAAAACAAAACAAAAACAACAAAAAAAAAGTAAGTGTGGAAAAAAAAAATCCTATTGTTTCGTTACCATTAATGACATAGTAAGAGGAATGAAATAAAATAATATATTAAAAACATCAAGGACCGAGTGAACAAGTATAATAACCGTTAGAATTTTATTCTTTCCTTTAAGAATATTTTTAGTTTTATAATCTTTATGTTTTTTTTTTGTCTTTCATTCTGCAATCTACTTATAAACAAGATTAAATGAATATTTCAACTCATTATTATCGTGATAATTTTGTTATAGATTGAAAATGGAACAATCCAATATTAACATTTATTTTTCATTTTAAATTACCTCATTAGTTTGTATAGACGGTTTACGTATTAAACCAGGGAGGAGTAATGAAAAGGTTGGATAATTTACTCAAAAGTATATATTTAATGTAATAAAACTATTGTAAATAAATAGTTATAGCAATCTAAATTGTTATATTATGAATGTTAAATATGTAAAAAAAAGTGGTAATAGTATTACATTGTAAAATGATAAAAGTTGGAAGATATAAAGAAGAATACAATTAATTAAATAGAGAAAATAGAAGTGAAACAAATATTTGTTTTAAATCGTGTAATTTTATTTAAAGATAATTTGATAGCAGGAGTTTGGTGTTGAGTACAATAATAGCATGCACTAAATTAGTGTTGTTGGTGAGGTTGATAGAGCGTTGGCAACATAATGAACCGAAAGATAAAGAAAAGGAGGAAGATTAAAAGTTTGATCGAAGGGCCTGAAGCGAAGGAGGGAAAAGTAGACAATAGAGGCACGTGCAGGTTAACATATTCCTTATCTTGTTTTGCTTTAGAACGAGAAGGAGTAGGAACGGTTGAGATGAAGCCAGTGGTAGGATTTGGAAACGCACTAATGAATAGCGGGATTGGAGAAGTGAGGTGGGTCCCAGGGTACCCCACGTGTGCGACTTTGCGAAAAAGGAGAGTGGCCCAGCACATCGCGTCGGCACGTGTCGTGAGATGAAGATGGAAGGTCGAGTGGCTCTCCCTTCTCTTCGACACACTCACTTGCTAGGGTTGTCGCAAAGTGCAGGCCCACCCTCAGATTCCACCACTCGCGCTGCTCGTCGCGTGTGTCCTTTTTCTGCCCCACGGTGCCCGCAGATACTTCTAGAAAAGTATTACTAACATGTAATGGGATTAACTAATTACTTGGATTTCTTGTGAAGTTAATTTTCTTTGTTTATAAATGACAACGGCTGTAGAATGATTTAACATATCAATTTTCAATAAATTGACATTACTAACTTTAAAATACAGTTTATATTAAATTAGGAGCTTTTTAATAATTTCTTCATGTTGTTTCATTAAAATACAATATATACACACACACTATGTTGTTCCATGAAATTAATTAGTTAATATTTGACTATTTTTTAATTTGGACAACGCACATATTTTTTTCTTATATTAAAAATTGCATGTACTATTTAAGTTCACCTTAACAAAGTCATTTCAGTTTCATGAAAATAATTTAGTAATATTTTACACTTTTTGACAAGTTAAAAGGACAATTTTCTTTTTTCACAAAACCAAAGTTCAATTTTGTTTAAGAAATTTCCAATTATTCAGGTAATTTTGTAAAAAAAGTATAACATTTTAGTAATTTTGAAAGTAAAGTATCCATTTTAATAAATAAAAAGGCAGCAGAACATCGTACATTTAGACCATATGCAAGTCAGTGTAGGTCAATCTTGCGTAGAGATAGTTATTGACGGTTACGAATCCAATGGCTAGGAATATAATGATTAATTAATTTTACTAATTAGTATTTTTCAAGTTATAAATTGAAGTGTGTTTAATAAATAATTAATATTTGAAAAGTTGATTAACCACATCCTTTTCCGTTTTCTGTTGTTTTCTTCGGTGTTGTTTCTTCTGGGAGTTGTCAGAGAGGACTGGACTCAGTGGTGGCCATCTCTTCCTCGTATTTGAGCTCTGACACGTTTGTCAGCTCCATCATTTTCAGAAAACGATGGTTAAAAACTCTGTTCTTTCTTTCACCGTTGAAATTTACACAGTTCATGAAAAATCTTAAATAGAAAATAAACACCATTTAATATTTTATTTATAAGTAAGAGAATTTGTAAAAAAAAAAACATTCAAACCAAATACACAATAAAAAACATATCGATATAAATCACCATGCATCTTTCTAATTGTCGTTATGAAGAATCCAAAGATCCAGTTAATAGGATCATACAGTACGTAATTGTATGCATGTAACCCCAAACAGTTCTGACACCCTGAAGAACATTGTGTATTCTTCATTGACGTGTTCTAGTATACTTTATCCATTCCTGTAAAACTACAGGAAAAAGACATTGCATGAAAATGAAACGATACGTGGAGGAAAAAGGAGGAAAGAGAACCATTTTTGTCCAACCCTATTATTTTGAGCATGGAATACACAACACTGGTTTGAAAATTTACGTAGAACTGATCCAAAATATTGAATTTTAGGTTAATTGGGGTCGGTAGGTATGGAAATTTGGACTTGTAGTTGAAGTTTGGACGTATATCCTATGAATTGAAGATGAGCAAATGTGGGTCCTCTAGTTGGACATTTTCCTAATAGACTTTGCATAAACGAGTTGCTTTAAACTGGCACCAAAGATAAGAACACACTCATTAGTTTTAGACAAATACAGTATTTGATTCACTATTCATCATACACTATTAATGTTTTCTAGTTTTTCGCAGATTTCTTGATTTTTTCAATTGTTTTCAACTTCTAAGTATTTTAAAAAGTTGTGACCTACACTTGTAAAGAATTATATAAAGTGATTATCTTCTATACGATGTGATTTAAAATTTGATAGTTTCAGTGAAAGTTTTTGAAAGATGGTTGTAATTAAATGAGAGTGGTATCTGAAAAGGGAACCAGAAGAATATTTGCTACTTTCTTGGCTCCATGTGACCATGTTTAAACCTCTCGTTCTTTGCATGGCTGGCTTTGATTATGCTCATCAGATTTAGCAAAATTTGGAAATTATTCGTATCGATCATGGCCAAAATCAACAAGTTGAAAGTACAACTTAGAAACATCTAGAAAACTAGTTCGATTCCTCTTTTCCTGTTAAAACTCAATAATCAAGAACATTTTTTTATGTGTTCACAGTATGAGAACCTCCAAGAAAAGGAAGACAGAATATTCTCCACTTCTAAAAGTTCGAAAAATAAAAAACGTTATTTTAGTAGAACATTTTTTTTTAAAATATAGTTGTTATTTAATTAGATAGGTTACTTCATATTATTAAATTTAATTTCACGTTAATTTTCTTTGTTTTAAATTTTTATTAACTTGATTTAGTCGTATTGAATTTATCTCAGTCAAAATTTGGATATATAATACTGTTTATTATTGAAAATTTTATAACTTTCATGTTCACGGTAAGATTAAGAGGATTTATTAATGATTTCATGTCGACTAAAAATAAAATTAATAAAATAGAAATAATTTATAGTATATATACAAAAATGATATTTTATTGAGATTGTATATTGAGATTGTATATTGAGATTTAGTATTGGAAGTCTCACATCAACTAGAGATAAGGTCAATTTATAATATATAAGTGAGATGCAAACCCACCTTACAAGCCGGTTTTGTGGGGTTGAGTTAGGCTTAAACCTACTTTCTAATATAATATCAGAATCATGGTTTAGAGTCTATCCTAACGAGTTCTAAGTGGACATTTCTGTTTCCACCCGTTGTTAGGCCGTTATCGGACCACCCATTAATTTCTACTATCACGCACGAGATGTCTATACCTCGGCTAGAGATAAGGTCAATTTATAATATATATATATATATATATATATATATATATATATATATATATATATATATATATATATATATATATATATATATATAAGTGAGGTACAAATCTCACCTTACAAACTGGTTTTGTGGGGTTGAGTTAGGCTTAAACCCACTTTCTAATATTTAGGCGCAAGTTTTACTATTTCAATACCTTTGATTCTCACATCTCAACGTGAATGTAAGAAGTTGGTTGGAGATATTGCTGATTTAAGAAGATTTTCACACATAAATTGTATTATCTTAATAGAGGTGTTTGAAAATTGAATTAAAGGTAAAGACTTAGATAGGATGTTTTGATAAGTACTATAATGTGTAAGAATAAATTTTATGGTTTCTAGAAATATAGAAATATAGAATTTTTTTGGGATAGAAAGAGTTTATAAACTTCGCAAAAGGTAGGCTTCATTTGGGATTTTTTTTTTTCAGTTGTAAACGTCAAATATTTCAATAAATAATAAATTTTTTATTTTAAAAATTACCTTGCTTGTAATTTTTCAGTGTCAAAATAAATTAGTAAGGTTATAAAAAATTATCTGAGCTTACTTATTAAGTTAAAAAACTTTGACCAAATGACAATTGACCAATGTTTTCGTATGACATGGGAAAGGAATCAGGCTGGATCCTAAAAAATTGGGCCGAAAAGCATAGGTACTATTTGGTATAATATTTTTTTTTCTTTTAAAATTTATTTGAATATAATGCAAAAAGAATATTAAATATATTTTGACAAAATACTTTTAATAATAATCAAATTTATAGCATGAATGATAATACGTGTACGATGATACTGAAATGCCGTCATGTTTATTTTTAGAATGATAAAACGCGATAGTAATATATATATTGAAAAGTGTATTTTAATTTTTAAAAATATATGACTATTATTTTGTGAATTTTATTAAAGTTGTCAATATAAGAATTATAAACTATTACTGCTTTATAGATCAGATACTTTATTAATAAATATAGTAAAGTATAGTAAAGTATTGACCAAGAATCATGTTGGACATATATATGTGATTCAAATTGAAGTGTGGGTCCATCATAAATGATAACGATAGTGAAAAATATTACTATCAAATATAATAATAAAAATGTGTTTTTAACAAAAATGAAATTTATAAAAAAGAAAATACTTTGTAATGAACAAAAAAATATATCGAAATTAAAAATCGGATCATTTCAAGTTCATTTATGTGTAATAGGTTTTGCTACATCTAACAACTAAACACTAGACTCTGAACACCTCAAAAGGAACTTTAAATCAAATTGAAAATTTGAAAATTCTATATGATGCAGAGATGAACTTTACATGTAGGACCAAATAAAAAACTAGAAGAAACCCTCAGAATGTTGACCTTTTATTTATTTATTTTTAATTTTATTCTCATTCAAACTCATTTATGCATTGATTAATACAATGTTGAAAAAAAAAGAGTAAAAGCGAAGAAATTGATTAGTAGGTCTCACTTCAGTATATATTTCAACGCGCCAAGAAAGAATTTGCATAGAAAGGTGTTTATATATACACATATTTATATATAATATTTTTTATTTTAATAATTAATTATTATAATAATAAACTGTAATGACATATCTTTCTTAATAAGCGTAAGGCTCTTGTGTTTCACTAATAATAAATAAAAATTACAACAAGAACCATGAAATTATAAAAAAAAACATATTAACAAGAATAACAACAGTAAAAACAGTAAGAAAAATTTCAAATTAAATTGTTTTTAAAAATTAACTTTCTCTTTATTTTCTTTCGACCAAACCACTCTATTTCAATTCTACTTCTCAGTTTATTTTTCTCGCTTTTCATATCCACTTACTTCTTCTAACCTACATAATCTATATACGGAAGTGTATAATTACAACTTAATGACTTAATTTATTTTCTGTATACATAAGCACGTTATTAGAAAATGATAACAGACTTGATTCCTCTCCTTTATATACAAGTGTCTAACTAAATCGAATCTCGATCTTATTAAGAAGAAACTATATAATGCATTTGTCTTCAACCTCTTCAACAAGATGACAACTATATTTTCAGTTGAAAGGGACAAGACATGGTATTTGCGAAGGTGGTAGTGAGTCTTGCACCCAACATCTTTGTTAAAGTCGAAACTTTGACCAATTCTAAATACTCATCCCACCAAATTTGATATCCCAGTTTGAAAATCTGTCTCTCATACCAAAATAGCTCACAAAATATATTAAAAAACTTTCTATTACTTGATGCAAATGTCACATGTTTTTAGAATTGCGTTATTTGTACTTATTCTTTTTCATAAAAAAAAAGTTAGAAAAAAAAAATGGTTATGATAAACACCCCCTTATTCCTTCTACTTGTCACATGTTACAAATAGTAACACGCACCATTCCCATTATCATCTTGTTTGATCACAGCGATGCAATCTTTGATGGTTTACTTGAAAAACATAATGACTTCATCAAACCTAGGATGACCAATCTAATTCATATTTAGTTCCAGAAAAAAAAAAAGTAATAACAGTCAGAAGAAAACATTCCAGAAGTACAAGCTAATTAATAGCGTCTTCAGACATTTTTAGAGTTTTCTCATAGCACAGATTTGATTGCTAACTAATGCTTTAGCACATTTATTTTTCTTCATGCTTATCTCAGTACATATCAATATTTTGAACTTAATTGAGAGTGGTCTAAGAATTATTGCACAACTGCCATCTATATTTTTCAATTGGTTCTTATGTAGTCAAGAATTCATTTTTTTTAAGGATATGGTCTTTCAAATCCCCAGGATCTCTATTATTATATGGAGAGACAATCCTCATTTATTATTTATTTTGACTCCCATTGCAATCTCTTATTTCTACCCAGAAATGTTGAATGCCATGAAAACAACATCTATAATTTTCACAATTTTGAAATCAATAAAACAAATAGCATTGTTCATACAGAATGAATTTTAAACCTAATTTTCAAGTTTGTAAAACTAACCTGTAAAAAAGATTATATTTTTGTATTATAAATTGGTTTTATATTTACTTGATGTGAGATTTCTAACGTATCTCTTATTTCAAGATGTATATATCTTAAAGGTGAGATTATATATAAGATGTATATATCTTAAAGGTGAGATTATATATTTTTAAAAGATAGATTTTAAGCCTAACTCAATCCCACAAAATTGGTTTGTAAGGTGAGGTTTGCACCTACTTATATAGTTGTTGTGGAACTTCCAACACCCCTTGACGTCGAGGTATATACATATGTCGAACAAACAACAAATATCAATAGGATATACTTTAACCATAGCTTTGATACCATTTCAAGAGGTGAACTTTAAGCCTAACTCAATCCCATAAAACTCGTTTGTAAGATAAGATTTGCATTCACTTGTATATTTTAAATTGTTCTTATCACTAGTCATTATGAAACTTTCAATAGATATTAATGAATAATTTGATAATAATCTTGATAACGAATGGAACAATAGATTAAACAAATAAATTTCACTAGAATAAATTATATCTCAAAATTATATACAATTTTAAGAAGTTGATTTTAATTACTAATTCAATCCCCAAAAACATATTTATAAGATGATAATTAACGTTTTTACGACATGAGACTTTCAATAGGAAAAATCCAACATGGCTACTTATACATGCGAATTTCGATGTTAATTAATCTCCACAATTTGGCAAAGCAATCTCTTTTACTGTTTAAAATTCATTTGGGGTGGAAATTTGACAAGACTGTTGTTCCACATGATGATATTTGTTCGCACTGTTGGTATTGATCGAAAAAGATTGCAAAAGCAAAAGGGTGAGTGTTCTTAAATGATGTCTAAGAGCTTTAATAAAGTTTTGGCGTGGGTTAGTCGGCCATCTTAGCATTATATGGTTGGGATGTGCAAAACTTTGAATAAACTTTATGGTGGAGTGGTATTAACTATATATAGTTGATGTCAAAAGAAATTAAGGGGTTGGGAAGCTCTTCACGTGCGATTGTGTGCTAAAATGAAAGCATATATGCAGCCCCTTGTGGGTCCTTATTGCACCAAAATACATTAAATCACATCAAAAGTATTTCAATGAAATTTTAGTACCATGCATTTATATATGATTGACAAGGTCAAATTTTAGAAAATTTTTGCACCCAGTTTCTTCTGTTAGGTCATCTCATAATGTACTGTCCCCTTGAAAGGAAACAACGTTTCTCAATGCTTTGTTCAATTAGAGTTCTTAGGTGGTTTAGAATCAGAGCTTTCCAATAAAAAAAAAAGGATTTTGAAGTATAGTAGTAAAGCTAAATGGCTTTTATCAGGCACAGGTTAGGAGTTAGCAGTTCACTTTGAAAAAGACTGCTTCAGAGTCAACTTAATTGATTTTGAACGAGTATGATTTGTTTGCTCTAATTTAGTTGAAATTGTATTATTATGATCATCATCTCAACCAACTAAATTAAAAAGAAAAAAAAAAAAAGAAACGTTGGTGTTTGTTGTTAGCAATTTTGAGGATTGAAAAGCCCACTACATATGTTTTGTTCTTTGATTACACCTGAAGCGTAAACATGTAAAAAATCTGAAAGTACTGATAAAAGGATTGAAAGTGAAAGTTGTTATTGTCAGGTTTTGGAACAGTGAATTATAGGAGGTTGGCTATAGGAAGAAGTTAATGGAGAGGCTTTTTTTCATTTGAAATTTGGCCATTATGATGATAAGTATTGAAGTGAGAAAACGAAAGAGATGGGAGTGAGCGTTACTAATCAGTGTCAACAGTGAAAGGTAGAATTGGAGACAAGGGAAAAAGATAAAGATAAAGAGAGGAGAGGGAAAAAGGAAAAATATATAATTATGATGTGATAGATAGAGTTCTTTATTCAAAGGGGGCTAACTTTATTTTGTTTTCTAGTAAACAAAGGTGTTTGAGGCAGTTTTGGTTCATGAATCTATGGTTATCATTCGTGTCCTCTCCAACACAATTTTCAATTTTCTCTGAAAATAACTTGACCTTGGATTGTTTTCTACGCCTTAATTAATCAGAGTATGCATGAGCTAAGCAACACGCAAGGGATGGCTTATTCCTGTACTGTTTTTTCAATGAAATACCTACATTTTCAAACACGGATTTCCTCCATTAATATTATTATACTATTTCTTCTCCTTTCAAATGAAAATATATTGCCTACTTATCACATCAATTTAAATTCACCAGTATGTTTATTTTTAGCCAAGGCCCTACAAATATATATCTTATTTATGAAGCCACTTCTTTTATAATATGGTCAGTGTTAGAGAGGTTCTGCAGACATCAGAAAGTTTGTTCTGCAACACTCAGATTTCTTTTCTTTCTTTTTTCTTCTTCAGCTGGTACATATAAATTAGTCCATACAAGCCCAAAGGAAAACTTGCAAGCAATAAAAATAGCGCAATACAGAATTTTGTCAAACTCTAAGGGTAGATATGCAAATATATATATATATATATATATATATATATATATATAATTGTTTTTATTTCTATAAAAATAAAGTGTTGTGTAAAGTTATGTTTTACAATTACTATGCGAGTGAAACTTCTGAGAAATGAGTAAAAACAAAAAGGATCAAGATTAAATCAAGCTAAATAGATTTGGGAAGTTTAAATGAAATGTTCGCAAGGATTCTTTGGAATAAGTCTTAATGTTCTAAAATGTCTTACCGATCTAAACATAAAAACAAATATATATAGAATGTGAAGGTTAAATACTATTCTTCTGAGATGATTTATGCAGTGTTTCTATAATGGAGGTCTAACATAATAGTATATCCAATTATGTAGTGTTTTTTAATCTTGTAAAAGAGTCAGGACATCCAAAATGTCCTTTTATATTTAATTAATTTTTTGTTACTCAAAAAAAAAATAGTCATTTTCTTAATGGTTACTGATATCAAACATGGAAAATGAGCATTCGGAAACGATTTTCACAAGTATTGAAGCTAGTTTATCCTTTTTGGAAGTATGTTAGTGATGCCCTTTATTCATTCATTAAAGTGTTGTATACATTTCAGCGGTGAGAATTAAATATGATAAAGATTTGTGTATTATTAATTGATACACACATGATGATAAGGAACATAATAACATAACTTTTGAAAGTTAATTATATGCGATTGTCGGTAAAAGGAAAACGTACGTGAGCCTATGCTAACATGAAAGTTATTGTGTATATAATATGTACATTTATTATATATATATATATATATATATATATATATATATATATATATATATATATATATATATATATATTTGTGTGATATGATTAGTGGTATGACCTATCTGAGACAGAAATGGGTTTGAATTTAGTAATGAGAGATAGCACAGATATGCAGTGCAGCTGATATCGGATTTGTACTACAAAAGTCTGCTTGATAAAGTGCAGACACGTAATGGATGCTCCAACAAAACATACCTGTTAACGTATCCGGCTCACAACACATGCATATGTATGTTCATGTTCCGGTCAAACTTTTCAGGATTCTAACCAAAATAACGAGGGTTGAATCAGAGTTTCTTTTTGTTTTTTAATGTATCTTAGGGCTGTTTATAGATTATAGAACAATACCATGCTTCTTAAACCTTCTTAAATTAGAATAATATCAAAAAACAAGTTCTCACAATGCAACACTTGTTACAACTTTTTAAATTAGAATAAGGTCTAACAACTAATGTTCCATTATTGATATCATTCAGAAGCTCACCATTTTATACAAAATGATGGTTTAGATCTCATAATGATTTGAGAATCTAGATTAATTGCACCCCTTTCTTACTATTTTATATGGATTAGACACATGAGGATTGTAGTGGTCTGGATATCGTAATGATTTAAGAATTTAAATCACATCACTTATTTATTTACCATTTTATGTAAATTAGAACTAAGTTGATTATGAACGTCTGAACATATTTAGAGATATATTAATATTGCTCACATAACAAAAAACAATTAAGAGGGCACAAAATTAAAAAGCCATGCAAAAAGTCAATTGAATATATTGTCTAAAATTGTATGGAGATGCAATTAATTCCGTTTATATTTTTATAAGAAATAGTTTAGTGACAAAAATAGAGTAGTGAGTTTGACCCATAACCTCATTTACACGCATCTATAGATCAACCAAGACTAAAATTGCATTGCTATCACTTCAACACATGATAAAATCACCCAAGACTATTACAAGCTCATACACCACCATGGATAAGTGTATTACCTCAACTAGTAAGACCAATAGGATTTTTATATTTTTTGAAACTTTTTTCACAAATTTTCAATAAAATCTTTTAAACATGAATTTTATATAATCTCTCTGTAAATTTTATAAAGTTTTAGGCAAAGCGACCTTGTAATGTGTGCCACAAATGAAACGTAATTTGCTTTGTTTTCTTCCTAAGAAAAGTGAATCATGAAAGAACCCAATTTGCTTAGCTTTTCTGATTAGAAGAAGGTAGACATGACGTAGATATATATAATTAAAAAAAAAAAGTGAGAATAATGGTAGCCATGGATAAAGTTTAAAATATATGGGAAAATTAGAAAAATGTGTAGGTAGGCATCACATTAGTTGAATCTTGAAAATTATTATCTGAGTGAGATAAATACAAAACGTGGTGTACGGGAACACATTTCTTTCAGGTACATTAATAGAATTCATAATCTATAAAAACTTCCACAGAAAATACCAAAGAAGACTTGGACTTTTCTAAACGAATTTAAAATGTCATATTCTTAATGCTATATGAAAAACAAAAGTTGAAAGCAATTTATATGGTCAAGAATTTGCAAACTTGGAGGAATAAGTACCCAATGCTCAACTAACCATTTCAAATCATTTTAATTTCCTTTCTGAATTCAGAGAGGTGAGCTAAAAAAATATGCTAACACCATATCTTCAGCTTCCATCATAATTTATATTATATTTTATATATATATATATATATATATATATATATATATATATATATTACAATTTTAATCATAATAAACAAATATTTTAAAATTCAATAATAAGAAATAAGAAAACACAATAAAAAAAATTGAAAGAAAGCACAATTGTTAATATTGAGAGATTCTACACATAGAATCTAATGCAAGATTTAGTGTACCGTTTAAGCTTATAAATGTGTCACCACATATAGAACTTAAAATAAGAAAATAACATAATATCATTTAAAGAAAACAAAATCATTAATAGGCAAATGCCCTATACTGTTTAACTAATTTCAATACAACTAGATGGTCCTTAGTAGACAATCTAATGTTCACTTCGATCATACAATTTAAATTGTTTGAATAAGCTATTTAGCAGATGGTCTACAACATATGATTTAGAACCTACCATCACAAATATAATATTAAGAAATTCTATATATATATATATATATATATATATATATATATATATATATATATATATATAACTACTTTGAATAAAAGTGTTTTTACAACCTTTTATTCAATCAGATATGCATCCAAAAACATATCTTAATTAATTGTCTCTCTAACCTTTTTCTATATTTTTTTTAATTTTTTTAATATTTAAAAAAATACTCATAGTTAAAATAACCTTTTTTTTATAATATGATTTGTTTATAATAAATCTAAAATAAAATTTATAATTTTAAAAATTAATTTATTGTAATTAAATTTAAAAATTAAAAAATATCTTACTGTAAAAATTTAAATGATATAAAATAAAAATTTATCTTGTACATGCTAAAACAGTAATATAATATAAAGATGATAAATTAAAAAGGCAACCACTTAAATTGAATTAATAACTCAACACACATATAACCCCAGGGTGTTGTTCCCTCCACCACCACACCTTTCTCCCTCCACCTCCCCTTTACTATTTTGTCCCTAACTAAAATTTTATTTTTAGGGTTATTTTTTAATTTTACCCATTCACAACCTATTTCACTAATAATCTATTTTAGTTCTCCGTACATGAGTAAAATACTTTTCTTTTATTTTAACATTATATTTCTTCATCTCTTTCTTTTGTCGCTGTGAGATACTACAAGTTGTAAAGGGTGGTGATGGAAAGAATTATCAAGCAGTCTCTCTCGTGGTGCAGTGTCGCTCTCGTGGTGCAGTGTGTGTTGCTTTCTCAAGGTGCGTATTCGAATAAACCTTCAAATAAAACCCTAAAATAAAAAACGTAACCTTTAAACGGAGGTGACATCATTCAACAGATGTCAAAATCCTTCAACGGATGTCAAAATCCTTCAACGGATGTCAAAATCCTTCAACGGATGTCAACATCCTTCAACGGATGTCAACATCCTTCAACGGATGTCAACATCCTTCAACGGATGTCAACATCCTTCAACGGATGTCAACATCCTTCAACGGATGTCAACATTCGTTTAAGGAAAAAACGGATGTCGACATCCGTTTTTTCCTTAAACGGATGTTGACATCCGTTTTTTCCTTAAACGGATGTTGACATCTGTTGAAGGATGTCAAAGGTTACATTTTTAATTTTAGGGTTTGTTTTATTAGTTTATTCTTTATTTTTGAAATATTTTAATAATTTAATTTAAATGTTTTGATTTATTATTTTTGAATATATTTTAATAATGTAAGGAAAACTAGGTTTGAAATAAATTAAAATAGTAAAAGTAAAAAATTTTAATTTAAGGATATAATTGGAATTAAAAAAAATTGGGGAGGTGGAGGGAGAAAGGTGTGGTGGTGGAGGGAGCAACACCCATAACCCCATTTTTTATACTTTGAATTTTATGGAATGTCATTTCTTCCTGCACCCATTTTTACTTTCTGCACTTCCTAAAGTTTAGACGTTCCCTTAGCCTAATGGAATTATATATATAAACCTTTTTTATTCTTCTTCCTTTAGGACTGCACTCCACTTCATGAAAAGAGGTATGATTTTATGTATGGTGGTGTAGAAAATTTTAAGTTGTGTTTGTTAAATCAGCTAATATTCAGTGGGGGCGAATTAATTTTTCAAAACTTTAATTTTTCTTCGTTTTCGGAAACAATTTTTACAATCTTGTTAACCAATTAACAAAGTATACTTGAGATACTGAGGATTGGAATTTTTCAAATTATAGAAATAACAAGAATAGAGAAAGAAAGATAAAGAAACCTACAAATTGATTAGTCAATTAATCTTATTACAAAAGTAATGTTCATTAGTCAAGATTAATTTAATCGAGTATAATTTTAATATAATTGATTAATGTGACAGTTTTAAGAGTTATAATAGTCATATATTTAAAAATGGTTTAATTAATGTCATAATTATTCCTAATTAATTATGCTGTAATTAAATTGATTTTAATAACAATCTAACTTAACTCATGTTACCATTTTCTTAGTGTTGAGAATCAACTTATGTAATAAACATCCATGCTTCTGCAGAGATGTTATAATATTGAAATGAATAAGTCATGGCATTACCCATGAAGCAATGGTAAGGATGTTTCATGCTTATTGTTATTCTAAACTACTGGAGGGGCTTGACTGATGCAAGATGGAGAGGCGAATGAGAAATTTTAAAACTTAGGAAGGTGCAGGAAGCAAAAATGGCCTTTATGGAATGATACACATTATATAATTTCTTCAGTTAGATTTGAAATTTCCAATTTTACCTTTTTAGATTTTAATTTTGTGTTTAAGAATGTACGTTCTAAAATATATAATGTGAGATACAATTTATTTTGGATTGTAAATTTCAAAATTATATTTTTAGTTGTGCATTTTAGAATAAAAAATAAAAAATGCACTCCAAATTATATAATTCAAAATATAAAATAAAATTGCATTTTAAATTACAAAATCTATAATATATTTTTCAACAGAAAAAATATGTCAGAGTGGTGGAGAGAGAACCTGGGGAGAAAACATGGGGAGAGGGGTGCTGGCTGGAGGAGAGGATAAAAGAGATGAAGGAATGAAAATAAAGATAAATTGGTAATTTCATAAGTGTATAGAGATATAGGGATGCAGGATGATATGTATGGAGGTGTAGGAAGTATATCATGTCAATCTTGGAGCCCAAAAGCTTATAACCTTCGTTTTTGTCTGATCCAAATCCAGTAGCACAATATATTTTCTATAATTTTTTATTATTTTCTGTAATTTTTTAAAACTAATTTTATAACCCAAAATCTTATAACCTTCGTTCTCCACTAATTTTTTAAAGTTTGTTTATTTTAACAATTTTTCAATAAATTAAAAAATGACTACTGTTTTACAAAATAAACTAACTCCAACGTGTAATTTACATTCACATTTTGTGATAGTATATGAAACATAAATTCCTCTACAAAAATTTTATTTATAACTATTATGTTAAATAACATATAAATATCTACATTAATATAAAACTTATTATAAAATCTAAGCACATCCCATATCATCCACCAGAAAAAACCCACCATAAAAAACATGAACTTCATTAGCTACTAAATCTTTATTAAACAATTAAAAAATGATAAAAATGATAAAAATAAAAAATAACTTTATTTGAGCATTAATTTTCTCATAATGTAAATCTAATGAAAATTGTGTGTATAGCAAAGTGCATATAGAAAAGAACAAAACTTTTGTCAATAATTGTGAAAGAAGTTTGTGTAAGAAGAATTTTGAAAAAGTCAATGGGTTATCCAATAGTGAAGGTTGTGTATCTGTTGTGAATGTGACAGTGAAAATGGAGAAAGATTCAGTGGCGATTGACCAAATATAGTGACCTTCCCACCAACCCCCATTGTTATGGGCTGCATCCTCACACAACTTCTTGTGGTCCTTCAGGCCCATAACTTCAACCTATAAAAAACAAAAACTATGCCATTTGCCTAATTATTTCCAACATTTCCATTTCATTAATTTTTCATCTTTCCGACATTTTTTATTTATTTCTCACTCTTTGTAATTAAATATGCGTGATAAAATTCATTTTATTGTAATTAATTATATTACAAACAAAATATATAAATAATTTTGTAAAAGAAAAAAAAATAACAAAAACAGTGTGTCACTAATTATTATAACCAAATTCAATTTTCAGAAAATGTATAGTTGATATCAAATTCGGTTTCCAGAATATGCTAGTGCTACAGTCAACTTAGGGCAACGTTATATTGGATTCAGAAAAATCTGAATTTGAATATCTTAAGCAAGCTTTTGATTAAGAAACTTAAGGATAAAAAGTCCCTTTTTCATGAAAAAATCAGTCATATGACCAAAAGATGAAACAAGAAGATCTGTTAAGGAATATAAAAATTTGCCACGTGTCAGTACAAAAAGACTTTTTATGTGTGAAGCAAGAACATGTTTGGATAATTTTATATTTTCTACAAAGATTTCTAGAAGAAGAGAAAAATTTAGAAATTGAAAATTTGTATCTTAGTTGGTAAGAGTTAGGTTGGTTTTTGCCTTAATATTTTTCGTTTGGGTCTCATTTAGCGATCAATAAGAAATTCTTCCACCTCGCTCAAAGGCTGAGTTTTGACTTTAAAAAGTCCTATTTGACTGTTCATAACACTAATTTTATTTCTTGATATTATAATTAATAATTAAAGGGTGATCTATATCCCATTTGAATAGTATCATAGTTCTTGAGGTGGTCAAAGAAAAACAACACTATATATATATATATAATATAAAAGTTTAACCGATAAATCGAAGAGTGATTTTCATATTTTGTAAAAGACACACTGATTAATAAACCATTGTAATTGAAATATAAATCTGTCATTAAATAATATTTATTGTATTAGCTATATATATCCCTATCAAATTATTACACAAGTATTTTGCATGTCATAGTATAAATCTAAAAGTCCAAATAATTTTCTTTACACAAATCCAAAAATGATCTCATGTTTTATGGGACTTGTATTTGTTACTGTTTCTTTGTATTACTATAAAGGGCAGAGTCCATTTTGTTAATGATATTTCACTGTATGACTTTAACTGGAAAAATATGTTTGACAAAAAACAAAGATATAAAGTGAGAAATTAAAAATACGTTCTTAATTAATTTAAAAGTAAATCATACATTAAATAATTAATTAAATTAAAATTAAAAGAAAAAAAGAGAGCCTATAGAGGATCATTTATTTCTCAAGTCATAGATAAAACAAATAAAAGTTTATACAATTAAAAAAATATTTAGGAATTTATTTTTATTATATATACTTTTCAAAAATTTCGATAAATATCAACTATAAAATAGTCTAATTCAACCCCAAAAAAATTCATCTTTATTATTTTTATTGGTTATCCATTATTTAATGTGTTCAATAAATATTATTATATAAGTAGATGTCAAAAATCTCAATATATTTTTGTTAATGCAGTTATATATATATATATATATATATATATATATATATATATATATATATATATATATATATATATATATATATATATATATATGTGTGTGTGTGTGTGTGTGTGTGTAGATCAATTACAAAGGTATCAATCTAAAATATATAAGAACCCTTCGAGCTTAAAGATCTTGAAAGAGAATATAATGTTCCAATATTGAAGAAAACTAAGAAATGAAACTAAAATAGTTTATTAGGAATAAATGACAAGTAGGTTTGTTTAATAATTTTAAATGTAATCAACACATTCATATCATTCATTAATTGGAATTCATAAATGAAGTTTATTTTATATTCTTTTTATAAATGAATCATTTCCCCCAGTCATTTTTAATTTCAAACGAGTCAAACCAACTTGAAAAAAACAGTTAAAACGTGAGTTGACCTAATAAGTGGATCATACATGTGCCAAAAAAAAAGCAAGTCGATCACATTGGTGTGAACACAGACACTGAATTATTTAGCAGAAGACATGAATTAACCTTTAGCATGTACTATATTATTGCTTCATAAGAACCACGAAGACGTATCCCACTTTAACACGTCTATGACCATTACCACCAACCAATCAAAACCTTCAAACAAGGAATTCCACAACATAGAGTGTGCATGTCCACCACTACAAATTTTACTCTAAGTTTTATATTCTATAGAAATGAGATTATCTTAAGGTTTTGAATTAGAATAAATGTCATTTTGTTTTATTAAATATGTTCTTAGTCAAAATTAGAATTAGTTTCTCTTCAAAATTTTGGTTAATTTAATCTTCAAACTTTAAAAATTATAAATTTAGTCATTTTAACTAAATTTTATTAAGTTTATTTGATATTTCAAACGTGTTTCATGATAATATTGAAGTTATTTATGTTGTTTGATATATTTTTACTTCAGTATTTACTAAGAAACGTATTTGAAATGTCAAATAAATTTGATAAAATTTTGTTAAAAGAACTAAATCAATGTATTTAACAAGTTGAGAGACTAAATTGAATCAAAATTTTAAAACTGACTAATTTAAATTTTCACTGAAAATTAATGAACCAAAAACATATTTAATACGTGAATTTGACTCAAGTTTCATTGTTTGAAAGATCTATGACATATATGGTCATGACTCATAGATAGGGATGATCATGATCATTTGTGCAGTGGCTATGGTGTCTCCCTGACTTTGCTTTGTGGAGATGTTAAGAATGATGATCTAGCAATGTAATGTACATAACTTGCCAATCATATAAAATGCACAAGTGATCCAAGATGAAAAAGTCAAACGAGAAATAGCAAAAGATTAAAGAAGAAAAGTTAAAGCTGTTGCTGCAATTCTATCTTTTAAGTAGAAGATCAATGCTTTTGCAAACACAATGATGCACCATCATGCTTCTGTTCATTCTTAGTGTAAAGTTGCATTGCACTCACCTAAAACTGATTTTACACATTTACCTTGTTGTTAGTGAATATATCTTTCTTCTTCTTCATATGCTTTTACATATGTATCTTTTTACAACAAATAATTATGTTTAGGGTTTAATAAAAAAAAGTACATTGTGTAACATTTTAAAAAGTATGTTTAACATAAGTATACTGTCTAGATCATTTGTTAAATTGAAACAGTTTTTATGTTAATTAATGCATATCTGATCAATCATTAATAGTTTTCTTTTTCTTCTTTTTCACTTCCTTTGTCTACCCTAACTTTAGTTTTAAAAAATTGCAATTAACTACTTTGTCAGTTTCTAGTTAAATACATTAGTAATTTTCTCTTTCATAAATTAGTCAATTTTTGTATTTTACAACAGATAAAAATCATACATTTACTGAAAAAAAAAAGTGGTTACTTTAATAAATCGCTTCCATAAATACCATATTTATTATTGTTTTTAGTTTGTGTAAAAAAGAATAAATTATAATAATCATTTTATACGAAAGTAGTATTTTATTTTTTTTAGAAAAAAAAAAACATTTGTACGTAAAAACTAGCAAAAGAAATCCTAATAAAATAGTTACGAGCTCTAGAGTCAATTTTGTGTGGAAAGAGAATATTCTTTTATTTTTGTTCCACATTAAATACAAATATGAAGTTAAATTAAAATAAATAAAAAAGTGTAATTTTTAAACAAATCATGAGTATCATCTTCAACTTTAAAAGTATACATAGACAGGAAAAAAAAACATCTTTAAAAAACGAGAAAGTTAGCAATATTTTTTTGTAATTATATCCAATCGAGTGTTCCTTGTTCTTTTTCTTCTTTGCTGTTCACAGTTTATTCAGAAATTGTCAACGATGCTGATGCATGTATGATTCTGGAACAGAAAAGTAGATTACGTTTTAAAGTACGATTCATTTAGGTTTTGGACTCTGAACCTTAAATATTATAGTTGGTCTATGAAACGAAGCCGAAAGAAGATACAATAATAATATAATAAAAGCATGCAGACTTTATAGTTTACGCACATCAATATTTTAATCACCTTCTGTTCACACTTCATCAAATTAGGGTTCTTAAAACAACATAAATAATCCTTATGGATAGCCAATTGTAATAACCGATAAGGATGAAAATCTTCTGATAATGAAATTGATTATTATTGCATGCATAGATTTTTTTTCCCGTAATTATGATCCCGTATCATCGTAAAGATTTTCTTTTGAAATCATCATATATTTGTCATCTTAATTTGTGGATTACATCATGTCCAAGGTTTTTTTCTTTTTTCTAAGAAAACCAAACCATTAACGTAGGTCCTAGGAATGGCAAGGACTTAAATTCAAGGATTATATATAAACAGATTAGTTTGTTTTTTAATTTATAGTATTTATTTAACTACAAAAGGTTATATTTTCTTTCCTTTAATATGGGAGTTTTAATGCAAGTGTAAATTAAAAGTTAAGAATTTAGATCCATGATTTTGGGATATTTCAATTTTCCATTCTCTTCATTCTTGATGACATTCAACCATCGGATATGTATGTACCAAGAATGGTCAATCATTATTGCAGTGGCTTTTTCGTGACTTATGAAATAAAATAAAAAATTATATGTGTTACGTCACAATGTACAGTACTTAAATAAATTATACTATTAAAAAATTGTAAATACAGTATATTTGACGAACTCTTAATTAAGCAGGTCAACGTAGAGGTAGCTAGGGTGAGGTAATCCTCAGATTCATAGTTTTGTTCCATAAAAATTGTATATTTTGCTATTAAAATTATTGAAGAACTATATTATAAAAAAAAAAACTTCGCATTGCGAGAATTGAATTTGTTAGTGTAACATTCCAAAATACAGTAATCACCATATAATATAATTAATTACATTTAACAGTAAAACAATGCAGTCTTTACACTAAAATTAGAGTTCATAAACCAAAAGGCTAAATACAGAATTCCATACAGTAATTCAGAAATAATTAGAAGTTCGGGACGAACAGTTTTACAAAGACAAATAACCGAACGTTCAAAAACTACAAAGATAACATCTAAAATTAAACGAACGCTCTAGGGCTCGGCTTTGACTTCCATGTCTACCAGGTTTTCTTCTTCAATAACGTCTTCTAGCAATGCCTCTCCTTCTGCTCACACCCACACGGATGATCATTCCAATGACAGGACGGACGTACAAGGACGATAGACAACACAATGAAAAACGAAGGGTAAACTTATGTAATTTAATTCATACATCAACATTTAAATTAAACATTCCAAACAACACACAAGCATATAGTTCAACATGTATAATCATACTAAATCTATCACTAGACGGACCGTCCGGACTGTATGAATCTGTGTAGCTATAGGCGTTCTTGCACCCGAGTGATGTAGTAACTGGGATACACTCAACAGCTGCCACTCGAGGTTAGCCCTATCCAAAGTACCCTAAGGACTAGGACCTCCTGCCGTTCCCACACATGACTTACCCCCTCTACGTGAGGACGAGTACTCACGGAACATCAGGATGAACTGCCAACATTAGCATAACCACAGTCATACTTTACCAATCCCAATATTCAATACATGAGTCGTTCCTCCCCGGAACGCTCGTTCAAATTCCATAATCGTATATTCATTCCATATAATGTTCACCCTTTATAATCCTTTACTTTATTATTATTATACTCATTAGTTACCTGGACATAAAATAACGAACGTCCAGCCCCCTGAAGGACGAGGACGAACGATAAGAATTTTACCAATGATTTTCCTGTTCAGAATAGAATAAGACTAAGAGAAGTACTTGTAGATAAAAGGGACCGAATAAACTAAGGAAATCTGTGACGAACGTTAATTTCCACGTGAGTCAGTTAAATGAACTAACTCGTTTGAGCTCACACTGGTACTTAAAGAATAATTCCATTATGGAGATTTTAGATCGGATCCAATGTAAGGAGAAGAACCAAGAATGTTGAGAGCTATCTTTGGAGTAATTCACATACGGAAATCCGATGCCAGTAAATGACCGAACATGGGTAAAAGAGAAATATTATTATAGTTGAACGAACGTTATTTTATCAAGGTTGATTATACGATAGTACGAGCACTTGGTATAAGACCGAGCACTACTTAGGACGGACGCTAGGTATAGGACCGAGCGCTATTTATTACGAACGCTAGGTGTAAGACCGAGCGTTACTTATTACGAACGCTAGGTATAAGACCGAGCGCTACTTATTCTAAAGTACAAGGGTATAAAGATATTATTATTTTATTTCAGATACTCAGATACCACTAGTCTGAGCCGAACGCTCAAACATGGCATTTCACATAAGGACGCTCGTTCTCAACCAGAGTTCTTTCCGAATGAAAGAATTTCATTTTAAACTGTTTACTAGAAAACCGAACGGTAGAGGACCGTTCGATTACAAACGTACATTATCATAGTGGGAATTTCATATTTCAAATTTTCATCTATTTCTAACTCAGGATTCAATATATCGGTTCATACTTTATAAATTCATATCGAATATCGATTTACATACTTTAGAATTCACATTATTCATTCATACTTCAAAGTGATAAATCATATTCACATTCTTAAATATCAAACATCATCATACAGGTCAACCAACATACACCATATTCGTTCAATCAAACAGCGATCGTTCACACAAAACACAAAATATGAATTAAATCAAATAAGCTTCCCTTACCCGGATTCGTGACTGAAACGTTCTATATGCAAGGTTTTGGTTCGTCCGCTTACAGCTTTCTATCCACACGATCACTTAACAATTCCAACTTAATCTAAACACATGAAAATCGAAATACTTAGACTATACCCTTGCATGCAGCCAAAACTTGGTTTTGCATGAAACCTAAGAACGAACTGCTAAGGGAAGAAACTTACCAGCTTCAGATTCTGAAACTGTTCGGTCCAAATTGAAACTCACGACCCAGGGAACGATCCTACGGTTTCTGAATGTTGATCGGAGAAAAGAGTAGTGAGTTACAGTAGAGAGAAGATGGAAGCTTTCTAGAGAGAAGGATGAGAAAATGAAAGGTCAGGTTTTAGGAGGAAGAAGGGTGCTTGCAGAGAGTGGGAAGAAGTGTTTCAGAAAAATCATTTTTCTTTCCCAGGCAAAACGAACGCGCACTCTCATAATGACACCTGTCTTCCACTACTGATTTTCGAACGTTCCATTCTTGACACCTGGCGTCAGTGTGTAGAGTTTGGGAGTGCGTTTTAAATGGTCTGAGCAGGGTTTTAGTTCATTAATTTTGATTTGACAGGTGGATTACGGTGTTCATTTTCCAAGGTCTTACAGTTAGGCTTTGTTAATTTTTTAAGATCGATTTGATTGGGAGTGGAGTTATTGCTTTTAAGGGAAATTGAAGAAATTTAAAAGGAAAGTTTATAAATGATTTAATCATTTGATAGTTGAAAAAAAAAGTTGTTTTTATATATTAAATTATAAATTGATGTGTTAAATTATAAAATTGACATAATAATTAATTAGTAATGGATTAAATAATATTATGGTATGATTAAAATTTATTATTAAATTTCTGAATTATATATTATATTAAAATAAAATATGTATACCTAAATCGTTGTTAAACTAAAATTATTGTGCATTATAAATCTCAGTACAAAATAAATACAAAATGAAATTAATGTTAAAATTTGTCAACACAAACACACGTACATATAAACAACTTAAAACATAGAGGAATATAAAAAAATATTAATCATATAAAATTAGAAAAAAAATTATATTAAATTTAAAATATTGTGAACAAATGTAATATATATATATATATATATATATATATATATATATATATATATATATATATATATATATATATATATATATATATATATATATATATATATATATGGGTTTGCTAACGCGCGTACGCCTGTTTTTCAGTTGGTACATTTTAGCAATGTGTACCAGGTTTTAGTAGACAAAAATATCCTTATATACCATGATTCTAAGTTTTAAGGTTAAGGGTATTTTAATAATTTTCATTCTCAAAACTAAAAAAAAAAAAAAAAACCCCCAATCCCTTATTCACCTCTCTCATTCCTATCAACCCTTTCTCTTTCATCTTTCTCACTCCAATCTTTTCTCTGTCATCCCCACTGTAATCCCAATTGAAAAAAATCAGAAACACCCTACTGTAGCTCCAATTGAAAAAATCAGAAACACTTGATGTTAAACAATCTTACAAAAAAATGATTTTATAATGAGTTTTGATCTTATAATTTTTGTCTCATCTAATTTTATCCAATTTTCACAAACATAAAGGAATTGGTAATTGACCTGGAAAAAATCAGAAATACTTGTTGTTAAACAATTTATTACAAAAAATGATTTTATAATGAGTTTTTATTTTATAATTTTTGTCTTATCTAATTTTATCTAATTTTCACAAACATAATGACATAAGAGGAATTGGTAATTGGCCTGGAAAAAATCAGAAACACTCGTTGTTAAACAATTTCTTACAAAAAATGACTTTATAATGAGTTTTCATTTTATAATTTTTGTCGTATATAATTTTATCTAATATTCACAAGCATAATGACATCCGAAAAAATTGGTAATTGGCCTGGAGGGTTTTTTTAGAGATGATGATTCAACATATGCAAATGATGAAATTAGAGAAATTAGTGAAGATGGTGAAATTAAAGAGATCTTGAATGGCCTGAAGGTGAATATGTCAATGACTCAACTCTTTACCAAGACAAATTGTTTAAAGGCAAGTGTTTCTGATTTTTTCAATTGGGGTTACAGTAGGGATGACAGAGAAAATGTTGGAGTGAGAGAGATGAAAGAGAAAAGATTGAGATGAATGAGAGAGGTGAGTAAGGGTTTGGGGGTTTCTTTTTTTTTTTTTTAAGTTTTGAGAATGAAAATTATTAAAATACCCTTAACCTTAAAACTTAGAATCCATGATATATAAGGGTATTTTTGTCTACTAAAATCCGGTACACATTGCTAAAATGTACCAACTGAAAAACAGGCGTACGCGCGTTAGTAAACCCCATATATATATATATATATATATATATATATATATATATATATATATATATATATATATATATATATATATATATATATATATATATATATAGGTTTGCTATATAACCTTTTAAAGTGTACTATATTTTAATTGAAAAAAATTCCTTTTCATAAAAAGGCATACTTTAAACTTAGAAATATTTTAATAATTTTTTTTAATTTAAAATATAAAAAAATAAAAATTATTCAAATACTTTTAGTTTTAAAATTTAAAATTCTCTTTTGTCAACTAAAATTTGATATAACTTAACAAGCTTTTATATATATATATATATATATATATATATATATATATATATATGGATAAAATATAAATGAGATGTAATCCACAAATTTAGAGCAATATGAATTTAAGGTTAAAATTTTTAAACAAAAATAAATGCAAATGTTGTTATCAACGTAGACATTGACACTGTGATAACTAATTATTACTGCATATCTACGAATTTTTTTTGTTTGAACAATGCATTGGAGTATGTTTTTTTTTATTAAATTATAAAACTGGTATAACAATTTATTATTTAGGTGTAGTAAAACAATATTATTATATGGCGAAAATTTATAATTAAACTTTTGAGTTGAGTCATCAACATTACTTATAAAGATTGTAGTTATCAAAAGAATTAATGTTTAAATTGGTCACTAATATTAATCAATAACCTATTTATGTTATTATTAATAAAAATATCACTATAAGAAATCATTAAATAACAACCAGTTTTAAAAATTAAAAATAATTATTTAATATGTAATTAATTTAGATATCAAACTATAAAGTATTGATATCTAACATAGTTTGGATTATAAATGAAAGTTATAATTGATCTGTGAGATAGAGTTTAAAGTGGCATTTAACATTAACCAATGTTTTAGCTACAAAATAATTAATATAAAAATCAGTATTTAAAATTATAAACCGTATTTATATTATATATATAATACTCAAATTTATTTATCAGATCTATGAAAAATTATCAAATCAACAATTCTGATATCTAAAATTAGTTTCTAATTTAACAAATTCAAGGAAGAAGAAAAAAAAACTCATGGTAATGGTAAGACAATACAAAACACAATATTAATTTTAGTAAAAGACAATTTATAAGTATAATTTTTTTGATATGTAATGTCCCACGAATCTCTCCAATATCTCCAATAGATAGCACATGTGATCATAAGACTTGTGGTTGAAACCGTGCAAGAACACAAACCTTTTTTGGAACATGATTGATTCAGGTCTCATCTGGAGCAGGAATATATATAATACATAAATATGCAAATTGCTTCCACTTTGTTGGGAGATTTAAGAGAAAGTGTTGTTGTTTATAAAGAGGAATACTTACCACATATTAAGCTTGAAAGTGCCAAATTCACTTGTCTTGTCATACCACATACTGCATTATTTCTACTATTAACATCTGCTCTCTCCCTTATCCACTTCATTCCCATAATCACACACATGTCTAATTCTTCTTTCATGCTTATCACCATTCTCACTTTTATTCCCTTTCAAACTTTCTCTTATCTTCCATCTTTATTATTACTACAAAAAACTCTTTTTATATATATCAGTAAATGCCTCCAAATTTTTTTAAAGAGATCACTGGAAAGCTTTTTTTTTTTTTCACTCAAGGTATGTTTAGCTTGAACCTCATCTGTACTGTACTAAGTGGCTGTTGTAAGGTTTAATCGTGTTTAGTTATGTAATAATAATTTATGATTAGATAATAGTAAAAAACTATATTATATTAATAATAAACACTTAATATGTACGACAAACCTTATAAGTGCTGTCAAGTTAGATTTCTTATGCACTTTCTGTTTTATAAATTAAGTTTGTATGTATAAATAAATAAATAAATAGTGCTTATTCATCACAAACAATTGTAAGGAGAAGTTAGAGGAATAATTAGTAATTGAACATAATATAGAATTCGGACACAATATAAATTATGAGAATTTACTGTCTCCGTTGTTTATGCCTGCTGCAAAATTATTTTTCTACAAAAATTGAGAACGAAAAAATCTATCGAAATTAGTTAGGTAAAAAAAAGTACAGTTAAAAAAAGTAATATAATTATTTATTACACTAAATGACAATCACCAAAACATATGTGTAAAAAAAAGTTATAAAAATAATTTACTCTTTCTTGATTATTATAATTTCTCTTTTAATTTTTCATTACAATGAGTAGGTTGTTTTAGATATTGAAAACTAAAAAGTTGGTTAGTGAAGGGAATGGTACGAAACAAAAATAGGCACACATTTTTTTAACGTCTAATATTTAATATCTCAAAACAAAAGGTTAACCTAAAAAATAAAACATCGGTGATATTTTTGTAAATAAAATGACTAATTAGACATGAAATTTCTCAATGCTTGATGTCATACACCATTTCAATGTCTGTTTAAGGAATTTTCGACGTCATATATGATGTCAGACTCTTTTTGTGGAGCTTAGCTTGTTAAGCTGCTAAACTTGAGTTGTTATAACTCAAACTATCAAGTTATTCACAATTAAACCATATGATATCGGATATCCACAAAATTGATGTCTAAAGTTTTATAGACATTGGTCGGTTCTAGAAATTGATGTCGACTTGTGTTTGAATCATGAAAATTTGAGTCAGAAAGATGTTTCTCTGTACATACTAGACGTTGGATAGTTAGAAGGTCAACATCATACCACTTTATACATCAAATGGTTAACAGGTCAGCGTTTAACTATGTTTAAGTCATTAAAAATGCAACGTCAAAGTCATTTTTTAGTCAAATTAGACGTCGGACGATTAGGACATCCGACGTCTTTATATATAGATATGATGTTGGTCTCCTAGATAGTTTGACGTCTAAATCATTAAAAAACTAGTGCAAGGGGCAATATTTTGCTTCTACTGTTTTTGCACTCTCTCTATTCTTAGGACTTCAAACAATTTCGATGATAAGTGTGATCACTATCAAATGTTATTTTTGTTTCATTTAACACAAATGCACATTGATTAGATGTTTTGAGTATGATTTATTTTATTTTGATCTATTGTTTTAGTGCACGATCACTATTTTCAACAACAGTGCTCTTTCCCTCACTGGTGATGACTCTTCCACTCGACAACGAAACCACCCTTAAATATATACATTTAGTTTTGTTTTTGGTTATGAATATACATTGCACTTTGTTTATAAATTGGTTGTTGGATTTCATTTTAGTGTTTTCCTTTGCATAATTTTTGGATACCATGATTTAGTAAAAGAAAATTAGAAGTTTGATTTGTCTTCATTGGTTATATTTTGTCTTCATCATTAGTGTTTTTATGTTAGACAATTTTTTAGTGTTTTGTTTTTGGTATTTTATTTTGTATTAAATTTTTAAAAATATTTGTAGTATGAAATGATAGTTAAACATTTAGTGAAACTTAGTTCTCATTTGATATTTAGTATAAATATTAAATTTTTAATCATTTATATTAAATCTCAAATTGTTCTATCAAACAATTTGGAATTTATTTTATATAATTTGTTATAATGTGTACATTAAATTTTATGGACAAATTTGATAAAATTTTGGTTAAGATAATTTTATGTTGTTCTTCATATGCATACTTGACTGTGGTCATAAGTTTTCACTTTCATTTCATGTATTTTGGAAACCAATACAAAATGCTATTGAAATTTTACCAAATTTATAATATTAGATTTCTTTGTATACATGTTAGCAAATAATGACAAATACTTTTTCGAAATGAGTAGGGTAATGTTATAAGAGTTAAAAACATTGATATTGATGAAAGTTGTTACGAACATAGTATAGATTGAAGTTGACGTCTCATAAGTGAAAAGTATGAAAATGGATTTATGGGTTCTTACAATATGTTAAAAAACATTATTAATGGAACATACTTTTATCCTTATGTTCGTTGTCTTAATCAAATATGTCAAGACTTAGGCAACACATGTGATCATCTATTCATTTTTTTTGTATAATAAGGAGTTATACAATTTAAACTTTGTATGAAAAAGTATTATACAAGCCTATACGTCACTTGAAATATAATGAGTGATCATTTAAAGGACATGAAATGTGATGTTGGTGAAGAAAATTTTAGAATGGAATGTTTGTAAAGAAAATTTTGCAAGAACTGGTTTATATAATTATCTTAAGTTCATATTATTAGTTGTTATTATATTAATATTAAATATTTTATTGCTACATTTTATAAATTCTAAAAACATAAGTTAATAATTATAATAGTTATTATTTAAATTATAAAATAATTAAATAACAAATTATAAACCATAAATTTAACACAAAATATAATACAATTTTCAACATTATCTAACATTTTATATTTAAGTATTTAATTTTAAGTTATCTCAATTTGTTATAACATGGGGCGAATGAGTCAAGTTATGTTAGTGAGACTCAAATTGCTATACTATTAAAAAAAGTTACATTTTATTACTAATTATAGATTTTGACCTAATTATATATATTTGATTTAACATTAGTATATATAATATATTTAAATGAAATGTGTAAAATATTGTATAACAAATCATTCAACTGATAAAAATAAAAAGAATATTGAACTTAAAATTAAAATTTTAAATTTGCCTCTAGACCTGAACTCTGATAATTATCAAGTTTATCACTTGTGATTTAGGTATAATATTCAAGCTCAACTATTGAATACGTTTACCATTAAACACATCTCAAGTGCATTAATTAATTATAATTAATTTAAAGTTCAGCTAAAATTATTTGAAAAATGGTATTTAAATTGGTATTTATGTTTATTTATTTCCATAAGAATCTTAAGTTTTCTTAAGAATACATAGGTATAGGTAGAGGTTTCTTTTTTCGAATACATGCATTGACCTTTCTCAGAATGTTTCTTGTTTGATATAGTTACGAGTACTAACAAAATCATTTCAACTAAAGTCTTTTTGAGTATTCTATATCATTGAGAGGGAAAAAAACTTTACATTTTTCAATATAGCAACCTTGCAATTGGTTATGTTCTTAACTTTCTTTAATCTAATACGAGCAAAATTTGAAGAGTATATAAATATGGTGAGAGAAACTTATGTGCAAATGTTTACATGTCATAACGAAACAGCCATTTGGAACATTGAAAGGTAAAGAACAAGAAACTAAAATCATGTCATACACGTAAAAATGTTTTTTTGTTGGAATATATAAATTATTGAAGAAAGGCTATTAACATAGGCACTAAAATCACATAAGCCAAATCACATGTAACTTCAAGCTTAAAAGTGAAAATGTCTTTTAAATGATGGGTTGGGTTAGACAGGAGGCAAAGAGAGATAATAATAATAATCATAATACTATTCTATTCTTAATCACACTATCTAAGGTCCTCCTCAAAAATCATATCCAATGTCACCAACTCATAATATCTTTGCTAACGGTATTATCTCTGCAATTATTGTCTCCATATTATTTTTGGACTATATAAAATTCCACAATTTTCTTTCTTTTCTTTCTATTTCTTGACTTTCCTTGCAAAAGGGGATTTTCTTTTCTCTATAACAATGCTCATAATCAACTTTCCTTTTTCTCTTCCTTTTAATTTTCTCTTTTTACACTATGATGTTGTTGGTAGTTGAATGTAATAGGGGGAAAACCCAATCATGGTACTATACATGTTTATGTTTGGGACATTGTGATGAATGTCGATAAAAGCAATAAATTTGTCTCTTGATTTTAATTAATTAATAAAAATAGGAAAATTGAGTGAGGGAAGAATTGAGATGTATGTATAAGATGTATTGGAAGGGTATTTTGTACTAAAAGAAAAGGGCTTAGAAGGAAATTTGGTTGGCATAAGGGCATAGTCAAGATTCTCATGCTTATTTGTGACAATTTGTAGTTTATCCCTTTCCATGGAATCATGATTCTCACTAAAATGATTTGAGAGGGCTTTTGTGAGTTTGTATGGTGGAGTGGATCACACAAAGCCACCCACAATAAAAAGGCTCTTCCTTATCCTCCATTTTCCACACCCTTGTGGGAATAATAATCCTTGCCAAATCCTACCCAAAGATCTTTTTCTCTCTTTTTGTCTTTCTTTACCCTTTCCCTTCCTTCTCAATGGACACACAAATGGAAGAAATTTTGACTTATGGATACCCTCCCAAGGACACTGCCCCATTTCCTTTCCCTTCTACCTTTTCTAGGCCCCCTTCACCCATTATCTTCCATTCTTCATCATTTTGTACTGCATACACAATCATATCCAGGTTCCTATGACTTTTTCAAACAAGATCAATTTCAGTATATGTATGCTATGCGTAGTTTTTTCAGACAAATTATACCACCATCTTCACTTACATCGAATAAACTATGCATCCAAACAAGAAAGAGAAAATGGCATTTGTTGAATGTAGCTTTGCCTGAAATACGGAGAAAGGGTATGTGCTATCCCTTTCTACTTTACAAGAAAATGACCATACGGATTAACCTTTTAGATTAATGCATATAATACTCGCATGTGGTTTCCAAAGGGTGCTAATCTGTCACTAATTAACTAGGATATGTGCCCTTATCACAACCCTAAAGGGCAATGTTTTTGACATAACAGTGATGATAGTTTGAAGCGGCAAAACAAGTCAAAAGCCTCTCTTCGTTGGGTATTGCTAATTGATTGCTACATGTGTGCTGATTCAAAACCAAAACTATGACCAAAATCTGCATTCCCACCTTTTCATGGAATGGGTACACACTACCTTTGGCAAAACCTACTGTGCTACTATCTCATAGGGTTGCTTGTCCCCTGATTCCTTAATGCCCTACATTAATTAAGCGTTATGTCATTAAGTCAGATTAAGAACCATCTAACTAATCTAACTCATCACCTTTTTCTTTTCCTAGGTTTCTCATCAGATAATACATCACCATAGTAAGGCCAAATAGCTTTCTTTTTTTCACTTTTTCTAACATCTTGGACCAGATATTTTTCTCCCTCGTAAATAAACAAAAAATATATTACCAGTAAGTAAACCAATATTACACTATATATATATATATATATATATATATATATATATATATATATATATATATATATATATATATATACTTCAACCATAAATAATTACGACCAACAAGTTTATTAAGTTTTATGATAATTATGTGTATATTGTTACTCGATAATGCATGACTATTAAACTTTTTCAAAATTTATTTTTATAATTTGCTTTATACAATATCATATTACATTATATACGAATTTAATTTTAATTAAAAATCGATGACATTTGCTATATATAATATCATGATTTCCTGTGGTAAACTACATAAAGATATGGACAAAGTCGCATCGTCCCGTCCAATGTTTTGGTAAGGATAAAACTTTAGGAAAGTCACCTCCCACTTTTTACGTTTGTTTCTTTTTCTTTTCTCCATTGCATGTTTCATATTTGTTTTCTACTTCATTAAAATATAAAAACTTTAATTAAAAAAGGATATAAACAGCGTAAAATTGTCCTTGCATAGATTCTCATACGAAACTATTACTAACTTTTACAGTGGTTGTTGTTTTATTACAATTTACATCCGAAGCAAATTTTTTAATTTATTAATTATTATACTTTTTAAGTTTCACGTTAATGTGAAATACTCATTAGTTTTTTTCATTTTTATTATTCGCAGACAATTTTGACTGATTTTTATTTTAAATCTTTCGTCTCTAATTATAAAACTCAAATTCAAGAACGATAAATTTAGTATCTTGGAGCAGTAAAAGAATTTTACACTGATAATATATTATAATTAAATTCTTCACTGACATGATTGCTACTTGACATAACACTGTTTTCGTAGGACTAACACGCATTAACTGATAACAAATATGATAAAGAAATGTCCAACAGTATGCATATATATAAATTATTGGTTGTAGAAAGAGTTTAATATGTTATAATAATTTGGATGAGATGAAATTATTAGGTTATAGTTGTTTGAGTAAACCTTACTCCATGAATTATGAAAAGGCATTGGCAGAGAGAGATAGCATGAAAGTGGAAGAACAGTCAACGTTGGAGGAGTGAGAAAAGATTGAATATGATTATCAAAGTTGCAGAGGACAGACATAAGAATAGGAATCTTTTTACTCGTTTCCCCACAAAAATTACTATACCCTACTGTTAGGTGAAATAATAAAAGTAACACAACACAATCCCAGAAACAAACCACATCAACAAACGCACACTCATGTGTCTTGCTCCTGTCTCCAACTACTGCTCCATTTCATTTTATATACTTTCTTCTTTCTTCATCTCTCAAACAACACACACCACTCACTCACTGTCGTACCAATCATACTCTCATTCTTTTCCTTCTCAAATTAGATCACCACACTTTTATTCAAATAACATATACAATTATTCATTACATGTTTGAAACCCTAAGTCCATACTATATGTTCTACGAAATGGACTGTATGATCACAAATAATGCATTATTATTCGTTGGATAATTTGAGTAAGATAGAACTAAACGTTTAATAAAATAGATTTGTTTTGTCTTTTTTAATTTATTAAGTCGAGATGTGATGTTGTTTGTAGAACTATGATTCATCCAACAAGTTTACTAAATTACACAGTGACAAAGATGCATCTTTTCAAAGGTTTCATTTAAATTTTAAATATATTTTTATTTGAAAAATATAGGGTTAGGACCATATTAGACTGGGAGGCCTAATCATTAGATTCATAATCGTAGGTTACTACTAATTAATTCTAATCTCTATAAACATTGTGATAATAATATATAACTACATGTAGTATGAGCTTCACAGTTCGTGGTAGCTGTAAATGAATATAGAATGGGAGGAGTAAAACGATGAATACATCACAAGATGCACGATTTCCAATGAAAGATTATTATTAATTAAACATCTTAATTAAGAAAAGATACTTTACACATTAATTACATTATTATTTTAATAATAAAGCTGGGCAGGTAGGGACAGTGACTGGAGTGTCAGCCAACCAGAGTGATGCACGAGAATAGAAAAGGAATGGAATGCAGAAGGCAAATTATAGAAAGGAGAAAAATTATGGGGCATTTTAGTTTTTTATATTGTTGGATTTGATTAAATAATGTGAGTTTGTTCTGTTCTATAAAGACATAAAAAACCTAGAACAGAAACAAAATTAAGAAAAAGTAACCACTGAGGCATTAACATGTGCTACTACTATAATAGTTTGAAATTCCAAATGCTACCCTAAGCTATATGAATGAATATTTATTTCATCAGGATGTTAGGTTTATAGGTGTATCATGCAAATATACTCACTTCAACCTGATCAATGCACACATGTTTTTATACAAAATATACTACCATTTTGTCCTTTCGAAAAAAGAAACTACAACCACCCACTTACAAATATAGATATAAAAAAAGTTCAACTTCTTTTTTCAGTTTTTGAGGTTGTTTTATGTGTTTTTTTGCTATTGTTTTTCTGATATTTTTCAACATATATTAATTTCAATATTGTAATTTTTTTTTAAATTTTAATATTGTAATGTTTTGTTATAAACATGAAGAATATTCCCATTTGGTAAGAGAAGAAAGAAAGCACACTGATGTTGGGTAATTTGATAGACTTGGACTACTTACGTGGAATGATTGTCGATGTGAGTTTAGTGGTGGATTTGAATGGGGGACATGAGAATAGGGATGAAAAATGTGGATAAGGGTTTGTTTGTTTATTTAATTAAGGAACAAAATGGAAAAAAGATTGACATTTTTAGAAATAACAAAATTCAAGTTAGTGGAAAACTGTTTACTAGTACATAATTTACCTTGTTGGATTAAGTTCAAAGTACTTAGTGACATTCCAAAATTCTATTACATTTAAATTACTTTATACTTTAATTAAAGAAACTTAATTTTAATATCTAATATTTATTCGAGTCTCACCTTTTCTGATCAAAATGTAAAAAGAATAAGATAAAACAATGTAAATTAATGCTTAAAAATATTATGAAAAATAAAAATATTAAAATTTTAGAAAAATTATTGAAAGTTAATGAATTTAATTATAATCATAAATAATCAAACTTGTTAATTTGAAAATTCTTATAAATTTTTTATATATAAAATGGTTACAAATATAATCTATTACAGTGTTGATGGTTGAATTTAGAAATTAAATACAATATATTTAATTATTTCATTACTTTATTTATTATTGGTAAAACTTGCATTTATATAACTATTCAGTTTATGATAAGTAAATGATATAAATTAATAGATTAACCGTGTCACTTGAGTAAACGAAAACAATCGATTGTGATATTCTAAAACATTTTTTAAACCAGTTTTAACTTCTTTTTTTAAGATTCTCTCAAAGATAATAAAGAGAGTAATATCATGCATATAAACTCAGAAGAAGAAAAGAAACACTGACATGACTCACGCACATTCATACATGAAAGCTAAAAGACATACTTTTATGTATAAAAGCAAAAATGTAACGTACCAACATTGGATTTGTTATATATTCAATAATACAAACAAGTTAACTTAAATAAATTATATATGATAATACTTATAATAACAATATATATATATACACACAATTTCATATTATTATGAGATATATTACATTGAATCAAAAGTGTAATAAGTATTGAGAAAAATTAATAAAAACGCAACAAAACCTCTTAGTCTTTGTTTCAGCTTCATCTAGCACCTACTCAAAGATATCTTCTTTAACTTACATCATTGAGGTGATTATTGTAAAAACAAAAAGCAAAAACATACAAATAGACAAAAACAAAAGGAACAGATAAAGTACCAAAGAACATTCATACAATTTAAATCATTATTATTTTAATAATTATTCAAATCAAACAATACAAAATAAACATATCAACTCTAGACTTTAACCATTGGATACATGTATTGATGTCGGACTCATGAGGATCTGCCCTGTGTGTGGTATAACAATTCGCTCACATCAAACTACCACACACCAAGGTTAATTCGTCAAATATCTATGGTCAATACATGATCATCAGACTAAGGACCTCATACTATTCTCCACGACATAATCCATCAGAATCATTTTCATATTTCAGAGTCCCTACTTCAATACATAACACAACATAACAACCATAAGGATTTCTCCACGAAATCCTTTTCTCGTCATACTTAATCAACACTTTCCATTTCATTTAAATATCATCATACGTATAACACATACTAAATTCATACAAACATCCATGCTTATCATCCATAAAACATTCATAAATTCTACAAAGTAAGTAATTATTCTATATAAACCAACTCAGCTAAATAAGAAATCAAAAGAAGAGGAAATATAAAGAAGAACTTGAAACAGGCGGCTAACGACAAGATACCAGCACCCCGTAAATAAATCTTCTCACCCAACTAGCCAAGCCCTCGCCTAGCGAATTAAAGAGGAAAAAAGAAACCAGACCTGCAGATGAAAGTGGTGCTCAATGCCCAAAAACGTCGCTTAACGCCCAAAAGCTAGAGGCTCACTACCTTGGACAACACTCAGTATCCTAGAATATCGCTCTACACACAAAAACCAGTGGCTCACAAACTTAGGCAGCGCTTAGTGCCCAGAAGCACCGCTCAACACCCAAGAGTCAAAGGCTCACTGTTTTTCTGGCACTCAGCCCTATACCAGCACCGCTCAATCCTATACCAGTATCACTCAGCCCTATACCAGTACCATTCAACCCTATAGCAAAAAATTAACAACTTCATTTGTGTGAATCGAGGAACTAAAGACGATGACCAAATTGGTATTCCTGACTTAATGGAGAGTTCTAAAATAGCTTTTGATGTCAGATTGAATACCAATTCGCTTAATTGATTCAAAATTCTCACTTATCCAATTCAAAACCAAACCAAACAAGATAAGCAAAATCCAACATCAATTGCATCAACAACCCAACAACTCATATTGCAAACTTCACCTATTTCAAATTAGATTTTAATGAACTAAAAGGCTAAACAAGTATTAAATGGCCGAAAAACAAACTCAAACATCAAGTTTATCTCTAAAACCACTCCTCTAGAAATTCATTTATCAAAACCTTCAAATTAGATCCAAAAAAACCAGCCGAAACTCTCATCTTTTACTAAATCAAGATTTAACAAAAATTTTCAAAACAATTATAATTTCAATTACTTCAGCTCAAGTGACAAAAACAAGTAATAATCAACAAAAACTCCTAGTAAGGTTTTCTCAATATCAAATTAACACATTTCGATTCAAGTTGAAACAACAACATAACATGATTTCAAGAAACTCAATCTTTTGTTCTCTTTTTGTCTTAAGAAAATCAAAACTAATTTAAAAATATTATTTTCTTTTGTCTTAAGAAAATTAAAAATAATTTAAAAATAATTATTCACCGATCAAATAAACAATAAAAACTAATTTAAAGATATTGTTTACATCAACACTAATTTAAACATATTTTTTTATTTTGTCTTGAAAAATTCAAAACATTTTTTATAATTTAAATAAAAATAAGTTTTTTATTCAATTAAATTTTGTTACGAAAGTCAATTTTTTAATTAAACCTAAATTAAAGCTTTTATAAAATTTAATTCAAAGATTTTTGTTAGATTATTTGGTCGATGTTGGGTGAATAATTAGTTTTCTTTTCTAACTTATGAGGTTTTACTTGACCTATATGTTGTTGTTTCTTGCATTTTCTTCTTCTATTGCTTCTTTCGATTTCCTCAGCTAAAACTGATAGACTACCATCATTCATCTTTTAAAAAAAGGAAATAAAAATTTTCACTCTCTAAAAAAATCATTAGAGTGCTTTATTGGTCTATAAATAGACTCTCAAAATAAAAAGGATTGAAAAAAAATAGAGGAGATTAAAATTTAAGATTGTGGTTCTGTGATGAAAAATTATGTAAACTCTAGAAATAGTAGAAAGAAGAAGTACTAAGTCCAAAACCAAACTTACAATGAATGAAAATTATTGGTGTTATGTTACTTGATGTTAAGATTTCAAATGTCTCTTTTTACACTCATCATAAAAGTTTTATCTTTTTTTTTTCCTTTCTTTAAACTTTGAAGCTGAATGATTTAATATAATTATTTTGTTTAATTTATTTTTGTCAGGCACATAAGTTAGAACGTTAATATATGTTTTGGTGATCTTATTGTTATTATGATTGTGGTTTAAACCCTAGTTTGGTCCTCATATTTGTTGGTCAATCTCAAATGGGTCATCATTTTTTTTTCGGTCTCAATTGGGTCCATGAACTTGTAAATTATCTCAATTTCGTCCAAATATTTTAAAATTTGAGTCAATTAAGCCATGTTCGTTAACTTTTCACAAACGGCGTTAAAATTGGCTGATGTGGTACACACTTAATGTGCTGACGTAAAACTATTATATTATGTGTAATTTTTTAACTTAATTAACCGTGTTTGACGTGGCACAATGAATTAGCAGTGTTAAGAATTTTTTAGGATTATAAATTTTTTAATAAAATAGGGTTAGAAAAAGGGAATTAGGGATTTCATCTCTAAATCCAGTAGAAGAACACACGAGAGAACACCTAAACATCGTTCTCCGACATCTTGCAAGCGCTGAACTCGCTCACCCTCCGCGTTTCTCCCTTGGACCCGATTCACGCTCCCAACAATGCCGCCAACAGAAGGGTTGCCGCCGCCAAACGCGTCTTCTTCGTCTCCGCCACGACGTCATTCATATTTCACAGACAATAACCACCCCTCGTTTTGCACCCTTTTCTCTATCTGCACCAAGGCCCGTTTTTTATCGCACCCCAACTTTTCTCCCACCTAATATTTTGATGCCCACCATCTCCTCTGCGCATTTCTGGGTTTCAACACTACGTTATTGTTTCGCCCCTACACTTCCACTGTGTTGGGATTCAACTTTTTCCGTTAGGGTTTTAACTATCTAAACTCTTCTCTTGTTGCAACCAAGCAACTCTCTTATTGTTTGATTCATTTGGGTGTTTTGCAAAATCTGGTTTTGGTAACTTTTGGGGATTCGTTTGGTGCTTGGTGGGGTTCTATGAAATTGTGTTGTTCCATCTGTTTGTGTTATTTTTGGGTAATACCCATAATTGGTTTGTTGAATTTCAAAGTTTTTTTTCCTTATTTTTACTGTTTAATGTTTTTTAACTACTGAGGGAATTAAGTTCTGTCTTGGTCTGTTTGTTGTGCAAGGGGAAAAAATTTCCCCTTCCAAACTCTGTGGAAGAACCCTGAGATAGTAACTATCGCTGTATTGTGATTCTCATTGTTATCCATATTTTCATTCTTCTTTAACTTCTCCAGTTTCTTTGTCCTCCATTTCACTATCGTTCTCCTCATTATCCTTCAATGTACTCTCACTCTCCTTGCTGTCCATATTTTGATTCTTTGGATTCGTTTCTGGCGTCGGAGGGTACCCTTCTCTCAAGTTAAAGTCTCAGATTTGCAGAGCTCTTAATCCTAAGATATGTCAATTGGCAGAGATGAATCCTGATAATACTTAGACAATACTTAATAACGAATTCCACATAATATTCCACATAATATAAGACATATACATCAGCCGATTAAGTGTGCACCATGTCAGCCAATTTTAACGTCGTTTGTGAAAACTTAATGGACATGGCTTAATTGACTCAATTTTTCAAATATTTGGACTTAATTGAGATAGTTTACAAGTTTATAGACCCAATTAAGACCGAAAAAAAACGATGACCCACTTGAGATTGGCTAAGAAATATGAGGATCAAACGAAGGTTTAAAGCTTATGATTATTATGCTATAGTACAAGTAATCATATAATTGCATGGAGTTTATACTACCTTATACATATTACTTATCATGAATGTGATTTGAGATGTTGATTAAACCTATCATTTTTCTAAAACTGAATACTGATTTGTAAAAAAATATTTTTGAACCGATTAGAATAATATTAATGTATAATAAATGTTATAAAAATTATCTTCCCTAACTGAAAAAGTACTATTTAGGATAAAACTCTATATATAAAAAAAAAAGGGTACTATTTAGGATAAAACTCTATATATAAAAAAAAGTTATTTTCATTAACCCTTTTAGTGTAAAAGTTGAAGACATATATTGTTATAGTTTCATGTCTTAAGATTTTATTAAACAATAGCACTATATTCTAATTTTAGTTAAATTTTATTAGTTTTTTTTTTACTTTTATACATATTAACAAACATATAATTTATTAAAAATAGAATTATTCATAACATATTCTTTGTTACAATTTTTAAAGATACAAGTTGAGTCAACTTGTTATTTTTTTTCTCATATGAAGGATGCAAGTTGTGACAACATGTAATCCGAATATTCTATTAAAATTAAAAATATACAAACTTAATATTAATAAATATTCTATAATTGTTAAAATAATTTTTGTGTTTTATAAAATTTTGAATATCTATTAATTGTAAAACTTGAGCATGTTAGGACAACTTCATATATCTTAATATTTTTTAAAATATTTAAGAGACTCAAAATAGTAAAATAAAAATTCTGAGAAAATTGAATTGGGTGTACACCAGTTTGTTGTGACAGTTTATAACTTTTTTTTAAAATAAATAACAAAAATTTACAATTATCAATACACAAGCATTTTCTAATAAGAATTGCTTAACCTTATTCTCCATCGCATTTGAAAATACGAAAGAGCACAGATCCAAGATATATATATATATATATATATATATATATATATATATATATATATATATATATATATATATATATATATATATGAATCACGTATTATAAAATATAAATATGAATTAGAGTTGAATTAGTTTATTATGTATAAGTGATGATTTACAAGAGATGGTGAAAGAGTTTATAGAATTCTCTCAACTAATGTTGGTAGTATAGAAAACATATGAAGTGTTATTAGGTGAATTGTTTGAATGAGGGCAGATTGAATGTTGCCAAAATTAAATAATATATTTTGTATGATGGATATTTTAAAAATTATATCAAATGAACAAGGCCTAGGAAATTATAGAATATTTGAATTATACAATATTTGAATTATACAACATCAATAAAGTTATACTGGATAAAAATAAACAAATTTACATTGCTCCATATATAATTAAATATAATTAAGTAAGTTTATCATTGTTTAATAAGTTATATTTTCACCTTTTAAATATGTTTCAACAAATTTTCAATGTAATAGTCATTGAAAATTGCTAATTATATCAGTATAAATCATATCACTGCATGATTTTGTTTCTCACATAAAAAGCCCACAATGAATTAAAAAATACAATAGATATATATAATTCTATTTTAGGAAAAACCTACTACTTCATTGATCATACATTGTCATGTTTTCTAACATTAAATATTATTGTATTTAATGCTTTTAATGGTCAAAGCATAATGAGTGTTAAATCAAGTGTTAGATTACATTGCAATTCCTCAGGGTATTTATGATACTATATCATTCATTTACTATGTATTATCATACAACTTATCCAATGAATTTAACTATAATGTAGTGAAATAAACAATTGGTAGCTTTGAATATGACTACTACATCATACAATAGATGATAATTAATGTGAAAACTGATTATGAAAGCAGTTAAGATGAGGTAATATGATATAATTCATTTAAACATATGTTCTAATTTATTTTCGAATATAATCATTTTAACTTCAATTTGTTTTTGTTGAATTTAGTTAAAGAATAACCAATAGATTCAAAAGTACTATTATATGTTTAGAAAACTTGAGCAAACTCTTTTCTTTTTAGATATAAGAATTAGAAGTTGATATTTTTTTTTTTAGTTTAGTAGTTTTAAATGTTTAAAAACTTTGTTGAAAGATTATATAGTTATTATACCTCTTTGAACTCAGTGCATTGTTGAAATTTTTGATAAATTTTTGATAAAATTAAATTATAAATAGGATATTTAAAAAAAAACTTTCACAACGGTTATGACACAAAGTCGTGATATGTGTTACTTCCATGATGTTTATGGTAAAGACTATCTTTATATATGTTACTTTTACGACATATCACAGCATGGTATATACTGTCTCTTTATATATATTTATTATAACCAAATTATTTGAATTTGAAATCGAAATATTACGAGAGTTGAAAAACAAACCATTGTTATAATTTAATTTTATGTAATTTATTTATATAATAACTATGAATAATATGATCATGATTTACAAAAATAACAATAATACCTATTCGTTATGATTTTAATTAATTTTTTCACAACAATGATGTGATCAACGATGTTAAAAAATTTACAGCAATATTTAATTTAAACATATTTATTAAATAAATGGTGTAAATATTTGTGATGATGAGATGTGGATGTATACATATATGATGAGTGAAAGCTAAAATTAATTGGAAGAGTGGTACTAATTTGAAAAGAGAAGTGGGTTTTGTTTTGTAATGGGAGAGGGAAAGAAAAAAGTGAGAGTTTGATTTGGAAATCGGAATGCATTAAATAGGTAATTAAAAGGGGATGACAAAAATCTGGTAGCCATTTTATCTAGAGTGGTACAAAGAGACTTAATGAGTACTTTCTGCTACATCACAATTAATCATTGACACACAACAACTAAACAACCAACCATCATCACTGTCACTCTGCAACTCACTAACAAGAAATGCAAAATCTCCATAACAGAACCTTACATGCTTAATAATTCCCAGTTTTAAACCATGAAACATCCTACATCAGTCCACATCATTTTTCCCACCTCACTCTCCATCATGTCTCATCATCCACCCTTTCTTCCTCCTCAAATCATATCATATTATATATTAATCTCCTTAATCTCACACTTTAATCTCATATTACACTCTATTTAATATCCAAACAACAATCACCTATCAACTAATCATTTCTTTTTTTAGTTTCTTGACTTTTTCAATATCAACTTTGACCACTTGCTTATGGAAGAAATATTCCTTTCTATACAAGTTTTTCAAAGGTGAGTGGATACAATATTTAAATTTTATCAATTAGAATTGCACCTCTGTCTTTGCATTCATACATTTCTTAATATATGGACGTTTTATATTAATTAATATATTATTTTATTTACAAAAAATCATGTTAAACTTATATTTATAACAATTCTATAATTGGTCTATCTATTTCATATTATTTTTAATTATTATCAATAATAATATGTAGTTAGTCTTCTTTTGATCCTTACTTATATTTTCAAATTAAATAAGAATAAAATATAAATTATGATATGGTGAAAATAATTGCACAAGTATCAATAATCCTAACAATATAGAAATCCCACCGGCAAAGAGGAAGTATTCAATTTTTCAAATTTTAAGTTAAATACATTTTTAATTCTTACACTTTTATCAAAATTATAATTTATTTTTATCTTAAATTTGAATATAATTTAATTTTAAATTTTAAAAATAAACTAATATAATTTTCTTAACCAAATCAATTTAAATTTTTATAACATATAAAATAGTGTTACTGGCTGACATTATACCGTTTCATACATTCGAAATTTCAGCTTAAAAATGTTATTTAATCCATAAAAAGATTTAATATTTTTATGTTAAAAGAATTATAACCATTTTATTTTTAAAGTTTAAAATCCAAAATACATCAAAATTTAAAATGAAAATAAATTTTAATTTTATGCAATTTAAAAACTATAAACACATTTAATCTTAAATTCAAATATATATATATATATATATATATATATATATATATATATAATTTAAAATATATTTTTAAATTAAATATATTTTACCTATTTAACTCTTTAAAAGAAATTCTACATGATTTTAAAACTTTTTAACACTCTAAAAATATTAATAGCTACAGCTGCAAATCCCTAATTTCTTCCAACATTACACACACTCCAAACCACATAGTAATTTTTATACAACCGCCGTTAGTTTTGTTTACACAAAAATTTATATTTAGAATAAAAAAGTAAAAACAAAGTTAATTTCCATTTTATCTAAATTTATTGTATTGCAATTGAAAGAAACAACTAAGAGCGTATTCCGATTTTACCTGCATAATTTAAATTAATTTTTATTTTTCATTAAACTTTAATAGCAGTAGACACACGTTATTCAAAACGTTGTTTATTCACATTTTCTTTAACGTTAGAATAATAAAATTTTAAGAAAATACATGATTTCGCGATAGTTATTTAAAAAAAAATATAAATTATGTTTTAAGTGAATAATTTATTTAATTAGTTTAAGTATTAAATAATAATACTATTTTTACCTGTTAAAAGAATATAATTATCTAACTAAAGAATGACATTAGAAATCATATATTCTTTATTCAATATATTTCATCACTTTCTTTTAAGTGAATGATTTATAAGCTATAACTATTTTTGTTTAATTCCAATTAAGTTGAACTCATTTAATTTCTTAATAAAAGACAGAAACCTAGATAAAGTTAGCAGCTATTAAGGTTTATTCCATTTGGTTACAGTATTAGTGCTTTATCTTCGTGCTTGTTCTTGACCTGGGCCATGAACATGAACCGCAGGAAAGTTGGTGGCGTGCCATTCTTGTAATTTCACCAAAAGTAAGGGGCAATGAATTGTGTGACGTCAGCAAGATAGCAACCCGCACTACTAACTCATGGGGAAAGATAAATTATTGAATGCTTTTCTTTATCAATGCATATTTATCACTTCAGGTTTTCAGTCAATTTTAACATGAAATTTAATTATAAACAACTTTTTTAATTTATTATCAACCCACAAAATTCTATACTATTAAGTAAAAAATGAAAAACATGAATTACGTAATTTTAATTTTATCAATAATCCAAATTTTATAATTTTTAAGTAAGAGAAAATTTCTCTTCATCATGCAGATATTAAAATCATGGTTTTACACTTAAACACACTTAAATGAAGTTAAACATGTTTTAACAAGATAAAGTTTGAAGTTTATAACTTTGAAACTAAGATTGACTTTGGAAGAAAATGAATGTGTTGGTAAAAAAAAATGATCTTAAACAGAGGGAAATTTCAAATCAAACAATAATTTTGCGATGGCCACCACCACTCCTGCTGAGAACAGACACCTATGTTTCATTTCACAATCCGACAAAGCTTTCTCTACTGAGTGGCTCCCAATGTAATATTCCCCAAATTCCCTCCTTTTTCATAACCCTTTTCTCTTCCTCTCACTTCCATTTATTTTCTCATAAGGGTCATCAGAAAGAGAGAGAAAGAAAACACCCCACACATACAGAACAGAACAAAGGAAGCTGAAGAAAGAGAAAGCACATCACAGTTCCACAGAACCTGAACGTAAACACAGACACCAACGATCTTACTCTCACTTCACCTCACCAACTAAGCCACACCCTTTTCATCATCATCATCATCTTCTTCTTCTTCTTCATCTTCTTCTTCTCAGCAACTTTATCTTTCTTTCTACCGTATTCTCTGCACAAATGGAGGTCATAGCTCTCTACAAGCTTGAATCTCGTGGGATAGTGTAGTCCCTTCGAGACCTTTCCTTTACGACTTTGTAACTCTCGAGCTCGTTCTTCTTCCTCTTCGTGCTCTCCTTTTCTCTTTACCTTCCTCTTTCGCTCTCTAGAACTTCCTCTGCCGGAGGATGGCCATCTCGTGCCGGAAACTGACCGTCGTGAACTTGGATCCGGAGAGAAAGCGAAGCGGGGGGTTGAGGACTAAACAGGCGGGGAGAGGATCGTGCCGTGGTAGTTAGTTTTTCGGGAATGTGCTTTTTGCTCTCTCTCTCTTTCTTCGTGAATGAATGCTAGTGTGACTCCATTGCGTTGGAAAAAGGATAACTTTTTACCGGTTTCGGAACCCCTTTTGCGAAAAACCAAATGGGGTTTTTGCTCAAAGAGGTTTTGAGGACTCTGTGCTCAAGGAATCGCTGGTCTTATGCCGTGTTTTGGAAGATCGGTTGCAACAATTCCAAGTGAGTTTCAAATGCCTTTTCTTTGTGTCTTGTGCTCTCTTTCTCTCTCTCTCTCTCTCTCTCTCTCTCTATACTTTTAGCTTGTGAGAAATTCAGGGAGAATCAGGTTGGCTTGTTGGGTTTTTTTTCGGTTGGATGTGATTTTGATGCTCGTACTTTCAAAGAGGGATCTCAAGTGTTTAGATTCTATTTCCGGGGTTGCTTCGTTTTCGAGATAAAGTCCACATGTTAGTTCCTGTTTTGGAACTTTATTTGGGCCTTTGTTGCTTCTCTTCTGTTTTGTTTTCAAGAATCTTTTGTTTCTTTAAAACATAAGTTTGTTTTTTTAACTAAAAAGAAGTTTATTTGCCTTGATTTGTAAAGGCAATATCTATTGATTCAGTACTTGTTTGATTCTGTTTGGTCTTATCTTCTTGTGTCGTTAATAAAAATCTGACCCTTTTCTTCTTGAGCTAATTTGAAACGTTGTCGGTTTAATCTTATAATCTCTCTATTTAATACTAATCACCATGATGCTTTGAGTATTCTGTTGAAAAATCTGTTAAATTTTTAAGCTTTAAATAGTTAAATTACTGAATCAATTACAAGTGAGAAAAAGGGTTTACTTAGCTCAGGATCTTCAATTTGAAGCTTGTAATTGTGAAAAGAATTATGAACTATAATTAGTAGTTTGTGCTTGGTTTTATGTATTGTTTTGTATGTAGACATTAACTACAAACATAAAAAGCTGCTGTTTTATTTATTTATTTTTTCCTTAATCTCCTGTAAACCATTTCCTTTGTTTTTTTTTTGTCCTTCGTTTGCTTTCCCACAATGTTTTCTAACCTGCCAGGTAGATGCCAAAATATTATGCTTTGTCTTTATACCCTGATTGCAGCTATGGTTTGTTTGTTTGAGTTAACTGAGTATGGTTTACTTGTCAGGCTGTTAATCTGGGAAGATCACTACTATGAACCCTTGCCATCTCCTTTCCCTCCACGTACTGTTGGGATGTCTAATTTTCCATACCGAGACGGGGAAGGGTGCTGGTTTTCTTCTGAGTCTCAACTGGGGATTCAGGAGGAGGACAGAGTCGGTGGATTGATTAACAAAATGATGTTGAATAATTCAGTCAATATTGCTGGAGAAGGGTTGGTCTTCCCTATTTTGCCTTTTCATTGCTTATCATTATCAATATTTGAAGTGTTTTCCTTCTCATTCCCATCTTACTCAAGTGCCATCTTTTGTTGATAACCAGGATGGTTGGACGGGCAACATTTACAGGAAACTATCAGTGGATTCTTATGAACAATTTCAGTAGAGATGCATATCCACCAGAGGTATGGAGTTGATTCTATTTCCCCAGGATTATGAGCTAATAGTTTATGATTAATATCTTCATTTCCTTTTGAAGTTTGATGGTAAGGCAGATAAATTTTCTATAATCTTCCATTGTCTTGGTTCATTTTTCTAAATAAGAATTTTTTTAACTCAAGCTGTTGGTCAAATGAGTGTATAAGAAGTGGATGACTTAAGTTTCTTTTATGTGATAGAGTGTATTTATTTCAATAATGGTCAAAGGCTTGGAGTAGGTGAACATATGAACTTCTTTTTCATTTCTCTTTATTGCTGTTTTATTTTGTAGGTATATTCTGAGTTGCATTACCAATTTTCTGCTGGAATGCAGGTTTGTGATTTTTGTGTATCTCACAGTACCAGTTATTATCCTAGAGTTGGATTTTTATTACTGTTTCTTAACTGTGGACTACTATCGTTTGCAGACAGTAGCAGTTATTCCTGTGCTTCCTCATGGGGTTGTTCAATTTGGTTCTTTATTTCCAGTAAGTCTTTCTCAAGCTTTCTGTAATTTTAAAGAAACTTAAGACCATGTCTGAAATGATATTTTGATGGAAAATGGGATTATGATGAGAAGTCACATTCTTTGGATCATAAATAAGTGCTTTAGGTCAACTTAAAAGCCATATACCATACATGGATCACACCATTTATGGCATGAATGTGTCCATCCTTGAAAACTGAAAGAATGGCATGAGTTCTTTTGCTTAGAATGTGTCTATCATTAAAAGTTCATGATTGTGAACATACCCGAGTTTTCTGGTAACTGAATATAGATACATGCAGCCAAGTAAGTTTGGTGTTTGTCCGCTCCCCGATGTTAGCTAATGCAGCCATTCAATCTTGTTACTGCAGATAATGGAAGATGTTGGATTTGTGAATGATGTGAAGAACTTGATCTTGCAATTGGGATGTGTACCTGGTGCCCTTCTTTCTGAAGATTATTCAGCAAAAGTTTCGAGTGAAAGACTTGGTGTACCTGTCACTGCTGATACACCAGTCATTACTTCCAAATGCACTCCCTCTGCAGCTAATGGCTCCAACCAACTAACTAATTCTACTATTGCTTCAAGGTCTGTGACTCCATCACCTCATCCGCCAAGGGGAGAAATGGATAATTACCAGGGTTCTGCATTGACTCCTCAAACCTATGACCAAAACCAAATATTTAATAGCATTTGCCAACCAAAGTCTCATTCAATGGTAAAAACAATGGCCTATAGCCAGCAGAAGAAGACGGTCGTCCATACCGAAGCTAAAGTGATACCGACAAATTTTGATTCATGTATGCAACATCCTTCTGCTTATAATTCCAGATCTGCATTCAATGAATTAGCTGGCTTCAATCAATTAAATCTGAGTTGCAACCTTAACTATATGGAACAACAAACATCAGGTGTTGGAAGACAGAGTCACGTTAATCCCAACATGAATCCATCAAGTGCCTCAAACATGCCTCAACTGAAAACAGGTGTAGGCAAAATTCTTGAACAGAATCAGAGTTCTGGTGGCGGTTCACTATTTGGAGGAATCCCAATATGTGGTGGGAGTAATCTTTTGAGGACAAATATGATTAACTGCTCTGTTTCAAATTCTCCCAAAGTACCCACTTCTGAATTTTCTGGAAGTCACAAGATTGAGTTTGGGCTTCAAAATAACAATTCAACAACTGATACTGGGCTCTGTTCTGTGCCTAATTTCTGTAACCAATCAGTTACCAGTCACATGAATCCAGAAAACTCTGCTCAGAAGAACCTTCCCATTGATTTAAAGCATGCTTGTGATGCTTTCGTTTCAACTGATCAAAGGATACATGATGATTTGCTTCATACCGCTCTTAATATTCCGTCTCTTCATCTTGAGGAGAATGAGCCTATGGGTGATAATATCCCTGGTTTTGTTCAAGATTGCCTCAATAAAGATTTTACTAGTGTGGTGAAAATGAATGTTAAGCATGAAGAGACTTATAATCAACTTCCATCAGGGGATGATCTCTTCGATGTTTTAGGCGTGGATTTGAAAAGGAAACTACTCAATGGAAACTGGGATAATTTGCTTGCAAGTGATTCAGAGGCCAACAGAGAGCGTCTAGATAAAAAGGCAACATGCATGAATTTGCCTGGTGTACGTCCTGATAACAGCTATTCAGTTAAGGAAGCAATATCAGACAGTGGGATCTTCTCAGGAACGGGCACTGACCACCTCTTAGATGCTGTTGTTTCAAAAGCTCAATCTGCTCCAAAACAGAGTTCTGATGAAATGTCTTGCAGGACAACATTGACAAGGGTTAGTACTGCCTCCGTTTCCTCTCCTGCCTGCAACCAGGTTCTGTCTGATCATGTCCTGAAGGGATTGTTTGATTTTCCCAAGAACGGGGCTAAAAGAGCTGCTGGGGAAACCAGTTCTCTTAGGTCTGGGTGCAGCAAGGATGATGCTGGAAACTGCTCTCAAATGACTTCCATATATGGTTCTAAGCTTAGTTCATGGGTTGAGAATGGTAGTAGTGTGAAACGTGAAAGCAGCGTTTCAACTGGATACTCTAAGAGACCAGAAGAAGTTTGCAAATCAAATAGGAAAAGGCTTAAACCTGGAGAGAATCCTAGACCTCGCCCTAAAGATCGCCAAATGATTCAAGATCGTGTTAAAGAATTAAGGGAAATTGTGCCAAACGGAGCAAAAGTATGTAGCCTTTCTTGTGCTCTCGTACATATCAGTCCTGAACTTTTTGTTTACTTATCAGATCTTGGTGCTGACTTTATTTTCCTTAATTTCTTATTATAATTCAACAGTGTAGCATAGATGCACTTCTGGAAAAGACCATCAAGCATATGCTTTTCCTGCAAAGTGTAACAAAGCATGCTGACAAGCTGAAACAGACAGGGGAATCTAAGGTATAAATATCATCCACTGCTTTTTTTGTCAGTATGTTAGATTCAAGCAACTTATCTAGTTATGGTATTGCGATTGTTTTCGTTTTCATCAGCATTGTATTGATATGTTGAGTAAAAGAAGGATGAATAGCTGATTCAATGTTTTGCCTCTAGAAAATACTGAAAATTCATTCTTTCCTGAATATGCAGATTGTTAGTAAAGAAGGTGGGTTGCTATTAAAAGACAACTTTGAAGGAGGGGCTACATGGGCATATGAGGTTGGCTCGCAATCAATGGTTTGTCCAATCATTGTTGAGGATCTTAATCCACCTCGTCAGATGCTAGTAGAGGTAATAATAGAAGCATTATAATTTTGTAACATCCTTATCCATTAAGTGTAAGTGTTGGAGTCTAGATTCTCTGTTGGGTTTTTTGGCGCCGTCATCTGCCGAACATTAATAATACACTGATGTTGGAACTTTAAACATCTTTTTAATATATTTTAAAACATCAAAATCAGTGTCCATGAGCATATTTTGAAGACACAATATAGGAGCAGCACAGAAAAACCCAGCAGAGAACTCAAATTCGTAAGTTTTGCCTTAATCTGTTGTGTTTGCTTGGTTTTTGCAGATGCTTTGTGAGGAACGGGGTTTCTTTCTGGAAATAGCTGACTTAATCAGAGGATTAGGATTAACCATCTTGAAGGGAGTTATGGAAGCTCGTAATGACAAGATCTGGGCACGCTTTGCAGTTGAGGTAATACACTGTCAAGGGAAATAGATGATCATAACTCACAAGTATTATTATGGTAGTGACGTGATAAATTTTTGTTTGCAGGCCAACAGGGACGTGACGAGGATGGAAATATTTATGTCACTGGTTCGTCTTTTGGATCAAACAGTGAAGGGTGGTGCATCTTCATCGAATGCAACTGATAATAACAACGTGATGATGTATCATCATTCTTTCCCACAAGCTACCCAGATAGCAGCAACTGGTAGACCTAGTAGTTTGCAATGAAGCATCATCCATTGTAGTTTCTTGGCATCAAATTCACTCTAAAAAACTTAAGGTGAAGATAACTTAGTGAAGGGCATCTCAAATGCATTTGTATTTGTATTATGTACATGCATGTTTCCTCCAGTGCCTTCCAAAGCCAGTGTTGGCAGTGTCTGCTGGTGCTTTAGGCAACTTAGATAACTTGCATTTTTTCTTTCTCTTGGGAGTAATGCCACTTGTCACCAACTGGGATAAGGCTTTTATTGATGTTTGTTGATGAGTAATGCCATTGGTATTGTTGTATAGAAACTGTAGGATTTGCAAAGGGCGTTCACGAGTTTGACCATGGAGCTCTTGCATGTGTTGCTCTTTTATGACCATTTTTCACCATGTTTTTTCTTTCTTGGAGTGGTGATATTGGCTGTTATAATATACAATTTGTATTGATGTCAGAGCTTTGTGTGATTTGTATACCAGTCTATGCTAAATGACTGTAATCATGCATGCATGCATGAATGTTTGTGTTTTGCTAAGGATCAAGGTAATCTTGAACTCTAAGAAGTGATTACATAACTTCAGTTTTTTTAATGTCAGAATAACAAGTTATTAATACTTGATTTAAAATTGAGGTAGGTTGATTAAGAATCCAAAACTTTTGGAATAATAACTATACATCTTATATCTTATGATGGTTATTTGTTGGATTTATTATGTTATTTGTTATTGGATAACTTATAAATGTTTAGTTTTATTTAATATGATTAGTTGTTTCTATTTTTCTCCTATATTAATTACGTTTACAAACAATATAGTTTGGGATTTCTGAAGTGATTTCGTTCTTACAGTTATCAGTGACACATAAAATATGCACTTGTGTTTGGCCAAAACTACAAATGTACAGTGTTGGGCCGTTTTAATATAACATCGAAGAATAATTTAAATATTTAAAATTTAATTCAATTAATTTAAAAATCAATTTATTTAGGAATGGGAATTTTTTTAATTGAAATATCAATGACGTCAAATTAACCTAAATTATCTTAGACCTGAACTATGGAAGGAATTGAGTTCATTTGTGTTTTGGGTATAAAGTTGAGATACATTAAATACTTACACAATTTCTTATGAGATGTTGTCCCTCTTCTAGTCTTTGTCTTTATTCCATTGTCTGGAGGTCTATTGGTAATAAATGCATAGTAAATATGATAACCTATTTCTTATTTTTATTTATATTTATAGTTTCTAGCATGAGTTTGAGATTAGTGAAATTTTAATCTCGGTTCAATCTCAGTTCAATTATTTCTAATTACCATTTATCTTAATCTTTGTAGAAAACCTGTTTATTGACTTAAGGTCGGACGTCTCTGTTCCTGCCCGTTCAGTCCTGCACCTTGATGTTGTCATATTTAATCACTACTTAACTGCTTGCTTCTTCCGAACCATTCGATTTGTTTGGTGTGGAGTATCATGTATGACTGTCCAGGCCATATAGTACCATTTGTTTTTTAATTGTCTAACGAATTGTTAAGCAAAATAAATTAACAAGACAGATAAAGAAAGGAGGAAAATAACACAAATGGAAATTTGATTAATTAAACTGAACAAGTTTTCAAAATCTTCTACTCTTAAAAAAATAGATTTGTGATAAAATTATATTCTTTTATTAGAAAAATTTAAGTGAGTTGAATTTCGAGAACTCATGAAGTTCACGACAAACCTGAAAGCTCAAAATGTGTTTTTTCAATTACTTATAGATAGATTACTCACTTTTAAGATATGAGTTTATTTTATTTTTTATCAGATGGACCCATCTTTTTTCATCTCCATTTAAAAACCTTTAATAAATGCAAAGTCCCATTTGTTATATATAAATAATTTATTGAATTTTTTTGTAATGAAATTTCAAAAAAACTTTATCCTTTTTAAAAGGATTTAATTGTTATTTTTTCCTAGTTTCGTTGCAGTATGTTAAGTTGATCCAACTTTTTAAAAAAATTTCAATTTTTTACGCCAAGTGGACGAAATTGAAATTTTTTTAAAAAATAGACCAACTTGTTAAACCCTTAAAAAATTAGTTGTTAGAGGAGAAAATGGTAAAATTGTTTTTCTTATTACTTTGTAGGAGGTGATTTATTGCACAAAGTAGATTTACTTGTTCTTTTCTTACACAAACCATATTTTTTACATTACTACATATTAAATTTTTCAATACTGGAATCAACACTCACGAGATTTAACTATATGATCTTAAAGCAAAGTATGTTTCTTGAACACTAATTTAATTCTAATTGAGAAGCTTAAGAATAAATTGAAAAGGGAGATTAGAGAAAATAAGTCAGCAGACGCAGGTGGCAAATGGATGTCCCAATCAAAAAATTGTCTGTCTAAAGTAAATGTTTTTTTAGGTTATTGTTAAAAGTGAGATCTTCAATCTTAGTGGTTGTCATTATCAAGTTTATACCAAAACCCTATGCGCCGATCAAGCATTTGCCTAACCCTACTTTTGAAAACACTAATCATGCTCAAACCTTCTTCGTTTTGAAAACAACAAATATAGTGGCGACACATTCATTTCAACAAATATATACATAATATTTGTTATTGAGTGAATTTAACGTCAATTTCTTACATAAATCTTGTACAACATTTATTTAATGGAAGGCCACGTGAAATTCATCCAAATAAAGAATCTGGCTACAGATGGTATCAAGGAATATATTGTCAATAATCCTTTTTAAAATTAAATAAATCATAGAGCAAAGTTGTATGGCAAGCAAGCCCTAGCTTGAAATCTAAGATTAGATTATATGCTGCAATGTTCAGTTGATGTTTCTACCATAAATCCAGATACCAAGGAATCACCAACACTTTTGTTTCAATACCATGCTTAATCCTCCTTCTCAACCAATTATAAGTATTTTATGTAGGAGCGTAACTTAGTAGTTTTTTCTAATAATATAATTAGGGGTTAATATTGTTGGTAATTAAGAAGGCTGTAGTTATTTCATATAATTTGTTAATGTGCGATGTAAAGGTGGTGAAACATGCTTGTTAGAGATAGAGAAGTTCATCCATACTACTTTGTCATCACCTGTCGATAATGAATTTTAGTAACTTGACATGAATAGCAGACATTAATTAAACTATTCTTAATTTTAGTATATTATTTTGGTTTCTAAAATTGTTGATCACAGTCCATCATTCTCTCTGTGCAAGTAACGCAAAAGAATTCATTTGTGAGTTTGAATATAATAAACAAAAATACGAAACTTGAATAATATTTTAAAAAATCATTCATTACTTTACAGTTTTAGCTTACAAATAATATTATAATTTCTTACGAATTAATTCATATTTCATTCACGTTGAATCTCTTCCGTAAATCTCAAAAGCCCAACCTGTATTACTAAAAAAGGTTATTGCTATCACATCATCATGCACTTTGCCAACTTAGTTTTGTATAATAGATATTATAATATGAATTCACACTGCGTTAGTAGTTTATATACAATGCATGTTATAAAGTAAATATTTTTTTATTCCATGAGCTAATACAAATTTCTCTGTCTAACACGATCGAGAGTGTGCATTATTATTTTTTGCATTGCAACTTTTTGAACATTGGAAGCATTGACGAGTCATGTAATAATAACTTCCAAGAAACTCACTAAACAATGATGTGTGTAATGTATCACAGGGTAACGACTAGTAATCTAACATTCATCTTAAAATCTATAAATATAGATTTGAGGTAAAAAGATAGATAACTGTATTTATTGACATTAACTACTGAATTTATCGAATCTTTAGTGACTTGGGTACTAGAATATACTTTTTACATGTAACCTTTCCAATTGACCAAACAGTTTGAATGACGAACCGTGACGAAAATGAACACATGACATACAGAATTTGAAAAATATATAACTTCAGTCCCATAATCGAAACAAAATGAAAGATCAAACAAGTTTATGATGGAAAGTGGCACAACAAAATCTCAGCAAGTGATGGTTGTTTGATTCACATGTTCCCTCTCTAATGACCACCCACACACACATAACATATCCAATTTTCCCTACATATATGACACCTTTAGAAGTTTACAGAAGGGAAGTGCAAAAATAAAAAGAACAACAACATAATGTGCTTATATTACATACATATATGTAATCCGTATGTAACACATAATTATATACGGATTTTTGAGGTTACATACGGATTTTGGTCGTATGTAACAATGTTTTTTCTTGTAATGTGTTATCACGAGGTGGTTATGCATTACTTGAGAGAAAGATGAGAAAGAGTCGAGCATATGCCTTAGAACTTGAGTCCCGCGACCTAGCATCTGCACCTGCTAGGTACGAGATGTGAAAGGCTTCTCAGATTAAGTCTGATGGGAACATGACAGCTGCCTTGATCTCACAAAGAATTGTAAGTACAAATTCTAAACATTGATTGGTTGTGTATTTATCATCCTATGTGTTTTATGTAACAAAGTTCTTTGTTATATGCATGATGAGTTGATTGAGAGCAAACTTAGGGTTCCTTTGTTGGCCAAGGTAGGGACGACATTCTAACAACCACCATTGGAAAGCCCAAGCACCCAGGGTGTGTGCGTGGGGTTGGAGAGGCGATTAGTCTTTGTGACTACTTTGGCCCTACACAAAAAAAACACTGAATCCATGCGTCAGGAGACACTGATGAAGATGAATCTTCAGTAGGAGGAAAGGCTCAACCAAAGAATGAGATCTATGAAGCAACAATTCATGAAGCAGCTACAAGAATAAAAAGAAATCCAAAGAGCGCTTGAAGAAAATTTGCATTCCATGACCTAGAGCACCATGGGGTTTCCCACTGAAGCCCCAATTGCACCTCGGGTAAGTACAAGAGGATCATGCTCTATTGTAGACCCTACTGAGTACAGTGGTCAGTGTGAGCTATTGGTTGATGGGGATCCGCCATGCGTAGTGGCTATCAGACGAGTAGTTGAGGGAGGACAAACTATTCATGGTGCTCCCTTATTACCCCACCACGTGTAGGTGACGATTGACAAAGTTCGTGATCCCTAGGCTTAGGTGCATGTACCGACTTCAGAAATTCATTTTGTGTGGGAGGCCATAGAAACATTTATAACCTGGCTTAAAGCATTGATCATGTCAACATTGCTACACCACAAGTATTATATTTCTATTATTAGTATTTCTATGTTAAATTTATAAATATTGATTAATAACTTTGAAAATTTTAATTTCAGTTCATACGTCCTCATAAGCAGCCCATGCATGAGCCAGTCATAGATGAAGATGATTACATGGCTAAAGCGAGGGATGATCATCTAACAAAGCTCATGAAAAAATATCCCAAGTTGTCCAAAGGACCAGTAGAATTGTACTGGGATTTGAGAGTATTTGGCCTCCAATGCCATGAGCCAGTATATATCACATTAAATGATGCATTAGAGGTCATTGGGGGAGATAGAATGTTGAATATTTCAATCTTTCAACTATGGTGCATGCAAGATAGTGAATTTTGTCTTTCATATTAGTTATATTTAGATTGTTAGTTTCTAACAACTTAACTTTGTTGTTATAGGTACATGGACACAATCATTGTGGACCAAGGTCGGTCTTCCATGTATGGATTTGTTGAACCTCAGACCATTCAACCTTCTGTAACACAATTGAGAGCAAACAAAATTATTTGTAAACATGGATGACTAAGTCAAATAGAGACATATACCTTGCGCCATACATTGATGGGTATGGGTCGCAAAATGTAAAATTTGATTAAAGTTTACTTAATTAGTTTACTAACTATTTATGATTCATGATAAGTCTTATTGGCAACTGACGGTCATCATTCCGAGACAATGCAAAATTCTATGGTTCTGTTCGCTATAGAGGAGGATGAAAAATGACTTGAAAAACATGCTTCAAGGGTAAGTGTTTCTCTTTTTATGTTTCAAATTCATGTTGACCTTAAATTTTTATGATGAATATAGTTATATTAATATTACCCTGTGTTTTCAATGTATATGGAGTTATAGGTAAACATCGAGGTCAGCTAGTTCAAATCCTGTACCCAAAGGTTGTAAATCATTTATAGTTCTTATTCATTTTCTATGTTATTCTATGATCTACATGTTTGACTATTTAGTTTGTCATTTTAGTGTAACAAGCAACTAGATTCATGAGAATGTGGCTACTATGTCATGTCTTGGATTAAAACCATCATTCGAGTTAACATTACAGATGACTGGACTGAGGTAATGATGCTTACCTTCAATACATTACAAATCAAATTCAGCTTTGAACATATGCAAACATAATGAATTTTTCTTCATTTTGCAGTGCTTCAAGAATACATATCCTATATCAGAGGAGACAATTAAAAAGATACGACAAGAGTGGACAACTTATCTTCTACAAAGATGGACTTAGGACCCATGCACATGCCTTTAAGAAGACTTTTATTGTTGTTGAACATTAATTAGTTTTAGTTTAAGTTTAAGTTTTGATAGTTTAAGTTTTAGATTGTTTAGTATCTTGTTAACTTGAAACACATAATATATTATATTTTGATGTGTTGGGATCATTTTCTGTTTTTCAGGTGTGATTTTATTTTAAAAATAAATTTATCTAAAAAAACAATTTGGACGTCGGTTAGTGCACATCCGACGTTTATGGACGTTCGTTAATGCATTGTACGACATCATCTTCGTTCCAGTGGCAATCCAGAGATTTTCGCGTTCAGCACGTGGCAATAGGCGCTCAGTGCTGAGAGACGTTGGACATGGGAGGACTCGACATCAACTTCGACGTTCGTGGTGTTGCATCCAACGTCTATTGACGTTCAACGAGTGAACCGACGTCCAATTGACGTCACCCAATATGATGTCGGAACGGAATTAAACATCAAAAACCCAAAATAACTTATGTTAATAACCTTTTTTTATAGTAGTGTTTGTTTTCTTAATATAAACGTGTAATTTCACTAATAATTTTTTTTATGTTAAAATTTAAATTTTAATATACCATGCGTACGAAATTTTTTACCGTTCACGTGTAATCAGAAATGATTATAAATGCAAGAATGTTGTCTTTTATTATATTTACTTAAAATAATTATATCAATGACTATCAATAATTAGATAATTCTGTAAAACATTTTTTGTTTAAATGCATATGAATGACATCACTTTTTTTATCCTAATTTATATTTTAATCAGATCATTTGACACAAGAAATTTTAGTAGAAGTTAAACGTAATAAAAGTTGCAAGAGAATAAGAGAAATTTTGAATTGAACTCTTCCACTAATATTAAAATGGTTTCAAAAATTTAAAAGAAAAGTGAAAGAGGATGGAAGAGGTTGAGCTTTAAACTCTCTCACTAAGAAAACTAACTACTAAAAAAAGTTTTATTATGAGTAGAATAAACTATTCCTCTAAAAATATATAATTATTTTTTGTTTTTTTTTAAATGGTATCGTGTCATGTTATCCCGTAGTATTTTTTTTTTTACTTTCGAGGCAGTCAGGAGACAAATTAGCAACTACAACCCATAATTGATTAATAATTACACACTTCATTATTTATCAAAAAAATTTCTTATATAATATTTATTATTGAGTGAATTTAACGTTAATTTCTTACATAAATCTTGTACAACATGTATTAATGGAAGGCCACGTGAAATTCATCCAAATAAAGAATTTGGCTACAGATGGTATCAAGAGGAATATATTCCGAAGAATCCTTTTTAAAGTTAAATAAATTATAGAGCAAAGTTGTATGGCAAACAAGCCCTAGCTTGAAATCTAAGATTAGATTATATGCTGTAATGTTCAGTTGATGTTTCTACCATAAATCCAGGTACCAAGGAATCACCAACACTTTTGTTTCTTAATCGTCCTTCTCAACCGATTATAAGTAATTTTCCTACATATATGAACCTTTAGAAGTTTATAGTTAGAGGGAAAGTGCAAAAACAAAAAGAACAATGATCTAATATGCTCCAATATTTGTCAATGGCCACAATTTCATTTCAGTAAAGAAACTGATAGGGATGGATATGATTCTTCTACTGCTTCTTCTTCTTTTAAAGTATATATTTATATATATATTTTTAAAAATGAGGGAACAATAACTGAAAAAAATAATGAAATGCAAAATACTTTATGTATCATATACAAAGAATATATTCAAATAATATGCATGTATGTATGGATGTTCTATATTGTGTTCATAACCAACGTTATTGGTTTCACGAAACTGACGAGTTCATGGTTAACGTAGAATCTCGACCACGAGAATTGTTTTAACGTACGATGTAAAGAATAAAATAGGTTAAACAGAAGGCATCTTAGCCCATGAAAGGTATAGAATTAATGAAGAAATCATCGAAAATGAGGCTTCACATCATTTCTAAAAAGAAACTCTTTTATATGCACAACCTCTTTTTATGTGATTTTTATGTTCTATTGTTGAGAATGTTTCCTTCTTTGTCTTTGCCACAATTTCAATTTTCATCAATGTGTCTAATACATGTCCAACACATGATAATGTACATGTCAATTTTATTCCAATTATGGCACCGTCAACATTTTGTTTCTTTCTCGTTTAATTCACCTTAGCAAGGGAGACATTAGTTATAGATGCTTGGATTTTTTTTATTCCATGTTTATTGATCTAAAATTGTGGGTTTTTTTTTCTTTCTTCCTTTATATATATATATAAAGTATGAACGTATAATTTCAGGTTTTTTTTTGGTAGTGTTAAAACTTAATTTTTAATATACCATGCATACGAAATTTTAACCGTTGATATTTAATCACAAATGATTATAAATGGTAAGAATGTTGTCTTTTATTATATTTACTTACAAAAATTATATCAATGATCAATAATTAGATATTCTGTAAAACAATTTTTGTTTAAATATATGAATGACATCATTTTTCTTACCCTAATTTGTATTTTAATCACATCACACACTTTGACATAAGTTTTATAAGTTATAAAGTTGATTTAGTAATACAAATTAAAAGAGAAGATAAGAAAATTTTTGAGTTTAACTTTTTTCTAACATTTGAAAAACGTAAGATTAATGGTTTGAAAGATTTATAAGAAAGGATAGAAGAGATTGTGTTTTAAACTCTTCCACTAACAAAACTAACCACTAAAAAATATTTTTAATTATGAATAGAATAAATTATACCTCTAAAATTATATAATAATTATTATTATTTTTTAAAAAATGGTATCGGTCTCATGTTATCCCGTTAGTATTTTTTTTCTTTTTTACTTTCGTGGCAATCAGGAGACAAATTACCAACTACAACCTATAATTGATTAATAATTACACATTTCATCATTTATCAAACAAATTTCTTCTTCTTTTTCTTTTTCTTGAGAAAATAAACTCATGAATTCTTTCATGAACAAAATCCCCCCTCTGACAAAACCAGGTTGTACATGTTGCTCAAAGAAAATAAACCTATAGTCCCTTTTGTGGCCAACTTTAAGGATTTAAGAATATTTTATAAAAATAAAAACTCATAATAATGTTTTATTTTACAATGGATTCACATATTCTAGTTGGTGACATATTCCTCATTTGACAGGTAAATAACAACCCTAATGGACTGAAAAAAAAACGACAGCTGTTTTTTATAGTACTAATAATTTCTACATATTCTTTTAAGGACTAAGAAAAATAATTGTGTTAAATTGAAGAACTAAAAATATATTTAAATCTTGTAATTACAATTATTTCATAGCTTTAGTACTTGATGAAGGTTATTAAATATCTCAATTACTAATGTTATTAATTTAGTAAAGTTTTTCATTAAGTGTATAGTTTTTTTTTATATTATTCATTTAATATGAATGAAGTGTAGTTCTTTCTGTTTCTTACAAAATTATAGCCTTTATTCGAATTGCACATAATCGAAAATATTCTTGAATAAAATTGAGGCATAAAAGATTATGCAATATTATTAGACATAATTGTGAGAAAAGGGAAATATATTTGGATACATATAAAAGTTATGGATTAGGTGTGTTGAGATATTCGTTTTTGTGTATGAAGGAAAACTTTAAAGCTGGATGCACAAAATATGATAGTTTAGAAGGAATCATTTTGTAGTGGAATCAACTACCTATCCTAGAAAGTGAGTTACTAGCTGTATCACCCAACGCTCTACTTCAAATTTTCCACCAAACACAATACCTCACACAATCAATAATGAGTTCAATTAATTTATTTTAATTGTATTACAATAAACATATAAAATAATTTGAAAAATATTCATTAACCTTGTTGGAAGTCCTAAAGATAAGGCCAAATTATAATATATAAGTAAGGTGCAACCCTCACCTTACAAATCGGGTTTGTGAGATTAAATTAGACTTAAAAATCATTTTCTAACAAACTTCCTATTAAAATAGTTTAAGTAAACATCAAATAATATCATTATGGTTATGAACTACCGAACCCGAGGCGTAATCCAAAAACATGTACAAAAGACGAACAAATATGTTTTTAATATTGATAATTTTTGTATCACTTATCCAAGAAAACTAGTTCGCATAAAAAAAAAAATTACATTTTTTTCAAACCCAACTCGACTCAAACCCGTGGCGAGTCGGGTTGGCTCGCGGGTTTTGACACCACTAATAATACCTTCACTTTTAGGTTGTTTTTATTATCTTCTTCATCTTCATACTTCAGTTACATAACTCTACCTATAATAGAAAATAAAGCAAAAATCTACGTCATATATACGTTTGGAACGGTTAATTAAATGAAAAAAATTAAGTGATATATAAGAAAAATAAAACTTATAAATATTAAATCTTTAGATTTTGTTAAAAATGATGTAAGATTTCTTAGTTAGACAACATTATTTAGATGTTTTGGTTTTTATATTGAAAGTGGTGTTAGTATCTCTTATATAAATAATTTTTATACATGAGTGTTTTTCCATACATTTCTCTATTCTTTTTTCGAATCTCCAAAATTCTATCTTAATCATTTTCATTAAAAATCAACAGTGATTAAAAATTTTACAAATTTCAAAAATCATTAAAATTTAATAATTTTTAAAAGTCAACAAATTCTTAATCAGTTTTAAAAAGCTGGTTAAGGAAATTTCTTAACCAGTTTTTGAAAAAAAAAATCATAGGATTATTTTTATTATACAAATAATGTGTATTCACTTTTTAATAATAAGTTGTGTTTTGATGACACACGCATCGACAGAATCCCCTTTAGGATTACATGATAATTCGTGAGATCTTTTCCCTTATTGTTTCCTTCATTTTATTTCTTTATATATGGCAAAGAGTTTATATTTTAGAAGTTGTTTGATTCCTTTAAAGCAAATGCAACTCTAATAACTTTTATGGGTTTAAAAGGATTAGAGTGTGCTAGTTTCCTTTCTGTTTTATTTATATTTTAAAAACAATTTCTAAAACAAATTTTCAAATTGAAAGATTATAGAAGCTAGATGTTGAAGTGCAAAAAGGAACATACGTAACAGAAAGCTGAAAAATAAAACTAAAGACATATTAATATTTTAGTAACAAACAACAATTATGGCTAGATAGACTCTAATGGTAAAAAGTGAACTTTAACTTCCACAAAATTAATTTGTAAGATGAGATTTACATCACTTATATACTTTATATTAGTCTTATCTCTAACAAATGTGAAACTTCCACTACAGAATACTTGAACAATGTTTTCTTTTTTAAAGGAATATAAAATAAAAAAATTCAATCACATTGAAAGAAAGTAATATGAAAAACTAAAAAAGTTAAAAATATTTTAACACAATTTATTTGAATTTACGTTTAATTTTAGTCTTCACAATTTCCGGAAGATTATTTCAATAGATTGAATATTTAATTATAACTACACTTTATATATGACAATATTCCAACTTGTACAGAAGTTTTTGAACTTGGCTAAAATTATTATAACACCGTATAAAAACCTCTACATGAATGCATTAATGATAGGTAGAAGAAAATTGAAAGTAAAGTTAGAAAAATATCAAGAAAAAAATATCATTTATAGTGATGACTATTCCGATAAGATTACAAGCAAGACATTATGAAATATTTTCCAAAAAAATCTTCAAATCAAAACTCTCAATAAAGATCTTTTTTACCAAACTAAATTTTTTGGGGATTTCTTAAAAGTGACTCATCATGATTTTAAGTATAGAATAATTTATTATTTTTAATACATACTTTTGTAATTCACAATATAATCAATTATATGCTAAAATTATGATAAATTTGTATGTAATATTATTAAATATATAAAGACATATTCACACACAAAAGTTGATCATTCAAACCAAAACTGAAAAATTATAAACTAAAAGTGAACAGTGGTATTGATACTATAACAGTAGCTTTGCTCTTGCCATCTTCTTTTTGACTTGATTTTTCTTTTGGTGATATTTGAAGATATTTAATTGGTGGTATCTTTAATAGCCCAGTTCATGAATACAACGAGAATTATACATTGGTTATATTGACATTGAAAGTTCACATTTAATGACAGCATATGATCGTGTTCATGGATTTGAACATCTCATAACTTTATTTATTTTATAACTTTGACAATAATTTAATTTCTACAAAATGTAATGGTTAACGGATAAGGAGAAAAGAAAAGAGATTGATGACAAAAAAGGGCACATATGATGTATCACGTTGTATTATTTGAAGCTGTTACTCTTATGGGCGTTTCGACAACTTTCCAAATTTTTTAACTTAGTCAAAAATTAAAGTGTGGCTACATGACGAATGCTAACTTTAGTTAGATTTCTACACATCAGCGTCAAATTATGTGACGAGTGACTTTCTATTTTAAGAAATGTGAGAAAAAAATTTTACATGGAATGAGACAATACAATTGTTTTCACTCAATATATTTATTTTTTTATGATAAAAAAAATATAAAAAAAAGTGATTTTATTACAAATGCCGAGATATACTCTAATTATCTATATGTTTATTTGTTCTCACCCTTCATGTTAATAATATGTTTATCAATCTTTTCATCTATCTATTTCGATCAGGTAATAGGATCCTTAGTATAAAAATATATTTCGATGCTAAAGTCAGTAACATGATATATGTAATAAATATTGTAATTAGTGAATCTATTAAAATTTTTGGTGAACATTAATAATTTATATTACTTGTATATAAATTTGTCTTTTTTTGGGACTAAGATCTATATGTTTATCTTATTTTAAAGCTTCTTGACTTAATTAATTATCTTTAATCCTTTATTATATAATATAAGTTAAAAATAATGTTATTGATGTAGATGTCTTAAGTGATCTCCTATGATGCTAATGTGCTGGTTGATGTGTCATTCTCTTCTACTTTCCATACATTACAAATGAAGACACAACAAAATTAAACTAAGAGAGAGAGGACTGTAGTGTTATCACAAAAAGTATTAAATGTGTTTTATGTCTCATAATTAACATGTGATTTAACTTTTGTGATGCAATTAATTATTGAATCAAGTTAATTGTATAATTCACTACTAATATTTATTTTGGGAAGACAAACTAATAAGAAAGGTGATTGGAGCGGATGAAAAATTACATTAACTTTATTTTTTTTAATGGTATTCCTCAAATAAGTATCTTGAAAGTAGATGATGTTTCGTTGTTTGAGTGGTTCCTATTGAAAGTTATTGTTGTGACTAGAACTTCGATATTTTAAGGAAAATTACCAATCGAATTTTGAGTTTAATGTGTGTTGGTAACATCTCATTTAATTAATTAATTGATACCGGCTACCTTACTTAAAGAATAAATTACCACATGAAATGTTTGTTGGAAAAAGTGTTTTCTGATGATGTTATTTGTGTACTTATTTTTATTGTTATGCTTATAATTAATGATAAAATGGTCATAACTTTGCATGTAATGTATTATTAGCGGATTAGAAAATAGGAGTTAAACAAAGTGAGAACTTATATCAATATGTTATATTATGTTGATGACTTGATCGAATGATATATTTGTATTGACAGTTTCTAAACATTATTTAGTAGGTGATTTCATAGAATTTAAGAGTTTTAAAATATATATTGAGGCTAAAAATAGCCAGAAAATTAGAATAAATTTTCTTTGCATCGAGATAACTTATGAAAGGAAGCAAAGTCTATAACATTTTCTATAAAACAAATTTATAATATCTATAGTCTTCTAGATGTAGGGAGATTAATTCACGTGTCTTTCATGAAGCCGGCCGTACTTAACACATTATCCTAATTTATACAACAACCTTGTATTATTGAAAGATAACTCTAAGACTCGTAAGATATTTGAAGAAAAAAGTTTGAAGCAAGTTTTTTACATGTATAAAACATTGCAATAAGTAAAATTTAAGCTTCTACTCGTAAGATCTTCGTATTTCAATTTCTAAGAATATTACAATATTATGGTAACATTTTTTTCAAAATATACATATATATATATATATATGTGTATATTTAAGAATATTTTTCCTTAATTTGGAATTTATATATATATATATATATATATATATATATATATATATATATATATATATATATATATATATATATATATATATATATATATATGAAGATTTTTAATAGATCAATAATTGTTAAAAATAACAAGAGAAAATGATGGAGACACAATATAAAACTACATGATTCAAAGCATGTAGTCACTTTTTTATTTCATAGTGTTTTAGTTATGACTGGAACGAACATAATGCAAATACAAAGACAAAATGTAGACATGGAGACAATAGAAAACAAACATTAGAACTTTTCAAATTTGTTTACTTTATCTCACCAATAAATAAATAAATATATATATATATATATATATATATATATATATATATATATATTTATTTATTTTCTTGTCTGTTTTTAAGTCTTCCTGAAGACAATTATAAAATAAGAACAAATTATACTAATGGAAGGATTTGCATACCTACCCACTTAGTGCATGTTTAAATTTTAATTACAAAGTCAAATTAAACTCAACCGTAAAATTATCATTGATCAAAGAAACTCAGTTGTAACTTTTAAGTCAATTAGAATTTGAAAGTAAATTAAAATTTGAGCTAAATTCAACTTTTAATTAAATCTAAGAGAAAAAAAAGGAGAATATGGTGACCTATTTCTGCAATATGTCACATTCATAAAATTTTAAGACAATAAATCTGAGTATGGTAATTTACAAGATTTTTTTGTAAAGTTTAAATTTACATATTATATCATTACTGATTCCCTTGTTAGTTATAATTATTTGATAGTGAGTGATAATTGAGATAAAAGTTGACCTAGAAATGTCTAATCTTTGAATGATAAAATTACATCATTTAACCTTCATATATAAAAAAATATGTGTGATGTTAAAAAAAGTGAACTTTAAACTTAATTCAACCTTACAAAATAAGTTTGTAAAATGATGTTTATACTTACTTATATACTATAAACCACTGGTACAAAAGAGATACTAAAACAAGTCATTAAATTGGTTATACGAGAACCGATGTAGTGCAAAATGTAGTAGCAATTTTGAGAATACTGAAAAGTATACTAGATCGGTTGCATTTTTAACCGATCTAATATGTCATCTTTTTACTCAGGCACGAAACTCCTTTTCACTTTTCGACAAGTTCTTTCTCTTCTCTCTCAAGCCTCCACTACTCACCATTATTCAGCATTGTTGCTCACCATCGTTGCTGCAGTGCTTCACCAAACCCTTTGACTCCAAGCTTTCACTAGTAAAAAATTGGGTTTTTACAGCGCACATTATGCCACGGTTCACCGGAAACCGCAGCATAATGGTGCGCGGTGGCAGTTTTGTAAATAAATCGAAAACATATGCCGCGGTTCAGAGCGGAACCGCGGCATATACTCCAGTCAACCATCCCCTTTGACGCCACGTGTGAATAAAAAATTAAATAACAGAGTATATGCCGCGGTTCTATGGACACCCGCGGCATATACCCCTGCCAATTTATTGCAGGGGCTGACTGATTCAGAGAATTTCAAAAGTACAAGGGTATATGCCGCGGTTCCTCAGAGCAACCGCGGCATATACCCCTGCCAATTTATTGCAGGGCTGACTGAGTCAGAGAATTTAAAAAGTTACAAGGGTATATGCCGCGGTCCTCAGAGAAACCGCGGCATATACCGCAGTAACTTCTCAAATTCTCTGCTAGTCAGAGAATTTCAGAAGTTACAGGGGTATATGCCGCGGTTTCACAGAGCAACCGCGGCATATACCCCTGTCATCTACTGAAATTTCCCAAAAGGCAGTTGGGGAGACAGTTGTATTCAGCACGTTACAAGGGTATAGGCCGCAGTTCTACGAGCAACCGCGACCTATTCTCCTACCTGAAATTAATTTAAAATGAATTTGAAATATTTCGAGGTATATACCGCGGTTGCCCGCTGAACCGCTGCATATAGTTTGAAAATAATTTCAAAAATGCCATTTAGGTTAATTTTTTTAATCAGTATATGCCGCGGTTGGGCGTGAAACCACGGCATATACCCATATTATACCGCGGTTAAGTAGTGAACCGCGGTAGATTCTCCAGTTCAGAGTTAAAAAATAAAACTTGGAACAATGTCGTCTTCTTCGCGTGCGCGCTCTCTGTTTCGCGTTTTTCTTCTCCCTCCGACACCCATCATCTCCGATACCTCATTTTTCACCGTTTAAACTTAAAATTGTTCGGTCATTTCTCATTTTTGACGATAAAAAACAGTTTTAGCCGATCAAAATCGTTTGAAACGCCTGTCATTCCTCTCCGCTGCCATTTCGTTTTTCTTGCACCAAGCTTTTTCGCCGCCCCTGTTCCAGGTATTTATGCCCGGTGCCATCTCCTATTGATCAGGAACATGTTATCCCTCCCCCTCCCACAGGTAAACTTAATAAACATTTATGTGCAATTATTTCTATCTCTTGTATAATCTAACATTTACTCTGACAGGGAGAAGCGGCAAAGGAAGTTGTTCTGCATCAGCCATCCTAGAGGATGACATGGACGATGGTAGTCCATGTCTGCTATACATTTTAGAGGATACTGAGATGGTGCTGGTAGCTCGTGGAACAGAGTTTAGGTCAGCGACTGTATGTCATGGTATGCAACTATTAGAGGATGAGGTGAAGGTCTCAGTGGATGAAATGATCATACCCGATGCCTCGGTTCCTCTGTCCACGGAAGAGATTTTCACGTGGAACAAGCATATAAGTCGTTTATCACTTGGCCTAAATTTTTTGTTAAACCAGTTTCTGACCCCTCGGTATGAAATTCTTCTTTACACTTCTCAATTTTAAAGGTTTTTGATGTCAAAACTTATCTTATCTTTTCATGTAACAACAGACGCAGGCACAAGAGAAGATTCCTCTATCTGAGGATGACCCTCTTTCTTCATTGCATCTACTTGCTGACATCCTTGATGATAAGCCTTTGGAGGTTGAGTATGATGCTAATGTATTTGGGGCAGGCTCTGAGGTCCCAATATACATTAATAGCCAAGATGTCTGTGAGCTTGCGTCGGGAACACAAGAGTTGAATATTTCAATTATTCAACTATGGACGATGTAAGTCTATGACCAATTATTTATATATAAAATTGATTTATATATCAAGTATCCTTATATCAAAGTTAATTTTTGATTTCAGGTATATGTCTGGGGTCAGTTGGGGCGTTCTGATGATTATGGATTCATTGATCCCCAATCAATTCATGAATCAAATGATTTTGAGCAGATCAACATGAGTCTGATAAGAAGTTTTGGAAGGGGCAAGAAAATATACTTTTTGCCTTATATATCCGGGTAGGTGAACTTTGTTAACATAATAATGTTCCATATGTGATTTTAATATTTAATAGTTACGTTATTATGAATTTCAGGCGCCATTGGCAACTTCTTGTTATGTCTATGCAAGACAACTATGCTTTGTGGTTCTGCTCATTGCACAGGCCTCCTCCCACACAACTCAAACAAGCAATTGATTGGTAAGAACCTCAATGTTTGGACTTTCTTTGTTATATAAATGAATGCTAAAACCTTTTTTTATATACAGTTCTATTCCAGCAAGTATGATGATGGGTGAGAGATCAATTGTTAATAGTAGAAAGATTGCTTGGATTTCTCTCAAGGTTTGACATATGCTAAAGTCATACTTTGTTATGATTGTTTTATTTTAATGTAATTCACTAACTATTATCAACTGTGATGATATATTGTAGTGTAACAGACAAAATGGGTCATATGAGTGCGGATACTATGTAATGTATTGGATGACCCATATTGTTCGTTCTCACATCACAAGTCGCTAGGAAACGGTAATATTTAACTTTAACAAATTTTGATTTTTTCCCAAATGTTGAATTCATATACACTAATTAATATGAATTGTCTTTTGCAGAGATTCAAGACTACTACACCAGTTCCTGAGAAGTCACTATTATTCATTAGGAACGCTGCTGCGAAGTATATAATTAGATTATACAATAGCTCTTAGATTTAAACATTGCATTTGATTAGATTGAATTTTCTTAGACTTTGTACTTTATTTGATGTTGAAATACATTTGAACATGTGTTTGTTATGTTCAAATTGAATTTGTGTACATGTTTTTATATGCAGGTCTGTTTTTGTGGTAGTGGATATCACAAAAACAGACCTGCAATTTTAAGAAACTACAGGGGAATATGCCGCGGTTCTAACCACAATCGCGGCATATAGTGTTTCGTTTTTTTAAAATGAGACATATGGCCGCGGTTTTAGCACTAACCGCGGCATATACTAGAGTATATTGCCGCGGTTGAACCGCGGCATATAGTGGATAAATTTTTTTTTTTAAAAAAAAATTGAATTTAGGCAGCGGTTCCGTAGACAACCGCGGCATATTCCGCAACCTATATACCGCGGTCATAACCGCGGCCTAAAGTCTCTGACTTACTACCACGGCTGGATATGCCGCGGTTCGTAAACCGCGACGTATAGTAAAAAATAACCGCGGTAAAATCCCCTCGCTGCACTAGTGTTTTAGCCATCACATTGCTTCGTTCAACACTAGGCTCCATTAGACCGTCGTCGCTGCATTGGACCACCACTCCACCTACGTTGTTGCACCAATCCAACTACGTCACACACCACTCGACCACAAGTTAGATATTTTAAACCAAGTTCTCATGTTAGCTAGTAACGGATCAAAGTTATACGAATGTGATTCAAATCAATGATCTGTATGAGAATGACGTTGAAGAGTTTCTACAATTTGCTCTATGGCATGAGACTGCTTTAAATGGAAAATATTATTGTCCTTGTGTTAATTGTTTGAATGAGAGAAGACAAGAAATTAAATGGATATAAAAACATCTATGTGATGGTATCCTAAAGAGTTATGCAACATGAATCTATAGTAAAGTTGTACACCTTTCAATCATATCTCAAAGTCAAGAGTCAATACATTGTGAGGATCGCATGGAAGATATGATTCAAGATATTGAAGAAAACAATTTTCGACGAGCACACTAATATTTGTTGTCTTACTTTTAAAATTAAAGCAAATATTAGATTGGTTAGTGTCATAATCGATCTAACAATCCTTTTTGAAAAATATTGTTTTAACTTTTTTAGCTAAATGTATAAGATTGGTTTGTCCATAACCAATATAATAGTTAGATATATTACATTAATTGTATATAACTGATCTAATATATCTAGGATATATTACATATTATATCTAGAATCGATGTAATATGTACTTTAGAACCAATTTAATAAACATTTTCTGCACTAGTGAACTCGCTTTATCTCTAATTAATGTGAGATTTTCAAGACACCCTGCTTAAGCTGAGATATATATACATTTTGAACACAAAACTAGACATTAATGGATGGTTCGATAACGGTCTGATAGTAGATGACACGATATGTCAAACAAACAACAAATTTTCTAATAGCGAGTAACACAATAGGTTCAACAAATAACAAAAATTCATAGTTCTAATACCATATTAAAAAGTAGATTTTAAATCTAACTCAACTAATAAAAAATAAGCTTATAAAATAACGTTTGCATCTACTTTCATATTATAAAATCATCTTAACTTTAGTCAATGTGAGATAATGTGAGATATCTGACCATTGAATGATAACTTTGCATCATCCATGTATCAGAAAGAAGACAGAATTTAAATTTGAAGTGGTGACTTGAATTTTGGGGTTAATGAATCTTTGTTTAAAAGGGAATCATCATCCACACACGACTTCGTTATATAATTAGCAAGTTCAGATTGAGAATAATTGTTTGCAGCTGCATGCTCACTGTTGCCATTAATTACATGGGTTCAGCCACTGGACCTACCTTCCGGTTTCCACGAACAATGACATTCCAAGATACAGATAAAATCCCCGTGTCATAAATTCCATTGAATTACCAAGGACTAGTCCTTTTCATCAGAACCTTTGCCTTACTATCACTGATGTTGTATAAGACGAACTTCAACAGTTGAAAATGATACTAAGTCCCAAATAATTACACATGGATGGCCATGTCCTTAATTACAAGCTCATGTTAACTTCCAACAGATGTTATTGGCCTCTGCATGTGACTGTTTTTCCAAGAAGATTGCAATTATGAGTTCAAGCCTCTCCTACCATGATATCCATTAATAAGCTCCAAAGAAAAAAACTTATCTTAATGTTAAAACTTTTGGTCCTACTCAATTCCTTGTACATATCATATTCTTTTTATGAGAAAAAAGACTACAGCTAGCTACAGTCATCACATACAAACTTTTTTACCACTTAAGCTGTACTCCAATAACATTTTCCAGTTTTCACCACTTGAATACATCCAAGTGGGTGCAATATTTCTTGTTTCACCTACCTGATTTAAGTTGTCACTGAAGCCAAGTGTCTCCAGCCATCAGTTTTTTTGCAATTCTAAGCTTGTGGGCTACTTGCAACATGTAACACAATCCACACACGTCTAAAATGCACCATTATTGTCAACTTTTGTCGCATAGCACCAATCTATTTATTTTCTTTATTAAGGGTCTATGTCAATTCAGCTACCTTTTTTTTCCACCTTACAGAGTTCAAAAACCCTTTTGGTATTTGGATAGTCTTTGTACTCTCACCGTACAACTATTAAGCGCATTAAGCCACTAACTAATGTTTATTACTTGCTTTAAAACATCATTCTCCAAAGTCCGAATCAGGTGCTTTCTCTTGCCCCTCTCACTCTATAAATAAACAAGGAAGGTGGCTAGTGTAGAACCTAATTAAGCAACAACAGCATCATATCTATCTTTGTTCCTCGTTGCCTGTTGTTTTCTTTCAAGAGAGATGGCATCTCAAAACACAAACCAGGAGAAATCAGGGGTGATTGGTCGAGTATTGGCCTTGCCAAAAGTTCTTAAGAAGAAGGTGTTGGGAATTTGTAGGTTAACAAAAGAGATAGCCCAAGATGATCCTAGAAAAGTTATTCATTCACTAAAAGTGGGGCTTGCAATATCACTGGTTTCTCTTTTCTATTACTATCAACCACTATATGAGAATTTTGGTCTATCAGCAATGTGGGCTGTGATGACTGTAGTGGTAGTTTTTGAATATACAGTCGGTAAGCTAATAGTTTCTTCATGTTTTAACCAATCATCGTAATATACAAAACCCATGTTTGGTTTTGTTTTTATTTATTCCACAGTTAAACTAACCATTCTATTTATAATTTTTGGCACATGTTTAGGAGCCACTCTAGGAAAAGGTTTGAATAGGACAATTGCAACATTGGCAGCTGGTGCTCTTGGTGTTGGTGCTCATTACTTAGCCAGCCTTTCTGGAGCAACAGGGGAACCAATATTGATTGGTGCATTTGTCTTTGTGCAAGGTGAAAAAAAGTTACAAACTTTATAATAAACATAGAAAAAGCCAACAGAATACGTCTCTTGGTGTAGCCATTTATGGTATAATTGTTTTGATGGATTTTTTTTTTGTTTGTTTTGCAGCTGCCATAGCATCGTTTATAAGGTTTTTTCCGAAGGTGAAGGCGAGATATGATTATGGGATGCTTATATTCATCTTGACATTCTCTTTGATATCCGTGTCTGGTTTTCGAGAAGTTGAAGTGTTGGAAATGGCACACAAGAGACTCTCAACTATATTTATAGGGGGTTCAGCCTGTGTGATGATTTCCATTTTTGTTTGCCCTGTGTGGGCTGGTGAAGAGTTCCACTATTCCATTGCTCACAAGCTGGAAATACTCGGCGATTTCTTGGAAGGTTAGTTACATAGTACAAGTTATTGCAAGTGGATAACCATACAGATAATAATATGCTGTCTTTCTAACAACAAAATGGAAACATTATCTTGAATCATGCATAACTTGTTACGTATTTTACAGCTTTTGTACATGAATACTTCAAACCACAAGAAGGAGAATCTGAAGACAGCAAAGGAGATTCTAAAGACAAATCATTTTTGGAAGGTTACAAAAAGGTTCTCAATTCTAAAAGCATAGATGACTCTTTGGTGAGTGTTCTTTGTATATATTTCTTCACCTAAATGAAATCTCATGCATGCACATGTCTCATCTAATTTAACTTTCTTATTGCGCAGGCAAATTTTGCAAAATGGGAGCCAGGTCATGGCAAGTTTAGATTTCGTCATCCTTGGGACCTATACCTCAAGATTGGTGCTCTTTCTCGCCAATGTGCATATCGAATGGAAGCTATAGATGCAAACTTTAATTCAGATATCAAAGTATATATTCCTCCATCAATCTAATACATCTTCTATTATCATGTCCAAGTAAAATATCATTAAACAGTATTAGCATGTAAAGAAAAAACTTATTACAACCATTATATATTTGTAGTCTTGATCAATATTTTTACCTGATATATAAGAAAAAAACCTCCAATATTCAATTATATGTCACGTGACCTTGATATAAATGTATTATGTGTAATAATTTTTTCATCTGTGACAACACAAATAAATAATTGGAACTTTTACTATTGTGATTCAATTTTTTACAACCTTGCATGTATTTGAATATATATATATATATATATATATATATATATATATATATATATATATATATATATATATATATATATATATATAAACTTTGTTATGGCTCATGATGATTACATATATATTGACATGTACTTGTCTCAACATCTGTAGGGATCCCAGGATTTTCGTTCCACCATCCAAGAGTTATGCTCAGAAATGAGTTTGGAATCTAGCAAAGCCTTCAAGGAACTAGGATCATCGATTAGAACAATGACTAGGCCTTCTTCTTCCGACACACATGTTGCAAACGCAAAATCTGCAGTGAAGAGCCTCAAGTCGTTGCTCCAATCATGTACAAGGAAAGAAACAGACCTTTTATCACTTATACCAGCTGCAACAGTGGCTTCACTACTGATTGATATTGTGGAAATCACAGAGAAAATAGCAGATTCGGTGAATGATCTTGCCACCCTGACAGGTTTTGAGGTTGTAGATACAGATAAATCTCCTAAAGTACCATCACAATCTTCACACTGTGAATGTGATGAACCAGTTGCCAAAACTGATCATCTCCAAGTCGTTATTCTAATTGAGGAGTCAGCACTAGCTGTGTCAGATAGTGAAAAATCAAACGTAGTTTGAGTTTGACAATTAGCACACGTAAAGATTGTAATAATATATCATTGCTTCAACTTATTCACAACAGAAAATAATGGTGCATTAATTGCACCTTATAGAGTGTTTTGAAAGCATACCCTTATGTTTTCTAAACCGTGAGGGGTATCTTATGTACAATAATGTCAAATTTGTAATCTGGATTTCAATTCATTTATGAGCACCATTCTCATTATTTTAACTGATATTTTGCATTCTGAATTTGAATCTCTTAATTAATCACTCTCCCTTTTATTCCTTAATTGTGTTGTACATATGTATAATATTCTTTTGCTTGGAACAAATATTACCAAGTTAAATTATCAACCCTTTATACTTATTTATTTTTTAATTCTCGTCATTAATTGTCATTTAGTGATCATCTCTAATTTAAATAGGATTCTTTACTATATATAAAAAGTACATGTAAATTTGGTACCACAAATATTCAGTTTGTTACCAAACCATAAATAAACTAGGCATCTTAATTCAACACGGCAACTAATACCACCAATTAATGTTACTCTAAGGTAAAGATAAGTTCGTGGTAAACCAGCAGCTAATGATGATTACTTTTGAAATCACATGCTTGACATATATTCTCTGTGGTAAATGGTCAATAAATAAACACATAACATGAAAAAGTATAGTATATTAGGAATCCAAGTATAAGCCAGAAAAATTGAATACAGTATATAAAAAAACTTATAAGTTTATTATTTTTTAAGGTTTTAGATGGTAGTTGATGTTAATATATTATGTGAGTTGAATTTAATTGACATAAATTCTCTTAAAAAGGTGTATATTTCATTAATTAAGCACTTATCATGATTAATCTAAACGAGGATTTTTTGGATGTACGAAGATTTTCATATAACACTTCTTCCTATTTTATTTTAAGTTTGCTTAGGTTTCCAAACCTCTTTAGTCAAAATCTCTTCTTTTGTAAGTTGTAAATCGTTAGGGTGTATCTATCTAGTTCTCGACAATCAAGTTAGTGATTAATCCAATCGAGAGTCACAATAAAATTTTAAATTCACAATAAATGCAAACACTTATCTTTTATGTTAGATTTCTATTTATAAGTATCAATACCTCTATTTATAAGTTTTAATATGGACTTATGATTTTAATGGAATCCTATTCACGACTCAATCATGACCTATTATTCGAAAATAATTCTTACTAATAATCTTGATTAGAAGTACTATTTAGATATTTTTATTGCAAGGAATCGTCCGTTCGATATCCCTTTCCGTGACCCTGAGATTCATTAACAAAGAACGTTCCCTTATCTTAGATGTTTGGACCAGAGCCAATTTGGACCGGTCTCCCTGATCTTACCCAGTTAGTTCCTCTATGCGGCTATGGGGGTATATGGCCATAAGGATTATTTTAATATTGCCTACATGCTGATAGGTATGGTGATGAGTATCTATAGCAAATGACAGGTTACTTCTTCTCAGTTGGAAAGAAAGTGGAGAGATCTAATTAGTGGGTTCATGCTTTTCACCGTCCAATTAATTCAATGAAAAAGATAATTTGCTTTCACCAACCAATACATAGAGTGTCATATCAGATGCATTACACTGCAATTATGGCAATGCTTGTTCTTGCTAAATTTCTTTACCAAAAATAAACTTGAATATTTACTTTTCTTATATATGGATGTAATTTACCACAGCAAGCACAGAGGTGGTTATCTAGTCAATTAGCTATGGTGGACATGATTTTTCATTACCTGCATAATTGTGGCCATTATTCATCAAACATTATCCAACCTCTATATAATCATGCATCACAGAAGAAGCAACATGTATATATTCTAGACTCTTCAAAAATATCTCCATCAAATTTTCTCAACCATTAAAAACAACTAGAATATAAAACATGCAATTATTTTCTCAAAATAAATATTTCTGGCTTATATTTTGTTTTCACTTATAGTATATTATTATATTTCTGGAAATTGATCTTTTATTCTCCATCACCATAACTTTTATATCTTTTTATGTAACTATGGATCATTTTTTTTATCTGGTATCTCAACAGTGTTAGATAAAAGAATTCAACTAGAAATGTAAAATTTATTTGACAGCAAAAGAGCACTGAGATGCTTACTAAATAAATAAATAAGAAAAAAGCTGTTAGATGTACATACGCATGCACACTATTCACACAAGGCAGAGATATGCGCACACACATATCACTAGGAACGGTGTTCATCGCCTTTCACCAGATTTTAAACTATTATACAGACACTTATATTGAAATTTAATAATGATGTTACTTTTTCATGTTTTTTTTATCTTATTTAATGTAAGTGGATGTTCTTTAATTTTAAATATATGTATTTAAACAACTTCAGTAACTCTTGTTTTATTTAACTTAGCATGATCTTCAAGTTTTGTAAATTTTATCATGATGATTTTCTTACATATTTTTTAGCATATTGGAGCATTTTGAAAATGTTAATTTTAGTTGAGCTTTGCAAGGCAGTTATTATTGGTGATATGATCGCTTGTAAGTAATTTTTTTTGAGGTAATATTTCCTTTATTCATTTGTCAAATTTTGAAAGTGTTTTTATTTATTTAACTATTGTTTTCAAAGTTCAAGATAACATTAATTGCTATTTTTTTCATTTATTATCTTATCATTCACCTAATATTTAATTAGTTTACATGTATGTATTTATTGTATGTATTGTAATGTAGAAATGAAAAGACCAAAATACAAAAATCTTATAAATATTTAATTAAATTCAATGAAATTTATATACTTTGTGGTTTTATTAAAAGAACCTTAAATGATACTTGAAAGGAAATTAAAGGAGGTATGAAAATTTCTTGATAACATGTTTCCATGAATTTAGATATCACAATATTTTTAAAATTGGTTGTGTTTCATTTGTTAAGAGTTCTTTTAAAATATTATATTACTTGGTGAAAAATTATGGTAAAATAAAAATAACTTGAGTGTGATAATACCTAATCAAGAATTTGAACATTTCAAGTATCAATAATGGCAAATGGTTGAAAAACAAGTTTGATGATAAAAATTAAATTCAGATTGGAACTTCGCATATATGTAGAACTTAACTGAAAGTTGTTTATAATTTATAAAATTGTTGTGCATAATATAAAAGTTAAATTTGGGAATCAGCCTATGTGAATAATTCAATTTAAACGTAAAATGTCGACTTTGATAACTTATTACTAAGTTCAAATATTATGAAAATAATTGAATTTGATATTGTAAAACTTAAAATGAATAACTTTATTTGTCAGCTAAGCTCACTACGTAAACGTAATAATAATAATAATAATAATAATAATAATAATAATAATAATAATAATATATTGTAAATTTTTAAATTATATATGTTATATTAAGTTGTAGTATATATAGCATGATATTTGTTTATTCTTAAGTATAACTTAATTTTGTTATTCGATGTGTGGCATAGCTAAATGTTTACGCTTAGTTTAATTTGTACTTTTGACTTTATGTGTAATGTAGCTTGATAGTTATGCTTATTATAACTTAGTGTGTAACTTAGTTGGATAATATATCTTGATGTTACGATTCAGTGAGTTTAATTTTGTAAAACATGATTTTAACTTTTAAATTTACATACTGTATTACGATGTTTGTGCCAGGTATAATTTCATGCTTTTATTATTTTGATGCTTACACTTTGTAAATGAAATTTATATTTTGAATTTATTTAGTATAGTGTGATGTTTATACAAGATATATAATAATATAGCTTGATGCTATGACTCAATGTCTTTAAGAAGGTGACTTGTGCACTTATTAACGTAATGACATGCTAATAAAAAAAAAGTTAGGGCATGAACTAAACTAAATTAGAGATACTCAATATGGGAAATTAAACTAAAGATGTTCAAGGTGAAGATAAATTAGAAATACTTAAGATGTGAAGTCAAATTAAAAAATTCATGACACAAGATTGAGCTAAAAGTATTTCAGGTGCGAAATCAAGCCAAATATGTCCAAAAAAAATAAGGTTAAGTTAAATATGCTTAAAGTGAAAAGTTAAGTTATAAATGTTTAAGATACATTAAAATAAAAGACAAACTGATGTAAGAGGTTCAAAATAAAGGTTTTAGTACATCCATGTGAATACGAGAATTGTGTTAGAAAAATAAAATTTACATAAGAAATGACAAAATAAGTCACGATCTATAGCTCGAAATATCAACGTTTTATATCAAGAAATAATAATTTGTTCAAACAATTTTTCATTTATTAGTCGAAAACCTCTGTCTCATCCCATTTAACCTGTTTTGGTTTGGAACCTTAGAGAAATTTTCATCACTATATTAATCATATGGAGGTGCTATCCATCTTATTAGTCCAAAACTTTTTCCCTAACTATTTTTTCAAACAACCTCAAAATTTAACAAATTGAAAACCGAATTCTAATAAAATTTTTATCATGAGGTGGAAAGAAAACGAATTTCTACCTTAAACAATGAAGTTACTAGTTGGAGAAATAAATCCATCCAAAATTCATTTGGATTATATCTTTTAGAACAATATTTGTGTTGGAAATCCAAGTGTGAGTCTAAGTCTCATGTTAAATATAAATGAGAAAGTAGAACAATATATAAAGATGAAAGACCTATTGTCTTAAGATTTTTGATAGAGAGTGATGTCAATCTCTTGTATAGTTGGACTCATATCTCATTAGTATTTGTGTCTTCTCGGTGAATCTTCCCCTCAATAGACCCAACAATTTGCGAGAAAATGTCAACAAGTCGAATAATTTTTCACAGTGTAGGTGTTGCTAATGTATTTTTGGGATCAGGTTTAGAAATTCTTTTAGTTTAATTAAATTTTCATTTGTTTTATTTTCTATTTTATCTTGTCAATTTACATGTGTGCACAGTAGTTTTTTAATTATTTATGTCATGAAGAATTGAAAACTAAACAAGAAGCCTTTAATGAAGAGTTAAATTTTGAACCACAAAAGGTTTAATTCTTTCCAACTATTCAACAAAATATTTATACTGAAGAACCTAATTAAACGCAGGATTTGGCTAGATAGAGATGATTTAGATTAACTAAAAGTAAAAGTACGTCTTCAAAGAAACCTAGGATAATTTACATTAGTTAATTTGCCTAGACAGAGATACTGATTCTCCCTCTTTATTTATTATGTAGAGAGTCTCTTTCCTAATTTAATAATTTATAATTTATGATAAAAATGTGCGTTAAAAGAATATATTGAAGATTTAGTGGTAGCACTTTTGTTTGAATTTAATACCAGGCCTAATGATTTCTACAGAAACAAAATATTTAATAATTTTTAGAAAAACTGGTCAGTAGTCGTCACTAGTCAATGAGGAGAGTTATTTAATTTTGTAATAAAAGGATGAGTGACGATTCACGTTAGGTTATGTTATGAGTAAGAATTTAGAATTGTATTTTTAAATAGAAAGTGCGTTTGAGAGTCCATAGAAACCACAGAATGAACATGCTAAAGTGTGAAAAAGCAGAAACAGTGTGTAAGAAAAAAGTGGGTTTTGAGGTGTCTTCCACCATAAATTTCTACTGCTACCACTTTTTCAAAACTCAAACAAAAGTGCTTTAATTATAACCCTTTTTGATTTGTTATAGCAGATATCACTTCTTCATAAATAATAATCTCCTATGCTTATCATCATCTATCTTGAACAACTACCACTAATATCAATTAATCATTTTAACCCACATATTACATTGATTTTTCAGAAAATTATCTAAACTAAAATACAGACACAATTTTATAATCATCATATTATATACATCAATTAAAATTTAATCATTTAATTGATAACATATACATGATTAAGAAATAGGTTTCAGGTGAAATAAAAAAAAATGAATATTCTATTTATATATATAAATTGATTTTATTGTAGTTAATATAAAATTTTCAATGTCTAGTTAAATTAATGATTATTAACTTTTCTTAATGATTCACATTGACAATGTAAAAGGTAATTTATAAAAGTTTTGATAATTTTTATGCAATTAAAACTATTGTACATATGAGTAGTTGTTTGTTTAAGTAATGAACTTACACTCATACCCATAGTTGTATTTAAATAATTTTAATATATATCCACACATTTTAGAAATGGATTGCTGAATAACATTTCGTGCATATTGATTTAAATAATTTTTTTTACCATGAATTCCTCACATTGTTGGACTATTAAAAAAAGTTAGGATTGTGGGTTATTATTTCTTACATTTAAAATGTTTATATATATATATATATATATATATATATAATATTATATATATATATATATATATATATATATATATATATATATATATATATATATAATATATATATATATATATATTATATTGAGATCGAAAACATTAGGGTTATTTGAGATTAATTTCATCCTAACTAAATTTAGAAAAGTAAAATAAGAAGAAAAAATATAATCCAAAACTTAAATTAAATTATATATTATTTTAAAATAACTTTTGAAAAATTAACATAAGTGATTTTTATGAATTAGTTAACATATGAATCAGTTTAGTTTTTATAACGAGTTTTTTCATTTTTTTTTTCTGTAAATAATTGTGGAAAGTTGTTTTTTTTCAAACAAATAATATAATTGATATGCAATTACGTTATTTAGATATCTGATTAATAATCCAGTTCTCATGCTTGTGTGGTTGAAATATTTTTTAAAAGGCCATCTTTATAAATGAATCTTTCGAATTTTTAGATAAATTAACCATAATAAATATTTTGAAAGATGAAAAATAAAAATAAAAGAAAAAGTACAAAATGGGAAAACGTAATACTTTGCACCTTGCTAGCTTGTTGCGTGTTGAATCATCATCATCTTGTCCCCCATTTTAAGTAAGTCGGCATTATAAACCCTTCCTTAATCTCCTTTCATTCCATTCAGAGTTTTATTATAATTTTGAAACCTTCTAAATGCTTATTTTAATCGGAATATCTTCAACACATACAATTTTTTATATTACTATAAATTGTAATTACCGTATAATTACAGTTATCAAATTTCGTTTTGAAATTGAATTTAAAATAATTTTTTTTCAATAATATAACAATATTGAAAAAAAGAGTTTGTAAAGTGAAAACGAACATGCAACAATAATTACCTGAATTTTATATTTTGACTTTCACTTTACCTAAACTAAACATGATGAATGGCATTACTTTAAAAAGATGTCGTACCACATTAGAAGCGAAGTACAAAATGAAGTTACGCATTTCAAAACCAAAATGGTTACCACGTCATCTCATTTGCTGACTTTTATTATTGTTTATAGTTACTTTTTTTCCTTTTAAAAAAATATTTAATTCTTTTGAATAACTTTGCAAATTTAGGTGTTTTAATTTAAGTTTTTGTGAAAAAAATTTCTACACATGTCCACAATATTTTTTACTTTCAATTTGTTTTTGAAATTACATAAATTAGGCTATTATAATGTTTTGTTTTCAAAATAATCGACCGAGAGGTGAAGAAAAGTAAAAAAAAGAAAAGTGTATGAAAGTTATAATAGGTGGAAGAAGTGGTGAAAAGAGATGAGAGGTAAATGAAGAAATAAAAAATAGAACATTCTAAGTAACAAATGAATTAGATTTTTATACGTGATGTGTTGAAATCAATTTAGTAGAATTGATTAAATTTACTGTGGTTAACAAAGGTCTCACACTCTCAAGGAAATACATATATTTATTTTAATTAAACTTATGCATGATTAAAAATTTTGTCGTTATTTCGCAACATCTCTCTTGCCTTATACTAAAACGGTACTCACTTCTTCATATGCTCTTTATAACACACGTTATATGATCATCGTACAATCATAGGCAAGGGTAAGCTTACATAAAAAAATCATTTATAAAGCATATGTCTCAGAATAATCATACTAGACTTGACTATCTGAATGAAATGTTGATGCGAAATCTCAGGAGATCGTGAACTTGTGGTGGCCTCCACTCCTCATACAAAACAATGCCCAATACAATACATCATGTCATCCACAAGGTTAGGTTGTTAGCACCTATGGCCAAAATCAACCCATAGACTAAAATCTCATGTCACTCTCACCACATAACTCATCATTCTCTATGTGAAATTGAATGATTATTAGAATATCAGAATAACCTCCAACATCAAGACTCCCACATCAACATGTACACTAATTAATTACAAACACTAAATCTCTCCATGAGATCCCTAGTCAAACTCATATCATGTCCATATTCATAAACCAATTCATCATACTATATAAAATCAAATCATACACATTCAGCCCAAATTCATTTTCATATTTTAACTCATTACAAAGATTAAGTCATACATACAAATAAGTGATACAATCACTCATGATTTCACCCAAAATGGTCAAGGTTATCAACAACCTAAATTAGTGGAAAATTTCTAACCACAAACCTGTAGTTAAAGATCTGAATGGTAAAAGTAAATAACAATATAACTACAACCTATGGTAAAAATTTCAGTTTAATTCAACGGTTAATGAAACAAAAATCTTAAGTTTACCGAGATGACTCAAAAATAGAATTAAGATGATTTTAAGTTTATTAAGAAATAGGATACCAATTTCTATAAACACAGGCATCCAATTAAAAATTCGAGCAGTCAAAGTGAATCAATATGTCTTAGGAACTACATATCCAAATTTTAGGCTAATCTAATTGTTAACTAGGTGAAAATTAATGTTTTATCGAGACAACTTAGAAACAAAAATAAAGTGGTGATCAGTTCACTAAAAAATGTGAAATTAATTCCTTTAAGCACAAACCTCAAATAAATAATCCAAGAAATCAAGGTGAATTAATATGTCTTATATGAACCATGTATCAAAAATTCAGGTCAATCTAATGGTAAATGAGGTAGGAATTGAGTGTTTATCGAGATAACTCGAAAAATAGAAAACAAAGAAAGCATAGTCATGAAAACCAAACCCTCCACAAGTGGACAAGATATCTCCTCTTACTAAAACCCAACATGCCCATATCTCATATATTCATATTCTTCATCCTAAAATATACAATTATCATGCACAAAGAAAAGAGTTAGCTCATATACCTTTTTTTCCAGTATTTACTTGATTTGAAGATGTGTTCCAACAACTCTCCTTCAGTTGCATTTTAGAGTGATTCTACCTCCTTTTGAAGATGTGGCATGTGTTTTGGTTGTTGGGTAGGTTTGATAGTGTTTGGGTTTGGAAAGGTACTTCTCTTCATATAACTTGGCCAAGGAAACAAATTGAATCAAAGTTGAGGGCGATTGAGCAATTACATCTCTTCTAATATCCGATTTTAAGCCTCCCCCACAAAACAATCTAACAAAGCTTCAGTGGTGATACCTTGCACACGATTAGCCAGAGTAGTGAATTGAACATAATAATCATGCATAGAATTTGTTTGGGTTAGCTTAAACAAATGAGACCAAGGACACTCATATGAAGAATTACCAAACTCTTATTCTAAAGCTCAAATATGAATGAAATGAATCATGAGGAGTCATCATTTGATACCAAGGTACCTCGTTCTTGTCCAAATGTATGGCAACAATAGTTAATTGATGATCATCAAGAGTATTGTAATACGAAAAAAAATGTTCGGTCTTGAAGATCCACTACAATACATCGAATCCATCAAACTAAGGAAAATCCAGTTTGACATTACGCACCTAAAACGGTTGGGAAGGGATCGCAGATTTTTGTTGCAGCAATGTATCAATGGCAAACTCCAGGGTCTCAAATCTAGTGGCATTTTCTCTATCTCGTGTCTTTATTAATTACAAGATTCGCTTAACATCAACAGTGAATTCTTTAAGACGAGTATTCTTTGTCATATGAATGAAAGCACCAATGTAACAGGATAATTAACAACCAATACAAAAGAAATTTTTTAATGAGAGGATACTACTCTGAATGATATTAAAGAAATACTCAGGAAAAAAACTAGTAACTATGAGCCATAGTCTATAGCTTTACAAAGAAAAATATTATGTAAGGAGAAACAATGTGGCACCAACAGAAAAAAAAATGTAGAGAGAAGAAAACAGAATCAATCTTCCTTCCTCTCTCTCCTTAACAAACAAAATATATGTACTAGATCGTGGACCAATAAAAATGCTATGGCCTAGAGTTAGTTATTATGATTTGTGTGCCTCTCCTCACTTTCAGATTATTTGAATTTGCTGCCAAATATTTTTGTTGAACTGTATCTTCAATTGACTTTTTTGACCCTATTGCACTTGTTACACAATGTGTCATTGCGCTACAACGTAAGAAATAACTGAAGTTGCCATTGAGAAAAGGACTATGATATATTAACAACTTCTTTTAACAATTTTTTTACAATAAACTATGTGTCACTATTTTATTGGTCCGTATATTTGAAATGGACCAATTACGAACTACCATGTACAATAAAAAGGTTGTGAAAAAAAGTTGTTAAAAAAAAATTTTCCTTGAGAAGATCACTAAAGGAAATTGAAATGAAAATAAAGAAGTAATGGTGATAGAAATCAAGGAGATGCAAGAAGGTGAAGGGGCTGTGAAGGAGGAGGTAGCACAAAAGGGAATGAGAAATGTATGAACTAAGGTTTCTACCTACTCAAAACAGTAATTTATTAATTTTTAAAAAAATTACAGGTACAGGAAAAAAAAAATGGATGCAGGAAGAAAGCCCCCCACATTATCAATCGAGGTTTTTGCTTAATAAGCTCTCTCTGATTTTCTTCTCAACGGTGATAATGGCGTGGTAAAGGAGGGCATTTTAATCTTTTTGTACTGAAATTAAGTGCAGTTAGCAGTAACAGAAGTGCAGGAAGAAAAGGTCCAAAATCACCCCTAAAATCCAAGGAGGTCCAAAATCTCTGCCAAAACAAAGTAATCAAGGGCAAATTCCAACAAATATTACGAGGTGTTTTCATAGGTTGCGTTCGGTTTAAAGGAACTTCCACAAATTTTACGCTCTGGACTCGGTCGGATTTATATGGTTCTGAATTAGAATTTATATTTTTATTCAATATCATATTTTTCAATGTATTAATATTTAATAGTATAATTTTTATTCAATGAATAACATTTCTCCTTATTTCTCCTTACTTACAAAATACGTTTTAATTAGAGCGATTAAAATGGATAATCCGACTCGACTCGACCCAGTTTATCACAGATTAGTCATTTAATGAGTCAATCCAATCCGCTTCAACCCATCACAGGTTGGTGGGTTAAACGGGTGGACTCATTAACTCACTTAATTATAAGTTTTCTTAAAATAAAAAATTATAATTTTTTTAATTCAAATCTAAATAAATTTCACTTTAAAATGATGTTAAACTCCAAAGATAATTAAAAAAAGCAAATATTATACAATACAAGCATAATAAAAAAACAAGCAAAAAAGACAAATAAATAAATATTTAATATTGATAATTTTTGTATCACTTGTCCATCTATAATATTAGAGTCTTAAATAGATAAATTATAATATTTTTCTCTCTTGAAACATTTTTTTATCCCATCTATAATATAATAAAAAAATGCTAACTAATAATATTAAAACACAAAATAATAAATAATTAAATTAAATTAGGTGGGTTGGTGAGTCAACCCGGTTCATCACGGGTTCAACATGCGTGAGCCGGATTGAAAACTAACCCGCATAAAAAAATTACACTTTTTTCAAACCCAATCCGACTCAAACCCATAGTAAGTCAGATTGGCTCGCGAGTTACCGTCCATTTTGACAGTACTAACTTTAATATATATATATATATATATATATATATATATATATATATATATATATATATATATATATATATATATATATATATATATATATAAAATTTTATAATTTAAGTACAAGATTAAAATTAATATATTACATCATTAAATTAGAAAGACCTATTCATATCCTAAATGCGTCAAATTCAGATTAAAAAAATTACATTAATTTTGTCTCAAAGACGAGTACATGCACATAAATATGTTCCCAAATTACTATAAATATATATTTTTTAGAATAAGGATAAGAAAAATATTTTTCATTAATTAAAATTAATTTATGTATTAACGAAGTTTCTCACTATAATGCGAAATTTAAAAAATAAAAAAATACCCAAATTATATACTTATTTTTAATATTAAGTTTCAAGTTTATAATAAATTTGATTATTTTAAATTAAGTCTCTATTATTTTTTTTTAAAGTTTATTAAGTACTTAAAATTTTTATATATTTTAATTGAATTCTTATTATTTAATTTTCTGGTTAAATGGAGACGTGACTGTTATTTTGGTGACTATGATCTTGTTTACTCTCTACAAGAAAGGTAAAGTTCTTTGGTTAATAAAAAAAGTGATATTACAGTCAATGTAAAATGAAGATGAGATGAGAAGATGGGTGGACAAATGTAGGGTATGACTATCCCATTCTTATTCTCATCCATGTGCTCAACTGATATAAGTTTCTTTTTGTCACATTGGAAAACAAGTATATCAATAAGTGCACCAAGTATATCAATAAGTGCACCGTATTTACTTGTTTACTGTTTGAAATATTAATTAAATCATTTTTTTTACTAAAAAATAAAAGTCACATAAAAGAAAACACAATAATATATCAACACATCTTCTTTCATCCAATATTAAATATTGAATATTCGTAAAGAAATTATAATTGTTTTCCAATATTAAATAATAATTAGATAAAGATAAAATAACATTTGCTTTGGTATATGAAAGTGCAAAAAAATTGTATGTCTTCTTATTGCTATGTTTTCATTAGCGGTTTGTGCTTTTTTGTTTTGTTGTTATTTATCCTTATTGTCCTTTCTATTTGAGGATTAAAGAGTAAAACTTGTTTTTGATTTTTTATTTGTATTTAAAACTTCAATAAGAGCAATAAATAGCAAATACTAAATACAAATATTATATATATATATATATATATATATATATATTTATTTATTTATTGATATAGAAATCAAACTAATTATAATACTTGTTTTCTTAACACAAATATTTGATAACGGTGTTAAAAACTTGTTGATGTTCTAATGCAATAAATTTCTCAACAAGTATAATAGATAGTTTATAGTATCACAAGTTTTGTATCCACATAAATTTGATAAAATAGATAGTATTTAAACTGGTTTGATTTGGATAATACATTGTTTGGTGGTAATACAAGCATGTAAAAACATATTTATTGTAGTAAAGAGTTGAATAAAAATGTGTTGAAACAAATTCAATAAAAAAAGGTCTATTGCAATATGATGATGACGTGTTGAGTTTAGATTTCACCTTTTTGTCTCTCACTTGTTCCAATCAAATTATTATTTATATAAATGTAATTATTCATATCATAGAGTACTCTTAAGCGTAACTTTAGGTCCATTCTTGAAACCTAAAGTCTAAGATCATCAAACTTTAATATGATTCTTCAGTGACTAATTGAATGAATCACTTGCATTAAGATTTGGACTCTACAGCCTGCTAGAACCTTAGATTTATTCCTAACATCTAAAAGGAAGAAGAGATTTGGTTGGACCACAACTTGAAATCAATTTCCACTTAATCTCAAGCTAGTGAAATAAGATGAGTGATTAGTTCGTCAATCAACAAACATAAATTGATTCACAAACATGCAAACAAAAACATACTTTAATAAATAAAACACTATCAATATAAGAGAGTTTCAAAGGATTACATCTTGACCTCAACACAAGAGAGACTTAGCTCTTTATAATGGATGTAAAGATTACGTGATTTGAATAATCATGTTCTCTTATACTCTCTAAGAATAATCAATAAGTGTAGATAAAAGTGTTTACAAAGCTCTCTAAAAAAGTATCTAAAATGAAAATCCAAAAATCTCCCTAAAATAGGAATATAACTCTTGTTTTTATAAATGGCTCAAGGTGGGATCTTTATAGTCCCCTTGTGGTTCAACAATAGAGGTTTCCTTTCCATGGGTTTGCTTTTATGGTTCACCCTCCTACTCTAGTGCTTTGAAAATGAGTCTTCATGGCTTAGCTTTAGATTTGGTGTTTGAAGCTTTTTCTTCCAAGGGGTTTACTCTTTGTGGCCGAACTTCAATTCTATTACTCAATTACACAAGTTACCATTTGTCCAAAATTGCTAGAATTTCATCTAATTTTTAAAAGTTTTCACTTTGACTCTCTTTTAGTGTTAAAAACTATAGAACCAATTGGATCAAAAATAAATTTAGTAAAATCTTAATATAGTAAAAAATGTATCAAATTCATCTCAAAATTAACTTAAATGAAAAACTTATCAACATGCTAACCTAATTAACTCGCTTTTTGCAAGCTAAATGCAAACGGATCAAGATGGGACGAGTGGACAACATTACCATCAATATAGAGATATGACCCATATGAAACTAAACAATGACCAAATAGATTTTTTTTTAATTTACGTTTTTTTAATATATTTTTTTAGTGCTTTTTATTTATTTGAAAATTGTTGCAACTAACCAAATCTTAAAAGAATCAATATTAAAAATTAAAAAAAAAATGATAAATGTATAAAAAATATACTTGTTTGCATATGACTATAAAATTATTAAAATAAAATAACAAATAATAAAAATGACTAATAGTAGAAATAAATGTATAAAAATATACTTGTTCTTTTGTAGCTCTCTCTTACCCCTAAACTAGTTTTCTACAACGATATCATTGAAGGATTGCCCAAATTAGGAGGGACAGGTTGAGTAAAGCTGCCCATTTCATGACTTTAACTCACACGTATACAGCTAGCGATGTAGCTCAAACATATCTTGATTATGTTTTAAACTCCTTGGAAACCCAATTAGCATCACCAGTGATCGTGACGCCATCTTCATTAGCCAATTTTGGCAAGAATTTATGTCTTTACAGGGAGTGCAGATTCAGTTATCTTCTAGTTACCAGTAATAAATCCTCCATGTTCCAGGGAAATTCGTTGTTGATGATGAAACTGGAAAGGAAAAGGCTCTTGAATCGGGTAGCAAGCAAGGTTGCATGCCTTGTTTCTCAAGTTCTTTTCTTCGAACAAGTTCGAGAACTACCGGAATCTCCAGAATGGTGCACAGCTTAGCAAAATTGATAAATAAAACACACAGTAATTAGTGCAATGAATACACTGTAACACTTGTACATTCAGCCTTTGATTCAATAAGACTTACATTCTGCCTTTGACTTCAATTCCATTTCTCAAGAGACAACGCTGGCCTCAAAATCAACAGGAAATTACAGATACATTGGAATCAGTTTGAATACAATCGGGAAATAATCAAACACATAGAATCAACAGATACACAACAATGACTATGAAAAGAAGAGTTGAAGATGTATATATACACCACTCACTAAACCAAATTAAGACTTCTTGACATTAGGTTCAAGTCCTAAATCCTTTCTGGTTTTCCCCACAAACAAATCTCCAGATTTGATCATGCCAGGAAGCCTTCCAAGCACTGTAATGAATGGGAACTGTGCTACTGCAGTTTTTCTCCCTAATGAGACTATAGAGATTGGTGGTTGCGCCTTGTATGTTCCCAATTTGTTCTCTTTGCCTCCTCCTTCTATCAATAACTTTAGGTTCTTGGCAACCAATTGAGCATGACCACTTGCATACACCCCTTGTTTGATTTCCTGTCACACAATTCAATAGTTCATTGCTAGCAAAGATTTTTAAATGCCACAAATATGGTGCACAGAATCAAATTACCAAAATGATCTTGTTTTGGTTAATAACACTTACTTGAACACCTGTAATATCTCCAATTGCAAAAATGTTGCTCCTGCCCTTCACTCTCAAGTTTTCATCGACCTTGATCCTTCCATCACCATCCAAGTCATCCTTCAGAAGTGTTTCTCTAAGCCATGTGGAACCAACTGGTTTCCCTATGCATAGAAAATGAGCATCTGCTTCTATAGTCTCTCCATTTGAAGTTTCATATGTCTTATTTTCTTCCGAAGAGGATTTCACTTCGACAGATTGCTCTAGTTTCACATCAACCTTCTTTGATTTGAGCCACTTCAAAGTCTTACTTGATGCTTTTTGCCCAATGTATTCCAGCAACCTTACCCCTTTATGCACTATAGTGACCTTTTTGTCAGGAAAATCAACAGCAATCTCTGCTGCAAGCTCAACACCAGTTGGACCTCCCCCAACAATCAAAATTGAACTTGCAGATTTGATTTTTGCATTTTCTGCCATGCAAAATTCTCCTCATAAGTCAAATAAATACATTTAAAATCGCTTCATATGCCAAAATTTATTATATAATGGAACTTTGACTAGAAATACACAGCTACGTGTTCTTTGGATACACTTCTCGATTAAAAAACTCACAGGAAAAGAAATAAAGAAAAGTAAAATTGAATTGAATTATTCCTATGTGTTAAAATCACCTTTTGTACTTAACTTCTATAGAACCTCTTTCATCCAACTTCTTTAGAAGCTAATTTTTGATAAAAACAATATGAACTGTTTTGTTGGAATTTTCACACAGATAAGATTAATTTAAAATATATATAAGTAGAGCAAAACTCATCTCACAAGATTTTATAGGGTTGAGTTTAGTTTAAAATTAACTTCTTAACAAATTTTATTATCTTATTTTCTTCTCTAAGTATTTACGAAAATAAATCTATCCAACCAGAATTCAAGTTAAAGTATTACCTGCTTGGTATTGGTCAAGTCTTTCAGTCCTGGTTTTGGGAATAGGTTCTGCGTGGCCAGTGGCAATAACAAGATAGTCATAGGCAATCTGCTGGCCATCTGCAGTAAACACTTCAGTTTCAGTTATGTTGACTGCACTGGATACAACAAGGTCACCCTTTTTGAAGTACTCTCTATGGTTGATCACTATCCTTTCAGCAAAAGATGGCTCAACCAATCCCCTCAAACTTGCCCATGGAATCTCAAAATATTCCTTCCTGTGTTCAACAACTCAGTCAATGCAACATACACATAACAAGCTCTATGGTAAAACCTACTCTCAAATTTTGGGTCTGCTTAAAATTGGTTATAAACTCATTTGAACTTATCAAAGAAGTAAAAGTTTATTTTTTAAACTTAATTTAATAAACATCTAGAGGTTACTTATTTCATTAAACTGTGCAATCAAGCTCTTAAGTATCAAGCACTTAAGCGTTGTTTGAAATGAGCCACAGTTTTTATACTTGTATACAACATTGAACTTCAATTAGATATAGAAAAGAGATAACAGAGAGACCATGGTACGATTACATATAGAAAGAGGGAACTCACGGATCAATAAGGGTAACGTTGGCTTGATTTTGTATATTTTTTGCTAGGGTGGCACCGGCAACACCACCTCCTACGATGACCACTTTCTTCTCCGCCATCTTTAGTGATTGCAATATACTCACCCTTGATAAGAGTTGGAATTTACTCTGTAATTTGCAATGATTGTTATGTTCCTGAAATAAGATAAGGCAACAACATAAATAGATGTCTCTGCGTCATTGCATGTATCATCAAAATGAAATGTCAAATCTTGAATTTGGACACAAATAAGACTAAAGCCAAATGGAAGCTGTAGCTGTAGTCAACCAATCACCTTCCTAGTTCACAACCAGAAAGAAAGCTGTGTTCCAACAACTTCTTTATGTGAAATTTCTTTAGGAAAATATTATTAAACAAAATAAAATGACCCCACAATTATATGAAAATTTATAATTACATGGTATAATACTCTTGAATCATTGACGATGATGGCTTCTTCAAAAAGGTTCTTAGGTGCCAGCCAGCATATGGTGTAGCTTGCTGATTCAGACTTCCTAGAGGTGATTATTCAAATGCAAAGGATTAAAATAAATCATGTTAGAAGATATTTTCCTTTATTTAATGTATTCTTTTTTCTTTTTCGTGCAAGGTGTCAAGGAGTTGGGGACAATGAGTTGGAGTTCCAACTTGAAACCACAGATTTGGCACTTTGTGATCAAATACTGCCGTAAGTTTTCTAGGACCTTCTTTCTTAGTATAGCAGCAGATTAAGAGCTAAGGATTTGATATAGTCTTGATTCGTGTAGTTTAAGATAAGGTTATTATCTTCACTTTCATCAGCTTTTGACTAATTGGGTTCAAAGTTGACTTATCTTCCTTCTAGATGAGTTAGGCTTTGGATTCTTCTTATGTCCCAATCTTTCTTTTTTGACATTTATGCCTTTTATCCTGAACTTACAGTATAAATTCACCAAGAGAACCAATAGCTACAGGATCCAGGTTAGTTCGACCCTAAAGAAATAGTTTTTTCTTATTATTCTTAATGCTTTTTCACCTTTGGAAATATCAATTTCTTTTCTGTTCTTATCTTTTATAATTCACCCTCATAGTTTTTTGGCAATTTCTTAGTCTTCCAGTTAATGATTTTTGTTCATTATTTAATATAGTGCAATCTTGATCTTAAGGGTGGAGGAGAAGGTACTAATTTGATTTGAGACTGCATAAATCTTTTACGGAAGACAATTTTGTTCGAATCAGTAAAAACAGAAGGACAAAACTTGTTTTTATGTTTAGTATTTAACGTAACTACATAAGACTTGAATTTAACACCACTCATTAAGCTGAACATTTTTCATATTATTTTATCTATTCACTTAGCAGCCAAAATGCTCTCTAATGCAAGATGTTTTTTTTTTCTCATTCAATTCCTTATATTTCGCTGCTGCGTGTTGTGAGCAATATTGTTTTGAAAGTAACATTTTCGTTCACATGGAAAGTGACTTCTTGATCGTACATGTAGATTGAAATGTGAAACAGTCGATTGACCTTAGAACTCCAATGTCATTGCAGATCAAACTTTAAAAAGAAGGAAATAGTGTGAAAACAAACGAGCCAGCACTTTATTTTGGTACCAGATTTGCCGGCGAAACACCATCATATGAAATTCAAATCACATCCTCAAATGCATGGTCTATTTCTTTTCTAATCCTATATGTACCAACAACCATTATTAATCTATACAGCCATACTTATTCGAGGGAAATAGGTCATATGGATTAAACAATACTATTGTGTTCTGTCATGAAACAATAAAGCTTTGAGATCCATTAAGATCTCAGTATTTTAAAATGGCCTCACCTAAAGTTTTTCTTGTCTTATCTTCACCAACATGTCAAAGTTGGAATGCACTCTTAGAAGTGAACAGGGATACCTTTTTAAGTAGTTAGTGGATGATTACACAAAAATGATTAAAGAATCTAATTAAGTATCCTTGCTTTTGGTAGGATTTACTCGAACTGAAGATAAGTTTGCACATTGTACAGCAAGCATAACATGAGATTTCATGCAATACAAGTGGCTTGTATGTTATTTCACCTGGGTCTATTTTGAAGTTTGAATATGTGAATATAAATCTCGACTCCTACAAACTATCAAATTATTATGTGATATAATTGTCAATTAATTTCGAACTGTGTGAAAATATTATTTTTCATTTTCATGTAGTGTGTCAAACTTTCTGCAGACAAACCACCCCATCAATTTTATCAACCGTACATGTCAACGATACGATGGTTCTGAATCACAATTATATCTCATGGTTCCAGGAAACACCATTTAAGCATAAAGATATTTCACGTACATATGTATTCTTTAAAGGAAAAACAAATTGAAAAACACCAATCTACAGCAAAAACTATGAAACGGACTGATTTTGTAATTTATGTACACACCATGCACACAATTTAGCGTCAAGCTTTTACAATATCATAACTGAGTCCCATTTGTCTTCTTGTTCTACCAACAAACAAATCTCCAGACTTAATGAATCCTGGAATTCTTCCAGTGATTGTCCAGAATGGTAACTGTGCCACTGCTTCTTTCCTCCCAAGTGAAACTATTGCAATTGCTGAATGTGGCTTGTAAGTTTCCATCTTACATTCTCTTGCTCCATGTATTATCACCTTCAGGTTGTTCACAACAACTTCAGCTTGCTGCTGTGCCAAAAACCCTTGCTTGATTTCCTGTTGTATGGATTTCCATTAAAAAACCTCTTATTAGGTGCCTTGTAAGAAGATTAAAATGCCAATGATCCTATAGCATTTTAACCAATTTATATGGGACAAAACCAAAGAGACTTCTACATAACGATCTCCAGTAATACACATAAATTATCAGTAAGAAGAAACTAAATTCTGGCCAAAACTCAGGCAGTAAAGCATGACTTCTCAGTTTAGCTCAAGAGAACCAGCCAGAAGACAATGTTAAAAAGCAAGAGATTCAGGAACTTATTGATTTTTTAATAAAACTATATAATTGTGAAAAGCTGAATGAGTTATTAATAGCACTTACTGGAATATTTGTAATATCTCCTATTGCAAAAATGTTGCCCCGTCCATTGACTCTTAATTTTTCATCTACCTTGATCCTTCCCTGAGAATCCAAATCATTCTCCAACACAGTTTCCTTCAGCCATGCAGTAGAAAGTGGTTTTCCCATGCATAAAAAATGACAATCTGCTTCAATTGTCTCTCCTATTGAAGTTCGATATATCTTCTGTCCATCTGTGAATCCATTCAAGTTAACTCTTTGGTCTAGTTTCACCACAACATTCTTTGATTTCAACCATTTTAAAGCCTTATGCCCAGCTTTTGCCCCTATAAACTCCAGCAGCCTCGACCCTTTGTGTACTAGTATAACCTTCTTATCTGGAAAATCAACAGCTATCTCTCCGGCAAGTTCCACACCAGTGGGACCTCCTCCAATAATCAGAATGGAACGAGCAGATTTTATCTTTCGATTCTCTGCCAGAGAAAACGAACTTCATTACTCAAGTACTGACTAAGACAAATATTACATGGTTCAACAGATGAAGCTATTCTAGAAAAAAGAAATATTACTAAATGAGCAATGTCAATCCATGATTCAATAGACTAAAACACAATAATGTAAATAATGACCGATAGCTTTAAACAAGTTAATGGAGAACCACCGTTGGTTCGAGGATGGATAGGATCTTCCACTCCTATTGATTGGTATGAATTTTATTATATTACTTTCTAAGTTTATATTACTAAACATATAAAAACCCAAGAATACATCAATGTGTACTTATGAGAGAGAGAAATGATTGAACGCTTGCTTGAAACAGAACATATAATATTTCTAAAATAAGAAAATGCAGAGAGCAATTGTAATATGTAGAACCTTGGAAATTTTAGAATTTTTTTATATGAAGTTGTGTCCTTTTGTTATTGGATCCATTATTATCGGATATAGTTTCAAACTCACCTTCATTGAACTGACTAAGTCTTTCACTCCTAGTTTTGGGGACAGAATCTGCACGACCAGTGGCAATAACAAGATAATCATAGCCAATTCGACGGCCATCTGCAGTCAACACTTCAGTTTCTGTAATATTGACGGCTTCGGACGTAACGATATCGGCATTGGTAAGGTAATCTCTGTGATTGATCAACGTTCTCTCTGCAAAAGATGGCTCAACCATTGACCTCAAATTTGCCCATGGAATCTCAAAATATTCCTTCCTGCAATCAATCACTCTGAATCAGGTGAAAAACCCAATGAAAAGTTGGCAGCAACAACAACCACCACCACCATATGCATGAAAAGTTAGAAACTTCAATATCAATGCAATGTATAGCTCATCACCACTTCAAACCCAAGATATTTCCTATTGACAAACATCTCCAAAAGCACACTTCTAAACCTCAAAATTGAAACTTGGAAATTTGGGAGGTAACAAAAGGCGATAAATATTCCCGAAATTGACAAGGGTTGAAAATGGTCACTCAAAACCCTTCTCTTTACCAAAAGGAAGAGAACCAGAGCAGAGCAGAATCTAAAAATACACACCATAATCTTCAACCCACTAACCTCAGGGATTAAATGCAGAAAATGGGTGCCTCAATTAGCCAAATTCAAATAAAAAATATTTCTGCTTGAATTATTAATCAAGAAAAAAAAAGTTGCGGAAAATATTTGAATTACGAATCAACGAGGGTGACACGGGCATGGAATTGAAGAGATCTAGCGACGACGGATCCTGCAACGCCACCTCCAAGAATCACCACTCTCTTCCTGTCTTTTTCCATTTCGATTATTTGCTTCGTTTCTTCGCCGATCGCAGTTTTCTACTCCTGTTGCTATCTGGCATTATATAATTAAAGGGAAGAAGTAAAAAAATAGTATCTAACAGTTTTCTTACAGGAGAATACCATCTAACACAGTTGTCTGCAAATTTGTAAGGTTAGATAGATAGGTTGGACTGGGGTCACGACAACTACGATTATGTTCTGCTTCTCTGTTTGGGGTAAAGAAAAAGATAAAGTGAGAAAAAAAAAAGATTGTTACTCTTCAAAATTTTATTCAATTTTTTTATAATTTTTGGATGCTTTGATTTGTGTTTACTCTTACGAAATGATTATTATAAAAATGGGAATCTCTATACTATGTTTTTATTTTATTTTTGGAATTTATTTAAAACAGATTAGTTGAGTAAAAAATTGGTTTAAATAACCTTATCATTTTAAGGTATTTTTAGTTTATTTTTAAAATATTTATATTTAGTTTAAATTTTCTATAATTTAAAAATAATATAACGCGTTTCAAATGAAAAATCAAACACGCTAAAAATACTTCATACTCCCTTCTACCTTTTTATTGCACCAAATTAAAAGCATGCTTAAGTTTCTTAAAACAATACTTTAAAGAAAAATCTTAAAATTAAAGTTATTTTTCTTCTTTAAATAGTAGAGAGAGAAAAATTAATTTTATGTGTTTTATTAATGTTAAGGAAAACTTTAAGAAAAAATTTTCAAATTACATCATCATTTAATTAAAACATATGAAATCAATATTCACATTAAAATGACCAAAAATAACATTCAAATTAGAAAATCAAATATTCGTAATGGATCACAAAATAAATTAAACAACCAAATACATATAGATAGTATACATAATAAATCCAACAGACAATAGACAATGCACAAATGAATACAAATTGTTTTTAAATTCAAAAGACATTATTTTCTAAAAAGAGCTTTCATTCACTCCTTTATTTTAATATTTGTTTTTATAACATTTTGTTGGTAATTTACTATTTTGGGGTGTGCACTTGTAGAATCTATCTTCAACAACATTACAACTCAAGTCAATACTTAATATATTGAATATCATCATCATTTGATCTATTTGAAAACTTAGCAATATTTATATATATGGCCAAGTATCCTTCAACATTGATATTTTTCTAGAACAAATTATTACAAAGCACATCATGAATGTTGTTTATCGAGGATAAAATGTCACATGTCGAAAATGTTGAGTATTACTTATCAAAGATTAAGAGCTGCATGCCGAAAGTTGAGAATTATTCGACAAAGATTATGTGTCACATGTTGAAGGTCGAGTGTTCCTTGCCGAAGAATAAGCATATCTATCCTTGTCAAAGAATAAGCATTATCTATTGAAGATGGTAGGCCTCTTACTAAAGATTATGTGTCACCCGCCATAATTAAGTGTTGTCTACTAGTAATTGTTGCTTGTTGAGGGTTGCATGTTTTCTATCATTAATGTGCGCTGCCTGCTGAAGATAATAATGAACTACCTACTAAACGGCCTAGTCAAGTACGTATAGACCTACCACATCTAATGGTGTACCACCTGCTGTGTAACTTAGCAAAATCTAATTAACCATCACCTCATTCAAAATAAATGGTTCATTAGGTCATTGAGCCTACACTCAAACCATTTAGATAAAGATCTATAAGTATTAAATTATGTTTTACAAAATATCGCTTCACAAGTTTACGAAGTTAAAGTTTCTTTACAAAATACCTCTTTGATTTTATAAGAAAACTTTGACTTTACAAAAGTGAATAATAATAACAAAATATTGATTATAATCACTTGAGAAGAACAAATAAACATTAGTATGATAATATAATATGAAAGTTAAACAAAAAGTATAAGAAGAACAAAATGAAATAATATTGATGTTATCCATCAATCTTAAATGAAATAACATTCAACTTTGTTTTTTTTTCATTTTTATCAATATCGAGTGAAATAACATTCAACTTTGTTTTTATTTTTTTTAATGTCTCTTGGAAGTCTAACTCTAGTAAACTCTCTAATAACATTTGTATTAACAAATAAATTTAAAAACTAATGTAGACTTTCAAATAAATAAATAAATATCAACATTAAAATGTAGACTTCAAGCTCAAGTATGTACTTTTTCATCTAAAAGAAGTAACATATTTACTAAATAGCCATTGTCAAATCTAGAAAGGGATGAATTTTGACAAAGGAATGAATTTTGGGTTAGCCTTTAGAACTAATTCACTATCATCTAAAAAAACTTTTGTTCCAAATTGAAAGTTAATACTATATGATGATTAGTTCTATAAAAAAAAAAAAAAACTTTTGTTCCGAATTGAAAGTTAATACTAAAACACTGAATACAGTAAACTTTGTCTTTCAAAACGTCAGATTGAAATTTGTAAATTAATGTCTTCATAATTATGGCAGGAATGATATAATTCTGCGTTCATATTTTCCATTTTAAATATCAAAAGTACTAAGTCAAGTCATATAGAAAATTCTAACATATTAATATTAATGATGAATTTATATTAATTATGAATGAAGTATATTGTCTATTGAAACACCATAATCTCAATACCCTTACCATTATGTTCTAGTTTTCCTTCTCTAAATTGATTTCATTCAACGAATGAAATGGCTTTTGTATGTTCATCTCTGTATATTCAAAATGTTATGCAAACATCAAATACACTAAATAAAGAAATAGACTCAAAAAAACCAAGTCGTGAACCCAAAAACACAATATATAAAACACAAAAACACAATTTATAAAGCATGTAAAATAAAGAATGTAATCCTGTAAGCATATAAGGCTCCAAAAAGTATATATAAAAACATATAAATCAATGTAAAATATTTTTGAATTTAAATTCAAAATCCTTAATTGTAGCTGTCAAAATTCAAAATCTCCAATCCTAAGTGTGACAGAATACATTATCCCTAATAATATCTAGGTTTAATAGGTTCGGAAATCCCTATATTTGCGGGTTAGTTTCAATTGGGTCCTTCAATTTTGGAAGTGATCAATTGAGTCCCTGTTTTGGTAAAATTGAATCAATAATGTCCTTGGCGTTAATCTTAGTAAACGGTGTTAAATTTCTAACGAGGTGGCATGCTGAGGTGGCTTTTAATTAGCACGTGGCACTGTGTGGAAACATTCTCCCCTTCCTCTTCCCCTTTCCCGAAACCTTCTCCCCTTCCCCTTCTCCTTCCCGAAACCTTCTCCCCTTCCCCTTCCCCTTCTCCTTCCCCTTCCCCTTCCCCTTCCCCTTCCTCTTCTCCTTCCCCTTCCCCTCCAACTTCACCTTCTCCCATCTTTCTCAAATCACTGTCAGACATTACAACAAATAACACCAACATTGCATATATGCGATTCCAACATAAAAAGAAATTGAAAAAAGAAAGGAGTTGCTGCAAATGTTTGGACTGGTCAGAAATATTGCTGCAAATGTCTGTCACGAACCTGAACCGTAGACATTGGTGCGCCACCGCAACTCCGAAACAACGGCGGAGGGCGAAGTAGAGGTTGAGGGGGTTGTGGAGGAGTGCGACAGTAATGAGATGGCGAGCGACGGTGAGAGATGTGGAGGCAAGGGAGGTGCGCTTGACGGTTGGATTGGGGGATGGGCGTGAATGTAGATGTTGAAGAGGTGGGTGTGGGAGGGCGAGAAGAAAGTTTCCCAAAGATGGGAGAAGGTGACGTTGGAGTTGGAGAGGAAGGGGAAGGGGAAGGGGAGAAGGTTTCGGGAAAGGGGAAGGGGAAGGGGAGAAGGTTTCGAGAAGGGGAAGGGGAAGGGGAGAAGGTTTCGAGAAAGGGGAAGGGGAAGGGGAGAAGGTTTCAGAAGGGAAAGGGGAAGGGGAGAAGGTTTCGAAAAAGGGGAAGGGGAAAAGGTTTCGGAAAAGGGGAAGGGGAGAAGGTTTCCACACAACGTGCCACGTGCTAATTAAAAGCCACCTCAGCATGCCACCTCGCTAGAAAGTTAACACCGTCTACTAAGATTAACGGCAAGAACATTATTGATTCAATTTTACCAAAACAGAGACTCAATTGATCACTTCCAAAATTGGAGGACCCAATTGAAACTAACCCGCAAATATAGGGACTTCCGAACCTATTAAACCTAATATCTAATAATCCGTAATTGAGACATTGAGACACAACACATTAGACGTTAAGAAATTAGGGATAAATATAATGGTAAACGAGATCGAAAATGAGAAAAACAAATAAATACAAATTTCACCAAAATAAATGTTGAACAATGCTTCAAGTATTCCAAAGCAGAGATTACCAAAATTGAGTAAGAAATAAGGTTTTGAAATCTTGAAGGACTATGGTTGCAGCCTTTTTGCAGTGAACAATGAATGTAATCCTGGAAGGTAAAAGTAAAAAACAAAAACACGAAAAGTTTGAAATGGAAATAGGTTTTTGTAATGAATCTAAAAGAGTTAGAAAAGGAATACAAACATAGAAAAGGAAAATGTCGATGAAAGCAAAAGACAACATCATTTCTACAATGGTTATGTGAACTAGTTGAAAGCAGAGAAGAGACAAAGAACAACATAAAATGGTTATCGTGACCAAAATCGGAGAGAGAATAATAACAAATATAAGAAGCATGCAATGCAATTTGAAAACCTAGCTCCAGAAGATGGTGAAGATGTTGAAGGCGTAGAATAATAGAAAATATATTTTTAACAATTTTTTGTTGATAACTTTTTTACTACGTATACATGATAATTTGTTATTGACCATTTTAAATATTTTTTTAAAAATAAATTTAAACAGATTAATAAAATAGTAACATGTGACCTTATTGTAAAAATTATAAAAAGTTACATGAGAGAAAATGTTGAATTTGAAATCGATCGTATATGTATGTAGTGGTCTTGAATAAAGAAAGTGATGTCTAAAAAACCAATTTAAGGTGACGTGGCAGTTAATGGAAAAGCCACTTGTTGAATGGTGGAGATGCCACGTATTGACGGTAAAAGCATTCTACACCTTCTATATTTATTCAGATTATTTTCAGATAGAGACGTAAAAACGTGCCATCCACCCATTATAGGTTGGTCACTTAGTGAGTTAACCTAACCCAACTCATTTATTAGCGAGTCGGAAATATTCAAATTCGGTTCGACCCACCACGGGTTGGTGGTAAACGGATTGGCTCACTGACTCACTTAATTACAATTTTTTTTTAATAAAAAAGACTACAAACTTTTTATAATACAAATGTAAACAAATTTCACTCACAAATTTCACTCACAACATGGGTGTTTAATTAATTTTGAAAATAAAGAACTTAAATAACTTTCTCAAGAAAAAACAAAATAATAAATAGTTTTTTATAAAATTAAAATTAAATTTTAATAAAATACAATTATGTAGGTGAGTTGGTGGGCCAACCCGGCCCACCACGGGTTCAACCCGTATGAGATGGGTTTAAACGAACCGGGTTGAAATCTGACTCGCATAAAAAAAATACAATTTTTTCTAGGGAGTTGCTCCCTCCACCACCACCAACCACTCTCTGCACCTCTCCATACCTAATTTGCCCTTCTATAAAACGGATGTCAACATCCGTTTCACCTTCAACGGATGTTGACATCCGTTAACGGATGTCCCACATCCGTTTAATAAATTTTTAAAAAATATTTTATTTATTATTTAAATAATAATATATACATTAAATTAATAATAATTATTTTATTAAATAAAATAAAATTAATTTATAAATAATTAAATACTAATTTTTAAAAAATTAAATAACATTTATATATTAATTTAAAATATAAAAAATTAAAAACAAAAAAAACAAAAAAAGGTAACGGATGTCGCCACATCCGTTTTAATATATTTATAACAAATTTTTTAATTATTATTTAAATAATAATACATAAATTAAATTTAATAATAATTATTTTATTAAATAAAATAAAATTAATTTATAAATAATTAAATAATAATTTTAAAATAATTAAATAATATTTATACATTAATTTAAAATAAAAAAAATAAAAAAAAAAACTAAAAACCAAAAGAAAAAATGTAACGGATGTGGCACATCCGTTTTAATATATTTATAACAAATTTTTTAATTATTATTTAAATAATAATACATAAATTAAAATTAATAATAATTATTTTATTAAATAAAATAAAATTAATTTATAAATAACTAAATAATAATTTTAAAATAATTAAATAATATTTATACATTAATTTAAAATAAAAAAAATTTAAAAAAAAACCAAAAACCAAAAGAAAAAATGTAACGGATGTCGCCACATCCGTTAAGGGATGACGGATGTGGCACATCCATTTTAATATATTTATAACAAATTTTTTAATTATTATTTAAATAATAATACATAAATTAAAATTAATAATAATTATTTTATTAAATAAAATAAAATTAATTTATAAATAATTAAGTAATAATTTTAAAAAAAAATTAAATAATATTTATATATTAATTTAAAATACAATAAATTAAAAAAAAAATTAAAAAAAAAAAAAAAAACTCAATGGATGTGGCACATCCGTTGAAGAATTTTTTCTTCAACGGATGTTGACATCCGTTGAAGAAAAGAGGTGGGGGTGTAGAATATTTTAAAATATAAAGTATAGTTTTGGGATTTTAGAAAAATGTGGTGGTACAAGGAGCAAAGTGGGGTGGTGTAGGGAGCAATACCCTTTTTTCTAACCAATCCAGCTCAAATCCGTGGTGGGCCAGATTAGCTCGCAGGTTCTGACCCATTTTGACAGTTCTATTTTCATATTTAGTTTAAATATTTGTTTTTTATAAAATAACTTAAAAATGCTATTTGTGTTTCCTAAATGTGTATAATTCATAGATTATTAACTATTTTTGTTCGTATCTTCGGCATAGTGATTCGTCTGTGAATTTATTAAAGCAAAATCTTAATAATAAAACTTACATATAAATATTGCATTAACAATTTTTTTTTAATATTTTAGATTCTTTAAAGGAATGATGAAAAAACAAACAAACTAGTTTATGGATTAAGGCTTTGTTCTATTGGGTGTATTTGGGGGAGATGATTTGAATGGATTGGAGCGGATTTGAGGATAATTTTTTAGTTGTTTTTCTGAGTGGATCTGTGGGTAATTGAGAGTGGATTTGGAAGTAAAGTTTGTGAGAATTAATGTAGGATTTGATTGATGTGATAGATTTTAAAAATTAGTTTAATTGGTAGAAATTAAAGATTACCAAAATCCCCATAGTTATAAAAGTAATATAAAATGTTATTTATAAATGTTATATTTAATTGTAAAAATGTTTATAAAGAAAAAAAAATTATGAATAATTTATAAAATTAATGTTTAAAAATTATAAAAATTAAATAATCAACTTATTTTTAATAAATTAGAAAATATAATGCATTCTATAACATATTCATATCACGTGAAATTGAGAGTATAAAATACAACAAAAAATATATTTTAAATTTAAATAGTTGAAAGTATATACCTAATTTTATTAAGATGTAGATCTTTTTAAATTATAATATGAAAATAATTATACAAAAAACTGAAAAATAAAATAAAGAGGTGTTAGTTTGGAAAAGGAAATGACCTTGGTCATTGAGTAGCAGCAATTGTTTTGGAAATGAATGTATAGCCCGGTAACCGGTTACGTGTTTGCGTAACCGATTACACATGCGCCAGCCAAAACTTCATATCGCTGTAACCGGTTACGCCACCCTCGTCGTTTCGTAACAATTGGAGGGCACATATGACTTTTCAGTAACAATCCACTCAAATCTCTTCGATTTTGCGAGTGACCAAAATCGAGGGTATCCTGCAAATCCATTCTCGACGATTTATCTTTTTCCTCTCAAACGAACAGCACACAGTTTGTAATTCATCGTCCGCAATTTCGCTTGAACAGTGTTTTCTGTTCATACGAACACAGCCTAAGAGTGAAGTGAAATAAAAAAAAAAAAATATGACTAACTTAAAAGTTAAAACATAATGAAATTTTTTATGGGCTATGAAATAGACTAATGCTACTAAGTCTGTCTTGTACTTCTTTAGATGAATTGGTAAACTACATGATATCACCTTCCGAACAACGAGTATCATTAATTTATAATATTTATACATCCATACATATATATATATATATATATATATATAATTAAATAAAAAATAAATTTAAAATATGAAAAATAAAAAAAAAATTAGAAACAAACTAAAAAGCACAAAAAAAAAGTAAATTAAATCAAATGCAATGAACATATGAAAAAACTAAAAATATGACATGTAAAACCCCAAAAAATGGTGTTTTTAGAAGTAGTGGTAGTCTAAAATTAGTGAGACTCGATTATTTTAATATTAAACAGTTTTATTATAAATAGTTTTGTTATAAACGAGTTTCGCTATTTTAAAATGTATCATCTCTCTAGAAACCACTTTTCTAGAGTTCTCTACCTTTTCTCTAAGAGTTCTAACTCCTGAGTCATTTATTTGACGATCAGAAGGTACTTAATCGACCACAGCAACGAGATCTATGTTTCTACCCGGTCAGTTTCTTCAATAGAGCAAATAAGTTTCGACTCGTTTTTCCCCTTTTCGTTCCTAAATCTGTTTTAGAGTAATATTGTTCTGTTGCATGAGTAATCATGCATCTCCTACATGTTCTTGATTCATTTAGAGTTCTAAGAACTCTGTCCGTTTCCAATTTGGTGTTTTATAGGTTCATCTAGGTATTCCTTGCGGTTCAAGTAATCGGCGGAGCGTTTTTAGAGTTTGACGGTTAGTTTAGAGGTAAGGGAAGCTAGTAAACTCTTTAATTTTATAACTCCTAGAGTATGTTGTGTATAAGTTAAATATTGAATTGTTTGAGCTGAAATATTGTTTTATGGTATAAGAGTATGATAAAATTTGATGGTTTTTAAGTGATAAATCATGTACTGATATTTTGAATTGTATTGGGTGAGAATTTGATTTGTTTTGGTAATATGAAATGTGAGGAGTCTATGATAATGTATGTGATAATGTTGATTGTCTATGAATAGTTATCTTGGGATGTTTAAGTTCATTTTGAGGAAGTGGAGTAGTGAAAATGATAATTAGGGATTAGAGGCTCAAATGGTCAGTTGTAATAGTTTAGTCAAGTCATTTGTGACTTGTGAGAACTACTTAGTTGATCAAAAATGTGAAAAAAGGGGTAGAATGGGATTTGGGTCTATAAGTTGGTGTCTTGGAGGTTTTGAAGTAGAATAGGGTTAGAAAACTCTCTAAATTGATGTTAGTAAGGTTTAGGAACAATTGTTCAAGTCTAATTAGGTGTATAATACAATCTAGGAGGGTTAGAAGTTGAGAAAAATAGTTGGAATTGGTAATTTGGAGTAGGTTGCATAATTTTGCAGATTTGGTGCTGTAGATTATGTAGACTCGCTGAGCGAGTGGATTCGCTTAACGAGTGGTGGTAGAGGTGGATTTTCTGTCAGAGGACTTTCGTTTAGCGAATGGTATGCACTAAGCGAATTGTTGAGGTTTGGGAGCACTGTCAGTTTTATTCAAATTGTTGAGGGTATGCGCTTAACGACTGGTCCAGGTTTTAGTTTACTCTTTTCTTATTTGTTCTTGTTTGATTTAAATGATGTGGTGAATTACTTGGGACTATGTATGAGTATGTAATGGATTTTATAATTATCAAAGACTTGAGTTGTGATTCAAATGGAAGTAAAGTATAATTTCAAAGTGATTTAGTAAGTTTCAAAGTGGAATCTCTTGGTGAGATCCAAGTGTGTTTAGAATGAATGCAAGAGCTTAGTCTTGTGGGTTATCCTGAAACTCCAATGGTCTTTCATTCTCAAGTAGAGAGGATTGATCCATGTCATGAGGAGTAGCAGGAGGTCTTAGTCTTGGGGGCTTCCAGTATGTCTCAAGGTCCGAAACAGACTAACCTCGTGAGTGTGGTAGGGCGAAACTCATTAGCAATGGCTTTGCAAAGCAGTAGAGGCCACCACGAGTGCACAACCCGTCATAGCTCGACAATCATTCTAAGTTAGGACAGTCAAGTCTAAGTCATGATATATTTATGATGTTTGAAGTCAATTATATCATATGCATGAATTAAGTTGTGATTGTATGTTTTATTAATGTATGAATCTTTTATATCTAGCTTACCCTTGTTTTTTTGTTGTCTGTCTTTGTATGTTGTTTCTCTTTTGCGATGATCACCTAATGATGTGAGCTTAGGAACTCATATTTTCAGTTGTTTCAACTAGAGGTGAGGGAGTAGCAGATGAGTTGTTAGATAGATTTACAAAAGTAGATCTCTTCTTTGGAGGAGATTTGTTTTACCTAGTCGTTCTTTTAGCATCTATGTAATGTTTCATTTTAGTAATTTTATACTATTAAAATGGGATATTACATGATAAAAAGATAAACATTAAAAAAAATCTAAAAAATATATTTAGATTTTCTATTAACAGTTTACACCAAATATTTATAATTATATATTTTAAAATGTTAATTATATCAGTATTAATATGTAAAAAAATGTCGATACATATAAATTTAAAATTAAATATACAAAAATTTCAGTTTTACATACGTAAAATATACGAACATAAATATTTAATAATCAGATATAAACAAAATATTTAAAAATTCATTAACTATTTATTTTTTATTATGTTAACAAATGACTCAAATATTAAAGAGACCGAGATATCAACGTAATAAATAAATAAATAAAGTATTTAAGAATTAATCATAATTGATAATTAAGTATACGAAAGGAAAGTTGCGAATTTGTTTAAAAGAGAATATACTGGTTCATCTTAATTTGAAAGTTAAAACTGATTTCAATTGATTGTTGTGACTACAGCAAATTTAAAACTGGGCTTACCTCTTTTTTTAATAAATTAATGATTTATTATATTTTTGGTATTTTAATTCTGCGTAGACAATTTTGGTCTCTGCAATTTTAGTTTTTATATATGTTTTTGCAGGAAATGTAGGAAAAGTACACTTTTATTAGAATTGCAGAAAAAGTTTCCTACATTTATTCATAAATAATTTCATATTATATATTATTATGTACGGCGTGTATGACACTTTTCTGCACATGAGAATAGATATTAAACAATTAACTAAGAGCGGTATACATACAGACTTTTTACCATAAATAATCTATAAATAATTTAATTTACAATTTTTTTAATATTATCTACGGATTTTTGCAATTCCTAATAACAATTTTTCTTGATGTCAGTTGACTTTTCTTCTATTGACATTTTAGTCATGCATTTTTAATGGTTTACTTTTAATTTACACATTAAGAAAAGTAATTAAAACTACAACAACTTTTAATATATTCTAAATTAAAAAATTATATCATAATAATTATACATTTTCTTAAACATTTTGTCACTCTTCAACACTGTAATGCCAACTAGTTTTTTTGAAAAATAATTTTTAAGTAAAGAATAACTTGAACTTTTCAATACTGTTTACAGCTTGTTTTCTTATGTAAATACGCATAATATTTCTTTTAATTAATAATATTCATTTCGAATTTCTTTTACGTAAAGATAAACACTGTTTTTCCAACATAAACATGCCACAAGGTTTTATTTTATATTAATTTTCAGTCAAACTTATACATTATACAGCAATACACTTCTGAGAGTATAAGTTTTTCAATTTTCACATGCCTTAATCTCTCTTTCTTCTGAAATGTAAAACATTGATTCATCTTCACAAAGATGTTGTTGACTCTGAGAATATAGTGCAGAAAAAATGAAAAGGGTTAAGGTAGTATGGAACACCATATGAGAAGATTTGATTCTCTAGTATGCTCACTCTATTTCTTTATACTATATGTACGAACAAACATCATAGTACCAAAATACATCAATATAACATGTAAAGTATGAAACAATGTTTGGTTTTGTAGTTTGTGTACACATAATGCATTACATGGACTCAAGCATGCACAGTATGAGAATCCAGTCCCATTTGTCTCCTTGTTCTACCAACAAATAAATCTCCAGATTTGATGTACCCAGGAACTCTTCCAATGACTGTCATTAATGGTAGTTGTGCCACAGCATCTTTCCTCCCAAGTGAAACGATTGCCATTGGCATCTGTGGCTTGTAATTTTCCATCCTACATTGACCACAATCTCTTCCTCCATCTATCATCACCTTCAAGTTCTTCACAACCACTTCTGCATGCTGTTGTGCTGCAAATCCTTGCTTGATTTCCTGTTGTATACATTTCCATTACAAACTTAATTCCTATCAGATGGCTTGTCAAGAGCCTGATTTATGCAATTACATAAAACTATAGGAAATCATGCATTAAAAGTAACTTTAGGCCTTGAATTCAAGGATTTAGGACATTTCTCTTCAAGAAAATCACCTAAAGAACAACAATGAAACTCGTGGATAGGCAGTGAATTGTAGTACAATGATGTAATGAAGAGTTCAGATTCTCTATTGAATTTTTTGTTATTGTCCTCTGTGGAGCATTAAAAATACACTGATGGTGCTATATTAAAAGTTTTTTTAATATATTTTAAAACATCAAAATCAGTATCCATCAGACATAATAGAAGAATAACACAAAAAATGCAGCAGAGAATCCAAATTCTGCAATGAAACAGATTCCTCTAATAGAATTGGAGAAATACTAGTTCATGAGCATACAAGCAATATACTCATTCATTTTTGCATAGTAATTTATTTTCATTACTAGTTAGGATAAACTAAATTGGCCAAACCCAGGAAACAAAACATGAACTTTTTTTCTAGTGAAAAAAAAAATCTGAAAATCATGTGAGCAGCAAAAGACTAGGTAGCTTATTTTGTTACAGAGTAAGTTATACATACGAAATTATGTGATTGTGAAAAAGCTTATACTTATAGCAAGTACTTACTGGAATATCTGTAATGTCTCCAATTGCAAAAATGTTTCTCCTACCAATGACTCTCAACTTTTCATCTACCTTAATCCTTCCTTCCTCATCCATGTCATGCTTCAACATAGTTTCCTCAAGCCATGCTGATGCAAGTGGTTTCCCTAAACATAAGAAATAACAATCTGCTTCAAAGGTCTCTCCGTTTGAAGTTCGATATGTCTTGTTTTCGTATGATAATTCCTTCAAGTCAATTGATTGCTCTAGTTTCACCACTATATTTCTTGATTCCAACCATTTTAGAGTCTTATCCGCAGCTTTTGTCCCTACGAAATCCAGTAGCCTAGGTCCTTTGTGCACTATCGTAATCTTCTTATGTGGATAATCTACAGCTATCTCTGCAGCAAGTTCCACACCAGTAGGACCTCCTCCAACAATCATGATGGAACGAGCAGATCTTATCCTTTCGTTGTCTGCCAGAGAAAAGGAACTTCATAACTCAAATATACTGACTACAATAATTCGTTACACTATTAACTGAAACTATTCGACAAAACAGAATAAATTCACAAGAACATTATGGCCAAATGAGCAATAAGAAACAATATAATCCCTGATAGCATGAAACAACTCCTTTGATGAAGATAATAAGCAACAACATAGTCAGCATTTAGTCTGTTATTATGTGTTCTGTGCTTCTACTATTTCTTCCGGTTGATCCAGAACTTCCTGATCCTTTGTTTTGTTTCTCTTAATGAGCATTATAATGCTTCGTTTTCATGTCATGTAATAACCTACTCTCCTCTCAGATTATTCCAATACCAGCAACACTAAAATCTCATTTTTATTACACGTGTAGGATCAACTAGTTCTAAATAAGTTAGAGAGTAAATTCATAGTATGTTTTCTAGGTATTTTGAACTGATTATCATAGATAGATGTTCAAAGTTCAAACTCACGTTCTACGAACTGATGAAGTCTGTCCCTCCTAATTTTGGGGACGTCATCTGCATGGCCAGTGGCAATAACAAGATAGTCAAAGGCAATTTTATGGCCATCGGCGGTGATCACATCAGTTTCTGTAACATTGACGGCACTGGACGTAATGATATTGCCATGGACAAGGTAATCTCTATGATTGATCACAGATCTCTCTGCAAAAGAAGGCTCAACCATTGATCTCAAACTTGCCCATGTAATCTCAAAATATTCCTTCCTGCATTCAATCACATTCAATCAGAAAAAAGAAAACATACATTGACGAGTTGAACAACAACAGCCGTGCGCATGAAAATTAAACACTTAAAATGCCAATGCAGTGTTTGGGGGAAAATGACAAACACAATTTTCATCAACAAAATTGAAACTTGAAAATTTGGGAAGTTTCAAAATGCTGTAAAGATTAAACACTTGAAATGCCAATGCAGTGTTTGAGGGAAAATGACAAACACATTAAAAAACACAATTTTGATGAACAAAATTGAAAATTGAAAATTTGGGAAGTTTCAAAATGGTACAAAAATTTCAAAAATTGACAAGGGTATAAAATGCCCCTTTTGAATTACAGACATTCTCTTGACCAACTCACGTAGAGGGAGAGAACCAAAGCAAAAGAAAACAGCCCATTAACATTATGGATTAATACAAAAAAAAATGGGTGTCTCAACTAGCTAATTTGGAATTAAAAAATTAATTTGAATAATTAAACATAATCATTGAAGAGGGAAAAGAAACTGTAGCAGAAAATGTTTTAGTTACGGATCAATGAGGGTAACATGGGCAGTGAATTGGAGAGATTTAGCGACGAGAGAACCCGCAATACCCCCTCCTACGACCACCACTCTCTTCTTCCCACCATGATTTTCCATTTCAATTCCTTGCTTCTGTTCTTCGCATGTCACTTTTTATGTTTCATGGTACTATTTGTTTTCAAAACCCATTAACAAACAAACAGGTAATTAAGTAAACAAATAGTATCTAACATAGTTTGGTGACATGACAATTCCAGAGAAGCTCCTTTTGGGAAAATAAAGCAAAGTTGAGTTAAATTTTGCTGTTTTTATGCTTCTATTTAAATCATAATTTTAGGATGCTTTGAGCTGTTTCGAATAACGTTATCATTTTAAGGTATTTTTAGTTTAGTTTTCTATTTTTGGTATTTGTGATTATAAAATTATGATATTTTTTTCTTTTGTTTTTAAGAGTATAAACAATTATATAAAAATAGACTAATGTTGTTTAATTGTTATTGATTTAATTTTTAGTCATTTAGTAAATTATTTCTTGGGGTGAGGATAGTTAATTGCTTATTATTAAACACGATTGATATATTTAAAATAAACTAGTGATTAATTCATTATTTAAATTTTTAGTTTAGTATGAATTAATATATTTGGGATATATAATTTTGCTAATAGTTAGAGGTTTGGTCCTAGATTTATGTTAAAAAGTATACAATAAAAAAGGTTATTCTCTTGGATAGATACTTAAAGTTTATTAGTGTTTACATTGGCATGTACCACAATAAATTATTTATATTCAAGTTTTTGGTTGCTATAAAAACTGAGTACATGATATATAGTTAAGGAAGTTATTTCGATTCAAATGTTAATAGAGGAACTCAAACAATGTGTATGATATTGAGTATCTTGCATATTGAAAAGAATATTTTCTTTCATTCCATGAAAAAACGTATACTTGTTCGAGAGGTAGTTGAAGAAATAAGGTTGTGGAAACATAAAATATTCACATAAAAAAAACACATAAAAAAACTAACAATGTTATAATAAATGCTTAAATACTTACTTCGTCTTCGATGAATTTTTGTTTAGTACTCGGTTTTAAAAATGAAGACATTGGGTTCCTATGTTATGAAAAATGTATGAATAAGGTCCACAAAGAAAGAACAAGTTCAACAAATCATCAAAAGAAAAAACTGAACAAGAGATAGAAAAAGCTGGACAGCAGAAAAGAGAAGAGAAAAAATACGGCCACATCAGCATTGACTTAACGTCGTTACTATCAACTTAACGGACATGACCTTATTCATATATTTTTCATAACATAGAAACCAATATTTTCATTTTTAAAACTGGATACTAAACAGAAATTGATCTCAGGACGAATTAAGCATTTAAGTTTATAATAAAATCATTGAGCATTAATCATTTATATCATGCTGATCTTAAAAAAAGGCCAATAACAAGGGGGAAATAATAGTTTGAAGATTTAGTTATTTTAATTAAAACTATCCATGTGATCCGTTTTTTTTCTTCTTATCATCGAAAATCTAATATGCCATTGAAATGAGATGAAATTTTTTATTTTGTACATTAAAATGGACTGAAAATAAAAAATAATAAAAATAAAAGTTAATTTGAAACTTTTCAAGAAAAATGAAAATGGCGAAAAATTAAGCATTAAAAAAAGTACATCTTAAAATGACAGGTATGACACATGAAAGAAATGCGAGAAGCCGAAAGCGAAATAAATAATGATTATTATTTGTACATCACACTGTGCAGAGGAGGCTATAATAGCTCATATACAGGACACAAACTTACCTAGATAAATATTACATTATTATTATTATTATTGACATACCTCAGAATCAGATAGTAATATACTAATTAAATTAAGTTTTTTTCTGTATTCAGAGAGATTTAATTATACTATTGGTGATTATATATATATATATATATATATATATATATATATATATATATAGAGAGAGAGAGAGAGAGTAAATGTATGATATAGTTTGATAAAGAGCATAAATGCTAACATGTGCATGTGCCAGCTTGTTCTGTATAGTTTTTCAACTAAAACTTTCATATTATTCTTGCCCTCTCACGTGCTTTTATTTATTTATTTTTGGCTTCTCTTCAGAACTGTATCCATCAATTTGTTTAACAGTTGCTATAGATCATGAGATCAATAATGGTACCAAACAAGCCCTCCTAAAATAATCACAACAAAAAGCAGCCATCTTTTGCTTCCTCTTCACTTGCCTTAAGCCTGTCAAAGTAGCCATTTTCAAAGTTAAATCAAAGGGATTTTGTTTTTTCAGGAAATGGTTTTCTTAAAAACCAGTTTTAAGACTACCAATTATGATTAAAAAGATTGTGGAAATTCATCTTTCTTGATAAGATATCATTTTTAAATCGGTTTTTATTGCTTCAAAATTAATAACAAGTTTTAGCTATATATAGAAATAGATTTCGTGAACGAGTGTAATAAAGTATATTAATTTGGTAAAACTTAAGTTAAGTTTTTTTCCTAACCAAGTGTTTTTTTATTGATATTCATAAAAATGAATTTGTTGTAGTTATATATATGAATTGTTTTGTGACGTAAACTGAGTAAATTAAATTACAATAGTTATTGTTATACTTGTAATTAGAAAGAGTTATTTCTCATTATTAATTATATAATTTTAATCTAATAATAAATATTCAATCTAATAACTAGTATCTACCAATGAATAAGTTATATATGTATAAAATATTGTTGTCTTAATCAATTCTGAATTAGTTGTATATACTTACGGGTTATCTTAGACTCATTTTTAACTTATTTTTTGCATGATGTTGAATAGGTTTAATTAAACTTCAACTATTTAATAAGTTTGGACATTTTTAATTAAGTTCTTATTATTTTTTTTACTAAGTACTCAATTTTCTATATTTTTTAACCGAGTTATTGAGTTTTTGTTATTTAATTATTCTATTAAATGGATGACATAATTGTTATTTTACTCCTCATTTTGCTTATTTATCTTCACATATTAGTAAAATATGCAATATTTATGGTTAATATAAAATTATATTATTGTTAATATTAATTACGACTTTTATTACTCTTACTGAAAATATCTGGAATAATAATATTATCATATTTTTCAATAATTAAGAGATTGTCCTTGTCTCCATTATTGATGAGAGCGATCTTGTCACAACACATGTTTTCAATCAAAACAATAAAAATCACTCATCATTTTATATTAATATTAACATTATTTTATATTAATCACAAAATAATAATCATATTACTCAATTAACGAAAATATTAACACAAAAAAATTCAATTAATAATTAAAAAAATTTAACGTACTCAATAAACTAAAAAAATTAATAAAAACTTAATTAAAAATATTCAAAATTTATCGTAAATCTAAAACCTATTGAATCGGACTAATATTTATTAAAAATATCTTAAGAACATTGATTAATAAGATGTTTTATGTTCATTAATCATTATTATTTATTGGAATACTATTTGGGTAACTTTAGTAGAAACTCTTGGTTACATATATTTCCATCTACCAATTCTTCATAAATCATGATTTTTTCATCATGAATAATTTTATCTCTTCATTATCATATAATATTGTAAAACTTCTCATTTACTAATGATAATTCAATAAAGTTTATAAAGAGTTTCTGCCAAACAACACCAAATATAGCATTAAATTAGAAACCCAAGAGTAATCATTCCCCAGAAGAAAAAAGAACACATTTCTTTTTTTTCACGTGAAGGAATCTGTATTTTAACCTAAAAGTTAAAGAGAAAAAACCAAACATAATACTACTAAATCTGAAAAGTGAGTACATTTGATTCTAAAAACTATCAGATTCCAGTTTCTTCATATATATTTTTTGATAAATATAGTAAAATGGAGGAAGAACACTAATATACTCCAATGGTCCATGTAGATAGTATGAGTAAATTTGATGAAGATAATGGGAGGGAGAGGACCCCTCATCCCTATTATTTCTCAGCTGTTTTAGTCTTTTCTTTCTAGTTTCATATGACGATAACGTGCATGTGATAGTGAGTCCAAGAGAATATAATAACTATCACGTGAAATTACCAAAATTTAGATATAATATATAAATATATATTTGAAGTGTGTAATAATGAAAAAGTTTAAAAAATATTATTAAATTATATTTTTATATCTTTAATATATTTTTATATCTTTAATATATTTATTAGATCAATTTTATCTGAGAATAAAATGGTGAAAGTGGGCACAGTGAGAGAAGGCACTGAAACCATGACATTCTCTAATATCAGCTCTGTTTGTTTCTCTTTGACAGTAATTGAGTGTTCCTATGGCACTATCATACTCTAATCATTGTTTAATATGATTGTCAACTCGTTGGGTTCTGTGCAAATGGTGGGTCCAACGTGTTCATCCCTCGTTAACTCATTTTCTGTATCGTCTCTTTCCTCACAAAAGCACTATGTGCATCTCCCCTAAATCATCTCCCCCAAATCACTCCAAACGAACACAGCCTCAGTCTTTTCTTTTCTCTCTCGATAACAGAATCTCCATAATACATTAGTTTTGCATGTTTTTTGTTTTTAAATATTTTAATAAAAAATTTAACAATATTTTATTATAGGTTAAATTCCTTGTCTCAATTTTCGTAGGTTTTTCTTAGTTCAATTTCTGTTTTATTAGAATCTCCAATTTAGTTTTAAAAAGTGCTAATTTAAGTTAATTAGATCCTGTCGTTAAATTGTGTTAACAAAATTAAATTTTTGATAAGCTGAGATGTTAACGTGGCATGTTTTTTAAACGTTTCATGTTGAAACCTGTATACGTAGCATTTTTTAAAAGATTAGATTTTATTAATAGGGTTTCTGAAATGGGATTTAATAATAGAATTTTCGGTAAATCGATTTTGCCATCGTCGGTGCTTCTTCTTCCAGTGAATCACCACTTCCAACGGCTCCTCCACGCGCCAATCACATCGCGGCCTGGTGGGATCTAGTGAAGACCCTCACTCTCAAGGATGTGATCTGGTGCGGCCAGGCGCAGATAATGGGTCTGGTACTCCAGATTAAATGGAAGGGTCCCAAACTCTCGTTTAGCTGGTTGTGTAGAAACGCCATAGCCAAGAACCTCACCAGAGAGGTGCAACCTCAACCTGACGACGTCGTTTTCTGGGACGAGGAGTTTCACATGCTCTGCACCCTCTCTGCCTACAAAGACAATGCCTTTCACTCCTGGAAATCACTTTCTCTCTCTTCAATGTTTGTCTCTCTTTCTCTCCCTCCCTCTCTATTTCGTGTTTTTTTCTCTGCTGCAATTTTAGAATTTTAGATTAATTTTGTTTTGGGTTTTTTTTTCATATCTCGTAAAATGATTTTTTATTTTATTTTAAAGAAGTGATTTTGGGGGTTGATTGGAAAATGGGTGTTTTTCTTTTTTCTTTTCTTGTTTTTGGAGGTTGATTGATCGATGCTGTGCTATTTTTCCAGTTCTTTCATTTTCAAGAATCGTCTCTGATAGTTCTTTTAGATTGACAAAAGCAAATGAAGGACCGATTTCAATGTCTCTTCTTTCTTCAACAACACCATAATGATGACATACCAATACTATCGAAAGCAACATGCATAGCAACAACAACACACAACTAAAAGCAAAAAATGTTTTAATTTCGAAAGGGTCGATAGACATTGTTGATAAGCAAAACTAAACAGTAGAGAACACACTTCAAAATTAATCAAGGAAGATAATAATAACCATAGTTAGATTTTGGAAAATGACGAGAAACGGTTCACTTCCTCTTCCAAAATGGTTCACCAAATGGCGAGAAATGTCGAACCGTGCATCTACCACTAGCGCTCCAACCACCATTTCCACTCTTCTTTCCCATTGCTTCCTTCTTCTCTTTCTGTTGTCTCTCTCTCTCTGTTGTCTCTCAAGCTGAGAAGAAGATTTCTATGTAGGATTTCTGGGTGCTGTTGTAATGAAGGATGATTTTTTTTTAATTTTTTTAATCAAACATTTTTCACGTTAAACTTAGGAACTTACACGTAACATCCTGCCACGTTTAAAAAACATGTCACGTCAACGTCCCAAATAGTTTGTCCCTCATGATGAATTTTATCAATTTATTTGTATCCAATGACTGTCTTCAGAAAAAAAAATTGTGACTTATATAATAAATATTATTTTTTTCTATAACAACTTTTGAAATAAAAAATGTATTATTAATTTTTTTTGAAGTATTATATTACTTGCTCTCAATAATCTTAAATATTGACATGGGTTATGATCCACATTAAATGCATGATATAATAATAACATTAAAGTTTTCTTGATGGTTATTACATTATATTATGAAATTCTAAAAAGTTAATTCATCAAAAACTAATTAGCATGATTATAATAGTTTCGATCATACCCAAATACCTTATGATAGATCCACGGCATTTAACGACAATGTGAATTTACTGTCCAAAACATTGTATACATTAATGACACTAGTAAAAAAGAAAAGTAACTAATAATTCATAAACTTATATTCAATGAACTAAAAACTATCTGATTATTGGATAATTAAAACATACTCTTGAACTACAAATTTCGTGTATATATTTCGTTATATATGTATTTAGGGAAAGCTTAAAGTTTTGGAACCTTAAACAAACTTAAAAATAAAGATATTTTATTTAAATTTTATTTTTGAGCTTTTTCTATGTAAAATTATTTATTAAATTATCATATATAATTTTATTTAACATTTTTTTTCTAAATAGATAATAAAATTAATCCGTTTAATATTTCTTGAAATATAATTTATCTTAAATAAATCTTTAGTTATGGAAAGCTTCTTTTGACTGAAGCAACTTGTGAGAACCTGATAATTAACACACTTAAATCCATCCTATGATCACTGTTTTAATTCACCTTGCCACGTCAAAATTCCACTCTCTTTCTCTCTGCATGCACTGAATGCCATATGTCACTTTGGAAGCTTCTAAAAGCTGTAGTGGAGACCAGGTGGCAGTGAGTAACTGCTCAACCGTTTGACGAGGGAGAGAAAATAATTTCTCTGAAAACTCTTCTCTTCCTTTCATGCAATCTTCTTCTTTCTCTCGAATTCTGATTTCTCATCTTCTCTGTATTTCCCTGCACTCTTTCATCTTCTCTCTAAAATACCTCACTATCAACTCCTCTGATCTAATTTCAGAGACCGTAGACACCTTCACTGCACCGTGAGCATCAATTTGATCCGAACAGAACTGAGAACTGAACTGGTAAGTTCTCATTCTGCATAATTGTCCATTTAGTTCATGCGAACCAAAATTCTGGTTGCATGCATGATTAGAAATCTGATCTGTTGTGATTCTGGTGTATCAGATTTAGTGGAATTGGTTGAGTGAATTCCTGGATAGAAAGCCGTGAGTGTAAGAGTAAAATTCTAAGCAATTGGAAGTACACTGCAGTAACAGGTAAGGGAAGCTTTAGTAATTTAATTTAATATATGTTTGATCTGTATGACAGTAATGAATTGTGATGGATGTCTGAAATGTATGCATTATGCGAATTTTGAATATGTGTGATGAAGCAGAATTGAAATGGATGTATATCAAGAATGTTGTATGAAATAATGCAGTGAATGAAATGTATGAGTTGTAATGTGATTGATTCTGCCTAATTTGGAATGATTTTGATCTGAACTGTATGTTGATATGATATGTTTGAAACTGGAAGATGGAAGACTCTGTATTTATGGATTGATAATAGGAATTTTGGAATGCATGAGAGTTATGTTAAAGATAAATTCTAAGTTATGAATCGTATGTAAAACTGTGAAATTCTCGTGTTTGAAAATCTGGAAAGTCTGGTCTTCTCTGATTGATGGTGTACGCTCGTCATCGAACGGTCTTATACCGTTCGATTTCACTGGACAATAACTTAGAGTAAGAATTCTTTCATTTGGAGAGGATTCGGATCGAGAACGAGCGTTATTTGTGTCAAGAGTTAGGTTTGAGCGTTCGGCTCAACTTAGCGTGTCCAACCATTTAAAAATTAAATTGAAGGGTAATAGTACGCTCGGTTTTGTTCACCAGCGTTCGTCATAAGTGGCGCTTAGTATTATATTGAGCGTTCGCCCAAAGGAACTCTCGATCTTAGATTGAGCGTTCGTTCTAGTTAGCGTTCGGTCTGATACTGAACGTTCGTTCCCATACGCGTTCATTTCCATGCGCGTTAGTTTTATTTGATGCTCGGTCATTGACTGGCGTTCGTCCTAAGCAGTGTTCGGTTTTATAACTGAACGCTCGTCCTATCCTGGACTCGTGAGCGAACGTATATGGTGTTCGTTCAAATTCTTATTTAACGTTCGGTTTTTTTTTATGACAGTGTTCATATCTGAATTTCTTTCGTATTCTGGTTATCTATTGAAATATATCTAAATTATACTTATCCTTTTTATTCAATCTCCAGTATTATACTTAGAATTATTCTAAGTATTATTCAGATCTTTTTGATTCAATCTCAAATAAATTCTTAAGTGTTCTTAACTCACGTAAATGGATACAGATTCGTTTCTTTTGTTCAGAAACGAGACTACAGTGCACTGTAATACAGTCGTTGTGATCTATTAAAAAGTAACTTGTATTTAAATTAAGAGAGTGGAATACAGAATGCGAATCTGAATAAGAGAAATTGTGAATATGTACAAATGGTGATTTGAATGGAATTATGAGATTTGGATTGTGAATGAGCGTTCCAAGGAGGAACGTCTCCATGATGTGAATATGAGAAGTAGTGTAGTATGACCATGGATTAAGCTACTGATGGCTGTTCATCCTGATATTCCGTGATTGCTCATCCTCATGTAGAGGAGAGTAGTTCATGCGTGGGAATGGCAGGAGGCACTAGTCCTTATAGTACTTGGGCTGATAAGGGTTAACCTCGGGTGGCAGCTGTTGAGGGTATCCCAGTTACTACATCACCCGGGTGCAAGAACGCCTGTAGATACATGGATCATACAGTCCGGACAGTCTTTAATTATGAGAATTTGGATGAGTCACTGTATGCGTGGATATGTGTTTAATATTGTATGAATTGTATGACTGATTTTATATGTTAAATTATGTTGATTGTGTTGAATTAAATTACCTAAGCTTACCCTTGCAAATTTCCTTGTGTTGTCTACTGTTTTCTGTATGTCCGTCTTGTCAATGCAATGATCATCCGTTGTGGATGTGAGCAGATGGTGAGGCACCCCTTGAATCTATGCTGGAAGAAGAAAATTTGGAGGATGCCAACCTCGTAGAAGTTGAAGTTAAAGCTGAGCAGTAGAGGCTCATTCCGTAGCAGTTTTAGGATTTAGTTCTATACTGTATTTTGACAGTTCTGTATATAGTTTTGCAGAATTGTAAATACTGAACTGTTTTATATTTTGATGAGTTTCTGAACACTGTAAAGTGCTGCAAGTTCAGTTTTAAATGTTGAGCATCTGCTGTAATGAACTGTACAGTACTGTTTATTTTTATACGTGCTGTTTTCTTTTGGAGCAGCTGTTATTTAGTTTAAAACTGCACTGTATTTTCTGTAAATGTGATTAGTTCTGATTAATGGTAATTACTATTTATTGGGATGTTACATTTATTGGTATCAGAGCAGTTTTGTTCTTTTATGGACATATAGGGTATGAGTGCACTGTGCTTTTCGTTGTGTGCTTGATATGTGTTTGATGAGTTATTAATTTTTAACTCTTGAACATAGCTAACGTACGTTTTCTCTGATCCAGAAAACGAATGGCTCCTAGACTTCCTCCCCCACCTCAGCCGAATGAATCTGATGCACCAATTAGTGCCCGTGTGTTGGAGGCAGTCATAGACAGACTTCAACAACAAAACACAACTTTGGTTGAGCAGAACGCTGCCTTGATGAGGCAAAACCAGGAAGCAATGCAAAGTATGGAGGCTTCTCGTGTTCACTCAGAAGCAACGCAAAGACAACTAATGGACATCTTGGCAGCTGGCCGAGGCACACCAGGAGCCTCCTCCTCTAATGCTGCACCCCATGCAGAATGGAGTTTGGAAAGCTTCTTACAGCACCATCCTGCCAAGTTTAATGGGAAAGGACTTCCAGATGAAGCGGATCAGTGGCTTAGAGATATGGAGCGGATTTATGAGGCCAAGAGATGTCCAAATGAAAACCGTTTGGCATTCACAGAGTATTTGTTGACGGGAGAAGCTAGCCATTGGTGGTCAAGTGTGAAGATGTTGTTGACAGAAGCTCAAAGTCCAATTTCCTGGGAGGTTTTCAGAACTAAATTCTATGAAGAATATTTCCCAGACAGTGTGCGTTTTGCTAAGGAGGTGGAGTTCCTTCAATTGGTGCAAGGCAGTATGTCCGTCTCAGAATACACCAACAAATTCAAACATCTTGTCCGTTTTAATACCATGGCAACCAGTGAAGAATGGCAGTGCAGGAAATTTGAAAATGGGCTGAGGAGTGATTTGAAGGTGTTAATATCCTGCTTATGTATCAGATCTTTCCCTGCCATGGTTGAAAGAGCAAAGGTATTGGAGAAGAACGTTGCTGAGGCCGAGCAACAGAAGAAGCAGCAGTTGAACAGGGGGCAGGTTGCATCCAGAAACCCACTGAACTTAAGAAGATCCCCATACGTTCGTCCAACTCAGTCATCTGGTGGATCACAGGCCTTGGTTCCGGTTGGCCAAACTGGACAGTCAAGGACTGTGACGTGCTATCAGTGTGGAGGACCACATTTGAGATGGGTTTGTCCTCAACTGGCTGGAATTAAACGCTGCAACAAATGTGGGAGAAATGGACATTCAGATCAGGAGTGTAATGTGGGAGGCCGTGCGGTAATGAGACCTCCAAATGCTGGAAGAACTCAACAAGGTAGAGGTGGACGTGCACAAGCAACAGGAAGGGTGTACGCTATTACTGGTGCTGAAGCTGCTCGCTCAGGTACCCTTATCACCAGTACTTGTTTACTGTTTGGAAAGCCGTGTGGTGTATTGTATGATTCGGGGGCGACTCACTCCTTCATCTCGAAGGCGTGTGTTGAGAAGTTGGGGCTAGTGGAGAGCGAATTACAGTTCGATCTGGTGGTGTCAACCCCAGCGGCTGGTGGGATCAAGACATCTACAGTTTGTGTAAGATGTCCTATAGAAGTTGAGGGGCGTAGATATAAAGTTAATCTCATTTGCCTACCCCTTCAAGACTTAGAAGTAATTTTGGGGATGGATTGGTTGGCTACCAATCGGATCCTCATTGACTGTGGGAAGAAGGAATTATTCTTTCCAGCTGAAGAAGATGAAGAACTGTCAATCACTCTTGGGCAGTTAAAGGAGGACATCATGGAAGGAGCAAGCTGTTTCCTTATCATGACATATGAAGACAATGAGATGGGGCGTTCATCTGATGTTGATAACAGTGGAGGGAGAACAGTAGTGGATGAGTTTTCAGATGTTTTTCCGGATGAAGTACCTGGTTTACCTCCCATTCGTGAGGTAGAATTCACGATTGATTTAGTGACCACTGCTGCACCCATCTCGGTCCAACCTTACAGAATGGCACCAGCTGAATTAGTGGAACTCAAGAAGCAAATTGAAGAATTAATGGACAAGAGGTTCATCCGTCCAAGTGCTTCTCCTTGGGGAGCGCCTGTATTGTTGGTAAAGAAGAAGGATGGCAGCTCACGGCTATGCATTGATTATAGACAACTTAATAAGCTGACCATCAAGAACAAGTATCCTCTTCCAAGGATTGATGACCTGCTGGACCAGTTGCATGGTGCCTGTGTATTTTCTAAGATTGATTTACGTTCGGGCTATCATCAAATTAGAGTGAAAGAGGAGGACATTCAGAAGACTGCATTTCGGTCTCGTTATGGCCATTATGAGTATGTGGTGATGCCCTTTGGAGTGACAAACGCACCTGCAATCTTCATGGATTATATGAACAGAATTTTTAGACCGTACCTGGATAAATTTGTTGTGGTGTTTATTGATGACATCCTCATATATTCCAAGAGCTTGGAAGAGCATGAAGACCACTTGAGGATTGTCTTGAGCGTGTTGAGGGAGAAGGAGCTGTATGCCAAGCGTTCAAAGTGTGAATTCTGGATGAAAGAGATCCAGTTTTTGGGGCATGTTGTTTCTGCTGGCGGCATTGCAGTGGATCCAGCCAAGGTGAAGGCAGTGCTGGATTGGGAGAGTCCACGTTCAGTCACGGAGGTTAGGAGTTTTGTGGGACTCGCTGGCTACTATAGGAGGTTCATTGAGGGATTTTCTAAGATAGTAGCCCCTCTGACTTACCTCACCAGGAAGGACCAGCCGTTTGCTTGGACAGATAAATGTGAGGAGAGCTTCCAGGAATTGAAGAAGAAATTAACAAGCGCTCCTGTGTTGGTCATTCCAGACACAGCCAAACCTTTTGAAGTGTATTGTGATGCATCATATCAAGGTTTGGGCTGTGTACTGATGCAGGAAAGAAAGGCAGTGGCGTACGCTTCCAGGCAGTTGAAAGTTCATGAGAAGAATTACCCCACACACGACTTGGAGCTGGCAGCAGTGGTGTTTGCGTTAAAAATCTGGAGGCATTATCTGTATGGTGCAACGTTTCAAGTATTTAGTGATCACAAGAGTCTCAAGTACCTCTTTGATCAAAAGGAGTTGAATATGAGGCAAAGGAGGTGGCTTGAATTCTTGAAGGATTACGAATTTGAATTACTGTATCATCCTGGAAAAGCAAATGTGGTGGCTGATGCATTGAGTAGGAAAGCCGTAAGGGTCTCTGCAATGATGGTGAAGGAGCTGAATTTGGTGGAAAGCTTTAGAGATCTAAGATTGCAGTTTGACTTGGGAACGGATGTTATCAGATGCTGTAATCTCAGAATTTCCAGTGATGTATTTGACCAAATCTGGAAGAAGCAACGTGAGGATGAAGAACTGGTGAAGATATTAAGCGCGCTCAGTTTGAGTAAAGATAAGGATTTCAATGCAGGAACAGACGGTATGTTGCGTTACCGGGGAAGGACGTGTGTCCCTAATGATGGCGAGCTGAAGAGAATCATATTGGAGGAAGCACATCACAGCCGTCTTAGCATGCATCCTGGCATGACTAAGATGTACCAAGACCTTCGTTTGTCATTCTGGTGGCCTGGTATGAAGAGTGACATTGCACGTTTTGTGTCCTCTTGCTTAACTTGTCAAAGAGCCAAAGCTGAACACCAAAGACCAGGAGGATTGTTGCAGCCTTTGGAAATTCCAGAATGGAAGTGGGATAGCATCTCTATGGATTTCGTGACTCATCTGCCACGTACAGTCCGAAACCATGATTCAATTTGGGTGATTGTGGACAGATTGACTAAGAGCGCTCACTTCCTGGCTGTTAATTTGAAGATGTCTATGACAAATTTGGCTAAGCTATACGTGAAGGAGATTGTTAGACTGCATGGAGTTCCTTCAAGCATTATATCAGATAGAGACACGAGATTCACATCTCGTTTTTGGCAGTCACTGCAAGGAGAATTGGGAAGCAAACTGCAGATGAGTTCTGCTTATCACCCTCAGACGGATGGCCAATCCGAGCGAACCATCCAAACTCTTGAAGACTTGTTGAGGACGTGTGTTATAGATCATATGGGAGTATGGGATGAAGTTCTGCCGCTTGTTGAATTCACATACAATAACAGTTATCAAGCAAGCATAGGAATGGCACCGTTTGAAGCTCTTTATGGAAGAAAGTGTAGAACTCCTTTGTGTTGGTTCCAAGAAGGTGAAACTGCAGTCACTGGACCAGAATTAATCCAGCAAACAACAGAGAAAGTGAAACTGATCCAAGAGCGTTTGAAGACTTCTCAAAGCAGGCAGAAATCGTATGCAGATAAGAGAAGAAGACCCTTAGAATTCACTGCTGGAGATCACGTGTTTCTGAGGTTGAATCCAATCACTGGTGTGGGAAGAGTCCTTCGTCCAAAGAAGCTTTCTCCCAAGTACGTTGGACCTTATCAAATTCTGAAGAGGATTGGAGCAGTGGCGTATGAACTGGCGTTACCACCTCAACTGTCCAACCTTCATCCAGTCTTTCATGTCTCTCAACTCCGCAAATATATAGCGGATCCATCACACGTATTGGAGTTAGAAGATATCCAACTTCGGCCAGATAGAACACTGGAGATGCAACCAGTCTGCATTGAAGACAGCCGCACCAGACTTTACAAAGGAAAGGATGTTAGTCTCGTGAAAGTGGTGTGGAATGCAAAGACTGGTGACTCAACATGGGAGGTTGAAGAGGCTGTGAGAGAATTGTATCCGCACCTATTCTCTGGTAAGCTTTAGAATTTTCGAGGACGAAAATTTTTGTAGTTAGGGGGAATGTGAGAACCTGATAATTAACACACTTAAATCCATCCTATGATCACTGTTTTAATTCACCTTGCCACGTCAAAATTCCACTCTCTTTCTCTCTGCATGCACTGAATGCCATATGTCACTTTGGAAGCTTCTAAAAGCTGTAGTGGAGACCAGGTGGCAGTGAGTAACTGCTCAACCGTTTGACGAGGGAGAGAAAATAATTTCTCTGAAAACTCTTCTCTTCCTTTCATGCAATCTTCTTCTTTCTCTCGAATTCTGATTTCTCATCTTCTCTGTATTTCCCTGCACTCTTTCATCTTCTCTCTAAAATACCTCACTATCAACTCCTCTGATCTAATTTCAGAGACCGTAGACACCTTCACTGCACCGTGAGCATCAATTTGATCCGAACAGAACTGAGAACTGAACTGGTAAGTTCTCATTCTGCATAATTGTCCATTTAGTTCATGCGAACCAAAATTCTGGTTGCATGCATGATTAGAAATCTGATCTGTTGTGATTCTGGTGTATCAGATTTAGTGGAATTGGTTGAGTGAATTCCTGGATAGAAAGCCGTGAGTGTAAGAGTAAAATTCTAAGCAATTGGAAGTACACTGCAGTAACAGGTAAGGGAAGCTTTAGTAATTTAATTTAATATATGTTTGATCTGTATGACAGTAATGAATTGTGATGGATGTCTGAAATGTATGCATTATGCGAATTTTGAATATGTGTGATGAAGCAGAATTGAAATGGATGTATATCAAGAATGTTGTATGAAATAATGCAGTGAATGAAATGTATGAGTTGTAATGTGATTGATTCTGCCTAATTTGGAATGATTTTGATCTGAACTGTATGTTGATATGATATGTTTGAAACTGGAAGATGGAAGACTCTGTATTTATGGATTGATAATAGGAATTTTGGAATGCATGAGAGTTATGTTAAAGATAAATTCTAAGTTATGAATCGTATGTAAAACTGTGAAATTCTCGTGTTTGAAAATCTGGAAAGTCTGGTCTTCTCTGATTGATGGTGTACGCTCGTCATCGAACGGTCTTATACCGTTCGGTTTCACTGGACAATAACTTAGAGTAAGAATTCTTTCATTTGGAGAGGATTCGGATCGAGAACGAGCGTTATTTGTGTCAAGAGTTAGGTTTGAGCGTTCGGCTCAACTTAGCGTGTCCAACCATTTAAAAATTAAATTGAAGGGTAATAGTACGCTCGGTTTTGTTCACCAGCGTTCGTCATAAGTGGCGCTTAGTATTATATTGAGCGTTCGCCCAAAGGAACTCTCGATCTTAGATTGAGCGTTCGTTCTAGTTAGCGTTCGGTCTGATACTGAACGTTCGTTCCCATACGCGTTCATTTCCATGCGCGTTAGTTTTATTTGATGCTCGGTCATTGACTGGCGTTCGTCCTAAGCAGTGTTCGGTTTTATAACTGAACGCTCGTCCTATCCTGGACTCGTGAGCGAACGTATATGGTGTTCGTTCAAATTCTTATTTAACGTTCGGTTTTTTTTTATGACAGTGTTCATATCTGAATTTCTTTCGTATTCTGGTTATCTATTGAAATATATCTAAATTATACTTATCCTTTTTATTCAATCTCCAGTATTATACTTAGAATTATTCTAAGTATTATTCAGATCTTTTTGATTCAATCTCAAATAAATTCTTAAGTGTTCTTAACTCACGTAAATGGATACAGATTCGTTTCTTTTGTTCAGAAACGAGACTACAGTGCACTGTAATACAGTCGTTGTGATCTATTAAAAAGTAACTTGTATTTAAATTAAGAGAGTGGAATACAGAATGCGAATCTGAATAAGAGAAATTGTGAATATGTACAAATGGTGATTTGAATGGAATTATGAGATTTGGATTGTGAATGAGCGTTCCAAGGAGGAACGTCTCCATGATGTGAATATGAGAAGTAGTGTAGTATGACCATGGATTAAGCTACTGATGGCTGTTCATCCTGATATTCCGTGATTGCTCATCCTCATGTAGAGGAGAGTAGTTCATGCGTGGGAATGGCAGGAGGCACTAGTCCTTATAGTACTTGGGCTGATAAGGGTTAACCTCGGGTGGCAGCTGTTGAGGGTATCCCAGTTACTACATCACCCGGGTGCAAGAACGCCTGTAGATACATGGATCATACAGTCCGGACAGTCTTTAATTATGAGAATTTGGATGAGTCACTGTATGCGTGGATATGTGTTTAATATTGTATGAATTGTATGACTGATTTTATATGTTAAATTATGTTGATTGTGTTGAATTAAATTACCTAAGCTTACCCTTGCAAATTTCCTTGTGTTGTCTACTGTTTTCTGTATGTCCGTCTTGTCAATGCAATGATCATCCGTTGTGGATGTGAGCAGATGGTGAGGCACCCCTTGAATCTATGCTGGAAGAAGAAAATTTGGAGGATGCCAACCTCGTAGAAGTTGAAGTTAAAGCTGAGCAGTAGAGGCTCATTCCGTAGCAGTTTTAGGATTTAGTTCTATACTGTATTTTGACAGTTCTGTATATAGTTTTGCAGAATTGTAAATACTGAACTGTTTTATATTTTGATGAGTTTCTGAACACTGTAAAGTGCTGCAAGTTCAGTTTTAAATGTTGAGCATCTGCTGTAATGAACTGTACAGTACTGTTTATTTTTATACGTGCTGTTTTCTTTTGGAGCAGCTGTTATTTAGTTTAAAACTGCACTGTATTTTCTGTAAATGTGATTAGTTCTGATTAATGGTAATTACTATTTATTGGGATGTTACACAACTAATACTTAAATCGTTAACCTAAGTTATATATGCATTTAAAAAAGAATATATATTTTTATATAATTAAGAATGTTAAGTGATTTATTATTTTCCAAACCTATAATTTTCCTTAAGATATTTATTTTTGAAAATAAATCAAATCTACCAATATCCAACAAATTATCAAGTTTTAAAGATTTTTCAAGATTTAAACATTTTTTTTAAAGTGTGTAGTCTAGTGACTTCAATTTTTAACACTAAGTATTTTTGTATATTTTAAATTGTTCAAATATACTTTGAAGTGTGGTAATTGCTTTGTCTATAATATACGAAAATTAATCAATTATAAATTATTTTTGAAGAGATTTTACAATTTCATTCTCAATATTTTCATCAAATTGTTTCTTTCTACGATTAATACATTTTTCACGAAACTTAAGTTCTATGTTCATTTCAAAAGCAATTTCCTTGACTGAAATCAATGCATTTTCAAATCCATTTTCTCTGTACTTTTAAAAAAAAATAAAAGAAAACATTTTAATTGTTCAATAGCTTCATCAATGCATGTATCTTTTGATTATAAATTCTTACTAATTGAGTTAACTACAAATAAAATATATCAAATATGTCTAACAAAAATTAATAAAGCATCTCTTATTTGTAGTTTATTAATTCTTATGCTCCAATTAATCTATTATCAACCACAAGACTAAAACCCTAATCTAATTAATAGTTCTATAAAAAGAAGTTCATGCTCTTTATTAAGATATATCCAAAAAAACCTCTCAAAACCCATAAATCGGAAAATACATGAAAACAAAACCAGACGAAAAAACGCATTTCTAATCTTAATACAAATTCAACAAATACAACAAAAATAAGAATAATGCAAATAGAAAAAAAATACACACTAACCAAAAATGCGGATAAAAGGATTGATATACATAGAAAACATGAGATTCAAGAAATGTAGTCTATCAAAACCCTTAAAAAAACTCTAGAAAAGAAGGAAACAAGAAGAGACAAGAGAAGTCATAGAGATATAAAAAATAAAAATAGAATCAAAATTGATTAAAAGAGAATAAAGATAGCTAATGATTCTTTTTCTCATAAACAAAATTATAATTTACTAAAAAAGGGTTTTAACTCATCAAATATCATTTTTAATATCAATAAAAATTAACACACACTAATAATAGTTTAATTCAATTTTATTCTCAAACATAAACTTATAATTAATTTAATAGAGGTAGTATGGAAAAAAATGAACCTTTTTTTTCTTAAACATTATTTTATAATTAATTTATTAGAGTTATATTAATACTAAAAAAATTTTGAAGCATTTTTTATTAAACATAAGTTATAAGTAATTTAATAAAAAAATATTAGTACTAAATTTTTTAGGCCTTTTTTTTAAACCTAAAACAAGTGCTTTATCCTTGAATCCTTGTGTAATATAAAAAAAAACTACAATATTGTCTATTAGAAAAATAACCATCAATTGGTAATGAGATCTAACTTAAATATAGTGATCATTGTTTTATATATATATATATATATATATATATATATATATATATATATATATATATATATATATTTATTTATTTATTTATTTAATTATGTAAAATTTATATTGAGGAAGTTCTACTTACATATATATTATTATAAAGAGTCATCTTGATCTTGTTTTTGGCTTTATGAATCTATTAATGAATGTATGTTTTACATTTCATCATTTTATTCTTTGATTTTTTTTTATAAATCGAGACTCAGGAAAGCGATAACTTAACATTTCACTTGTTTACAATTAATTTATTTTTTTACTTGTTAAAATAAGTAGTACAATGTAGGGTTAGAGTATATTTATATAGTCCCATAGTTATTGCTATGAATTTGGTTTTTGCATAATTCTTATTAATACAGTTACATTCTGGTTTAGAAATGAGAAAGGCAGTTGTTTGTTTTTGAAATTAACTACTTGGCCATATGACTATCCATATGTGAATACTCATCCTTTGTTATCCTGTTTGAGCCTTGTATATATTTTTTGTGAACCCTGAGCTTATTACAAAACAATCTACCTTATCCAACACTCTAGAAGAAGAGAACAAGAAACATATTTGTCAAGATATAGGTAGAAATTAAGTTTGGGGAAAATTATAATCAGTTGAGTCTTATACTGATGAAAAACAATATATATAAAAAAAAATATCCAAGTTAGAGAAAAATTCAGAAAATGTGTTATGTGATGAATGAAGAGGTAGTTGATAAATAAAGTTTCAATGTTGTTATGTTCTTGTTCTTCTCTTCTTTAGTGTTGTTTTGTTTCCTTGTAAAACCATGTTTCTTCTAGCCAAGCCAAGTTATAACCTAAGAAAGTCCTTTTGATTTAAATCAAAATGTGTGAATTGTATATGAGATGACTTGCAAAAGTTGATGAAGTAGTTGATGACAATCTGAGTGTGAATTAGAGTGTAAACACTTGCAGGTTGAGGTAAACACTGATTGAGCATATTTGTATTATTCTTTTTCTGGTTGTCTTATCATTTTGGATTCAAGAACTTGTTAATATAGAAATTATAACATTTGATATGAATATTTGGAGATGTAGATACAATCCTTACTTTTGTGACAGAGATTTTGTGATGGAATATTAACTGGTCTTTTGGGTTTGTTTTCTTTTGTTATTGTTTACTTTCATGAGGACATGAAAATATATAAGTTTGGGGGAGTTTGATAAGTGTAAACTTTACTTGTATTTGTTACTTAAAATGTTGTGTTTTTGAGTAAGTTTAAGTGTTTATTCTTATGAAAAGTATATAAATGTTGATGTAAGTATAGTTTTGAATGTTTAAATGTGTTTTGATGCTTTTGTATGTTTATATCGAAGTAGAATAAGGACTGGATAATATCAAAGACTTGGAGTGCGTCAGTCGCCCAATTAGAAGGATCAAATAGCCCAGCCAGCGAGCCAGCTCCTCGCCCAGCGAGCCAGAGCCACTCGCCTAGCGAGCGTGTACCCGTCGCCCAGCAAGAAGTGCTCACTCGCCCAGCGAGCAGTGGTCACTCACCCAGCGAGACCATTCGCCCAGCGAGTGGAGTCCTTTCGCCCAGCGAGAATTCACTTAAGGTCTTTCTCTTTAAAATGTCGCGAAACTGATCCAGGGAGGGAGAGGAGACCAGAGGGGACTTTGCTGCTCGCGTCCAGCTCGTGTTTGGGTGCTTTCAAGGTGGAAAACCACCACTTTCTACCATCCAATCCATGCTTTATCGCTTCTGAGATGTATATGTGTAGCTAGAACTCCATTTCACTGGGGTTGAGAGTAAAGTTATGAAACTCTTTGTAATTTCTCTATTAATGCATGATCTTGTATGAATTTTGTGTTCTATCTTTATTATTCATGCCTACGATGGGAATCTGAGCTAATTGAACGGTTAAATCATTGGGAAATGTATGAGACCGCGGACCTAGGATAGAACAACTAAAGGATTTCAAATCCTAGACATAGGTTGGAATTTTTAGTCATCTGTGACATTGTGTTTAAGGCAAATCTGAGAACTGAATTAGCTAAGGGATTAGTAATTTAGTTTGAATGATTCTGAAACTGTCATCTGAGGGATCAGAGGCTGTATGCGCCTAGGATGTCGATGCTTAATTTTGAGGAATTGTGTTAGTAGAAAATTACCTGAGTGATGAACTTGAATTTCAACCCCAGTGAACTTAAATTCGACTGTTTTTACCACTTTATTTAAATCTGCATGCTAATCTTCAGTGTGTTATAAAAATACGTTTAATAATCGCTAAATTAGTAAACTTTAACAATCAGTGAATCTGAACAAATCTCTTGGGAAAAACGATATCCGGACTTACCGGTTTATTACTTAAACGACTCGGTACGCTTGCCGAGGTCTCAGCATGACCTGCATAACATAATGGCAAAGAAAATAGACATCAAGCAATAATCTAATACAAATATATATGCACAAACTAAAGCAATCATCTAGTACAAATATATATACACAAACTAAATATGTCAAATATATACCTATTTTTCTTTGAAATATATTTAATTAGGTGTACGTCATGCAATAAACATTTTAAGTATAATTGAACCTCTATTGTAGGTCAGAAACAGTTAGGAACAAGACAATAAAAAAAGAGAAAGAAATAAACAATATAAGAATTTAATGTGGTTCAACTTACAAATATCTGAAAATTGTACACTTTTGCTAACGAAACATTCTCAATCACGAGTACCCCTTCGTACTTTCATTCATCTTAACACACTTTAATACTACTTGTTAAATTTATCAAGAGAGAGAGTTAAGAATGGTATCAATCTCTTATGTGATTGGGCTCATATCTTATTGGTGTTGTGTCTCTCCAATAAACATCCTCCACGATAAACCTAAGATACTAGAACAATGTTATTTCTAATTTATTCGACCACAACTATGGTCAAATTAGTTTGCATGGTTATGGTATATATGATTGACCCTCATAAATATGGTTTTCCAATAGCTACTACATCCTTAATGTGTGTTTCTTTCTTTGTTACATTACATTAAAATGATCACAAGTTAGAGCTTCTACTTTAAATAGATTATGTTGTTCAAATATGCCCATAAACTCCACACACTAATCAAACTCAAGCCTAAACTTATACATAATTTGTATTTTTATCTAATCATTCATTTGTAATATCAATCTTTTGCGTCAAGTTCATAATTAATTTTTATAATATATCTTAACTCGTGTGAGGATCCATATTAATTAAAATTCTGAAATTAGTAATGTGCTTTTTCAAACTAGGTTAAAGAGAGTGGTGAGATGAAAGAAATGAATGAAAATTTCTACATATGTATTTCTATTAGAAATAGAAAAGAAAAAGAAATATGAGTTTTCTTACTATCTTAATTTTTTGTTTTTCTCAATCCATATTACTTATCTTAAATTGTGAAAGAAGAAATCTTGTTAAAAATATTTAAAAAAATTTCTTGTTAAGTTGATTTGATGATTGCATATAGTTATGGTTATTTTATAATTTTGTTTATGCTTCTCAATAATATATGTAATATCTGCATATGAATTCATTTATACTTTGGGGTGACTTTTTTACTTTTATATTATTTACATTTTCGTTCATATAATTAATTATATGTAATATATGATTATATTATTTAGGTGCATATTATAATATGTGTTGTGTGTATGTTTCATATCATTCTTTTTCTTTTTAATTTTTCATTATGATCACATAAGTTAAACTATCCAAATCTTCTTAATTTGACTCTTCTTCCTCTATTTTATGTGTTCAACTAGCATTTGAAAAATTAAATTTATTCAATTATATATGATATATGGATGGTTGATAACACATTTTATTCACATATTTATAATTTTGTAGTACAATGAACACACTTTTTATATATTTTATGTTCACTTCTTCTCTCATTTCTTTTTAATAATAATAAATTAGGTTTTCATATGTTTTATTTTCACTCTTTATCTTATTCTTTTCCTTTTAATGATAGGTTTGCTATAAATATACTTGCTTTAATTTTATATTTTCATATTTGATTTTTATTTTACTATTTTGGTTATAATTTTTTTAAACTTTATTTTTCACTAATTTTAATTGAATTAGATTCTAGATATGCTCTTGTGTTCTTTAATTTTGTTTTTTTTTTTGTAATTTTTATAATTTAGAAATCAAATTAGAAATATATTGAATCTTAATTTGATAAGTGAATATGAATTCAATAAAATGATGAGATTTGATTTATAAAATTTGGTTTAGTTGATTAACTGAATTAGTTGATTTTTCAAATTTGGACCTAAATCTTTAAATAATTATAATTATTTGATTCTTGAATATGATTGGTCTATTTTTCTTTTATACAATCTCACATTTGTTTTTTTTAATTTATGTTTTTTAATCTTAAACTCTTAAAATAATTTATAAAAAATTAAAAATTAAATATAGTATATGTGTTCTAAAATTGATATGGAATTTATTGTAAAGTTTAGAGAAAGCTGAATTCGTTTGATTTCAATTACAACATAGAATTTCAATTACAAAAATATTACTTTGACATGTCTAAGTGGATTTACATTCAAATGACGCGCTGTCAGGTGACATGTGAGAGTCTCAATTACATAGTGTAATAAGATGGTAATAATACATGTGAGAGTGCATGATTTACGACAAGGTTAAGACCACCACACGAACTCAACTTCACAACATGCACGATTACCAACTCCTGCTTGGTCCTTCCACCACGGATTTGTAGCTCTAGCTTGACCCTTCCACCACGTCTGCAGCTCCAACTCGACCCTTTCACCATGAATCTCCAACTCCAGGTTGGCCTTTCAACCAGAGATATCTAACTCTAGCTCGACCCTTCCACCGCGGATCTCCAACTCCATTTTGTCCCTTCCACCACAGATCTCTAGCTTCAACTGACCCTTCCACCATGGATCTTCAACTCCAACTCGATCCCTTCACCACGGATCTCCAACTCCAGCTTGACCCTTCCACCATCGAGCTATAATTCATTCACTTACTTCATTAAGCTACTCATACTCCCCACTAAGCTATCAACATACTCTTTAAAGCTCTTTATATGCTTTATCTAAGCTTTGCATGCCCCTCTTTACACTATTCAAGCTTTCCTTATCTTTCTTCGGGCTATCTAAGCTTTCTTTACCCATCTCTGATATACTCAGTTGTTGAGTCATCCTATCTACATTACTCAGTTGTTTTGGCGAATTGAACACACTACCTGGTTATTTTGCCGAGTTACCCACACTACCAACATCCAACCAAAGCCTATGATCGAAATTGAAACTATTGAAACAAGGACAAAGTGAGAGTGTGAAACCCTAAAATAAATAAAAAAACTTATATGCAAAATAACATAGTTATCCTCATATTGTGAGACCCACATATTTTAAAATGATATTAAAATAGATACATGAATAGTGTCAAATAAATGAATGTAAAATTCATTAAAACCACTACTTTATAAATCATTTCCCTATTTTATTATGTAAATGATTGAAAAACAAGGTAATTAGTTAAACAAAATGTTATTGAAAGAGTACATGATTTTAAGTGAAACTTGCACATCTTCTCTTATAAAAACTTTATTAATGTAAGTGACTATGTGAGGTTTATTCTCTATGCACAACTTGTACTTTCATTATTATTATTAATATCATTATTATGGGTTAAAACAATTCTTTAACCATCTCCAATAATTATTAATATTGACAACCGAAAGTGTCCACCATAACAAATGACATTTTATACTCCTTCGTACAGTCACTTTCACTTCTAAACCATGATTTTTCTTTTTATAATTCATATAAGTTCTTTCTTTTTGTTCACTTTCATCTGTCCTTTTGTTAAAAGGTAGTTTTGTAAAGCACTAAATTCTTACAACACTTTTTTTTGTGTGTCATGTTTTCTTTTTCGGTTAAATAAAGACATCAACCTATACTTTTCCATAAAGATTAAATCTTTGAAGAGATGCTTTTTATGGTCAATATAAATGTTCAGTTATTCAACTGCTTCTTCTCTTAAATTTTATTTTATTTAAATAGTAGTTATGTTTTTACACAATTTTCATTACCAAAAAAAATAAAATTCAACCAATTTAGAAAGGGTTAAAGATGACTATCATAGTGCTAAATGTAGAACAAGAATATAAGTATTCATGAAATCATATAAATTATATTTTTGTTTAATTTTTATACAATGTTAATGTAAAATAGTTACTCTATCGATTAATTAAAAGTTATAATAAAAATAATTATTATAAAATCTATGCATTTATTACATTCAACAATTTATATAAATTTCTCTTTATTTCTGTTCGCAAATCACAATATCTATTAATTGTAGTTCCAAAATTATGTGGTTACCTGGGTGGATTTGAAATCCAAATTATGACACAAACATTAGAAGTTGAAACATGAAACCGTTGGTGATGTTTGAAATGTGTCTTGTTATGGCAATGAATAACTGAGAGCATTTCACACCCGAAGGTGACACCTTTTTCTTCATCCATTAATGGACACTGAATTTTGAAGGAAGAAGAATGTGCAAACTTTGAAATAAACAAATGAAATTAATTAAAAAAAAAAAAAAAGAGTTGAGTCGAAATAAACGAACAAAAATTGAAAGCTCGGAACCAGGTAGACCAGCTGTGCCTGTCGGCGAATAACCAAGCACACCCATTAGCACCCTCCTCTCTCTCTCTCTTCAAACTCCTCAATTCAATTTGTGACAGTTAGAGAGAGAGTGCGTGTGAGTGTGTCCTCAAAGTTTTCAATTCAGTTATGACATAGTTAGAGACAGGTTGTGTGTATGTGTTTGTGTTGTACTTTGTTTTTTTCCTTCAACTTGGGAACAAAGGTTGAGACTTTCAACCATTTTCTTTTTCAAATCCTATGAAAAAACATCATGGGTATGCTATTGTTGCCCGTTGGTGTTGTTGTCATGGGACTAGTGAGGGTCAATGGAATGAGCCTGTAGCAGAGTGTAGAGAACGATGAGAAGAAACGCACACACGGTGTTTGGGTTGCAGACGGTTGTAATCTATTGAGGAAGCAATGTAGAGCAGTTTTATTGTAACACTGGGTGGAGAAGAACAGTGGCTAGGAATACATGAGTATTTGAGGCTTTGAAAATGATTTCATGTGGAAAGTGAGGAATGGTGTCGCGTGAGATTGGTTGCTAGTTATTGGTTTCTGTTGGTTTTCTTTATCATATTTGTGTTGTTTTGGGATTTGGGGAATTAAGTTTTAGTGGATCGAGAGCAATGGAGTCTCGGATGGATCAGTATGAGATCATGGAGCAGATCGGGCGAGGAGCATTTGGAGCTGCTATTCTTGTTCACCACAAGGCTGAGAAGAAGAAGTAATAGTCACAACTTTAGCGTTTAATTGATGGGGTTATGTCTTTTTGTTCTTGAGATATTCGTTGATGGGTATTGGGTAGGTTCATACTAAGTTTCGTGACTGAAGCTTCGTTTTATTGGGTTGTAGATATGTGTTGAAAAAAATCAGGCTTGCAAGGCAGACTGAACGATGCAGAAGATCTGCTCATCAAGAAGTGAGTTGGGTTTTTGTGTGTTTCCTGCTTGTTGATTTGCTTCATAGTTCATATACCTTGAATCTGCGTTTTTTGGGAAGAGATTTGACTATTGTTGCTTGTTGAGAATTATAGATGGCTCTTATTGCTCGAATCCAGCATCCTTACATTGTGGAATTCAAGGAGGCATGGGTTGAGAAGGTGAGAGACCTTTAAGTCTATGTGTAATGTATTCAGTCTTAATTTCTTTCAGCTAATTGGTAATAGTTACAACATTATTGCACTTTTGTAAACTGGAAGTGTGAGAATTGTGACTGGTTACTTTTATGCTAAACACATTCTATTTCTGTTGCAGGGTTGCTATGTCTGCATTGTCACTGGGTATTGTGAAGGTGGAGACATGTGAGCATATGATACTACCCTTGTTCAATCTCTTAAAGTTTATTATACTTGTTCTCTCCAATTTTTTTTATAGTTTATGCTTATTTTCTCTTCAAATATGGGACAGGGCTGAATTGATGAAAAAATTAAATGGTGCTTACTTTCCTGAGGAGGTATTCTTGTCGCGAAGTTGCCTTTGTTTATGCGTGTATTCTTTTCCTATCTTACATTGAATGTTGTCGAAATTTCTCAGAAACTCTGCAAATGGTTCACTCAATTACTGTTGGCAGTGGAATACCTGCATTCAAATTTTGTTTTGCATCGTGACCTGAAGGTATACTTATATGAAACAAACTATTGGTCTATGATTCTTGTCCTTGATTAAAAATACATCAAGTCTGATTTTTTTGACTCTGCCGACAGTGTTCCAACATCTTTCTTACCAAGGATCAGGATGTTCGCCTAGGTGAATTATCCTATCATGTTTATTTATATTGGAGATGGATAGTTGACTCCTCATCTGAATTTGTGTGTACCTTCCTGACATATAGGGGATTTTGGCCTTGCTAAGACACTAAAAGCAGATGATTTGGCTTCCTCGGTATGTAAAATGATGTTGGTTTCTTCTCTGTCTTCTTTCAATCCAAATTATTTGCTTAAAAAGATCTAAGGATTCATGTTAAACATTTTTCTATCAAGTTTCTCGTATTAAAGTTGTAATTCTTTCTGGGACTTTTGTGCACACACTGTAAGAAGACATCAATGTTAATTTCACTTATAGTCATACGTAGTTTTTTTGGCCATATCCTAAATTTTGTTTCCTATATCTGTTTGGGAACCCGAGGCTTCAGCTGGGTTTTTTCTCTATTGGCCAAACCAAGGACTAGTAATATCATCTCAACTATGTGTAGTAAAAATTATCCCGCTGTTAAGTTTATTTCTACAAAAAAAGTGGGACAATAATGTATTAATATTTACTTCATGCAAAACATATATTTTCAGTCCCATACTCTTCCACATTTGCCGGCTCCTTTATAAACTACATTTTGAGGTAAAGAAAAGAGTGGAAATAGGAACTGAGTGTTGTTTGGTAAAATTGAGTTATCTTGCTTGCTTGAAATTTAATAGATAAGACCAATAGTTATTACTCTTATTGATAAGAGGAAATTTCTTTTTTTTTCTAGAATTTGGGCTGATTCAGCCACTGGATCACGTTGTTGTAAACTTGTTTATTGTTTCTCATCTTTTGGTGGACAAATTTACATTTTAATGATCTTTTACTTCTAGAGGTATACAATATGATATGGTATCAATTATTTAATATATATGATTAGCGTTATGTTTATATACAAATGCATAGTCACCAGAGATGAAAAATGTTTCTATGCAGGTGGTAGGAACTCCTAATTACATGTGTCCTGAACTGCTTGCTGATATACCGTATGGATTCAAATCTGATATTTGGTCACTAGGTATGTATTTTACAACAAGTATCTAATACTTGCAGATTTGTTTTTTCTGGAGCTAAAATGCTTTCCTTTTGTCCAGGGTGTTGTATATACGAGATGGCTGCTCATCGCCCTGCTTTTAAAGCTTTTGTAAGTTTTCTTCTGATTTTTTTACTTTAAATAAGATATTGGTAGGATGTACCTTTAGTGAGGTCATTTCATGCAATACCCTTATGTCAGATATGAACATCATATTTCATTTTTGTTGCGGGGTTGCAATAAATGTCTTGTTGCAGAGGTTAAACAAGTTAAGTCCTCATCAAATTGTGTTTAAATGGGGTAATTGTTGAGCAGGAGATTATTATGAACTGTATAAATTTTCTCGTGGTGGAAGTCAAGTAGGTCAACCACAATGACATTTCGGTTGTTAAGTTCTTAAGTAGAAGCATTTTTCTTTAACTATTAGCTATAGATTTTAGCTTAGTAGTAAGTGTTCTATCTAATAGTGATATCAAAGTTAAAGTCACGAGTTTGATTCCCAATAATTACTTTACTTAGAAGGGATTACTGCAAGTAATATTAATTGTCCAGCCAAGTAGGCCAAATCAAGCTACCACCTACCAGATCACCATTGTTGTCTACTTTTAGTTTCGTTATCCCCATATATGTGCCAATGTTCTAAATTTACGCTTGTTTTGTAAACTATTTTCTTGAACATTATTAACTAGAGTTGCTGGGTGATGTTTGCTTCTCCGGGGAATATGTTTCATGTGATTCTTCACACTAGATATTTATGTATATGGAGGTATCTCACCATGGTTTATATCTTGGGTTTTAACGAGGGCATGGTAAACCATGTTTCAGGATATGGCAGGGTTGATAAGCAAGATAAACCGTTCTTCCATTGGCCCTTTGCCTCCATGTTATTCCCCTTCCTTGTAAGTTTCTTTCTGCTTGTGTTAATATTAATATTCTTTTGTCTCTACCCTTTCTGATGAAATCAGGTTTACAACATACATAGTTTCTACTTCCTAGTGTGCACGCATTTGTCGGGATTTAGGCCATAGGGTGTTTTTTGTTGTGCAACTCCAACTTTGTTTTTTCTCATGAGCCATGAATTGCTGGTTTTTTATGATCTTGTTGAATATGATCTGTAAGTTAACTTGTAGCAGTTGATGGGAAAGATGATCTGTTTACTTACCAGTAGAACACGCCTTATTTTTCTCTTTGCTAAGCTTCTTACTTGTTAACTATTGTTACCTCAGGAAAACACTGATAAAGGGCATGCTAAGAAAAAATCCTGAACATCGACCAACAGTAAGATTCTCTTGAGAGCAAATTTATTTACAATGTGGAAATGGTTTACTGTCACTGTTTTTCCTAAATATTCTCACTTCATATTTTCACAGGCATCTGAGGTGTTAAAGCACCCTTATTTACAGCCTTATGTGGATCAATACCGTCCAGCTTTCAGTCCTCCATCAACCTGTTCTCCTGAAAAATCAATTTCTACTGTCAACTATCCTCGGAAAAATATGGCTGAAAGTCAAAACAGTAATAGTTCCAACAGTGACAAAGATAGTTTGATGTCAAATGAGAAAAGCATTGCAACAGCAGTACCAAAGTGTGAGAACAAAGCCACTGAGATGGATCAAACATCACTCGATGATGATGGTTCAGAGGAAGAAAGTGGCTCTAGAAATGCCAATGGCAATACCAAAACAGCTGAGCAAGAGGCGATGAAACCATCTCATAATGCACACCATTCTCCCGTTGAATCTAAGCAGCCAAAAACAATTAGAAATATAATGATGGCATTGAAAGAAGGAAAGGTTAGAGAAGCAACTTCTCCAATGAGAGGCAATCGTGTAAAGCCTGGTGGTGTATCAACTCAGAAAATAAGTACTGAGACATTGTCTAAATTGCCTAAGCCTATTTTTATTGCTCCTATTGTGAAACCTATGGTAGAGTCACCAACTGTTGCACTTGCACGGGCAACCCCTGACTCTGCAAAAAGAATGCAGGGGTCACATCAATCAAAGCAACAGGTAATCACCATTTTTAGATTATATATGTTATCAGCTCTTTCTAAAAAGAGATCCTCATGACATTGAGATTTATTTCTTGTTTTTCATTACTTTATGCTCGCAGTTTCTGATGGTAGAAGCCTCACCAAAACTTAAAGCTAGACATGATTTGACTCCACCACCTGCAGTTGTCAAACAAGTAGATGGAGATGTTCCTCCCAGGCCAAGACAAAGGACTCCCCCAAGCTTACTTAGACGACCTTCATTTTCTGGAAGGATGAGGCTGGTTGGAATTGATGTTTCAAATGCAGCAAATGATACTGGAAAGCTAGGCACAGATAAAATAGTTCAGGAACATGAGATGAGCCCTTCTCAGTTGGCTGACGACAATGTACCACCAAGTATTTCGAGACAGGTTACTAGAGAGCCCCTGAAGGTTTTTGAAAGAAGTTCAAGAGGAATGCAAACAGATAGCAGCAATTCTGCTTCGTCTTCGGTTTCTATCCGAGGTGAACTTGCTGATGATGCCACAACTTTTATTGACATGAAAGAACAGATGCTTCCTGGACATTCGAATGTAAGCCACATTGGAGGTGTGGAATCATGTCCTGACAGCAGCCCGCTGACTACTTGTGCACATTGTAAGGTGGTTGAAAATGTTCCTGAAGATTCATGTGAGATTGCCATGAATTTTCACAATACTATAAGCAGTAATGAGAAAGTGAATTCCAGTTTAAGTCAAGATCACCATGTTGAAGATTCTAAGGTAGCACTGGCTTCAGAAAGGGGTCTTCTTAAATCCCAGCCAACTATGTCTACTACTACTTCTGGCTGTGATGATGGATCTGTTGATCACTCTGCTGGAGCCACCAATGAAATCAAAGATTTTCAAGATATTACCAAGGAAATGCCTTTGGCCAAGTCTACGAAACACGCATCCCCAAGTTCTGGAGAAAAGTCTGTTCACACAGAAGTTAGTCCAGAAAGTGAACCCGAACTCCTTATTCAGCCAGCACTTGGATGTAAGTCCCCTGGTGATGACAAATTCACAGTGAGAGAGAGACTGTCACCTGTCGTTGAAACTGTTCCTCTGGTTACCCCTACTAAATTATCAAGCCAGAAAGTTTTGCAAGAGAAAGGAACTGTGCTGCAGAGTCCAGCACCAGAAAGGCCTGATACTGGCCATCTTCCTCCAGCTTTTGATGATGTTATCCATGTCATACGTCATAGTAGTTACCGCGTTGGCAGTGATCAGCCAGTGAAGGAATCTGTGGAGATGGGAGTTCAAAATGTAGATGTTGGTAAGTTTATCAATGTTGTGAGGGATGATTTAGAAATGAGGAACATAACGTCACCTTTGACTCTCAAATCTTCAAGTTGCTCTGATGTTACAAGCTTGAAATCTGACCAGTTGGAAATGAAAAACTTAAACACTCCTCCTATCCTTAAATCTTCAAGTTTCTCAGAATCAAGCAATTCTGATCATCCTGGTCTTAAGGAGCAAGATGTGAGTAACCCTCCTCCACTAGTTTCAGAACCTGAATCTACTGAGCTCAGTAAAAGTAACACTCCTGGGAATGAAGAGAAACCACCAGCAAAGGAAACATTGGATGTGAAATCTTTCAGACAGAGAGCAGAGGCACTTGAAGAGCTCTTGGAGTTGTCTGCAGAGTTGCTGCAGCAAAACAGATTGGAGGAACTTCAAGTTGTTCTGAAGCCTTTTGGGAAAGATAAGGTCTCCCCAAGGGAGACAGCCATATGGTTAGCCAAGAGTCTCAAAGGAATGATGTCTGAGGAAAGTGGGGGACGCTCTTCATAAGGTATCTCAATTAGTGAATTCTTATGCGATAAATTCACTTGTATTTCATGTTTAAAATTTGCTCTTAAAGTTAGTCCATAGCTATTCAAGCACCACTTGAATCCATAAGAGAACAAATTGTCTGTCCCTTCTTCCATTATTGTAATTCTTTCAGTGCTTTTAATGCTATTGTAAATAGTGACCATACAAATTAATAACATCAACTTACGATTAAATTGTTACTTATTAATGTACCCAAGACTTTCCATGATTAAATGGACCTAAGCCAAGAAAACAGAAAAAATAAATTACCCAATCAACCACAAACAGAAAGCACACCACAATTGGCAGTCAGATAGCAATGTTTTCTGTCAACTCTATAATTTTCAACCAAGATGATAAAGGCTCTTTATATTATATTCTAGACACATGTTGGAATAATATTGTAAAAAAACTACGTTAGAATCGTGTAGATTACCTCCTTTCCGGGTAGTTTCGTAGGTTTCCTCATTTCCTAGAAACATCCTGGAACCTTCCTATATATACTTTTACAAACGTAGCATTTTAGGAAATAACGCGCTTTGCTACAGTTTAAATATGTGTGGTCCTTTTGTGTGTTTTCGTTCTTCGTATTGGTTTTCTTCTATTTCATGATAATACGAGCTTCTCCTTCGTTAACAACGGCACCAAGCCAAAACTGCACCTTCCTACCAGTTAGCATCATGATAAGACAAACCCTTCTTCCAAAATCCAAACCAATGGTTTAAGTACTGAAAAAGATAGATTCGCTGTCCATAGTGATCGTTCGTACTTGAACTAATCAGGTTTAAATCTCGTAAATAATATTTGTGTCTGAAGCAAAAAAACGTCCAAACCAATGGCTCCGACAAACAACCAGAGGACAAGATGCGGTGACACCCGTTTTCCCCGAAACCTAATACTTTTGTTGGTTACCATCTTTGTTTTTTTCATGGCTGCTATCAGCATAGCATGGCTTGTCATGCACCCACATAACCCTGGTTTTGTGGTGACGTCACTTTCTGTAACCAAGTTCTCTCTCTCAGACTCCCATGTACGAGGAAGATACGAGATTGGACTAACCTTAACAAACCCCAACAAGATCACAACCCTAGTGGAGCTTCACCGTTCCGGCTTCTTGCAGCTTTACGGTCATGAGGAGAGGCACTCGGTGGATGCAACACAGCGGTGGCAACAACGCGTGGTCCTGGAGAAGTTCACCAACAAGAGTGTGAAGGTTGACTTTGAAGTGATTGACCAGCACCAGAAGGCTGTGCCCCCGGTTCTGGTGGAGGACTTAAACAAAGGGGTGGTGAACTTCAACGTGGTTTTGACGGTTACAGTTAGATTTGAAGCTGGAATATGGCCAAGCAAGGATGTGTTATTGGATGTTTGGTGTAAGGATCTGGATGTGGAATTCCACTCTCAAACAAAAGACACTGGCAAGCTTCTGGGTATTGGGAAGAACTGCTCCACAAAGAATGCTGGAGGGAGAACTTGATTAGGAAGAAGATTTAACCATGTTATCGTCATTAGTTTAGTCGATGTGATAATAAGATAGATTCTGATTGTAAACTCTTCTTTTAGACATTTACATTTTGTTTATAGAAAAACAGTAGATTAATCAAAATATATGAGAGAATAAGTTCAAAATATTTAAAGAAGTAGTAGTAAAGGAGATTATGTCTTGTTTTACTGGACCATGTTAAGGTATATGTTTGTTGTAGTGTCAGACACTGGCAGAATGAATTCCAAGGCATTGATTGGAGAAGTAACTACAAAAGGGTTACTTTAGTAAAAGTACCTGGGAAAGACCTTCGAAAGAAAATTCTTGCAAGACTTACAAGTTGCGTAAAAGAAGAAAGTGGGACCACAGATCTCATCAGAGGAATTTTGAAGACTTTTTTAGAACTTTTTATTAAAGATGAATTTTGAAATATTTGACTTTCTATTAACACAGATATTTAGTGGAATACTTAAAATGTGAAATAAATTTATATTCGGATTAACTTTTTCACAATTTTTAAAGAAAGAAAAACAATATTCACGATGCAGAGAAAAGGTGAAATGTATCTGGCTGAAAACTGCACCATCATTGGCCAGGACTTAAACCATCATTCATGGTCAAACAGAAAATCATTGAGCAATCAAATTAAAACAAAATATCAAATTTGACGTTTTTAAAAAAATTAAAGGACTAAATTAGGAAAACTAATAATTAAGGTTTTTTTTTTAAAATTCGAATAAAATTAGATGACCAAATTAAGAATTAAACAATTTCTTCTGTGTGGACCTAAGAAATACAAAATACAAACATACACATATAAGTATTAAAAATTTAATATATTTTTATTCTAATTTCACAAATTTTAAGATCTTACCATCTCAAATACACTCCAATTACTTTCACAAACATAAAAACTACTTGTCAAACTAAGTACGTGAATAAGAAACCTTTGAAGTTATAGATATCAATCTTCGTAAGAATCACACCAAGTTCTTGGAGTTTTTTTTCCCCAATTGCCTTAATAGCCAAGAAATTACCAAATAACTTTTCTTGATTCTTGAAATCTTCAATTTGCAAATCAATCAAATGTTGCTCCTTATAAGCCACCATCTTTTGTATACATTGTAGTAGGCCCAAGTTAACTTTTGTATTAAATTTTTAATTGGGATAATGATGTAATTTAGAATTCAAAAATAGTTTGTAGCATACAAAAGCCTATGGAGCTAGTTGTCTCACCTTTCATCAATAATATTCCATCGTCTTCGTAACAAAAAAATAGAATAATAATAATATGAGTTAATGTTTTCTATTATACATATATAAGAAGTCAAATATAAAAATTGAAATGAAGTTTCAATTTATAGATTACTAAATTGTTTACCTTTTATTGTCACCATTACACATCTTTCATGCATTTCCTTTCGTCTGGTTTATTTGTCTTCTAAATAAAATCCATTATTGATATATCAATAAAACCTACCGTTTTAGGAAATGCAACCTTCAAACATGTGATAACTTTTGTACAAATTAAATTGGAAGTTTAGGGATTTAAATTGTAAAACGTAAATTGTAAAATAGAATCACAAAACCAAATGCAAAAATTAAAATGATGAAAATGAATCAATCCCAAAATAAATAACCAAACAATATGAAATTCATAGTTATCTAAAAAATTAAATCCAAATTAGAATAATTAATCAACTAAATAGGTTTATATGAATTACATTTTAATATCATTTAATCTTATTTATATTTCACTATCAAATCAAGATTCAATAAATACCTAATTTGAATTATACTTTCAGAAGTGTAATTTGATATAAAAAATAAAGCCAAAATTAGAGAAAATAAGAACAAACTCTAAACAAAGAGCAACCTGTGCAAAACTCAATTCTTGTTTGATCCTGATGTCATGAATTGTTCCTTAGAATTTTAGTTCTCCATTATTGAAGAAAAAAAACCAAGCATAGAAAAGAAGAATAAGATGAAAAGACAAAAATGAAAAAAAAAAGAGAGAGAGAGAAATAGGAAAAAACTAAAACTTTGAAAATTTGACAAATGATTTATGTCTCCTTGTTTTTAGCATAATTAGGTCTTATATACGTTTTAAAAACTGAAGCAAAATGTGAGTATAATCAGGTATAAAATATAAGTAGAAACTTTCTAATTTTTGGAACAGTATCTTGAATGAGTGTCTTCTTTTCAAAATCTTCTATCATCAAATCATGTGATGTGTTCTAGATGGAGTCCAATAAAAGCCTTTTTTTTCGTCATTCTCAACTCTCCATTTGCATCATTATTAGCAGCATTGTATGTTACAATTTGGATAATATTTTCGTCACCAACTTCTTTAATAATGTTATCCAATATATTACAAATATTATCAAGTTGTTTTTTATAAGGGAGATGCATGAATAGATTTTAGAAAAGTTTCCTTTGGTTTGTTAACTAAAAACTTCAATGTAGTCCTTCCTTCTCCTCTAATGGGTTCACCCATTAGTCATTATTATGCAACTTGTTTTCCTCCATGCAATGCAACTCTATAAAGTTCCAACGTATCTTTTGTTACCATAACTTATGCTTTCACGCACTTACTCTTATCTCATGGTATGAAAGTGGCTTAAATCTAGGGTCATAATTTCAAACTAAATTAAGCATTCTCAAACATTTCCTTTTTTTACTTCACCAGTCACACTTTTGCAAGCAACTATGTCCTTTGAGTTTCCGTAAAATGGTGATTCAAGCGATAAACCCTTCCTACAATAGTTTTTTTTTGGGCAAAACTATACATTGAATTTTTCTTGGATTTCTACTAAGAGAAAGTTTCCTGTGGGTTACCCACACATCAATAACATCTAAGTCAATTATATAAGGGATTGACATCATTCTTTATCCAAAATCTTGACAATGGATTAATGGGTCTTTCACCTTTATATACTGCTTTACTTTCTTATTTCTATTCAACGTGGGACTTAAATTCACACTTAGATTCTCAACATACATCTTCCATGCTTCCAAACCAAGTTTGTTCTACTACACCACATTTTAGAGCAAACGTTTTGTAAGAAGGAATTGTGATTGCTGTCAGTAACTATGATTATTGTCAGCAGTAGTGACATCACTTAAAGGGAGGATTATAAGCCCTAACTCCCGAAGCCATCATAATGATGTTTATATTTTGGTTTGTAAAATCAAATATATGTCAAGAAAATAAGAGGGAGAAAAAATGAACAACATGTGAACAAAAAATAGGAATTGTGAACAAGACGATGAAAGTGCAACTTTTGTCGATCCATAAAGTTGTTGTCATTTGTTACTACAATGACAGTTGGTTTTATTTTCCAATTACGTTATTGCGAACAAGGAGATACAAAAGTGAAATCAAATGTGACTTTATAGTCATGACTCTGTGAATGGTTTAACAAGGAGATGCAAAAGCAAAATTGTGATGGTGCAATGAGATCGTGAGAGTGAGTGGTTCCTAACGTGCTTAAGAACGAGATTAACATTAAGAAAAAATTATATAACTGTGAAATTAACATTATCATGTTTTTTACTATGTTTATTTTTACTTTTTTTATATTTTTATTATTATCTTTTTTAAATAATTAAGAGTTTATTAAATAAATTTATAAAAGAGAAGTATTTTATTTTTATGGGTATTTTTATTATTATATGTTTAAGATTTTATTAGATAATTTTGAAAAAGATGAGTATTTGAATTTTATTTATGAAATATTTTGTAAATAAGTGAAAATATGAGAAAATGTAATAATATCATCATATAAAGGATTATCAATTACAATTTATTCAAACACAAATTCCCCTTCCACTCTAGTGGCATGTACATTAAAGTGTCACATATTTAGAAAACAATATTTTCGAAGTAGGAAACTAATTCTAAAGAAGAGACAATAACATTTTGGAGGCTGGAGACACTCTTCTTCACCGTTATTTTTATCATCTATCATCTTTCTAGTGCTCATAATGTTTAGGATTAACTAATTCTTTTACTCATTGGAGTTGGAGTTAGACGTAATGTATTTTTATTCTTTAGGATATATGCTATTCAATATACTTTTTTTCGATTACTCTTGTGTTATATTTTTGTTTTTAATTGCATGATTATTGATTACTTATCTATTTTCTTTTATTACTAAAAAATAATTTAGAATCTTGATTTGGATATTAAAACTAATAGTTTGTCTCTAGGTATAATGTAACTATTTAATCATTATAAACATCTGAGTATCTAAATTTAATGCGAAATTTTTGTAAAAATATCTAAAAGATTAAAAATTTTACTATTATGGTTTAAAATTATCTATAGAATCAGAACTTGATAGTTTTTTTATCTAATGATACATGAATTGTTTAATGATTTTATAAACAAAAACACTTTTATTAAGAAAACAATATCTGAATTTTCCCTTTATTTGTTAGTATAAAATTTTATAAAGGTAACAATAATTTGATTTTTTTTTCTGCATATGTATATTAAGTTTTTTTTATTAAAGTTGAGATAATATTTTTCAAAATCTAGTTTTTAAATTATTTCAAAGATAACACAATACAACCTAATGAAAGATACAAAAATTAGTTAATATAGAAAATAAGAAGCAAACTCCATGAATAAATATAAAAGTCATATTCAGTCAAAAGTAAAAACAATGATAAAGAAGAGGGATAAAAAATTGACTTGGAGAGGTTTTGGACGCGGTAGGCAAGGCGGGGCAGGTCGTTGGAGATTGGTTTATGTCTGGTATTTTAATTTGAATACAAGGGCAATTGAGGGAATTTGAAGTTATGATATATTTTGGGTGCAAGCACCTCTTTGGAATTCGTATCAACGGAAGGAGCTAGACATAGCATGGTGGCAGCCAAAATAGTAAAAATTATTCTCTAATTATTCTCTCAAACTTATAAAAATTTATGAGGGATAACAATAATAAAAAATAGAAATAATAATCGTTAAATAGAACATAATATTTTTAATATGAAAAAACTCTTTCAATGAGAAATACAAATTTATTGATGAAGTTAGTTAATCAAGTTCTACTAATATCAAAGATGGTATGAAAAAAAAAAGACCTATAGCGGGAGAGGCGCTCATTGTTGCGGTGGAAGAAGAAGACGTGGTAACATAGGGAAAAGTGGTATGGAAAACTCAAATCTCTTATTAAAACTGTCTATTATTTTCTTACATAAAGAAAAGGAAAACCCTTGACTTTCTACAAAAACAAATAAAAGAGGAAAAGGGAAGAGGGAAAAAAAACCCTAACAAGTAACTAACCGTAGTAATCTTAACTAACCTAACTATTTTGACAAACTAAGATCAAATATGAATATATGTTAAACTAACCAAAACATTAAAATAATAATGTTTTTAAATATGAAAAACAAAGAAAGATAAACCTAAAATAAAGTAATAGTGTAATATTACTTTTTATAATCAAAGACATTTAATTGATATCAACAACACTAAAGAGTATAGAAAAAGAGATTTTTGCACAAGTAGTTTTATACTGGTTCGGATCAACAAATCTCACGTCCAATTGTAAATATCTAAATGAGGAGATTAACTAATTTACTAAAACAAACAAACAAAAACTTATAATCACAAAGATAAAATTTAAGGTTTAAAAACACCTCTCTTGACGCACAAGAGATGAGATTTGTTTCTACTGACACACAAGAGATGAGACTCACTTCCCCTGACACACAAGTGATGAACATTTCCTTGTCACACAGAGGATGATCACTTCTTAAAAACACTTCTTTTAACACACAAAGGATGGACACTTCCTTCGATGCTCCACAAAGGATGAATATGATGCTCCACAAAGTATGACATTTACCTTTGAACACTTCCTCTGACACACAAAGAAGGATCACTTCTACAGAACGCTTCCTCTAACACACAAAGGATGACAGGTTTTTCCTAGCAACAGTAACAATACTTCAACAATTCTGCCAACACCAAGTTTCCCAAGCCTCTAGAGAGTTTCACAAGATCTCTAGCTTTCACAAGTGATTCAAAGTGTTGGGGTGTCAGGTCTCTGTTCAGTTTTCTTTAGAATGAGAGAATAAGATTCTATTTATAAACTCAAGCAATGGACACCTCTAAAATTTAGTTTTTAGCCTTTCTTACTGAAAAATCATATGCCTAAACACATGCTAAAAAAATATTAGTTTGGTCAAATGATTAACGAAATAAGGACCACAATTTTACTTAGACAACTCGGTAAATGTCTGTCAGAGCAGAAACAACAAAATGAATTTGCGTGGAAATTGGACAATAACCAACAACTTAGTAATATTATCCTGCCACGCACAACATTTTTTAACGTCGTCCATCCAAATTAACAGCAAGCCCTAAATTGATCCAATTTTTCACATTCAGGGACCTAATTGAGAGATTTTACCGTACGAGGACCTAATTGAGAAAACCTTACAGAAATAGGGATGTTCTAAATGATCAAACCTAAAAATAATTACGTAAAAAAATAATTATTTTCTAATAAAAACATTGTCCAATTATTTATTTTATTAAACACATAATTTATTTTTTATTTACTAAAAACTTTCTTTTTATGTATTAAAAATATTTTTTTATTTATTAAAAAATAAAGTTTTCCAGTTGTAAAATAATATCACAAAAATATATCAAATTATGTATCTCTTTATACAACATTATAGATGAAGAGAAAATGGTATAATATTATATATATATATATATATATAAAAAGTTATACAGAAAAATTATCTATAAAATATGAATTTTGATTTTATCGTATGAGTTTTATTTTTGTTTAAGAATATTATATATTTTAAAAGCTGGTTTTAGGAAAATGGTTTTCTCCCCTTGGGGAGGAAAATGATTTTAGGAACCTACCAATCTTCCTTCACCCTTTTCACTTTAATTCAATATTTGTCTTCGCTGTTTTCAATTTTCAAATTCCTATCATCTAAACACACCTTTTACTTTTGGGTATTCCACAAAGACAGAAATAATTGGTAGTATCATACGTCCAAATTTCAAAAGTTATAACTTAAATGATAAAATTAACGTATTTATAAGAATTAAAATAACAATAAACAATTAAATTTAAAAATTAAAGTGGCTTCATATGAATTTATATAATCTTTTCAGTTCTAAAGACTAATAATAATATTTAACTTTTTTAAGAGCTAAAATCTTCGTTTACCCTAAAATCCTATTTGTACTGTATATATACACGTACTATTGACGCGATCGCTTTTGTTGATTTTCCATTTTGTCTTTCACCAATTGGTGTATATGGACCTCCACAAAGTCTTTGAATACGTGTGGGGACAAGGGATTCAATTAATTATTATTACGAGTAGGTTATATTTTATTTTTTAAAATTAAATATGAGGAGGGTTATGTTTGGGTACATGTTTTATTTTAAATTATTAAATATATTTTTAGTTTATTTGATGTTTTGTTTTGAAGTTTATTAAATTATAACTTTTTATTTCTGAAGAACACACATCAAAATATAACAAATAACTTATCAATTAATATGATAATCTTAGGTCAAAGAAAATATTTATCTTCTTCTTGAATCTATTGGCAAACTAAGGTAATATTATCTATTGAGACATCTCGTTTAATCGGTTCATGACCACAACAAAATAGATATCGTCAATATCTATCATAATAATCTTATGAACAAGAACTATTTAAATTATAATTATATCATAATGATAATAAATTCTAAATTATAAGAAAAAACACTTTATCAAAAACAACTCTTATATATTTAAGATTTATTTTGTTATAAATGTAAAATTATTTTCATAATAATTGGTTCTTAGGTAAATGTATATCTTTTCAAAGTAAGTTGTTTGCTTGAGGATGAGTACACTTTATAAGGAGAAAAAGAAAAAAAAATTGCATGGATTATTATCATTGTTTATTTCAATGTTGTAGATATACGAAGAAAGAAAGTAGAAATATTCATATATAATTTCAGGTGCATATAACTCAGTTCAATTAGTTTTCACGGAAAATTAATCAAATTTGATCGAATATATCTCGATTGAAAATTGTCTAAATTTGTGTTAGAAATCTCACATCGACTAGGGATAATGCCAAATTATAATATATATATATATATATATATATATATATATATATATATATATATATATATATATATATATGGGGTTTGCTAACGCGCGTACGCCAGTTGGTACATTTTAGCAATGTGTACCGGATTTTAGTAGACAAAAATACCCTTATATATTATGGATTCCAATCTCTTTCATCTCTCTCACTCCAACCTTTTCTCTGTCATCCCTATAGTAGCCCTAATTGAAAAAAATCAGAAACACATGCCTTTAAAAAATTTTCCTTTGTAAAAAGTTCAGTCATTAACATATTCACCTTCAAGGCAAAGGTTCATTCAAGATCTCTTCAATTTCACCATCTTCACTAACCTCTCTAATTTCATCATCTGTATTTGTTGAATCATCATCTCTAAAAAAACCCTCCAGGCCAATCACCAATTCTTTCGGATGTCATTATGCTTGTGAAAATTAGATAAAATTATATACGACAAAAATTATACAATGAAAACTCATTATAAAGTCATTTTTTGTAAGAAATTGTTTAACAACTGAGTGTTCCTGATTTTTTTCCAGGCCAATTACCAATTCTTTTGATGTCATTATGCTTGTGAAAATTACATAAAATTAGACAAGACAAAAATTATAAAATAAAAACTCATTATAAAATCATTTTTTGTAAGAAATTGTTTAACAGCGAGTATTTTTTATTTTTTCCAGGTCAATTACCAATTCCTTTACGCTTGTGAAAATTGGATAAAATTAGATAAGACAAAAATTATAAGATGAAAACTCATTATAAAATCATTTTTTTGTAAGATTGTCTAACAGCAAGTGTTTCTGATTTTTTCAATTGGGGCTACACTAGGGATGACAGAGAAAATATTGGAGTGAGAAAGAGGAAAGAGAAAGGGTTGAGAGGAATGAGAGAGGTGAGTAAGGGTTTGGGAGGTTTCTTTTTTTTTTTTTAGTTTTGAGAATGAAAATTATTAAAATACCCCTAACTTTAAAACTTAGAATCCATTATATATAAGGATATTTTTGTCTACTAAAATCCGGTACACATTGCTAAAATGTACCAACTGAAAAACAGACGTACGCGCGTTAGCAAACTCCTATATATATATATATATATATATATATAAATGTAGGGTGTAAACCTCACTTTACAAGCTGGTTTTGTGGAATTGAGTTAGGCTTAAAAACCACTTTTTAGCATGGTATCAGAGTCATGGTATCAGAATGTGGTTGAATAAGTTCTAATCGAAATTCAAATGAGTCAGCCCTTACAAAAAATCAGTCAAATTTGATGAGTTGGACTCGACTAAACTTTGGTCGAGTCATTAGTATCAAATGAACTATAACTTTAAATACTCTTAAACAAATAAAAGATATAAAACACATTAGTTTTAAATTAATGATTAATTAACTGAATTATAATTTTAAAGGCTCGGTTTTTTTAATTGAACTATAAAATGATACTGTTCAATTTTTTTTAGTCTTACTCATTACAAATTTCATTATGTTATAAGAAAAAAAATAGGAGATATGAAATAATGGTAGTCAATGGCCATATTAGATAATGACATTTTGTTTCGATGCCATTTTTAAATGATTCTGCGGTAATTATGCCAGATCCTCCATCTCATTATCAGTGATATTATTGCCAAATTTATCTTGGGCCTCTTTCTCTCACGTGTGTCCTGTTTTTTTAATTAGGCGATTTAAAAATATATTTTGGATCAATTTAGAAATGTACTATAGATTGTATAGTTTTAAATATATTTTTGGACCTAAACTATTTATGCATTACATAATTTGAAATTTATATTGAAAATGTATTTTCAGATTCTGAAAAAGTATTTGGGTTATACAATCTAAAAATATGTTTTGAACTAAACAGATTTTTTTAATTGTGTAGTTCAGAATACATTTATGAATTCTTTTTAAATTATACAATCCACTATATTTTCTCTTTCACTTTATTTTTTAAACTCTTCAAACTCCCAAATGTTATGAGAGAATTAAATTCACGATCCTTGTCATCTTTCTTTCTGATTTTCGCTACTAATGATATTAAATTTTCTTACAAGAAATTTATATAACACAATCATCTAAATATTTATTTGATTAAATTTTGAACTAATAAGTACAATATAGGAAAAAAAAATACATTTTTTTACCGGAATAATGGAAACACTTGGTTACTTGGAGAAGCAATATAGAGTTGTGAAGGAATTTGGCTAAAAAAGGTGTAGATGAGCATAATTCCTACCCCTTATATAATGAGGATATTGTTTGACAACAAATTTCATATTAAAATTTGCAAATAATTAATAAATAAGTACAAATTAAATCAATTTATTTATTAAATGAAAATCTCCAAACAAAGGACAAAATAATGAATCCAACCATATTTCCCCATAATGCATAAAGTTTAAAATATATGTAAACTCGTTTGTGCTTTGAATGTGGGAAAGAACCTAGCTTTCCCAAATACACTATCTAGTTTTTGACCCATTCAAAATTACAAAAGTGCCCATATATTTCTAACATGATGGAAATCGTTGTTTCATTAAAAGAAAATATTAAAATACCGGCCCAATCCAATTAAGTTGCAATTTGAACATTTCGAATAATTTCAATTTGGATTCTAAAGTATTTCAATAGCTTCTTATTTAAAATGAGAAATGGGAATAATTGCATGAAGATGCATTATGGAGGAATTGAACAAGATTCCAGCAAGGAACTTGGATTGCAAGATAATAGTTAAATATTTTGTTTTATTTTTCATTTGAAAATGTGTTTATTATACTTTAATTTATTTAAATTAAAAATTTTTAAAAATGAATGTAATTAATTATTTAAATATGTTTCGTTTTTAAATTTTACATACTTTTTTTTATCATTTCCAATTTTTAAAATATTTTTTTTCAATTACTTATCTTTCATCTTTAATTTATATTCATTATAATTAAAACTAAAAGAGTAATATATGATAATTCATAATATTAGTTAATTAATTTTAGTTTCTTCTTCAATTTATTATAAACTTTTTACTCATTTTTAATTTCTTTTTCCAATTAAAAAAACATACCACTTTTTACTATAACTTTTCTTTTTCTTTTTCCACCCTATACAAAAGTATTATTAGTCTTCAATTCAGACTAATTTGATATCTGAAGGTGATGGTGAAAACTGACCTGATCCCATCAATATTTGTGAAATTAATGGTATCTGACAAAGACTTTTGTTCATATTTTGATTACCAAGGGTTCCTTCACAGAGAGTAGTTGGAAAGTAAAACCAACCGTAACTAATTAAAGAGCAAGCATGACCAAGACATTAGTGTATATTCAGACAACGTATCCAAAAAAACAAACAAACTACTAGATTACTGTGAAACGTTTACTTTAATAGTTCTTTGTTTGGGAAAATAAAAGGGAGTCACGAGACACTTTTAATACACAATGTGTTCAGATTTGCACATAGAAAAAGGGTGGTTCTGATACTTGTGAGTGTGGAAGATCTTTCACACAAGAGAACATGATCCCTATGGTAGCAAAAAGAGCAGTAACAGTGCTGCTATATGTGACAGTTCTTCAAAGTGTGAAGGGTTTTCTGCTACACACCAATGATCGATGGATTGTGAGTGAAAGTGGGAAGAGGGTGAAGCTAGCATGTGTGAACTGGGTGTCCCATTTGGATGGTGCTGTTGCTGAGGGCTTAAATCGACAACCTTTGGATATGATTTCCAAGAGAATCAAGTCTATGGGATTCAACTGTGTGAGACTCACATGGCCACTTTTCTTGCTCACCAATCACTCTCTTGCTTCTCTCACTGTCAGAAACTCTTTCCAAAACCTTGCCCTTCTTCAATCCATCAATGCTGTTCAAGCCATCAACCCCTCCATCATTGATCTTCCCCTCATCAAAGCTTACCAGGTACTGCATTGTCAAGTTATAATGGTCTTCCTAGTTCATTGTGGTTACCATATTTGATTCACTTTAAACAGAAAACTTACTTTTTTTAGTGTTATTGCCAATCATGTACACATTTTAAATGCAAATAAAGAATAGTTCTTGCTAGTTTCTCTATCCATATAAGTTATCATACATTTATTTAGTGAAGAAACATTTCTATACTTGCACCATCCAAAGAAATGTCAAGGTTTTTAAAAGAAAAAAAATTATTTATATATATATATATATATATATATGTTATATTTAATCAAGCAACTAATCTCTCTTCTTTGTCATAATGATGATTCATTAATTTCATCACCTAATTAGCTCTCAAATCAAGTCTCCTTGGTGGCAAAGTTAATAACTCTCTCAAATTGAATACAACTGCATTTAGTGGTTAGAACTTGGAATGATGATGCAGGTTTCTATGCAGTAACAGTAATTGTTATTAAAGTATCTGTCTGGAGCAGGAAGTGGTGAAAAGCTTAGGAGAAAATGATGTAATGGTGATTCTGGACAATCACGTGAGCCAACCAGGGTGGTGCTGTAGTAACACGGACGGCAATGGCTTCTTTGGGGACCAATATTTTGATCCTGACCTTTGGATTACGGGTCTTACCAATATGGCTACACTTTTCAGAGGGGTGAGTAATGTGGTAGGCATGAGCTTGAGAAATGAGTTACGAGGTCCCAAACAAAATGTCAACCAATGGTACAGGTAAATTGAAACGATCCCCAAGAACTTTGCATTAATTCTGTACTGTTGTTATACCAAATGCTGATGAGAGAGTGCTTAAAAAGTTCTGCATTAATTCTTAACTGGAAAATCTTAAAAAGATAAATAAAAGAGCTTCCTTTTTTCTTATTCTTTAATCACTAGCATTTGTCTTTATTGAAAAGTATCATTAATATATTTTTCATGTGATCTTCAGTGCACTGTTGTGAATGTGAATAAAATGTGTTTTTTTTAACCAGTACTATAGAAGATCTAGTTAACATATTCTTAGTGTAATTTCCAATTTGAATAATTGATTTTTTTTACTAAAAATATTATTATGGAACTTGCTAAAACTTTTATCCATGTTACATGTTTCTATTAAAAGCCATATCAATATTGAAGTAAAAAATACACTTTTGAGCCTAGACTATGTCCAGGTTAAATTAAAGTTGATAGAATATATATTATACTAAGTTGAATTGAATTTACATTTAATATAATCAAGTCAAAGTCATTTATCAAGTTATATATAAAAAAAGTCAAACTGATTCAATCAAATATATGTAAAATCGAATTGAGTTGAACTACTTTGGACTACGACTAGTCGAATGCATTTCAAATCGAGTTGAATAAGTTTTGTCGAGTCTAATCTAGTTGATTCAAGTGAAATTAAATTTGTATCAAATTCACTCGAATTGAGTCTAAGTCATACTAATTAAAGTTAAACTCACATTAGTTAGTGATATATAAAGGATGTATGAAAACCCTTTTTTCAAACATGTAGGTATTAAGTACAAACAAAGTTTCACATCAGATAAAAGAAGAAATAAACATAGGTTTATATACATATAAGATACCTTCATTGGTAAAAGGTCTTCTGAAGTGATACCAAAAGCAAATTTGTGAAAGCATAGTCCAAACGGACAATATCTTACCACTGTGGAGATGAGAGAATATCTTACTAATGTGAAGATCTATGTGTCTTAATGATTTAGTTTATCAAACTACCAAATTAATGTCAATGGTTTTGCGACCTTAATCCAAAAGTTTAGAGTAAAATATGTAATTTGTCAGCATCACGAAGTGATTAAACATCCTAACATGTTTGATCTTAATTGTGAGTTATTCATTTTCGTAAAATTTTTAAAATTTAAACAAATAGGTAAATTAATATTAGAAAATGCAAAAGTCAATAAAAGAACAACAAAAAAAAAGGGGATAATCGGGTGCGGTGAATGTAGAGTATGAATGGAAAAATAGATTATCAAATGGCAGATAAATGTGCTGTACGAAGAATAGGTCACAGTAGATTTAGCCCATTTTACCCTCCACATTAGCAATGAGTGTCATGTGGTGAATATCACATCATTGGCCAAATTGGAAATGATAATTTAAAAAAAAAAATAGAGATTACATTTTTCAATTCCTATACCAAAACTTTTAACGTCATACAAATGGAAACAAAAAGAGCAATATGTAAATAATGTAATGGAAATGAAAAAATAATACAGTTCTTAAATTATTATTATTATTATTAAAGTATTTATATTATTAGAATGGGAAAAAAATTGGTTCATTAACATTTGAATTCTGAATCAATTAACATTAATCTGGTTTCATTTATATAATTAGAGAAAAGAAATGTAGAAAACTAAATAGAATAAAGTTTAAATTTCACTGTATTTTATTACACTCTATTTTGTCTTTGATTGGAGATTAAACTTCAGACATTTTCATAGGTATATGCCAAAGGGAGCAGAAGCAGTGCATGCAGCAAATCCAGAAGTTCTTGTGATTCTTTCTGGTCTAAACTTTGACACTGACCTATCATTCATGAAAGAGGAAGCACTGAAACTGAGCTTCAATGGAAAACTGGTGTTGGAACTGCACTGGTACAGCTTCAGTGAGGGTAAAGCATGGGCCTCGGGGAATGCAAACCAAGTGTGTGGGGAAGTCACAGGAAATGTGATGAGAAGGGCAGGGTTCCTTTTGGGCCAAGGCTTCCCATTATTTGTCAGTGAGTTTGGGCTGGACTTGAGAGGCTCAGATGCCAATGACAATACCTACCTAAACTGCTTCATGGCATTTGCAGCCCAATTTGACTTGGATTGGGCCTTATGGACACTTGGTGGAAGTTACTACATAAGACAAGGAGTTGTTGGAATGAATGAGTATTATGGTATTCTCAATTCAGATTGGAGTGAGGTTAGAAACCCTAGTTTCTTGCAAAGGATCTCAGCTATTCAAATTCCTTTTCAAGGTATTACAACCAATCATAAAACAACACACCTTATTAAGAAGAAATGCCCATCTGCATGATTGTAACAAGTTTTCATAGCAGCATACTAGTGATTTATATTGTATTTCTCTTGATATTTCAGGGCCAGGTTTATCAGAAGCAAAACCATACAAAGTGATTTTTCACCCTTTGACAGGTCTTTGCATCATAAGAAAATCACTGGTTGAGGCGTTGAGGTTGGGACCTTGTTCTGATTCTGATCAATGGGAGTACACAGACCAAAGCACAATATCCATAAAGGGTACCTATTTCTGTTTACAAGCAGAGGGAGAAGGGAAGCAAGCAAAAATTGGGAATATATGCTCAGCTCCCAATTCAAGATGGGAAATTATCTCTGATTCAAAGATGCATCTATCAGCTCAAATCAATAACTCTTCTGGTGTGTGTCTTGATGTAGACACCAATAACATCATTGTCACCAACACTTGTAAATGTCTAACCAAAGATAACACTTGTGAACCTGCAAGCCAATGGTTTAAACTTGTTGACAGCACAAGGAATTAAGTCAGACTCAACTTTATATTTTCTTATTACGTTTAACCATTGAGTTCAAGTGCTCAACACAAAAGGTTGACCGTGTATTCTTTAGTTTGATCGATGTTGTGCACACATTCCTCTCCTTTGGCTTGTTCTTGTACTTTTCAGACGATGACATGCAAAAGATTCACTGAATGCACGATATCGTTTTACTGAATCAGATAAAATGTACAAATAAAATTTGATCAAGCTGTTTATTTACATTGGATTCAAGGGTACCACGAGAATGGATATACAATAATTCCATCGTGCTAAAAGATATTAGTGTGACATCACATGGAATGGAGATCCATGAGAAAATACAAAAACCATATACAAGAAGAAAAGTTGAAAATACAATCAAGATTCAAAGCAAAAGAATTGTTCAACGAGTAGTGGAACTGGCGCTGCACTCACAAGAAGAAGGATCAACAACAGTAACACGCCGAGCCTGATCTTGTGAACCAAGGCACTGTAAACATCACACGATGCAAGAAAGGATGGCGAAACGTTGGTGGCATCATAGGAACTGCATAGTTCAAACTTCACCTCACCGCAATGGCCTTGCAGCTTGTCCCTCTCAGCATCGACGCTGAACCACAAGTCCAAGTACGCAAAACCACACGATGATGCTTCAACAGCACCACCCCATTCATCAACTGTCAAGGAGACATTGTGAAACTTGGCCAGTAGTGTTGACGGTGGTGTGCCTTGTTGGAGAGAGAAACTGGAGAGTCTCTTTTGGCGGTGGAAGAGGGAGGCGTTGAAAGAATCGTAGTTGATGGTGCCACCTAAAGAGTTGGTGTTGTCGATGAAGAAACTCAGAGCCAAGTTGGCTGTGAAGTTGTTTTGGCGTGTTGTGGTTTTGAGAACGGAAATGGAGGTTGATTGAAGAGTGAAGGAAGAGGTGAGGGGAATGAAGAGCAAGGCTATTGAAAAGGTGATGAACAAGATCATCCATTCTCCAAGAAATGCAAAGAAAGTAGTGGCTGCAGTGTAGCTGCTTTTGGACGTGAAATCTTCAAGAGTGTAGTATAGATGCGACTCATTTTTGTCGTCGTCGTCCATTGTAGAAAGATTGGTACAAGAACCACAAGAGACCATAATTGCATACAAGTTCTCAAGATCAAAGATCAAGATATATGCACTAAACTCTTTGAAATATAACGAATTAGTATTCAAATATATCATCAGTGTTTTAAAATATCTCAAATGATATTTTAGAATTATTTTCTATTTTCTATTTTGTTTTGTTTACTTGTATAATATGACTTATAAATTCCTAATACATCTTTTTTTTTTTAATATTACAATGTGTTATATATATATATATATATATATATATATATATATATATATATATATATATATATATACATTGCAATGTGTGTTTCTGTAAAGAACTGGAATAAGAATAAATTGTTTCAAATTGGTGCCTCTTTATAATTCCATCAGTTTTTAGAAAGAAGAATTCACACCCAAGAATTATAGAATGGCTTGAATAATTATCACATGCCCGTATGTAGAGTGGGTCTCACTTAAAATATTATATTATAATATATATATATATATATATATATATATATATATATATATATATATATATATATATTATTAAATACGTTTTGACGAAATTTTAATGTCTCAAATTTTTTTACATTTTAGTCTTTAGCTTTTGAAAATTAATAAATATAATCTTTATTCTTCATCAGGATTAAATTTGTTTGATATATATATATATATATATATATATATACACACTTAGAGAGGGAAAAGAGCAAGAAAAAAAAAATATTTGCATTGGTATTCTCATTAATTTTAAGTTGCTATATTTCAATCTCATGTCTGTATTTCTCCCAAACTATTCCATGTTCCTATGGATGAAATTATTTACCTGTGTTATGTATGAGCATCCAACAATGCAATGTTCTTTCCATTTCTTGAAAGCTATATTTGATGAAAGATATTTTTGTTTCAAATGGAATAATATATATGATAAAAACAAAATTTTCAATTATTAAAAAAAAACCCTATAAATTGACTATATTGTTCTTACAATGTCAATTGAAGTCTATTATAAATAGAACATATGTCAATTATGTTAAGTTAACATCTTTTACTATAAAAGTTTTTTTTGTTAATGAACTCAAATCCATATATATTTAGATTCAAAATCAAGACTATTTATTAAATTGAAAACTTATTATGCTGTGTCTTTTTTTACGGTTGTAATTTTGTTTTTCCTTTACTAAAGAAATTCAAATATAATTTTTTTTATTAATTACAATTACGACATGTATTTTATTGTATTGTTATTTCATAGTTATTCTATTTATATATTGTTAATACTTAAATTTATTTCATATATAAGGTTAATAGTTGTAGATTTTCATAAAAGAATAAATATTTATTTGATTTGATTTATTTGAGTGTCTCATTTATATATACTGGTTTTTTATTTTTTTAATTTTATTAATCCCTCTTATTACAATGGTTCCTTCACAGTATACACCCAACATACAAATACAAAAATCATAGAATGGTAAAGATTTTTGGATTAAAAATATTCTTTACCTTCTCTTTTATCGTATGCTTTTCCTTTCCTCCATTGGAATCTCACATGAATGTGTGAGCAAGGGTATCATGTGACTGTATGTATTGCTTTATTCCACCAATATGACTTTTATATTTTGTCTGTTCCCTTTAATTTTGAATCATTCTATGAAGAACAAAAGATCTGTTATCTTTTTATGTTATGGGATATACAAAGTGTAGGATCCAAGAAAATTCCACTTGGCCTTTCCTTTATTTGTAAGATTCAATGACATTGATAAACAAAAGAAAATAAATACAGAAAGATAAATTCTATGCATATATATCAGAAATAATTAACTTTGCTTGGTTGCTCTACAGGCATATCCTTAGCTTGTGTGAGCCAAAAGGCCCTCATCTTTTCTTAGAGATATAATGAAGTTAAAAAGTACTATTTTCCAAGAAATTGAATGTAACTTAGGACACATAAGTGAATATCTATTTTTCACAAAATCTGAATTTAAAATTATTACTGAAAAAAAATTGTTGCAGATACATGTCTGAGTGAGGAAAAAAGAGAATGAAGTTGCATGTTTATGGAAGTGACTCAAAGCTAGCTTTGGCCATAATTAGAAATATAGAGTATGTTGAAGAAGGAGTGGGTGAAAAATTTTGAAGACAGACAAAAGAGAAGTACTTGTACCAAAAGAAAATTGTTTTATGACTTTTTTGGGAGTTAAAACTTACACATTAAGGCAAAGAAATAGATTTGAAATATTTGGAGATTTTGTCAGAGTAATCTTATATTATCTCCTTGTCTTTTAATAGTTTTATTTAATTTGATTTGACGTGTAATTCTTGCAAATTAGAGCACACGTGTGCATATATAGAAGTTTCTAGAACAGGATATAAATATAGAAGTTTCTGAGTGTTAAAAATTAAAAAAAAAAGGAAGTAATTAACTTTTATGGTAATTCTCCATGGATTATGTGGGTCAGTTCCCAAATTTGTAAGAAGAAATATAAAGCCAATTGAGTATTTTAGTTGGTATTCCACACTTCATAATTTTTTAGCACTTTCTGCATGTCAATGATGAGGGATTGGTATGTATATATGTTGATTTGTCTTCTAAGCTTATGATATGTTCATTTATATAAATATTATGTGCATTTACCAGTAAATAAATTTGTTTTTTTTGTAAATTTTTTTTTATCAGTTGACAATTTTAATTATTTAAAGTTTAATGTTTATTATTGTTTTAGTTTTATACATTTGGTATAAATTTTTAACAAATTTGTGCATAAATATTAAATATTAAAAATTAAAATTAAAATATTATTTATTTTAAAAAATAGACATATAGAATGTATTATTTCTAATATTTTAATCAAATAAAAGTAAGATTATTAAAATTCTACACTATGATATTTTATATACTATACTGAAAGAAAATTTATGAAAATAAAAAAATCTTATGTAATAAGTCAAATACTAAATATTTTGTGAGATAGAGAACTTGGTCTGTATTAAAGAGAATGAATACCCGACTTTATTTGATGGAGATAATGTAGATTGTACTAAAATGAAACAGATCAACCCATCTTGTCATTTTTAACTTTAGAAACAAAATTATTTTAAGAAACTATGGAAATTATTTATTATACTTTGTAGTTATGTTTTAATTATTGATGTTCTTAATTTATTTTCCCCTTTTTTATCCACAATACTGATTATAAGGATTATAATAAAAAAATATTATATTAAATAATAGTATAAAATCGTAAATCACTAATAAAAAAATACATAAAATATAAAATAACATGGCATGGCATAAAAGTAAAATTTTCATATAATTTATTATAAAAATTAGTAAAATAGATATGTCTACTTTTGTTCACTTTTCTTTTATAACAACAAAAAATAATAAAATAATAATTATAAAAATAAGTATAAATAATTTTTAAAATTTGATTACAAATATATTTATTTCTTTTTGTAGATTATTTTTATTCATTTAATTTTAACAAAATTAAATTTATAAATGGTTAAATTTGAAAACCGTCACTTTGAATGGTAAAGATGAAAAAACAATTATGAGGAACTTTTTATATATAATAATACAGAAGTATAGATTATATAATCATATACATGTAAATCATAAATCTAAAATGAATTTTAACAATTTAAAAAGTAATTAAGGAGAAAATACAATTATCAGTGATAGCATATTATCTAGAAACTTCATAGAAGTGGATATATTTATATAAATATTATTTAATAAATTTTTTTAAAATTTGAGTTACTTTTTACGTATATAATTGATTGTCACAATTAGGATGACAACGGGTTAGGTTGGGTAGGGATAGTGCTTACCCGCAATCAGACTTGACAAAAAAAATTTATTCTCTACACGACTCACTACCTACACGGATACACGTTTAAAAATTATCCGTGGATTTTTAAAATCTACGGTGGGCCTACAAATATTTAAAAAGATATATTTTTATAAAATATTAAAATAAAATTTAAATAAAATTACAAAAATTATATAAAATATAATATAATATAAATTAAATATATATTAAATTTAATTTTAACTAAATTTAACCTTATAAAATATAAATTAATGTTAATTTTAATTAAATTTAACTTAATAAAATATAAATTATTTTTTTATTATTTTTTTGCGGGTACGGATAGTATAATACCCGCACCCGACCTGTTTATAAGCGGGTATTAAAATATCTGCAACTCGCAACCCGCGATTAGTAAATATTCGCGGATATTAACTATCCGTCGTGGGTTTTATCCGTGAATATCTGTGGGCGCGGATTTTCTTGTCATCCCTAATTACAATGAAAAAAGATACATCATAACTATTTTACAATCACAAAGTGATACGAAAAGAAGTTAATGTATATTTTAGAGGATTTAAGAATAGATTGAGTGTTATTTTAAAAAAAATTTAAAAACAGTGAAAATAAATTTGAAAAAAAGAAAAAAAAAGAGTCAAAACCATGGAAAATTCTATTTACACTAGAAACGATTATGAAATCCAATACTCTATTATTGTAATTGGTTACACAAACAACGACTTCTTTTTCATTTCTAACTTGAGGTGGAATGGATTTCATCTCTTTCCAAAATGAGATCTCTTATCATCTTTCTCATCTTTAACTTTACTTTTTTGTTCATTCTCAAATAAAATGTTTTAAAGATAAAACTAGTATTTCACTTATAATCACCTCAAATCTCATGTCATAATCACATATAGAAAAAAATGTTTTATTCTACAAATAATTTTTCATTCGTCAATTCAAATTCATTATAATGAACACCAATTTAATCTCAAAACCGCGAAGATCTAGACCAATATATAAATATTGGTTTTAAAAGATGTTTAATATGTTTCGGGTTAGGGTTGAGATTCCTTACTCAAAACATTTTAAGTTGTTCTGAAGATTGGATAAGCTTTCTGATGATCCTTCATTACTCAAATTGCGTTGTTTGCTCCCTCTTCTCATTATCCAAATCGTGTAGAAATATATTTGTCAAAGAATTCAAATAAATGATTTTGCATCATAATATTTAATAAAAAGTGAATACTTTGATTAATTGACTTTCTTATCATATATATATATATATAAATTAAAATGAGTTTATCCTTTAACTAAGTTTGATTCATTACTAACAAAAGATTATTATTAAGTGTCAAATTATTTATTATCTGTAACTATTTTAACAATTTTTTATCGATCAATTATTAAGTTGTAAATTGTTTACCCACATGTAAATTGTTGTACATTCACAACAAAATATAAACAATTACTCTGAATTACATCATTGTATTGCCTTAGTTAGTTCCATGTAATGCAGTTTTGGAAGAGAAAGCTTGGCATTTTACAATTTCACCGACTGAATAGTTGAAATGAAGGCACACTAGTCCAGTCTATTTCAAATTATAGCAATGGATCTTCACTATTCTCCAAAATTTCTAACTATAGTACTTTCATAAATGCACATCAACACATGGCATACTAATTAATGAAACCATCTAACACCTTTAAGTCACATGTCACAGACAACTTCTGACAACTATTTACTCATAAATGTTCCAACAGTAAAACAATGCAACTCTCCAGTTATCTCAACTTCACTAACATAATCAATCATATTTTCAGAATCTCTCAGACTTATAGCATAGGCTATATAACTATATTAGTGGTTTTCATTCTGATTTATTTATCACTAGAAACTACCATCCTGTTACCTCCTTCAGATTACATTCTCATTTTTCTAATAAGATGAAAGCTCTCAAGTTATTCTTTCAAATACTATTTGTATATTAATCTTTAAAAAAAATTGTCTACAACTAATCCCTTTCTTATATTTGTCTCTTAACTTTGTTCTCTAAATATATAAATATATAATCAACTTTACTTTTATATCACTAGTAGTTAATTGGTTAATTTATCTATTCCTAAATGGACATGCATCTTATTCATTTTTTCAATGTATTCTTTTTCCAAAGTCTAATAATAATGTACAATTTTGAAGTTTCATGTTAGCATTAGAATTAAGATATTTTATTTTTTATAATTCTTTTTTATTCAACAAAATTAAAAAGATCATGTTTTATTATGATACTTTCATTATTAATCTTTTAATTAATTTTTGTATGTCAATTTTCATCTTGATTAAGATTATTATTCGTATTTAAGTTTGCAATATTTTTGTATGCATAACATACCAACTTAAATATGAAGTATTATAGTTAGGATTTTTTCCAATTTTATAAACAGGCTCACACTACTAACAAAATGATTTTTTAAATTACATTTTTGTCTTTTTCTGTTTTTTTTTCTTTTAATGCTAAACATTGACTTCCTTCTTATGTGGTAGAACCTTCACACTATACAAGCTTTTCAATTAGTGCTCTTCTTAGTGAACCATGCAAATTTATTCTTTTGATATCATTTTTCTCTCTCCAGCAAATCATTTATCTTTATCCATAAAATGCAAGTGAATCAACTTAGAAAGTGTGCACTTAGCCTTAGCAATACCATGAAATATTAAAGAATGACACTAATTTGAGATGGGTCAAATCCTTCTTCATGAACTTAATCATGTTTTCCACCTAAAAACCAAGTAATTAAAATTAATTACGTCATTAATATTGTGAGGAAAACATGTTACGAGGAAACAAACTAAATCTTCAAATAGCCACTAGTGCAGAATTGACCTTTAACGTCATCTCATAGACGTCCGTCCACCAAAACACCAACGTAAATAATTGACCGGTGGCATAATTGTAAATAATTGAGTGTGGAGACGTCCGCCCTGGAGGGGGCCGGACGTCTACTATATTATAGACGTCCGGCTCCCTCCAGAACGGACGTTCAAGAGGCTGACAGGGTAGTTGCCCGTCAGCCTTTTGAACGTCTACTATATTATAGACGTCCGGCCCCCTCCAGGTTGGACGTTCAAAAGGCTGAAGCAATCAACTCTTCAACTCCACCCGTCAGCCTTTTGAACGTCCGTCCTGGAGGGGGCCGGACGTCTACAATATTATAGACGTCCGACCCCCTCCATAACAGACGTTCAAAAGGTTGAAGCAATCAACTCTTCAACTCTCTCGTCAGCCTTTTGAACGTCCGTTAGAGGGGGCCAGACGTTTATAATGTAGTAGACGTCCAGCCCCCTCCAGGATGGACGTTCAAAAGGCTGACGGGTTCAACTACCCTGTCAGCCTCTTGAACGTCCGTTCTGGAGGGGGCCAAACGTCTACTACATTATAGACGTCCGGCCCCCTCCACAACGGACGTTCAAAAGACGTTTAAAATAAGGACATACACACCAAAACGCGAACCCGCGAGGAGTTACGCGAACCCGTGAGAGTTCCCTCTGCGCCTTGCATTTCCAGGTTGGTTTTTATCTGTTTTGGACCATTTAATCTTACTTTTATTCCGATTAAATTGTTCAGTGATGAAATATCTTTCATTTGGACCGATTAAAAATCGTTTTCGGTGCGTTTTGGTGCAGTTTGTTGCGTGTTCTTGGGCGGCGTTTTTTGGCTTACGTTTTAGGTCGTGCACTCCTCCATTTCCCTCCATTTTCATTTCGAATCTGCTCTTCAGACGTGTGGCAGTGCACAAACAAACGTCCAAACCCCGTAATCCTAAATAACCCGTTCAGCCATATAGACGTCCGTTTCGACACAAACGGACGTCTACATAGACGTCACCCACAAAGACGTCGGGGGGTCGTCGGACGTTAAAAGACCCAAAGAACGGACGTCTATACCCCTTTCTGCACTAGTGAGCTACAAATACAAAGAGAGAAGAATACATCTTACCAATAAATCTTAAGCCACCTGGTGTCCTTTAGTAGGGCAATGCCGAGGAGGAAATACTCCTTGGAGCCCAAGGAAAAATCAAACTTTAGCTTTGTAATCAAACTTTCGATAATGGAAGAGCATATAGAACTTGATTATCAAGAAATTAAAAGTATATTAAAACACTTTGTAATTATATTTAGTTAAATTGAATTTAAAACTAAACCAAAAAAAGGGAAGACATATTTTCCAAACACTTTGTAAGCAACTTAATTTCTTAAAATGTTCGAGAGTAAATTATTGTTTAAACTTAATTCGAGTGCTCGTGTCATGAGTGAATACACATCACCACAAATTTTTTTCTTTTAATTTCATTTTTCGTATTTTTTTTCTTCTATTACTTTCTGCTGTTAGATTCAACCTTTATGTTATATTTACATGAGAAAATTTAGAAGACAATCCATTTATTTTAAAATTTTAATTTTTTTTATTAAAATAGTTTGTTTTAAAAAGTAATTAGAATAAAATTCAAAATCTATAAATTTCAAAAAATATTTCAAATAAATAAAATAGAATAATTTTTTAAATATTTTTAAAGGTATAAGGAAATTGAAATTATATTTTTTTCATTTCATAATCGGTCAACTCATGAAGGTTAATTTGAGTCAGCTTAGATTGAAGATTCAATCGAATCAATCAAGACTATGAGATTAAGTTGACTCAGCTCAAGCTAAAGGTCGAGCAGAATCAATCCAGACCGAAGATCGAGCCAATCGGCCTGGATCAAAGGCTAAGCTAAGCTAAGCTAAGCCAAGTTAAAGATTGAGGTGAGTTAGTCTAAGAAAAAGGTAGGTTGAGTCAGTCTAGGCCGAATATAGACTAAGTCGCCTCGAGTTAAAGTTTGAGCTAAATTAATTAAGTCGAAAGTCAAGTTAAAAGTCGAGTCAAGCGAGTCTGGGTGGAAGGTTGAGTCAAGTTAGTTCAAGCTAAAGATTAAACCAAGTCAACTCAAGTTAAAAATTAAGTTGAGTTTATCTAGAACAAAAATTGAGCCAAATTAGCGTAAGCTAAAGATTAAGCTAAATTAATCTATACTAAAAATGAAATCGAATAAGTCTAGACTGAATATTAAAATCAATTTATCCTAATTAAAAGTCAAGAGGTATTCATCAAGCTAAAAGTGATGTCTAATTAATCCAAATTAAACTTTTTAAAATTTATTTGAATTGAAAATTGAAACGAATTGTCTCCTAATTAAAATTGAGTTAATTAAACTTGAATTCAAAAGAAAAGTTAAATACATCTTAAAATAAAAATCAAATTACTTTATTCAAATAAGAGAATTAAAATCTAAAATATTTCAGTTATTTTCTTTAAACAAATTATTTAAAAATTTGATAATAATTGAATTATAAGTAATTGATGAATTTCAATTTTGTTAGAACAGTGAAAATCTCTCCGAAGAGAAGGTTGTTTGTTAGTATTAACTTTCATTACCTGAACTTTTTTAATATTTTTTTTTTATAAAAAAAAAAAGTAATAATGCAATAGTACTGAGTTTTAAGTTCTTAAGAGACACGTACTTCTCTTTACTCACTCTCCTCTGGCTAGGTAGGTCTTCACCGATTACTTTTTGCATCAAAATAATTTCTCTTTCTCTGAAATTGGCATAGCAGAGTGTACCCAATAAGCAACACCTACATTTTGCATTATTTATTTAGTTGTCATTATTATTATTATTATTATTTGTATTTGCATTACATATATACTCACTCATATTTACAGACACGTCCCACTCCAATTCATTATTCCTCCAAGTAATTCTCCAACAACCACCATGTCCACCAAGGACTGCGGCCACCACCACGCTTCGCACCGCCGTCTCATCCGCCTCGTCCTTGTCGGCGTCGCTGCCTTCATCCTCGTAGTCCTCTTCCTTGTCTTCCTCATATGGGTCATCCTCCGCCCGGCGAAGCCCCGCTTCACCCTCCAAGACGCCACCCTCTTCACCTTCAACCTCTCTTCCCCTATCCCCAACACCCTCTCTCTCACCATGCAGGTCACCCTCTCCGCCCACAACCCCAACTCCCGCATCGGCGTCTACTACCACGCACTCCACCTCCACGCCTCCTACCGTAGCCAGCAGATCTCCCTCCCCACCGCCCTCCCCGACACCTACCAGGGCCACCACGACTTCACCGTCTGGTCGCCCTTCCTCTACGGTAACACCGTCCCCGTCGCGCCGTTTGTTCTCGCCTCCCTGCAGCAGGACCAAAATGCCGGCACTGTTATGGTCAACGTTAAGATCAACGGGAGAGTGAAGTGGAAGGTCGGAACTTGGGTCTCTGGAAGGTACCATATTTATGTTAACTGTCCCGCGTATATTAGCTTCGCCGGAGATCGGAGCAATGCCGAAGGAGTGAAGTTCCACCTCTTGCAAAGTTGTAGCGTTGATGTGTAGAAGAGGTTTTCAGGTTTTGTTCTGCTGCTTCAACCATCTTTTTCACCAGTGTTTTATCTTTTTTTTTTCTCTTCTATTTGTTCTTAGTTTTGTATTTAAATTTTTTAGAAGTTATTACTTGGATAAAGGTTACTTAAGGTTTATATTGAAATAACTATTCTATTTTCTACCTCAATTTCCACCAGTTTTGTTTTCTTTTTTAGTGCAAAGAGAGCAAAAATTACATATAATTACGGATCAAACATTTTTAGTCAAGTTTTACACGGTACATTTAATTTGGGTCTCTGAGTGTTTGGAACCTATTTAACTAGCTAATTAATTAATTAATCTTTGAGCTTAGTTAGTTTTGGATTCCCACAATAAAAAATTACAATAAATTAATATGATACTATCTTATTTTAAATAAATAATGAAAATAAGTAACTAAGTGATAAGGAAGGTATATTGACTTGAAATCCATGGAAATTTGGTGTAGGTTGTCGTGTATTATATGTGCACTTGACCATGGTTCTCTTGAAGTTGGAGATTGCATCTTGATCCTTTACTTCTACGATTCTGTTTTCTGTCTATTCACAAGATATTAGAATTTCATGAAAATATAAGAAAGAAAAAAACAAACAAGGGAGTACCCATTTTTCTGACATATTTAATTGTACTTTGAATTTGTTTCATCAATGTTTCCATCGCTTTAGGATCATGTCCTCTGTTTACGCAACACATAAAAAATAATCAAATTCCATAACCTAGTATTTAATTTAAGTTTAGAGCGACGACACGTGCCTCATGGGTTAGTTTTAATTTTCCTTTTACTAATACCAAAGGTAGATGAAATTTATTCATTTACATCGTTTCCCTCATAATTCAATTCACGATCTTAATTTTCAGAAAAAGACAAAGAAGAAATTATTTTTTTTTTGCTTTGGGGGACCTCATTTGCATGTGGAAATAAAATAATGGAAATAGATACATTTGAAAGACAAGTGTGTTGCATTAAGATGGAAAACAGTTTTTTGTTTTTTATTTTTTAGTTTGTCATGAATATTTTCAAAGTCATCATAGACTAATTATAACTTGTAATATTATGAGTATAATATATCAATACACATGATTAAATGCAAATGAAATGAAACAACTTTGTGAAAAGTAAGTTGAAGAGATTCTAAAAGGAAAATGAATTAACCAGTTCCACCAACTTTCCACTACCTCAAGGTGTGGTGGGTCTAAGGTGCAAAGATGGAGGTTGGAACTTTAAAGCATTCTCCATTCCCTTTTAAATGCATGATCATTTATTCATCATCTACCACCGTCCTTTCATCTTTACTTCATTCCCTTTTTTTATAAACAATCTATCAAATCTAAGTCTTTTCATTGTGAACATTCATAGAATAAACAACATCATTTTGTTTTGTAGATCATTGCATTAACTTCTTAGTCTATATCATATAAAATTGATAAAAAAAAGAGATAAATCCATGTATACGTAAGGAAATAATATATTAGAAAAACATATTATTTAACTTATTTTAGAATGTGTTTAATGGAAAACATGAACCTAAGAATGGGTACAGTAGATTGATAATTGAAAATTTACATCATAATAAATAAAACTCAGTAAATTAGTATAAATATTAGTAAATTAGTATTGAAATGTGGAGAATTTTTAAAAGAGAACTTGAGATATACAACAATGAATATAAATTTATCTTATTTGAACAGACATCATCTTTAACTTCAAATATTAAAACAATGGATCTATGAAATCTTATATTTTAAATATTCATATATTACTATATTATATAACAAAATCTTAGTAGTTTGATTATATTTATATAATATTTGATTTGGTATCACATTATTACGATTATTTTATTGATTATTATATATATGGTAAGCTATTATTTTTATTGATGTTATTTTATATTGTCTATTAAGTCATAGGATCCAGAAACTTTAAAGATACATATGGTGTTTTACTAGGAAATACACACTTTCTCATGCTCTTTCTTTTATTTATAAATATCTAAGTTTCCTTACTGATTTGAGCCTCAGAAAGTTTTTGTATGTAGATCTTCTTTTGTATTCCAACTCTCTGGAGCATACATCAAAATTCTCCAATCCACTTAGATCTTACCACTTGTCCGAAGGTCCATGTTCCAGACCACGATAAGAACAACTGACACCCACCATAGGACCCTGATAAAACTTTTTCTCAGTCTTACTCTTCCATGGTCACCACCCGAAGTCAAGCCCAATTTGTGTCACGAGATGGAGTTCAACTCAATGATGACCCTTCAAAATCAAATGCAGATGCTAATTCAACAAAACAAAGAGCAACACAAAGGCTACGACTTTAAGCTTGAAGCCATGTGTGTCAAACATCAACTTGACCTCCAAACATTGAACCAAAAGCTGAGCAACTTGGAGAATGAGAGGTCTCCTCCACATCCCCGTCCTCGGAAAAAGAACCCTCTGTCAATAATACAGACTTGACACTTAACGACAAGCAAGGAATCTCCTTTGCAAAAACAGCGCAATAAAAGTCAAACCTTGATGTGTATGGGAGCCTTCAGGAGGAGGGTCATCACTATTCCTAGGTGGAGCGCAATTCGGGAGCACTACAAAACTCCCCAAAAATTATATCTAATTCGCTCGACACGAACTTGAAAGATCGAAATAGGATTGAAACAGGTCAATCTGACACAAAACTAGAAAAACTCGTGATAAATCCTCCCACTCAAAGCTTATATATATATATATATATATCTATATCTATATATATATATATATATCTATATCTATATATATATATATATATATATATATATATATATATATAGATATATAGATATATAGATATATATATATATATATATATATATAATTTTTTTAAAAAAGTTATTTTATTAATTTAATATTGAGAAGTTTTCTTATATTTTAAATATAGTTTTGCTATTATTGTATCATACTTGTAATTATGTATATTTTTTTATAATTATGTATTAAATTGTTTTTAAGATATACACTTTAATTCTTTTTAATAATTTTATTTATTGATTATTTTTATCATATACAAAGTATTATTTTGATAATTTTTTTTATATAATTATTTTTTTCTAATTCGTTCTAATAAGTATATGTTTATATAATTGTATCATTGCCTATTATATAAAAGGCATTTAATTTATTATAATATAATAATTCATTGTTATAAATACTTTTATTATATTAAAATTTGAAAACTAGTTATTTATGTTTAAATTCAAATTATAATTATTATTTTTTTCTCAGTGCAAGTTTAAGCGCTATATTAAAACATTTGTTAGTATAAATAAATATCTCATAGTAATTTAGATAAAGAGAGTAAAAATAGACATGTAAAAAGAATAACATTCGAGATAAAGATTTACAATTACAAATCTTAAAAACAACCAACTCCCTTTCAATGTATTTGCAACCTATAAAATTTTATCTCCATACATGAGTATGAGAATAATCTTTGCTTTTACTTCATAAAAGAGGGAGAAACATTCAAACATGCGCATGTCTCTTTGTGATCTCTAATTAATAATTATAAATAAAAAATGTTTTTATTACCAGTTGTGTTAATATGGTGTAAGCCATCTTTAAAAAGGACATTTAGAACAATTAGTCCAATTCTACTTACACTTCCCTTTTTTTTACCAATACACTCCTCCCGTTTATTTTCTCAAACTATTGGTTAGTATCACTTTTCCCATCACTCCATCTTGTTTTTCCTCATATTTAATCCTCTTCCAAAAAAAAAAAGTCATGAATGTTTTTCTTTGTGCTAATTATCTTTCAAAAAAATACGAAGTTTAACTATCATATGGTTAATTTTTGGGACCAAATCTTCGATATAGTACGAGAAATGTGGTTTTATTTTTCGGTAGAAAGTTGCCTTGAGTGCCTAAATGCATTTGGATCCCTTTGTGACGTTTAGGTTGACCAAATGCAAGTATCATCTCAGTATTAGGTGGCCAAATCTTAAGAAAACTCGAATAAATTTTTTGGTTGTCATCATTATCTATTTATAGTAATAATAATAATAATAATTCTATAGTAATAATTACAAAGGAATAATAAGTGGAGTAAATAACACCATGAAGTATTATCTTTACTTATTTTTTTATTATGTTCACTTTATCTTACGCTTTTTTGGAACCTAATGGAAGCTGTAAGTACATAACATTCCCATCATAGTTTTCGACTTTTCGGTAACTGTACCATATGATGACAATGCTTCAGTTTTCTATGTTATCTTTTTAATTTTCTATTTTCATTCTCATCTTCTTTGCTTTGGTGGGTTCTATAAAACAGCAGTGCAAGTTAAGATCGAAACAGCCAATTTTACCTTTTTTTTTTGTCTCTTCCTCAAGTATTGAAACTGTTTACTTACTACAACCAAAACATTTTTTTGTGTTTTTTAAATATTTTTATTTTTTCTTCAATATTTTCTTAATTCTTGGTGAAAATATCAAGATTAAAATTATATTCTTGAAGCTTTCTTAAAATTACATATAACTTGTTTTCTCCAAGATATATGTGATGAGTCGAACTTTGATTCGTACAATGATTACTTTAATCTGAGTTTTGAAAAGACCATTTTAAGTCTCTTCATCTTCTAACTTAACTTCTTTGCTAAGTCATTGCTCCTATCTTCCCTTCTCGCCTCAGGTACAAGTTAATCTTCTTCTGCAGAAAATATCTTTTTTGTTTATTGTTGCTTTTTTCTTTTTATAAAAAATAACCATGTCATTATTTCTCTGAATAAAACACACCAACGTATGAATGTAAAATATACTTAGAAAGTGTTACTGATATGACATAAAAACAAGAATACCATCCCATATTTGAGAACTTGTCTTCACTCAAAGTGTTTCTCTTTTTCTCTTTGTCTCTATTTAAGCAATTCATCGATCAGAAACTACTGGAAAATTAATAGCTATGGGAGTGCCTGCGTTCTATAGATGGCTGACTGATAAATATCCCAGGGTGGTGCAAGATGTAGACAAAGCCATGCAAGACCCAAATGGAGTGAAATATGATAACTTGTATCTTGACATGAATGCCATCATCCATCCATGTTTTCACCCTGATAGTAATCATGACGATGTTCGTTACTCACTTTTGTTCATATACTTTCATTTTATTTATTCTTGTGCTGTTTTTTTCTTAAGAAGTTCATGTTGTCATTAGATTCCACTTCCAACAACATTCGAAGATGTTTTCAGAAATGTCTTTGACTACATTGATAGACTTGTCGACACTGTTAGGCCTCGCAAGCTCGTCTACATGGCTATTGGTGAGTGAGACACCAGACTTTCATCATTAACAACTGAACTTTGTTGATATACTTCTTTATTTTCTTGCGTTAGCAACTGAACTTTGTCTTAGAAATGCAATATCCTTCGGTTATTAAGTGTAAAAGTTGAGACACCTTCGCATGAATGCATTGTGTTTCAGTATCTTTGCTTGTCTTCTAATGAAAAGTTGAACTAAAGAGGTTCTGTGTTTCTCATGCACAGACGGGATTGCCCCACGTGCCAAAATGAACCAGCAACGTTCAAGACGATTCCGAGCTGCTAAGGACAAAGAAATTCATGTGGGTTATTATTCATCAATTATTATCACTGTCATAGTTAAGGCCTTGAATTTATCTCTTGTATCTGTGTAGGAAGCTGAGGAAGAGAGGCTAAGGAAACAATTTGAAATGGAAGGGAAACAAGTTCTTCCTAAACAAGAGTCTGAAGTTGTAGATTTCAATGTTATAACACCAGGCACTGAGTTCATGCATGAACTCTCAAAGGCACTTAAGGGCTATATCTCTACAAGGATAAATTGTAACTCATTATGGAAGGATATTATGGTATGACATGCATTGTCCACATTTCAGAAAGTTCAACTACCACTAAGAATGCTTCATTCGTCCTTGCTTAATATTTTAAATCATTGTTATTGTCTTCTTTTATATCAAGCTAAATATTATTGTTTTTTACCTTGTTAATTTTGAACTTAGGTGATTCTCTCCGATGCTAATGTTCCCGGGGAAGGGGAACATAAGATTATGTCATACATACGCAAACAGCGTACTCTGGAGGAGTATGATCCAAATACCTGTCACTGTTTATATGGCTTGGTGAGTAAATCATAGTAAAAGTTGTCTGACAAAGTGATTGTTTCTTCTGATATTCAATATAAAGACTATTTTGCACTGTAATTCAGGATGCTGATCTTATAATGCTTGCACTGGCGACTCACGAGCCCCATTTTTCAATATTAAGAGAGGTGATGTTGATATTAAAATATATATATATATAACTTGTGTAGCTTAGCGTGAAAAATTAATAAATAGTGTATACACCTATAATGTCTGTGATTGAATTCTAACTTTTGTACTTTCATTTAGTTACAAACTGCTATGCATGATAATTTGTTAATTTTGGTTATAACTATCTTGAGAGTTCTGTCAAGAATGATTTCTTATTGGTTGAGACTACCCATTACAAAGGAAAATTAAACTCTTGAAGATATACTATTTTACTTTTCTGTACAATATCTCACATTCTAGACATGTACAGGATGTCTCTTTTCAGCAGCAACCAAAAGTAGCTGCCAAGCCTTTCAAGGTATAATAGTTGATTTACATTCTTCAACTACAGCTTTGTTGTTTATATGATCATGAGTCTTATGAGTTTAACTGTGCAGCTTTTGCACATTTGGCTACTGAGGGAGTATATTGAGTTAGACATGAAGATAGAAAATCCTCCAAAAACTTGTAGCGTTATTAAGCTTGAGAGAATAATTGATGATTTCATCTTCATGTGCTTTTTTGCTGGAAATGATTTTCTGCCCCACCTGCCATCTTTGGATATTCGTGAGGTTTGTTGGACATTTTTTGAATATAAAGTATTAATGCATGGTCAGCTATATCATTACTTGTTTTTCCCAATTTTTTCAGGGGGCCATTGATTTGCTAATGACTGTTTACAAGGAAGAATTCAGTACTCTTGGAGGACATCTAGTGGACATGAACAGGGTAACACTGTTACTGTCTCATTCCTTCTTTTGTCTGTGCATATCTTTTTCTTTTTTCTGTTACCCTTATATCCCAATAATCTATTTTACTTAAAATCGTTGTGCACCTATGAAAGCAGGTTGGAGAAAAAAATGCTGCTTTTATGAAGTTATCTAGAGTTGAAAACTTTATACTTAAGGTTGGTACATATGAAGAGAAAATCTTTAAGAAAAGATCTGAAATACGAGAACGCAAATTGAAAAGGCTTATTCGAGATTATGAGGATGCCGTAAGTTGAAATATATTTGAAAAATTTACACATCCCTTTTTATTTTACTGTAAATTTGGGCTCATGTGTTTCCCTGATTTTCGATGCAGAGGAGGGAAGAAAAGAATGAAAAATGTTTCTTTGATCTTGACGATGAAAATACTTCTGATTGCACTCTTCTGATCAAGAAGGCACCAGATTCAAAGTTGTCTCTTTTGGCGAATAATGTTTCTGCTACACATGCTGAAGTAAGTTGTTGTATTGTAAATCAGGAGTTTCTGTCTTCATTTATACAGTTTTGTTGACACCTTTCATGGATTCTCTTACAGCAGCATATTAATGTTGAATTGTTAATAATCTTTTTTCTCCTCACTGTCAGATTGAGCAAAACACAAAGGATTTAAAAGATGAATTGAAGAAAAGTATTAGACAAAAAGGTGACTTACTTTTGAGTGAAGATTTCTTAGTTGACAAGGTATGCACTATATGAATTAAATTACAATACATCTAGTACAGTCTAACTAAATTAAAGATTTACATATGTATAGTAAGTTTGTTGATATTCATTATAAGAATGATATTTGCTTGGTAAATCATGTATTAAATTATCTTTCCACTAACATTGTCCATGAAAATTAAGCTCCTAAACATGCTCTTTTTTATTACCTTTCATTACAGATAAAACTTGGAGCACCTGGTTACAAAGAAAGATATTATAAAGCGAAGTTTTCTGTGGAAACTCCTACTGACATTGAGGGAAAAAGGAAGGAAATAGTATGTGGCTCTACAAACAACTTTGCCAACTGTTGTTTGTTTGGGTTTGGAAGACTTTTCTTGTTTTACCTTAAATATGTTGCACTAGCAGGGTCCCTTTTGCTATTCAACTTTCAATGTTGGTAGTGGTGGTGATAGATTGCAATTTATTTGTAGGTCCAGAAGTACACTGAAGGATTGGCATGGGTTCTTCAATACTATTTTTCAGCAGTTGCTTCCTGGACATGGTAAGCCAATATGGTTTAATTTATATATATAACTTGAATTTTAATGTGTAATGCATTATACAAATATGGAAAAATACAAAAAGACATGAACGTTGCAATATACAGGTTTTATCCGTTCCACTACGGTCCATTTGTTTCAGATTTAAAGGGCATGAGTCAAGTGAGAGTAAAATTTGAAAAAGGTGTCCCATTCTTACCACTTGATCAACTTTTAAGTGTTCTCCCTCCAGGAAGGTAACTTTCTTATGTTGTCCTATTTGCCACTCAATATATATATATATATATATATATATATATATATATATATATCCATTACCATGATGATATCTAATTCTACTTTTGTGCAGTGCTCATGCTCTTCCAAAAGCCTATGCACAACTAATGCTAGATGAGAAATCTAGAATCCTTGACTTTTATCCTCAGGGTAAGCCAGTTTATCTTGTTTGAAGCATTTTATTCAATTTTTTTGGTTCTTTTTACTTTGTTTTCTCTTTCTTATCATTGCTTTTTTTGTTTTTTAAGATTTTGAAGTTGACACTGAAGGAAAACGCTTCACCTGGCAGGTTATTTTACCATGTTTCTTCTATTAATTCGTATTGTTCCTTTTGTCAAATTTTGAAGGGTAATAAGTACTGATGGAAACAAATGTTTGTGTGTCTTTTGCCTAGGGAATTTGCAAACTTCCATGGATAGATGATACCCGGCTTGTGGCTGAAACCAAAGAACTCAAAAATGAATTATCGGTGTGAACTACTAACTTGATAAGTAGCATAGCACACCACAAATTTACATACTTCAATTGCTAATATTTTATGCATCGATCTCCTCAAAATCTCTCTTATTGTGTTTTATAGGAAAAGGAGGCCATAAGAAATTCACTCAAGGCTGATAGCTTGTTTGTTAGAAGCTCTAGCAAATTAGCAGAGAAATTTGGCTCTCTATCTGTTGACCCAAATTGCAAGATAGACACGAGAATAAGGTTCTCAACAGACTCTAACACAAAATTACAACCGAGACTGACTCAATAAACCTGCTAAATTTTGTGATTTCTAGTAAATTTTTTCTCTGATCATTTTTTCATGGCTACTGCATGTTTCTTCTTTAATGATTGCAACCTTGCATGTACTTTTCTGTGTTGGAAATAACCCACAGTTCAATGTTTCCTTTTTGTTTTCTTGGTACTTTAGCAGTGATGGCATTGGGGGTACCATAAGTCCTTGCCATGAAGAAGCTTGCTTGGACCTTTGTGACAACAAAGAAGATCGTGTCTTGTATGCTACTTAAAATCTGAACACAGTTTTCATTTTCTTAATTTGCATTCAACTTTTGAGTAAACTTCCAATAACCGTGACATCGTTCATGTTTTAGATGTGTCTATTACGAGCTTCCTGCTGGTAGTAATCACATTCCTTGTTTACTATCGAATGTGAGCCTTCCAGAGAAGGTAAAACTAAAAGAACTTTCTTTTCTGATAAAGAAAAAGTATGTATATTGTATAACATTTCAAATTTTTATAGAAAATCTTTGAAGGTGATATCATGGAAACTGAACTCTGGCATGAACGTCAGAGAAATTTTAGTCGTTCTGAGAGGTACTTTTTTTTCCCTACATTAGAGCATGTGGGTTTCGTATCTCAGACAAAATCTCTTATCTTTTAACTGGCCAACTTGATAACTCAGGGTGCAAACTCAAGACAAATGGAGGAGTGAAAACAAGAGCAATAGTTCAAGGGTTTTCTCACATTCAAGTAGACAACATGAAAGAAGCTTTTCATCAAATGGAAGTAGCCAACATGCAAGAAGCTTTTCATCAAATGCAAATAGCCAACATGGAAGAAGCTTTTCATCAAATGCAAATAGCCAACATGGAAGAAGCTTTTCATCAAATGCACCTTCCTTTATACACAAAGGTGCTGGTGTTGGATGGGGTTCAGGTAGAGGGAGAAAAGTTGATACAGTGAAAAATGAAAGAATTCCTAGTCATGAACAACATAATGATGCAGGCTCCTACCATGTAACAACTACTAGTGACACCACATCGCAGCTCTTTGTGAATGACTTTAGACAATTCAGAATATCAGAGTCTGGTCGCATGAATCAGTCAAAGAATGCTTATAATCATGAAGCTTCACAATCTGAGAGACCTTTTGGTCGGGGACAAGGTAGGGGTGCATCTAGTAGCATTTCATTGCGGCCTCAATGGAGTGGTGCAACATCTCAGCAAGGGAAAGATCGTAATCGTTGGTAAAATGTTGTTGCTATGAAATAGAAGAAAAGAAACCAGGGGTGTTGACTTTTACTTTGACCTTGTGGCATTGTGGAATACTTTTTTGGTTTTTGGTATAGTTGTATATGACTATTTCAGGGTACAACATTTTACAGGGTGTACTAATTTTATATGTCATGTTCATCATGATAAGGTCAACTTTTTCTCTTTTTACGGTTACTTCCTTTTTTGTGATTTTTGTGCAAACATGCTTGCTCCCTTTGTCTTACACTGTGCTAGCACATGACAATTTCAGTATTATCTGGATATGTTATTTTTTGCTGCATCTTTTTTATACTTTGCTGCTACTTTTTCTTAAAAGAAAATAATTAGACCATAACTTGTAAAAGTTGCAACTTAAACGAAAATATTTAAACTAATTATTAATGTTATTAAGAGTCATCACTATCAAAACATTATCAAAAGTGTAAAAGAAAACTCGTTTATAAGAAAATAAACTCTTAAATAAGTTATATCATCTCTTACGCCATGCGTTTTTTTATCGTTGTTTTTCTTCTTGTCTTCCTCTCTTGCTTTTTATATGTATTATGTGAAACAGATAAAGCATTAAATAATGGGTCATTATCATAATTTATCTGGTATTTGGTGTTAGATGCATTTTTTAATCATTCTTAGCTTTGATTATAAGGTCAACCTAACAAATTTAATTTCAGTTTGATGCATAATCATCACTTAATTTTTTAATATTTGTTATGTAACACAAGCTCTAGTTAATTTTTTGGTTAAATATGTTTTTAGTCCTTTAACTATCAAACGATTTTATTTCTAGTCCCTTTTCCAAACTTTGGTACACTTTGATTCTTGAAAAATGTAATTGTTTGTCCTCCATGACCAACGACGTTAATTTTTTTTTAAGTGGCTAATGGTGTGCCACATGAAAGACCAAATCAAATTTTGTTTCTGACTCTAATTAAAATTAAAAGAAAAAAAAAATTAAATTGTAGGGTCAAAACTGGAATCATTTTTTTTTCTTCGTTCAAGGGTTATACGGGCAGTCTTTTTTTTTTCATCTTCAACCAGCCATGGCCAACACCAGGTCGATCTCCAACTATTACACTCATTTTCTTTTACGGGCACTTTTTTCCTTTCATCTATCTTCAACTCAAATCGCAACATTTATCATATATTTTTCACTGTCTTTCACTTTTTTTTCCTTTCCCTTTCCCTAAACCTATTCCCCCAAAAATCGCAAGCACACGCATCCACCCAATCAACCAAATCCGTAATTCCTCGCCCCTAAAAAAAAAGAACTTTTTAATATTGATATTACAAAATCTGGCTTCAATCATTACACTATATATATGTTGAATGGAGTTGTAGGACACTTACAAGGAAAAACGAATATAGCATGAATAGTTCAAGTAATGAGTAGTGAGACTCAGCCTAAAGGTCGATGGACGGAGAAAGAAATTAATAGATATGGATGAAAGATCCATATTAAACCAAAAGAAGGAGATTTGTGTTGCACTCTTGCAGTCACCAAGTAATTAAAAAATTTCAATCCTTTGATGGATGATAGTATAGTTAAACCACTTCGTTCAAAGACATTTGGGTACAGTTTGGAATGGTGGGACTTTACAGTTATCTTAAAGCTTAAATTTGATTGAGGATGATAATATATGCATCGGATCCTGGAAGAATAGCTCCTTTCCTTGGATATATATTGAAGATTCTAGCACTAAAATGATCGCAGACATTAAGCATAGAAAACTTAATGTGATACAATTAGGTTTGCACTAAGAGTTGATCAATGAGAAAGACTTCAATAATTTAGATTGAAATGTACCAAATAAGGGGTCTTTTTGTTTAAAAAAGCACAAGTAGACCAAAAAACTACATTTTTTTATGGAGGTGATGTTTTTTTCTTTCTAACTCTGTTATTTTCAAACACTTTTTTTAAGCATAAACTCTTAAAGAGGTGGCAATGTTATGAATCTTGCATCGAGTAGAATAGAAAGCTTAACATGACGTTTAAGTTTTGAGGCACTTTTACTTAACGACGCTAAAGAGCCAGCCATTGAAGACGAAGAAGAGAATGATGATGAGAGGATTCTTACAAAAACTGGGAAGGAGAGGGGAAGAGTATTATCAAGTGTTGGCCAAGGCTGGTTGAAGATGGAGAAGAAAAGAGTGCCCACAAAACCCTTGAACGAAGAAAAAAAGGGATTCCAGTTTTGACCCTAAAATTTAATATTTTATCTTTTAATTTTAATTAAAGTCATAAACAAAATTTGAATTGGCCTTCCACGTGGAACACCGTTAGCCACGTTAGAAAAAAATTAACAAGTCATGGAGGATAAAAAATTACAGTTTCCTTAAGGACAAGAATCAAAGTGTACCAAAGTTTGGGTGAGGGATTAAAAATAAAAACGCTTGATAGTTGAGGGACTAAAAACATATTTAACTCTTAATTTTTTATTAGAATTAAGTGGGTGGTAATATTTAATATATCATTAGCACATGTGACATCGTTGTAACATGGTCCAAAATTTGACATTAAAAATATGTGATGATATTTTTATAAATATTTTGTTAAAATTAATATTGGACTTTCTCACAATAAATGTCGATTTGGAAATTGATATTAACTCTAAGATCAATTGTGAGTGGTCTCATGACATCAATTTGTGTTTTAAAATTTTAGAAACAACGTCAATGTCTTTATCTTTTTCTTTTTTGTTTATGCAAAACTAACCATGAAAGTACAGTATTAATGGCACCAAACTCTTAGGAAGAAGTTCATCAACCCATTTAACTCCATTTTGGTGTTGTGATATTCATTTGGTTTCAAACTTTCATTCTCTATATTGCATTTCACATTAAGGTTAATGTTTAGCCATTGTTGTGTATCCTAGAGATTGTGTTTTTGGATTTTTGGGTTAACTCTGATTTTGACTCAATTTTTTTTGTTGAGAATTTTATTAGGTTGTTTTCGAAGGTAAAATTTTCAACTCTTAGATATTGGTCACAGATTCAGGGTTATGAAGATTAGATGGTAAAAAACTTCAAATAATCATAACTTTTTATTATAAATTTCAAATGAAGACACTTCACTTTCATTGTTTCAAATGGGATGACGAATACTAGTCAATTTTGAAAAGGATTCAAATTCTAATAAATCCACGACTTAATCACCATTTTTTATTTTCTTAGTATTTATCACAAAATTTTCACTACTTTATAATTATATTTAAGATACTCATACTACTTAAAAATTCTGAAACTTTAATCTTAGTTTTTATATTAATTTTTTATGATTTTAATGAAAGAAAATAGTAATGATTTTTTTTTTAGAAAAAAACACAAATTAACATATATTATAAATGCAACACAGCTTTGTCCCGATAACAAATGTTAATTTGATGTATTATATTATTACATCAAACTTGAATAGATGTTAAAAAACTAAAATATCCCATTTTAAAAGTTTTCTTTTTCTTTTCGTTTTAGTATGTGTCTTTAAACAATCATTGTTTTTATCTAATAGTTGGAAAAGTTTGAGAAAACTATTATCAAAGAAGTGATAGTGTGACTAATTTTGTTTAAGATAATAACAAAATTCTCGGTCTTTTAAATTAAAGATAATATTAAGATAAAATTTAGAATTTGGTTTAAACTGACTCATTGTGTGAATATTAAGATTATTTTTTAAGTTTTGGATTAAATTTTGGGAGAAAATAGTTATATTTGGTGACGACAGTAGTTAATGTCAAATTTTCAAATGTTGTGTCATTTCTCTGCATGCTTACTTTCTTCTCCAAATCTCTGAAACCATTTTCTCCTCCTTCTCTCTAAGATTTCTTAACCTTCTCTCTACAAAATCTCACTCTTTTCTTCTTCCGGTCATCAAGCAGACCACACCTGAGCATTCCCGGCATCGAGGGCGTTCGTTTGAACCGATCAGTTTTCGGTTCCGAGCTGGTAAGTTCATCTCTCCCTCAATTGTGTGGTTTTCTGGACATGCAAACCAAGTTCTGATTTCATGTGTTGATCACTCTTCTAAAAAGAGAGGTTATGATAGTGTTTTGGTTTTTACTTGGTTTAGTTTGAAAATTGTTGAGCGTTGAGGGTAGAAGGACTTGTAGTGGTGAAACCGTATTTTGCCTCTGTGAACGTTCGATCACGTTAAGAGGTAAGGGAAACTTATATAATTTGATTTAGATTCTTGCTTTGTATGGATGCATATTCGTTGATTTTTGAATGAATATGAAAAATGGTTGTTATTGCATTGTTGACTGTATGAGGAACTGGAATGATATTGTGTTTGATGATTTGGTTGATGATGAAATATGGTATGTTGTTTAAAAGTATTGATGATTAATGAAAGCCATGAAATGGGTATGGATGTTGTCGAGAGTCAGTATTGATCATTCAATTATACCAACGTTCGTTATCAGTAGCGTTCGTTCTTAATAAGTGTTTGGTATTAGACCAGCGCTCGTTCGATATAGTGTTCAGTTTTCCTGTGGACTCGGTTGGAACTGGGTTCTTTCATTTGGAGAGAATTCTAGTTGAAGACTAGCGTCTTCGTTCCGTTTGGTAATATTTGTACTTAAGCGTTCAACCAAGGATATTCATTCCTTGGTATTTGATTATAAACTTCAGTATATCTATATGTATTTGTATATTTTGTTCGTTCTTGAACATTAGTTAAATGATATCTTATATTTATCAGGTCTTTATTCTATAAGTTAAGTAGTGCTCGGTCTTACACCAAATGCTCGTACTAAGTAGTGCTCGGTCTCACACCAAACGCTCATACTAAGTAGTGCTCGATTTTACACCAAGCGCTCGTACTAAGTAAGTGCTCGTTCTTACACCAGGCGCTTGTTCTCATTTTCTGTAATCTACCTTTATAATAAGAGCGTTCGTCCAAACTCAATAGCGTTTGCTCTCTATAGTGCTCGGTCTTCGACTAACATTCGTTTTCCTTGATGTTTAACTCATTAAGAAGCTAATATTTATTGGTGTTCGATTTCTTCATATGATTCCATCAAGTGCTATTATTTGATGTCCTACAGTATCTGTCTTAATTGTTTTCGGCCTAGAGTCTTAGTACTCGGCCTAGGCTTTACGGTGTTCAGTTTGAACTCTCAAGAGTCAGTCCATTAAATTGACTCACATGGAAAATAACGTTCAATTATATTAGTCTTTAAGAAGTATTATTGTATTCAGTCCCTTTGACAACAAGTGAGTAACTCTCTCGATTTGATCTATTTTGAGTTGGAGATATCTCAGTCTCATTCCTAGTTTTCAGTCTTGTTCTGGGTTAAAAAACTAGCGTTCGGTATTTGGTATCCTACGGGATCTTTATTCAAATTGGTTAAGTTGAGGTTTTAATAATGAAAGATGATGGAATATGATATGGATGAAATGACTTTGGTTATGAAAGAGTATTTTGGGGAGGAATATCTCATGAATGAATATTGGAATTGGTAAAGTATGAATGTGGATAAAGCTAAGTTGGCGGTTCATACTGATATTCCGTGATTACTCGTTTCTCACGTAGAGAAGGGTAAGTCATGTGTGGGAATGGCAGGAGGTCCTAGTCATTATGATTAATTTGGACAGATAGGACTAACCTCGGATGGCAGCTGTTGAGGGTATCCTAGTTACTACATCACCCGGGTGCACGAGCGTCGTAGCTACACAGAATTCATACAGTCCGGAGAGTTAGAGTCTAGTATTAGGCTTTGCATGAAAGAGTTAATGATTTATCTGGTTTAATTGATTTTATGTGTCGCAACCGGAATCGCGACGGGACGACGATCCAAATCAGAAACGGGTTTTAAAAAAAAATTTGGAGTCGCCACCATAGTTTATTATGGAAAACTATGGAAAAAACCTCAAAATGATAAAGCACGGTCCACGAAAACCAAAGATTGGGTTCGGGAGTCAGTTACGCGTGGGGAAGGTGTTAGCACCCCACAACGCCTACCCTAAGGCAGTACCTTTAACTAAATGCACGAATATGATGTGGTTTTTCAAAATGTTTAATTATCCCCTAAAATAAAATTATAAATAAACAAATATATTTTTTTAGTTTTTTGGGCCCGACAAGGATTGACCTTGCTCCTACGTATTCTCATTCAAAATGAGAAATCAGGGTTACGTAGTTCTAGCTGAAAGACTGTTTGTTTGTTTGAAAAAGCAGATGTTTTTTTTAATTTTTGGAGATTTTTATGTTTTTAATATTTTCGAGAAAAAAAGAAGGTAATGAGTACTAGGCCGACGCGAACGGTCGCACGAGTACTCATACCTTTAAAATGATATTTAAATATTTTTAATTATTTTTGAAAAGAGAGATAACGATATTAAGCACTAGGACGATGCGAACGATCACACGAGCACTCATATCGTTATCTACTTATTTAGGACGACTTAAAAGTATTGAGTGCTAGGCTGATGCGGACGATCGCACGAGCACTCATACCCTCGTTTAATAATACGTAAATAAGAGAGAAAGGTATTGAACACTAGGACGATGCGAGCGATCACACGAGTGTTCAACCTTTAAAACATATTTTTGAAATTTTATTTAAGAAGAAGAAAAGGTTTTTAGCACAAGGACGACGCGAACGGTCACACGTGCGCTTAAACCTTTAAATATTTTGGTAATAATTTTTATAAGAAAGACGAAAAGGTTTTCTAGCACAAGGACGACGCGAGCGGTCACACGTGTGCTTAAACCTTTTCAAAATATTTTTATTTAATTTTTTAATTTTTGTAAAAGAAAATGAAAAGATTTTCAGCACAAGGCCTACGCGAGCGGTCGCACGTGTGCTTAAACCTTTTCAAAATATTTTATTTAATTTTCAATATTGTATTATTAAAATATATATTTTAGAATAAGTAAATGTCTAAAATAAATAAATAGAACAAAATAAAATAAGACAATAAAGAAAAATAAATAAACAAAAGAAATTGGAGAGGCCGAACGGACGCTGGGAAGAGATTCAGAATAACGAGCGTTCGTTAAGTAAAGAACGAACGTTCATTGGAGGGAGAGGACGAACGTCCACTGGGGAACATAACGGACGGACGTTTAGAAATGTGAGCTGAATGACGAGCGTTCATTGGGCAGATGGTGAACGAACGCTAAAATATGAGCGTTCGCTGTGGAAGTGGCGAACGAGCGCTAAGTAACGAGCGTTCGCTGTGGAAGTGGCGAACGAGCGTCAGTAACGAGCGTTCGCTGTGGAAGTGGCGAACGAGCGCTAAGTAACGAGCGTTCGCTGTGGAAGTGGCGAACGAGCGCTAAGTAACGAGCGTTCGTTGTGGGGATGGCGAACGAGCGCTAAGTAACGAGCGTTCGTTGTGGAAGTGGCGAACGAGCGCTAAGTAACGAGCGTTCGTTGTGGAAGTGGCGAACGAACGTCGGTAACGAGCGTTCGTTGTGGGGATGGCGAACGAGCGCTAAGTAACGAGCGTTCGTTGTGGAAGTGGCGAACGAGCGCTAAGTAACGAGCGTTCGCTGTGGAAATGGCGAACGAGCGCTAAGTAACGAGCGTTCGTTGTGGGGAGATGGCGAACGAGCGCTCATTGGTGAGAATGTTGAACGAACGGTCAAAAAGGCTAAGGATAACGAGCGTTCGCTCTTTTGGATAACGAGCGCTCGTTGGCGAGAGTGCTGAACGAACGGTCAAAAAAAGCTAAGGATAACGAGCGTTCGCTCGTTTAGATGACGATCGCTCATTGGTGAGAAACGAACGCTCAAAAGGCTAAAAGATAACGAGCGTTCGCTCGTTTAGATAACGAGCGCTCGTTCATTTGGAACGTTGCACGAACGGTCAGAAAAAGGCTGAATGTTCCCGAACGTACGTTCATTTCTGGGCCTGGCCCAGTCCAATGCTTCTGACCTAGAATTTTCTAGGGGTTCAGGAGGTTCACCCTCATTCCCACTCATTCGCGCTGTTTTGCACCTTCTCCAGAGATTCAAGGTTTCTTGTTCAATCACCACAACTGATCACCACCTCTGCCATGGCCGACCACCGTCACCTCAAACAGAACGCGCCTTGGCTTCACCGGCGACCCCTTCGCACCACCAGAACCACCGTCAGCCAAAACACCATCGTCTCCACTCTTCTCTCTTCGAAAACCAGCAACTCTCAAGGAGGGTTTTTCTCCACCTTCCTCTCCGATCCACTCGTGTTATCATCACCCATCAACATCAACTTCACCATTGCTAAAACCTCTACGACGAACACGACCACTGTCACGATAATGTCCCTCCCCGTGCCTATACTCGTCTACCTCCTCAGCCACCTACACGGTCACCATCACCTACCAGGACGACCTTAGCGACGCCACTGCCACCACCACACAGCAGACTACTACTTCCAAACCACCAACCACGAAACAATCAGCTACCCTCTTCCTCTCATTCGATGATTTTCTCGAAGACCGAATGCCCCCCTGCAACACCATTTTTCCCTCTCTGCCTCCCCTAATTTTTAATGTTTACTGATGGGTTTAATGTTGGTTGAACCTCGTTAATTTGGTATTGGAAGAGATGAGTGTGTTGTGTGCATTTTAGCGTGAAGGGGATAGATGATTCTGATGATGGTGCATGGGCTGACGGGATAAGGGGTGAATGGAGCTTATGCAGTAAGCATATGTGATGAATCTGAATGTACAGGTGAACAAAAGACCTACCTGCTGTTATGGCTGCTGCTACTGCTAGCTGTGTAGCCGGCGACCTCTTCTCACTCTTCTCTTTCTCTGCCGGTGCCGGTGATGATTCTAGATGATGGTTTCGCGTGTGCACTCTCTCTCCTTTTTTCTCAATCCGATCCAACCAAATTCTGCTGCTCTAACAACCTGGTCTCCCCCCTTTTCTCTCTCCCAAAATCTTAGAAAAATATTCTCTTGACCACCTGGTCCCCCCTGCTGAGACACACCTCCACACGTGCCCTTTTCCACGTTTTCCATTTTTTTATTTTTATTTTAATTTAATTGTTTTCAGTTTTAATTTTATTTTTTTAATTTTTTTAATTATTAACTCTATTAAAACAAAATTGAAGATAAGAAAAATAGAAATTAAATTAAAAACAAAAAATCTAAATACATAAAAATAGAATAAAACAAAAAGGTAAAATAATAAAAAGGAAAATAATAAATAACCAAAAAAAAAAAAAAAAAAAAAAAAATTTTTTACAACCCGGACAAAATTGAGTGTTGACAGCTGCCCCTCTTTACTTAGATATTACTAAATAATATGAAAATTTAATCTTTTCGTATTATTTAAGTAAAGCTAAGTAAAGATAAAAACACAAATTTTGTTCGGGTTTCAATCATGACAAAAAACGAACAAAATAATTCAAATCACGATACCAAACGACCAATGTCACATAGAGTATCAGTAACCAAAACTAAAACCTGGATTTGACCATTGCCTCGCAGAGGGCCAAACTCACAGAACAAAAATTTAAATCCGACCATTGCCATGCAGAGGGTCGATAACAGAAAATTAAAACCTGGATTTGACCATTGCCTCGCAGAGGGCCAAACTCACAGAACAGAAATTTAAATCCGACCATTGCCATGCAGAGGGTCGATAACAGAAAATTAAAACCTGGATTTGACCATTGCCTCGCAGAGGGCCAAACTCACAGAACAGAAATTTAAATCCGACCATTGCCATGCAGAGGGTCGATAACAGAAAATTAAAACCTGGATTTGACCATTGCCTCGCAGAGGGCCAAACTCACAGAACAGAAATTTAAATCCGACCATTGCCATGCAGAGGGTCGATAACAGAAAATTAAAACCTGGATTTGACCATTGCCTCGCAGAGGGCCAAACTCACAGAACAGAAATTTAAATCCGACCATTGCCATGCAGAGGGTCGATAACAGAAAATTAAAACCTGGATTTGACCATTGCCTCGCAGAGGGCCAAACTCACAGAACAGAAATTTAAATCCGACCATTGCCATGCAGAGGGTCGATAACAGAAAATTAAAACCTGGATTTGACCATTGCCTCGCAGAGGGCCAAACTCACAGAACAGAAATTTAAATCCGACCATTGCCATGCAGAGGGTCGATAACAGAAAATTAAAACCTGGATTTGACCATTGCCTCGCAGAGGGCCAAACTCACAGAACAGAAATTTAAATCCGACCATTGCCATGCAGAGGGTCGATAACAGAAAATTAAAACCTGGATTTGACCATTGCCTCGCAGAGGGCCAAACTCACAGAACAGAAATTTAAATCCGACCATTGCCATGCAGAGGGTCGATAACAGAAAATTAAAACCTGGATTTGACCATTGCCTCGCAGAGGGCCAAACTCACAGAACAGAAATTTAAATCCGACCATTGCCATGCAGAGGGTCGATAACAGAAAATTAAAACCTGGATTTGACCATTGCCTCGCAGAGGGCCAAACTCACAGAACAGAAATTTAAATCCGACCATTGCCATGCAGAGGGTCGATAACAGAAAATTAAAACCTGGATTTGACCATTGCCTCGCAGAGGGCCAAACTCACAGAACAGAAATTTAAATCCGACCATTGCCATGCAGAGGGTCGATAACAGAAAATTAAAACCTGGATTTGACCATTGCCTCGCAGAGGGCCAAACTCACAGAACAGAAATTTAAATCCGACCATTGCCATGCAGAGGGTCGATAACAGAAAATTAAAACCTGGATTTGACCATTGCCTCGCAGAGGGCCAAACTCACAGAACAGAAATTTAAATCCGACCATTGCCATGCAGAGGGTCGATAACAGAAAATTAAAACCTGGATTTGACCATTGCCTCGCAGAGGGCCAAACTCACAGAACAGAAATTTAAATCCGACCATTGCCATGCAGAGGGTCGATAACAGAAAATTAAAACCTGGATTTGACCATTGCCTCGCAGAGGGCCAAACTCACAGAACAGAAATTTAAATCCGACCATTGCCATGCAGAGGGTCGATAACAGAAAATTAAAACCTTGATTTGTAGCTTTGAAAAGTTGATAAATGCCAAGTTAAACACGAAGATTTTGCAAACAATTCTCTTCGCTTACTCTGAGATGATGTTATGTCATGATGATGCATGAATGCATAGACACATGAGACTTTCATTTTGTTTTTTTTTCTTTTGTTCTCGCTTTTCATCATTTTTTTTTTTTTTTTTTTTTTTTTTTTTTTTTGAAATTCCATGCTTGGAATCCATTGTTAATATTGTCATCAAACACAATGTACGTTCAAAACGCATTCCTAAAAAACAACGTTGATAGGTATAGAACCCTTTGACGAGCAGAAAGTGTAACCCTGAGTTAAAATTCTTTTTATCGCTTTTTGCAATCCAAATTAACTTGAACCCTGTAGAAAGTGGAAGAATGGTTATGAAAAGCAAATGAATAATGATTAACGCATGTGTGTCCCTCCTTTGGGGAAAAGTGCTATTAACATGTTGTGCTCCCATACTGCCCCAGTTTTGCACAATGGAAAAGTAAAAAGATTTGGGTATGAAGGATTCCCCCAAATTGGATGATCTTCGATTGACAGGGAGACTTTTTTTTTTTTTTTTTTTTTTTTTTTTTTTTTTTTTTTGAAAATAACACTGAATTATGTCGTTCACCACATCATTTTGTTTCAAAGTCAAATTCATGAGAAAGATTAGGACCAACAGTCCTCAGTCAGTGTGGACTTTTATGGGCTTGTACCGTGGCTAGAGGACAAAGGGTTTTGAAAGAAAGGATAATAAAGGCCCAACTAATTTGTTTGACGGTTAAAATCTTCAGACAAGAATCATTTGCAAGGTGTCCCGTCAACTGTCCTTAGGGATTTGAATTTCAAGCATATTTATTGTTGTTTTTCTTTCTTTCCCTTTGGATCATTCTCTTCGTTGCCCCTGTTGTGGTCTTTTATGATATTTCCCCTTTCATTCATTTTTTCTCAACTTTGGATGCTTGTGATGTACCCTTTCAAATTGACGTCGACATGCTAATGATTCTTGTCTAGGGTGATGAAAACAATTATGAATTTTGGCTCAAAAGGGGTGCAATTGGATGAACTACTTTTGACGATTGGATAACGAAAAACGGCCGCACGTCATTCCGAATCTTGTTTGTCTGACTTTCTCTTGAATTTAAACCTGAAACGAAACTATGTAGTGCCTGACACCTCAACTTTTTTTTTTTTTTTTTTTTTTTTTTTTATATCTCCCTAATCAACGGATTATCGGTGATATGTAACATGATGAAAACTGCCCCAATATTAGGCATATAGCGAAATCTTTCGTCTTATGGGAAACGAAAAAATTAGGATTCAAATAATGTGAATGCAGATGCTTTATCAAGAAAAGAACACCGGTTACACCCAAAACCTTGAATCAGGGAAGTATTCACCAACGGTATTTTTCAAAACTGTTTTCGAAAATACTATGTCTTTGACAACTTTATTAACAACAAACTCAACATGTAACCCCTTTTTTTCGTTTTTCTTTTCCGACATCCTCCAGGACCGAGCTCGCCAACCTGATATACCTGTGATGCTTTTATCAACACGCGTTTACTTATTTTCATTTTCATTTTCACTTGACTACTTAACAGCTCAGCGTGACATGCAATATTTCAGATGGAATGCAAACAACCAAAATATGAATGAAATCACGTGAAATTTATTTATTGAATAAAACACAGAGTACAATAAGCGTTGAAGATAATATCAACATCCCTTTAATAGCCACCACTATCACGGAATCATCATGCGTAAAACTTTTTTACTGCATCAGAATTAACTGGCAATGGTAACTCCTCTCCGTCCATTCTCGTGAGAATTAGTGCCCCACCAGAAAATGCTTTCTTCACTACAAATGGCCCTTCATAATTTGGAGTCCATTTGCCTCTATGATCCTTTTGTATAGGTAGGATCTTCTTCAACACCAACTCACCTTCATGAAATTCTCTTGGATGTACCTTTTTGTCAAATGCCTTCTTCATTCTTCTTTGATACAATTGTCCATGGCATACTGCTGTTAGTCTCTTTTCATCAATGAGATTGAGCTGGTCGAAACGAGCTTGAACCCACTCCGCCTCTTCTAATTGGGTTTCCATTAAAACTCGTAAGGACGGAATTTCCACTTCAAACGGAAGTACTGCCTCCATTCCATATACCAGCGAGAAAGGCGTTGCCCCAATCGATGTTCGTACCGAAGTGCGATAACCATGTAAAGCAAAAGGAAGCATTTCATGCCAATCCTTATACGTGACCACCATTTTCTGCACAATCTTCTTGATATTTTTGTTAGCCGCCTCTACTGCCCCATTCATCTTTGGACGATAAGGAGAAGAATTAAGATGATGAATTTTGAACTCCTCACATAACTCTGTCATCATCTGGTTGTTCAAGTTAGTGGCATTATCAGTGATGATCCTGTTAGGGATCCCGTATCTGCAAATCAACTCCCTTTTTATGAACTTGGTCACTACCTTTCTAGTTACATTAGCATAAGAAGCGGCCTCAACCCATTTTGTGAAGTAATCGATTGCAACTAATATGAAACGGTGTCCATTTGACGCCTTTGGCTCAATAGCTCCGATGACATCTATTCCCCACATCGAAAAGGGCCATGGTGCAGACAACACGTTCAAGGTCGTGGGTGGAACATTGATATTACTTGCGTATACCTGGCATTTCTCACACTTTCTCACATGTGTACAACAATCATTTTCCATAGTCAACCAAAAATACCCCGCTCTCAGTATCTTCCTGGCCATTGAGTGCCCATTCATGTGCGTGCCAAATGTGCCCTCGTGTACTTCTTTTAGTATCAGGTCGGCTTCTTTTGCATCTACGCATCTAAGGAGAACCATGTCATGATTCCTCTTATATAGAATATCCCCACTCAAAATGAAACTGCCAACCAACCTCCTTAGCGCCCTTTTGTCGTTTTCTGATGCCTTTTCTGGATATTCTCGGGTCTTAAGATAATGCTTGATATCAAAGTACCAAGGTTTACCATCTACCTCCTCTTCAATGAAATGACAATACGCTGGTTTCGCATGACTCTTCATTTCAATCATTGGCAATTCTGCATCTTGATCCACTTCAAACATCGATGACAAGGTAGCCAATGCGTCTGCTAATTGATTATCTTCTCTCGGTATATGATTAAACGTGATGGAATCGAAATACTCAATTAATCCCCTGATGTAAGCTTGGTATGGAATTAATTTAGTATCCCTAGTCTCCCATTCTCCCTTCAATTGATGGATGACCAAAGCTGAATCTCCATATACATCCAGAATTTTTGCTTTAGACTCTATAGCTGCTCGAATTCCCATGGCACAGGCTTCATATTCTGCGATATTATTCGTGCAATTAAAACACAACCTTGCCGTCATTGGAATGTATTGATTCTTAGGAGAGATAAGCACTGCCCCTATTCCATGCCCCATTACATTCGAAGCCCCATCGAATAATACCGTCCATGCTTTTTCATCTTTGTCATCTTCGTTCTCAGCAAATAAAGCCATGATATCTTCATCAGGAAATTCAGGTTGCATTGGCTGATAATCACTAATGGGTTGATGGGCTAAATATTCCGCTAAAGCGCTACCCTTGATAGATTTCTGAGTAACATATACAATGTCGTACTCTGACAATAACATCTGCCATCGAGCTATCCTTCCAGTGAGAGCAGGCTTTTCAAAAATATACTTGATAGGATCCATTTTAGATATCAACCAAGTGGAGTGGCTCAACATGTATTGCCTTAGACGATGAGTAGCCCACGCCAGTGCACAACAAGTTCGCTCTAACGACGAATATCGTTGTTCGCAATCTGTGAATCTCTTGCTCAAGTAATATATAGCATGCTCTCTTTTCCCATCTTCATCATGCTGACCCAATACACAACCCATTGAATTATCCAATACGGTCAAATACAAAATGAGCGGTCTTCCTGGCATAGGTGGACGCAATACAGGAGGGTCTTGCAGGTATTGTTTGACCTTTTCAAAAGCAACTTGACAATCTTCATTCCAGACTACGGCCTGATTTTTCCGTAGTAACTTGAACATTGGTTCACAAGTATCAGTTAATTGGGAGATGAACCTAGCAATGTAGTTCAATCTTCCCAAAAAACCTCGAACCTCCTTTTCTGTTCTGGGCGCAGGCATTTCCGTTATCGCTCTTACTTTGTCCGGATCAACTTCTATCCCTCTTTGACTGACAATAAAGCCCAACAATTTTCCAGACTTTACTCCAAACGTGCATTTGGCAGGATTTAATCTGAGTTTGTACTTTCTCAGTCTCTCAAATAATTTCCTTAAATTGAAAATATGCTCCTCTTCTGATTCAGACTTTGCAATCATGTCATCTACATAAACTTCAATTTCCTTATGCATCATATCATGAAAGAGTGTCACCATTGCCCTTTGGTATGTTGCTCCAGCATTCTTGAGTCCGAAAGACATAACCTTATAGCAGAATGTTCCCCATAACGTGATAAAGGTCGTTTTTTCCATATCTTCCGGTGCCATTTTAATTTGATTATATCCCGAGAATCCATCCATGAACGAAAACAACGAAAATTTGGCCGTATTATCAACCAGAGTATCGATGTGTGGTAACGGGAAATTATCTTTCGGACTTGCACGATTTAAATCACGATAGTCAACACACATTCGAACCTTCCCATCCTTCTTAGGCACTGGTACAACATTCGCTACCCATTGTGGGTATCTTGCCACGGCCAAAAATCCTGCGTCAAATTGCTTTTGGACTTCTTCTTTAATTTTTAGGGACATTTCCGGCTTCATTCTTCTCAATTTTTGCTTGACTGGAGGGCATTCTGGCTTGAGTGGGAGCTTATGTTGCACAATATCGGTATCCAGACCCGGCATGTCATTGTAAGACCACGCGAATACATCTTTAAACTCCTTCAATAAGGCACGCAATCTTTCCCTCACTTCCGTTTTCATACTAGTACCGATTTTCACCTCCTTTATCTCATCATTCTCCCCCAAGTTGAGTATTTCAATCTCCTCCTGATGGGGTTTTATCTCCTTAGATTCTTGTTCCACTAATCTCAACAGTTCTGGAGAGGGTTCCACATCATCTTCGAAATCATCTTCCGTATTATTGATAGGGTGCTCAAAATTAGGAACATTGATATCATTATTTTCAAAACAATCATTGTCACATCTGCATCATTTAAATTTATGAAAAAGTATAAATAAATAAGGTAAACAAAGAAAAATGCCAAATGATGATGAAATGCAACTTTATTATCACGCTGAGTGAAAAGTAAAAAAGAATCAATCCACAAAACTTCAGTTCTAAAGCCCCAATCGAAACTATGAGCTTAATTAAAACTATTACATTTTGTTCACATTAAGCATCACAGGTAAATCAAGTGTTTCCCAATTGTTGAGTTGAGTATCAGGGGAGCAAGCCCACACAAAGCTCAAACTTTGAGGCCCTTCTTCATCCTCCACAGCTGCTATTTGGTCAGCATTGATCCACCCAGCACTGCGGAAGCTTTCCTTGATGTCAACAATGTGAATTTTGCTCTCTTTGGGCCCTCGTCTTTCTGCACGGGCCAAACTGCGCTCTTTTCTTTCTTCAATCATCCTTTTCCGGTCTTCCTTAGTAGGTTTGTACCCCAAGCCATATCTGTTCTTGTTTTCAACGATTTCCAGAGGAAATGCTCGCCCCTGCCGATATTTGCCCAAACCTTCGCCATATACATAGCCCTCTTTTAGCATAATCTTGGCCATCATAATAGAAGCACATGATAGACGAGGATTTATTGGAAACGGTTCCACACAAGTATTTCCCACGATTTCCAACGATTGGAAGGCTGTTTCGAGAGCTTCTTCAGCCGCCTCGATGTAGCGCGTGGATGAGGGCCCACTCACAAGAAGATCTTCTTCTCCTGATACTATCACCAGCTTATCTCCCATCACATACTTCAACTTCTGGTGTAGTGTAGAAGGTACAACTCCAGCCGAATGGATCCATGGGCGTCCCAGCAGACAACTATAAGCTGGCAGAATATCCATAACTTGAAATGTTATTTGAAAGACACTCGGGCCAACTTGTATTGGCAATTCCACTTCTCCCATCACTTCTCGTTTGCTACCATCAAACGCCCTCACAATCATTGAACTAGGCCTCATATGCATTCCTTCGCAAGGTAGCTTTTCCAGAGTTGCTTTCGGCATGACGTTCAAAGAGGACCCATTATCCACTAAAACACGCGCAATAACATGATCCAGGCATTTCACAGAGACGTGAAGAGCCTTGTTATGCCCTCTTCCCTCAGCTGGTATCTCTTCATCCGTAAAAGTGAGATAATTATTAGCAACAATATTGCCAACAATACCCTCGAATTTATTCAACGAAATACCTTGCTCAACGTGGGCCTCACTGAGTATCTTCATTAGCAACTTTCTGTGTGATGCCGAATGCATGAGCAAGTCCAACAAGGATATACGAGCAGGCATACGGTTTAGCTGCTCCACCACCTTATACTCACTTTGTTGTATGAATTTTAAAAATTCACAAGCCTCCTCTTCAGAAACTTCTCTCCTCTCTTCATTGTCGGGGATCTCCTCTGTCTGTGCACCCTTCCCCTTTAAGAATTCTTTTGCTTTCACGGCCATCGTTGTTTCTTTATCATTAACTCTTTCTCGTGCCAACTCTGGGGATGTGAAAATTCGACCACTCCTAGTCATTCCACCTATCCCCGATATGTTTTTGACAGCCGGGTCAACGCTTTGTTCTTCGCTTGACGTATGCGTCCCATACCTCCATGGGACAGCTTTTTCGTTCTTGTAAGGAAAAGGAGCTGGTACATGGATAATAACGGGCGACCTTCCTTGAGTTGGTGGAATAGAAGTAGTCTTAGTGAAACGAATCACTAATGGTTCTGGTAAAATCATACCGGATTCATCACCAGTCTGTGCAAATACCTCTCCTTCCTCATTCTTGTAACATACCTGCATCAGACCACGATCTAGCAGGTCTTGCAAAATTTCTTCAAACTCCACACACTCCTCAATAGAGTGCTCCGTATCTGGGTGGAACACGCATGCCCTACCCTCATCATAATCACCCTTCAGGATACCCACTTTCAGCAATGCTTCCAAAATAAACCTCCTAGAGCTCTTGACTTCTTTCACATTTCTCACCAGCTCATGTTCTTTCACTTCGACAGCATTCGTCGAAGCACTTCCATGCCCAGATAAAGGATTGGATTCGACACTAGGCTTATCCTCTTGGAACTTTAACCACCCAGAATCAATTAGAGTCTGCACTTTATGCTTGAAAGCCAGACACCTCTCAGTGGAATGACCAGCGGCCCCTCCATGATAACTACACTTTGCCTCTGCATCATAGCCTCTTGGGTACGGAGGTTGCAAAGGCTTCAGGGGACAAACGACCACCAGACCTTGTTTGATAAGATGAGGCAATAATTCCGTATAAGTGGTAGGAATTGGGGTAAAATTAACATAGTTTCTCTCTTGGTTCCTTCTTGGATAAGTATTTGGACCCGCATTCACATTGGAACCTACGTTTGCCCCTTCTCTCCAATTATTCGTCGGAATGTATTGTGGTTGATAGTACCCTGGTTGTTGTTGAGGCCTAATTTGATGACCAAATGACGCGTTAGCTGCATGTGGATGTTGACCCCAGTATGGTCGATAATTATGAGTGGGAGCCTGACCTCTCCACACGGGGGTTGCAGATGTTGCATGCACATCTCCTTCTTTTCTTTTTCCTGAGTTGAAATTTGGTTTTTTAGAATTTGCAACCACCGACGAGCCATATGCAATCTTGCCATTTTTCAACCCGATCTCTATCCGCTCACCTATCACGATGATATCGGCAAAATTTGAAGATACATTTCCCACCATATGTTCATAAAATGGTGGTTGGAGTGTATTTACAAACATTGCCACCATTTCCCTATCATACAAAGGTGGCTCAACTTGTGCAGCCAATTCCCTCCACCGCTGAGCATACTCCTTAAAACTTTCGTTGTCTTTCTTCGACATGTTCTGCAGCTGTAAACGATCTGGCGCAACATGTGTATTGTATATGTACTGTTTCACGAATGCATCAGCCAAGTCCGCCCAACAACGAATTCGAGTAGGCTCCAAATGGGTATACCAGTTTAACGCCACTCCAGCCAAACTATCTTGAAAAACATGGATGAGCAGCTGCTCATCATAAGCATATGCAGCCATCTTTCTGCAAAACATGGTCAGATGGCTCTTTGGACATGTATTTCCCTTATACTTCTCAAAATCTGGTGCCTTGAACTTATGTGGTATTTTAACGCCAGGAACCAAACTCAATCTAGAAACATCCCCAAATCCATAACTCTCATACCCCTCCACAGCCCTCAATCTTGCCTCTAAGCTCTCCAGTTTATCCTTTGCCCCATCAACATTACTAGTTACCCCCTGAAACGAAGTATATGGTGCAACCCTGGTAGAAAAACCCTCTCCGGCAATCACAGGTGGCACCGGGGTTACTCGTATTCCATCAGTCATGCTTGCATGCATCCCTTCATTTATCATAGGTGCAGACATTACAACAGGCCCCGGAGTACTGATTGGCGGTAGGTTAGCAGTAGTAGGGAAAGAGAATGACGTCTGCTCCCCTTCTGTGTATTCTCCCACAGGTGGGGTATAACCTGGGGGTAATCCATACATTGGGAACGAAACAGATTGGCTCCCAGCATTGAACATCGGAGGGTAATATTGAGCACTTCCCTCAACTTGCGCAGACGTCACCCCTCCCGTAGTCTTTAGGGCTTCGAGAGCCGCCAAAATCTGGGCCATTTGATCCTTCAACTGGCTGACATCGGCCTTAATAGATTCGTGTGACTGCTCCCAATTCTCCATGACCTTCGAGTTAGCTCTGGTCCTGTACGGATGTCGTGGAAAATTTGCCGTTGTTTTCTCACTTGTACTGCCGATTATTATTTTTTATTAAATTAAATTAGACAACGATGAAAAATGCAAAACGAAAGAAAACATGATGCATGCTAGTAATAAGTGGAAATCACAGGATAACGATGACAATACTGATGGAAAATTAACACAAGCCGATACCAACAAACATCCCTTATCTTTCATTTAAAGGAAATTTGATCCATTACATAGTCTAAGGAACAAAACACATAATTCCGATGTACATCAATCCCGTGCCCGGGCAATGAAAGATTTCATCTCTCCCACCAACCATTTACAATGATTAATAAACAATTCTATTTCCGCTGGTGAGTTACAAAAATGAGTGCTTGCTTCAGCATTCGACACCATCCTGGGGATGTCTTCAATTGCCCCGTTTGCCAAAGCAGCCAACTGAGAGAATCTTTCCTTCCAGTGCTTTACAGCCATTTCTTGCTCGGCGATGTGCTCTTCCATTCGCTTTATCAAGGCCTGATGCCTTTCTTCAAAATCTATCGACCTCCATCGCTCCTCCTGTTCCTCGATATATTCCTCCATTTGTTTTATCAGAGTTCGATGCTCTTCCTCTGCTTCCGTTAGCTTCCAACGCTCCCTATTCATATCCGCCTCAAACGACATGGCCATTTCTTTCATCTCATGCCCCGCTTTTTCTATCTGAATCTGCGCTTCTCTTAATCTCTTTAGGGCTTCTCGTTTATCTCTTTTGGCTTCTTCGTAGAGGTGTTTCCACTCCTTTCCCTCTTCTAAAGCCACCTTCTTCTCATTTACCCTCATGGATAATTCCTTACTCGCAGCTGCCAGATCCTGTTTCACTCGAAATGTGTAATCCCTCTCAGCCTTCTAGCTTTTGACAAGGTTTTCATAAGCCCGCGACTTTTCTTCATTATCATTTTTCATATCCACAAGATCATTACGCGCTCTTTGTAATTCATTCTCCAACCTAGCATTTCTCACCTTCAATTTCTCCATCTCAGCCTTCAATTGTTGCACCTCTTCACTTTCTGGAGCTTGAGATGGTCCTTCACTAGCTGATTGATCCTTGATTGGCTTGAAAGGCAACTTGACTACTTTCACTCTCTCCAGAATCCAGGTGTGGTAACTAATACTGCTATCCACTACTCCATCCCTCAAGTCCTTCTCTGCTCGAACAACATTTTCCCAGGCATTTTTAACCTTTCTTAACAGTTCGATGAAATGCCCGTCTTCGTAATAAATGAATAGGGTAGCAAGGTAATCTGATGAAGGTGCCCCTTTCATGGGATGCCCAAATTGTCTTTGCACCAAAAGAGGGTTGTAATTTATACAGTACCGGGCACCTATAAGAGGTACATTAGGAAAACTACCACAATGTTGTATAGCCAGTTTATTTCCGAACCAAGGAAGGCGCCATTTTATACTTCTTTCGCTCAAGCCGGCAAGGAATCGGGCCCAATCGTTTCCTCCTTTACCTTTAAGCCCTTGGTGTGACAAATTCTCCGATAGACTCTTAACGTCGACCATCTCTTTAAACACGCGCGTTGTCATCCATGTATACAACGCCGGTAAGCAACAAAGAATCTTCTTTCCCTTTCTCTCATGGCAAAAACTTAAAGTCCCATAAACATCCGCAAGAACTGCTGTTACAGGATTCTCTGATCTGGTTTTACTCGCCACGAAGACGTCTATCGCGGTGTAATCCACAAATTCTTCTATTTTGGGAAACAAGACAATGCCGTATATGGTGAGGGCTAATACATCTATGAAAGTTTCCCAATCTTCTTTATCAGCCAGATGATGTAAATACTGCTCTAGATATCCCTGTGATAACCCATGCACTTGATTCCTCATCATCATCCTGTTTTCAAGCTCCTTGGGATGTAATTTCATGATGGTAGCAACAGTGGGTATAGAGGCATGATGCTCTAAATGTTGGTAGGGAGTGGTGCCCTCCAATGGTAAACCCAAGATATGCTCGAACTCCTCTATGGTTGGCGCCAACTGAAAGTCTTGAAATGTGAAACATCGAAGCGGAGAATCATAATATTGTGCCAAGGCTGTGATAGCGGGTATTTGTACTTCAACCTCCATTAAATTCAACAAATTTCCATATCTTCTCTGAAAGGTTTCTCTCTTTATAGTCTTAAGCCTTTTGCCCAAGTTTATCAGCCCGGTCAAGTTTCCCACATGAGTCCTTAGACTATACTTCTTTCTTAAGTCGGAAGAGTCGGTGTGCTGTGTAGCATCGGATCTTGTGTTAACATCCATCTCGTATGAAGTCAAGTAGGTACCTGTGATTTCCCTTAAAATTAACATGTTACTAAATGATGTATGAATATGATGCATGATAATAAAATTACATGACAAAACAAAACACATGCATGGGATGAAATGTAATATCATAAAAAAAACGAACAGCGTGAGGGTTACAGAAGCATATATTCCTCCCATCGTGCCCTACCAAAGGTTCATTGCTTTGAGTTCAAGGTCAAGTATATGCAATCTCACAAGGGTAGTTCCCTGAACCTAAAGGTCAAAGGTCACTAGAGCTATGGCCCCCTTCATAGCATTTCCACAACAGTCGAGTAATCAACTAGGTGTGAAAACACATATGAAGAGAACAGACTCTAGCTGGAGTTCTCACGATAGCCAAACAGGAAGTACATCCCAGAGTGACACCGCTACACAACTCCTCTAATTCTAAGCTACGCTCAGACCCGGGTATAGGGCCCCACTCATGATATGCCAAAAGTGTGTGTGTGAAGGGAGGAAATTATGCACACCCAAACCCTCACCTGCAAAACAACCAGAAAAATTCCCAGGCAGATATAAACATATTGTCTACCCTAGGGTTCAATATTCCACAGTTATTGCAGTTATTCCAAATATCACACATAGATAGAGAAAAGGGAAAGAAAAACACAAAACAAAACCACACCAAATTCGCGCATCTAATTAAATGGCTCGACTCTCTAGAAATCCCCAGTGGAGTCGCCATCTGTCGCAACCGGAATCGCGACGGGACGACGATCCAAATCAGAAACGGGTTTTAAAAAAAAATTTGGAGTCGCCACCATAGTTTATTATGGAAAACTATGGAAAAAACCTCAAAATGATAAAGCACGGTCCACGAAAACCAAAGATTGGGTTCGGGAGTCAGTTACGCGTGGGGAAGGTGTTAGCACCCCACAACGCCTACCCTAAGGCAGTACCTTTAACTAAATGCACGAATATGATGTGGTTTTTCAAAATGTTTAATTATCCCCTAAAATAAAATTATAAATAAACAAATATATTTTTTTAGTTTTTTGGGCCCGACAAGGATTGACCTTGCTCCTACGTATTCTCATTCAAAATGAGAAATCAGGGTTACGTAGTTCTAGCTGAAAGACTGTTTGTTTGTTTGAAAAAGCAGATGTTTTTTTTAATTTTTGGAGATTTTTATGTTTTTAATATTTTCGAGAAAAAAAGAAGGTAATGAGTACTAGGCCGACGCGAACGGTCGCACGAGTACTCATACCTTTAAAATGATATTTAAATATTTTTAATTATTTTTGAAAAGAGAGATAACGATATTAAGCACTAGGACGATGCGAACGATCACACGAGCACTCATATCGTTATCTACTTATTTAGGACGACTTAAAAGTATTGAGTGCTAGGCTGATGCGGACGATCGCACGAGCACTCATACCCTCGTTTAATAATACGTAAATAAGAGAGAAAGGTATTGAACACTAGGACGATGCGAGCGATCACACGAGTGTTCAACCTTTAAAACATATTTTTGAAATTTTATTTAAGAAGAAGAAAAGGTTTTTAGCACAAGGACGACGCGAACGGTCACACGTGCGCTTAAACCTTTAAATATTTTGGTAATAATTTTTATAAGAAAGACGAAAAGGTTTTCTAGCACAAGGACGACGCGAGCGGTCACACGTGTGCTTAAACCTTTTCAAAATATTTTTATTTAATTTTTTAATTTTTGTAAAAGAAAATGAAAAGATTTTCAGCACAAGGCCTACGCGAGCGGTCGCACGTGTGCTTAAACCTTTTCAAAATATTTTATTTAATTTTCAATATTGTATTATTAAAATATATATTTTAGAATAAGTAAATGTCTAAAATAAATAAATAGAACAAAATAAAATAAGACAATAAAGAAAAATAAATAAACAAAAGAAATTGGAGAGGCCGAACGGACGCTGGGAAGAGATTCAGAATAACGAGCGTTCGTTAAGTAAAGAACGAACGTTCATTGGAGGGAGAGGACGAACGTCCACTGGGGAACATAACGGACGGACGTTTAGAAATGTGAGCTGAATGACGAGCGTTCATTGGGCAGATGGTGAACGAACGCTAAAATATGAGCGTTCGCTGTGAAAGTGGCGAACGAGCGCTAAGTAACGAGCGTTCGCTGTGGAAGTGGCGAACGAGCGTCAGTAACGAGCGTTCGCTGTGGAAGTGGCGAACGAGCGCTAAGTAACGAGCGTTCGCTGTGGAAGTGGCGAACGAGCGCTAAGTAACGAGCGTTCGTTGTGGGGATGGCGAACGAGCGCTAAGTAACGAGCGTTCGTTGTGGAAGTGGCGAACGAGCGCTAAGTAACGAGCGTTCGTTGTGGAAGTGGCGAACGAACGTCGGTAACGAGCGTTCGTTGTGGGGATGGCGAACGAGCGCTAAGTAACGAGCGTTCGTTGTGGAAGTGGCGAACGAGCGCTAAGTAACGAGCGTTCGCTGTGGAAATGGCGAACGAGCGCTAAGTAACGAGCGTTCGTTGTGGGGAGATGGCGAACGAGCGCTCATTGGTGAGAATGTTGAACGAACGGTCAAAAAGGCTAAGGATAACGAGCGTTCGCTCTTTTGGATAACGAGCGCTCGTTGGCGAGAGTGCTGAACGAACGGTCAAAAAAAGCTAAGGATAACGAGCGTTCGCTCGTTTAGATGACGATCGCTCATTGGTGAGAAACGAACGCTCAAAAGGCTAAAAGATAACGAGCGTTCGCTCGTTTAGATAACGAGCGCTCGTTCATTTGGAACGTTGCACGAACGGTCAGAAAAAGGCTGAATGTTCCCGAACGTACGTTCATTTCTGGGCCTGGCCCAGTCCAATGCTTCTGACCTAGAATTTTCTAGGGGTTCAGGAGGTTCACCCTCATTCCCACTCATTCGCGCTGTTTTGCACCTTCTCCAGAGATTCAAGGTTTCTTGTTCAATCACCACAACTGATCACCACCTCTGCCATGGCCGACCACCGTCACCTCAAACAGAACGCGCCTTGGCTTCACCGGCGACCCCTTCGCACCACCAGAACCACCGTCAGCCAAAACACCATCGTCTCCACTCTTCTCTCTTCGAAAACCAGCAACTCTCAAGGAGGGTTTTTCTCCACCTTCCTCTCCGATCCACTCGTGTTATCATCACCCATCAACATCAACTTCACCATTGCTAAAACCTCTACGACGAACACGACCACTGTCACGATAATGTCCCTCCCCGTGCCTATACTCGTCTACCTCCTCAGCCACCTACACGGTCACCATCACCTACCAGGACGACCTTAGCGACGCCACTGCCACCACCACACAGCAGACTACTACTTCCAAACCACCAACCACGAAACAATCAGCTACCCTCTTCCTCTCATTCGATGATTTTCTCGAAGACCGAATGCCCCCCTGCAACACCATTTTTCCCTCTCTGCCTCCCCTAATTTTTAATGTTTACTGATGGGTTTAATGTTGGTTGAACCTCGTTAATTTGGTATTGGAAGAGATGAGTGTGTTGTGTGCATTTTAGCGTGAAGGGGATAGATGATTCTGATGATGGTGCATGGGCTGACGGGATAAGGGGTGAATGGAGCTTATGCAGTAAGCATATGTGATGAATCTGAATGTACAGGTGAACAAAAGACCTACCTGCTGTTATGGCTGCTGCTACTGCTAGCTGTGTAGCCGGCGACCTCTTCTCACTCTTCTCTTTCTCTGTCGGTGCCGGTGATGATTCTAGATGATGGTTTCGCGTGTGCACTCTCTCTCCTTTTTTCTCAATCCGATCCAACCAAATTCTGCTGCTCTAACAACCTGGTCTCCCCCCTTTTCTCTCTCCCAAAATCTTAGAAAAATATTCTCTTGACCACCTGGTCCCCCCTGCTGAGACACACCTCCACACGTGCCCTTTTCCACGTTTTCCATTTTTTTATTTTTATTTTAATTTAATTGTTTTCAGTTTTAATTTTATTTTTTTAATTTTTTTAATTATTAACTCTATTAAAACAAAATTGAAGATAAGAAAAATAGAAATTAAATTAAAAACAAAAAATCTAAATACATAAAAATAGAATAAAACAAAAAGGTAAAATAATAAAAAGGAAAATAATAAATAACCAAAAAAAAAAAAAAAAAAAAAAAATTTTTTTACAACCCGGACAAAATTGAGTGTTGACATTATGAAATATATGCTGATACATGAATTGAATTACACAAGCTTACCCTATTTTCCTGTCTTGTCCGTTTTGTACGTTCGGTTATTGTCATGTCGCAATGATCATCCGTGTGGATGTGAGCAGAAAGAGAAGAGCTGTTGGAAGAAGCGTTGGAAGAAGAAAGTTTGGTCGAGGTAGAAGTTAAGACCAAAATGTAGAACCTTCGGCCAGTAGTTAGTTTATTTGTACGATGACTGTTCGATCATCTTTTACCTTCTTCTTTTGTATGATTGTTTGGTATAGGTCTTTTGTAAACTGTTCGGACTAGATTGCTTATTTGTACAGTTTTAACTTTCTCGTTATTCTATAAGGCCGTTCGGCCATAAGCGCATGTCCTATTTTTTGTAAGACTGATCTGTAGTATTATTAACATGTGATTATTATATTATATGGTTTTATACTGTATTTTTGGGATGTCACATATACTAATCATAAAAATTGATTTTACATTATTATTCAATTATAAATTACTATATGTAATAATGCTATTAACTTTTACTTTAATAATTCTAAAAGTTTACAAATAGTAATTTTTTATTGGTATACCATATACAACAGTTTTACACTATTAATCTGAATATATAATGTTTGAACTTACTTTTTATTTGATTAATTGTCCAAATTTTAACGTTAGTGATATATAGGAATAATGCTTGTAAAATATATACAAAATAGTTGTAATTTATTTTTTTCTTAAAAAAAAAGTTATATATTTATTTTATTTTCGATTTAAGAAAATAGTGGTCGTATAAATGGTGTGCAAGTTCGAAAATAAATATAACAGGTGGTTTGATTTATTTTTAGTGGTATTTATATATTTAATTGTAGATTTTATTATATTGTTTATTATTTTCTTTTGCATTTTGTTAAATTAAAGTCAATTACTTCAGAAGCTCATCCCACTTAGTACATCTCATTTCAATTAGTGAATCTTATGGAATCATTTGTTAAGCTTTAGAGCAATTATTTAAAAACTATTGTTGGTACAGTGATGATGAGTATAATTTTTAGTTAATTATTAAGGTAAAATTGCTTGCATATTCTATACATAAAAATTAAACTCTTTTATTTTCTCTTTAAAATATTGCTTACACTGCATATTAATGATTGTAATGCTCTTTTGTTCCATTAAAAAATAAAATTAAAATATGAATGGATAGATAAAACACAATATTAATAATAACAATAATAATTGATCTGTTTTTCCTCTTTAGTGTGAAAAGAAATAGTAATTATTATGATAATATATATATTATATTTATTTGGGAATTTATTGTAGTAAGTGCTTCCCTCCACATCTATATCCGAACCAAATTCCCTCCCTTCTCTTCATCTTCTTCTTCCTCTCTCTCTTTTTTCTCTTTCCCTCGTTTTCTCCTCTCTTTCTCTCTCCCGCTTTATTATTTTCCCACTCAACAAACTCTCAGATCTTTGTTTCCTCTCCCATTCCTTTCGATTCCCCCAATTCTAACTCCCAAACCCCACCGATCCCCCTTCCTTGCGGCGGATGTCGGCACCGCGCGCTCCTTCCGCTGCCGCCACCGCCACCGCCACTGCCTCCTCCAACCCGCCCGATCAGATCATGCACACCATGAAACGCCAACTTCCCTTCTCTTCCATGAAACCACCCTTTGCCGCCGCCGGAGACTACCACCGCTTCGCCCCTGACCACCGCCGAAGCCTCGACGCCGAAGCAGTCGTGGTCAAGACTCCTGTCGGTGCTTCCCTAATTTTGTTTTTCATTTTTAGGTTTTTTATTATTTTTTTGGCTGTTGAGTTGTTAGAGTGGGTTATGTGGTCGGGTGTTCGTGATGGCTCGGATAATTGTTTGAGAACTAGAGATCTGCTCAATTCAAGGGCTTAATTAGTTAGTGAGTTGTTAATTTGTTGGTGTTAGTCGCTGAATCAGTTTATAGGTGACACTAGAGCTAGATTGTAACTTGGAGATTGTTAAGTGGTAGTTGAGATTGAATTTTGATTTCCCAAGTTAAGGTGCTTGAGAGTTGGAAATATAATGTGCTCGGGACTTGTTTTTATACAGGGTATGGAATTGATTGGTCAATATCTTGTATAGAAGGTTATAATTTATAAACTGTTCTATCTGTTTAGTCTCTTTGGTGATATTAAGTTCTTGAGTTTGTGACTAGAGCAGTGAGGAACTTGAGAGGATGTGTTTGCTGATTATAAATTGAGTTGGCAGTGTGATTGTAAATTGGTCAAATTTTTCGAGGAAGTGGTAGGGCTATTTATTTGTTGTATTAGCCGCTTTGAAGTACTTCTGGACAGTCCCATTGACATCATGTGAAATTATGTATATACTCTTTTAACTTTGGCAGTGTGATTGTAAATTGGTCAAAAATTTTGAGGAAGTGGTAGGGCTAGTTATTTGTTGTATTAGCCGCATTGAAGTACTTCTGGACAGTCCCATTGACATCATGTGAAATTATGTATATACTCTTTTAACTTTCGTCTGCTTATGTTTTATTTGGATCATTTTACTCAACCTAAAATTGAATCTGGAGGCTGCCAAATTCATAGGTTTTGGGCATTTGATTTGACCACAGATCAATTACTTCATCCATACGTTCCTAGTCTAGGAGTTCTGAGTGTTTGTAACCTACTTTTAGGAGTATCTTTCATACTTTCATATTAAATCAATTGTACATATTTGTGCATGTGTCATGTCTAGTCCTTCTGTTCTTGGGGCTCTTTGGAAAAAGATTTCCAATTTATTGTTTGACTTTATATGATTACAAACTAGAAATGGATTAGGTAGTGATCATGTGAAAGAATGAATTATGCATAATCTTGTGATGAACATCTCTATAATAGTAGAGTTATTATTTTATTTTCCTTTATGAACATTCTAATTAATATTGCTTTGCAATTATTGCTTGCATGCTTTGGACCAAATATAGATTGTCTATTATGGATTATAAAGTATGTGAATTATTTGTGAAAATGTAATTCTTACTATTCTAATTTCTCCTGTTTTGTCATTTCTATTGATTGCAATGATTATATTTTCACATTTCAGCAATTGAAGCGGAAGAGTGAAGCAGCTGATTTTGAAGCTGATTCTGGTGATAGGATGACTCCTGGGTCCACTGAACCAGCTAATAGTCCTTTTCGTACACCAGTATCAGGAAAGACAGGAAAAGGTGGTAAATCCTCTAGGATGACAAAATGCAACAGACTTGGAACTCAAACTCCAGGCTCAAATATTGGTGAATATCATCTTCCAAACATTATGTTTTTATTTTTAACAGATATCCCTAGAAAATGCTGGTAAATCATATTTTGGTTGTCTGTCAACTAACATACACCATCATTACTTACCTGTGTTAGGCATGCAAAAAACTTAGATACTTTTTTTTTTATGTAAACTTGGCAGGTTCTCCTTCAGGCAATAATCTCACTCCTGCTGGTCCATGTCGTTATGACAGCTCTTTAGGTATTATAGCTTTTGGCAGTTCATTGTTGATCATCAAGGTTTTATAATTATTCAATTTTATATGGTGCATTATTACCCTTTGGTCCTTTGTAGTTTCATTCTTTCTCATTTAGTGGCCTCAACTTTCATTGTGTATTAAACTCTCTCAACAACTTGTAGTTTATAGACAAATTTTTACAATCAGCATTTACATGTTTATTTTACTCATTATTTAATTCTGGTTTAATATTTTCACAATGTACCCTCTAAAGTTATTGTTTAGCTCATGCATTACCTTCTTGGAAATAGAAGTCACTCTAGTGGGTCCAAAAGGATGGGTAAAGAACAACTCAAAACCAAACTGAATTTCAAACTTAACTGAACCACACCTAGAAGAACCAACTTGTATTTAGATTTCTAATAGTCTAACCAATTTCTGTCTAAAAAGCTGTTAAGATAACCACTTTCAAATCTAATTCAGTTAATCAGATTTAACTAATCTATGTTATTTCGTTCACCCAACTCATGTAGAAGCTGATCTACTCCTAAAGCTCTTTATTCCTCTGCCACTACCAAGTACCAACAGAGGCACAGTCTGCTCTGTTACCCTCTTGCCATTGCTATCTTTCATATTGAAGCACATTTAATAACATGCGATCCATCAACATGATTGTTATGCTACATAAAGGATCACACTCTTCTTCGTTAGTTGATGAACTGGTTAACCAAATGACAAAAAATGGTTTTAATTACAGTTTGAAGAGCTGGTTTTTAAATGTGGCGTGGTTCGTAGACTGATTCTTTAATTAGTTTTTATTACAGTTTGGTTAAGTCTTCTTAATCAAACCAACCGGCCATGTCTTAGATGGATAGGATGAGTAAATGTTAAATTGACATTGAAGTTAACTGAAGCTAATATTTTCAAGTTAAACTAAAGCTGAGGAGATTTCAGTTACAAAAATAGTCGGGGTTTGTCTGAAAATGGTGAAACTACTGTTAGATTAAGTGTAATTTTCCCTTTGTTCAGTATGTTTTCAGTGACAAAAGGAAGTTGCTATACTCTTTTTTAATTACTGCATATATCATTTTCGTAAAAAATAGGTCTGTTGACCAAGAAGTTCATCAATTTGATCAAACAAGCTGAGGATGGTATCCTTGATCTGAATAAAGCTGCAGACACGTTAGAGGTTAATATATTTTCATATGGTCTAGTGATTGCATGCTGTAAAGTTTGATAATTTGATGTTCCTTTTTTTGTAACTACAGGTGCAAAAGAGGAGGATATATGATATAACAAACGTTCTTGAAGGGATTGGCCTTATAGAAAAGAAACTGAAGAACCGAATTCAATGGAAGTAGGAATTTCTATTCGTCAATCCTTGTCATAATTGTTGAGGTATTGAAGTTTTAAACTATTTTACTGACTCCTTTGACAAATGTTGATCAGGGGATTGGATGTCTCAAGACCGGGAGAGGCTGATGATAGTTTTGCTAGCTTACAGGTTAGAAAAAATTCAATTTTCTGCTTGGGATTGACATGGAGATGGTTTCTTTAGATTGGAACATATAAAGCTTGATTATGTATTCAATTTATGGTTTCCTGTCAAGAAACTTTCATTTTTTTTTTCATCTGGAGGTAGCTGTTGTCAAATCATTTTATGTGAGATTGCCTGTGAAACATTTTTATTTTTATTGAAACAAATTACAGACCTTCTCTGACTTGAATTTCAGTAAGTTGCTTTGCAATGGGTATTGGGATTGAATTTTTGTATAATTTATTTTATATTATACTTCACAGATAATATTAATTCCTGAAATTTTGTTGGCATTTGATTTCCTTCTGTTTCTCATCTGCAGGCAGAAGTTGAAAATTTAACAATGGATGAGCGGCGGTTAGATGAACAAATAAGGTTTGGAGACCATCCATGGCAATTTTATCTTCATTGGCTTATTCATCTATAATGTTTGGGGACCATGCCTGGACTACTGAAGTTTTCTAATTAATTGCAGGGAGATGCAAGAAAGACTGCGAGAGCTCAGTGAAGATGAAAACAATGAGAGGTAATATTCATTTTGCCTTTAATCATCTGTGTTATTTGGCGGTCATTTTGTGTGCATAACTATATTTGATGTGTTTCTTTAATCTATCTCCACATGCATAGGTTGCTTTTTGTTACTGAGGAAGATATAAAAAATTTACCCTGCTTCCAGGTAAATTTCTTCGTCTATGTTCTTTGCGTCACAATATAAATTTTGGTTTTGGATGTTTACTGAAATCTTAGTCTTTACTGCCAGAATGAGACCTTGATAGCAATTAAAGCACCCCATGGCACCACTTTGGAGGTACCCGATCCTGACGAGGTAATTTGAGAGGGCATGAAGATTTAAATAGAAGTTAATAAATATCACTTGCATTTTTCTCATGGTAAATCCCCCTTTTCTATTAGGCTGTTGATTATCCACAGCGGAGATACAGGATAGTCCTCAGAAGCACAATGGGCCCCATAGATGTTTACCTTGTTAGGTATTTTTTGTATGATTCGAAAATCAGTTTCCTCAAGTTTATTGCAATGGCATGGTCAGATGACAGTGCAGGATGAGGCTATAATGCTTCTCATGTAACATGTAATAGTTAGATTCCTGACCTCCCCTTCTTTCTCTGTCTTTTTAGTCAATTTGAAGAGAAGTTTGAAGATATTAATGGTGTTGATGTACCCAAACTTCCATCTAGTCCAGATGTTAACAAAAATCAATCAACAGTGGTACCGGAGGATAAAGGGAAAGGCGTTGATGTTCAGGGACCAGATGTTGGACCTAGTTCAGAGTTTACTACCTCTCAAGATTTCGTCAGCGGGATCATGAAGATTGTTCCTTCAGATGTTGCTGTGAGTATCACCTCTTTGAGACATTTTGTTTTTCATATTTCGGTTCTAATGCGAGAATACATTTATGGCAACACTGTCTCAGCTGTGGGGGATTATCTTTCAAAATTCTGCACACATCTATGATTGCATATTTTGTATGAATTTTTGCAATGTTTCTTTGTTGTAACTTGTAAGCACGAAGTCAGTATCGTTTCTGATAAAAGAAATAAAAGCTCAAGTGTAGGAGCTTATTTGAAACTTTTTTCCCTTTGCAGAGTGAAGCTGATTACTGGCTTTTATCAGATGCTGATGTTAGCATAACTGACATGTGGAGAACAGAACGTATCCTCCCTAAACTTATCCTCCATTTATTCTTTAGATACGTCATGCACCCACACACCTGGAGGGGAGGGGTTTGGGATTTTCACAAAAAAATAGGATTCAGGCTTGATGATATTCTAAAGCTTCATTGTTACATTTACAGCTGTAGTTGAATGGAATGAACTGGATCCGCTTCAGGAAGATTACTGTATGACTCGCGATAATACTTCGACCCCAAGTCATCCTTCAAATGTAGGTGAAGTGTCTTCTACATCTAAACCCTCTGGAGGTTGAAGCTTCCAATGCATTGTGAATATAAAAGTGAACGTGATGTTCCTTTTCCTGCTGAGAACCTATGACATCCATCCATATTCCTTTTGTATCCTCTCTACATTATTCTGGCGGTTGGATTGAAGGTTCCATGAAGATGCTTTCTCATGTTTTTCCTAGAAGCTAGTCCGAGGAACTGAGTGGCCAATCAATTGGCTCGTTGTATAGTAAAATATTACATAACCCAAGGGACCTTAGTTCAAGAACAAAAAGATCTTGATGCTTTGCCGAAACCATCCTTGTATATTATTTTAAGTCTTGCTTCGTAGTACTTAGCTCGATGTCTTATGTTTTGCAAGCAATAAAAAACTTCGGAATGCAAATTGGAAGAGTTATGCTCCTAGCTTATCATCTTTAACCATTCGTCCATTTCAATATTTGCTATGCCTGCAATTCAGCACACTGATGGTGAAACGACAAGTTTCAGCTGGGATTTTAGGATCATTCATTTTCTTTGAGTTGGCAATTACCTTATCACCATTCTGTGAGTTGGCAATCACCTTATCGCTATTCTGGGCCTCCCTCGATAATCCAATGATTGACTGACTACAACCAATAACTAAATAGTGTGTTATATTATACCGATTATACTAACCTGGTGGATGCAATCATGCAAGCGAATTATGACAACGTTAGTGGCATACATAGTGCATATTATTAAACATCATTTTCATTATCGTTAATAAATAATAAGAATGTAACATGCCCATAAGTGTGGAAACTAATGTTTATCTGGTTATAAAATTCGAGATACTATAGAGAAAGCATGTTCAGGGGCAGATTGTTTGACATTTGAAGGTATCACTACAAGCTACTTATCTTTCTCATCTTTCTTTCCAATCCAACCAGCCACAATCGGGGTAAGAGCCACTGTGGGTGGAAACCTAATTGGAGATGCAGCTTTATGTGCAGCATATGCCAAAGCAAAGGTACCAACTTTTTCGCCAGTCTCATCAGCTGAGATTCCAATCTGAAGATAAACACGCAACTCATTAATCCCAAGCAATAATTATTTTTTAACTAAATTCCAATCTATCTACGTTAGGTTTTGTTTTAGTGTTGGACCTTCTGCAACAAAGATTGGACATCAATTCCAGCACTAATTAGTGCATAACAAAGTGCGAAAGAGATCAATGACAGTGTAATTGAGGTAGCCAGGTATGCTCCTCCATATTTTGCTAGCAATTCCTTGGCTTGATCAGCCTTTGATTTCTGTTGCTCAGAATTCTCCTTTCCTTCCTCTTTTGAGCTGAAAATCTGCAAGATACCATTTTCTTCATTTTAGATAGACTCAAAAAGATACTGAATATTGAGTCATTACTCAACATTCCTTGAGCTAAAAAATTCACCAACAAGCCATCACGTGCTCCCCAAACGTGGAGAAAATTAAAACGAGGCCAAAGGAAGGAATGGAAAGAAAACCTACAATTCAGGGATAAACACAGAAGCTTACACAGAATATAAAATAAAATTTTATCAAGTGGCACATCTTTTGCAGTTAAGGCAATTTTTGACAAGCAAAACTAGTCCCTTTTGCCTCACTGTTTTGAATTTTCAAGGTTTCTGTTTCCTTTATCGGAAAATGTCAGCAACAAAATCATATCATAGCATATCCTTCGATTATACTTTTGACTTTCTCCAAGTTCAATCCAAATCGAGCTTCTTTTTTGCAACACACTTAATTAAGTGGGAACCAATACACACTTAGCATTGAAGCCAAGAAAGCGAGGCTGCTTATCAGCAATTACACACAAACACGAAACCACCAAAAAACAAGAAACCTACGATTCAAGAAACCGGAATCTTTTAGCAACCTTAAACTCCTAGATAAGCCAAAACAGACGAGAAAAATGAAAAGCGCACCTTCCAAAGTCCAGCTTCAAGGCCATACTTCTTTGTAACTTCCTCAGGTGAAGGGTTTTCAATTTCCTCCGTCTTCTCTCTAAGAGCTCGCACTCTGAAGCCCTTCACATGATACTTGAGTCTGTGAAATGAAGCAGAAGCCGAAATTCTCTGAGTCCTTCCGCTGAGTATAGAAGCACAAGAGGGCGATGGGAGTAGCAGCGATGTGGTCATCATCATCAGCCCACACAAATCTTCCACCTAATGCTCAATCAATTTCCTCTGCGATTATCAAAATTGAAAGCAGAAAAAAAAAGAGAAACAGAAAGTGTATGTTATGTGAGCTCAATTCAGCCAACAAAGAGAAAAGATAGTAAATGATAACGATGGCACAAAATATCACTTCATAAATCAGTTGTTCGACTCACTGCCATAGTTCTTCTCTGTTCCTTGGAATGGGCTTCCAAAACAAAGCCCAAGAGAAGGACACGTAACAAGCAATACAAGCACAATTATTTCACCTTCTTTTTTCATTGCTTTAAGTTTTCTTTTAATGTTTATAAATGTGATTTATTAATGTGTATTTGGTTCTTTTTCACTCTTTAAAATATATTTAAAATGCGGCTTATTTTTTATTTTATTTTAATCTTCCCTTTAAAAAATAAATAGGTTTGTTGTTATAAACTCTAGGGATTTGTTTACATATAGAATTTCTCTTCCAAAGTAGTTTAATAAATTATACAACTCATTTTAAGAATAAACTAACATTTTTTTTATGAATATGTTTAATTTTATTTTTGTTACCAATACAATTTTCATTTTTTAAAATAATTCTTTGTATCATCTAATATTGGTTAATATGCATTTAGATTAAATATATCTATAAATTTAAAAATGATATGTGAGAGAAGGTAGTAAAACTTAACTACAAATTTTATCCTTCGGATATCATTATTTTACTCATTTTATCATTTACCTCTTCTTCAGATATTTCACTTATCAATTTTTCAATTTTCACACACTTTAGCATCTGAGTTTTTTTTTTCTTTTCATATATCTTATTGATACGGTTCTCACTTTTTAAACATTTTGTCTGTAACAAAAACATTCTTTAAAATTTGATAATAAAACAACGAAACAAATACATATCGATAAAATATGCGAAAAAATTTAAATGGAAATTCTTTTTTGTAGTTGAGTGATAAATGTGTATTAAACATACCAATATTGACGGCGTTATTTGTAGATTTATATAACGCAATTGGATATTCTTGCACATTTACGATACTATTGAAAAAGTATAAAAGGTTTATCTTATAGTTTTTTCTTTCATAAATTTCAAATACATGTTTTAAAATACACAATTTTTAATATACTTCTAGATCTAAAAATATTTTTTAAATTAATTTAAAATGTATTTTTAATTATGTAATATATAAATACATTCTTAAAATATATTTTTACATTATACAGTTTAAAAATGTATTTTGTTGTATAATTTAGATTTTACTTCAGAATTCTAGAATAATATTTTAGTCAAAAAATGTATGGAAATGCAGGAAGAGAGGATCTGTGGTGTTAAAGGAAAATTCCAGAAATGATGCTTTGTCTCACAATAAAGAGATTTTCTTTAACAAGCTGCTACAAAAATGGCATTATGCAACTAATCATTGCATAGAAAAACTTTTAATATAGGAAAAACCCCCGCTGACCTAATTTTTAAAATATACATAATGTTAAGAAGATGTTTTATAAAATTTGAAAATAATAATTCGTAATTTTTTTTATTTGAACGATTTACACAATATTCTCATAAAATACATTTTTGTTTCAAATTTCAACTATAAAATTTCAGTTTTTATTTTCATTAAAATGTATACAAATTAAAATAAAACTTATTATTTTCAGACCAAACAATCTATTACATGACTTAGAGTATTGCATTATTTATTATATGAGTTGTGTATCGACACTTTTTGTAATTAAATACGTAAACATTATTAACAAATATGTACTTAACACCTTAATTTTTTTTATGTGTTTATCATTAACACTATGCTATCAAATAATTATAGTTTGATTTGATTATCGACAAATAATCTTTAAATATTATTTAATAATATAAAACTATTTTTTGTAAAATAAATTTTATATTTAATTATGTATTATAAATTTATCTTATTTTTAATATAATCCTGAGAAGATTTTATTATCTCTTCTCATGTAAATGTTTATGTATCTACTCATAAACTCGGATTTTATTTTGGTGCAAAATGGAAGAATTTGAAGAATAATACATGTAAGGATTTAGGTTTTATTAAAATATTATATATTAAAATGACAATACATAGATATTGGATTTATTTAATTATATCCATAACAACACACAGAAAATTAAAAAATATATATCAAAGGAGATGCGAGAGCACATGCGTCAGGTGAGCACAGTACATCTTCAAGTACAATTTGACTCTCACATCTTAATTCCTCCAAAGAGTTAGCTTAAGCCATGTGAAATTAATATAATAATACAAAGTTTACAATTTTATATTTTATTTTCAAAATATATACTTTGTTTTAAGATACATGATTATGAGAAAAAATAACATTTTATTTTTGTTTAATTTTGGGTTTGATCGTGTGTAGCTTTTCTGTAGTCATGTTTATTTGGTTTTAATTTAGCCTGAATAATTAAAATTATGATTGTAAAGAAACAGCATAATTGACATTGTTTTTGCACATAATTGATATCTTTTTAACTAGACTGAATTGAAAATTAGACAAAAAGATAGGAAATCAAAATTAAAGAGAAAAATAAGTTAGAAGACCAAATAGAAAAAAAAAAGGTTTAAATGACTATAATAATACGTTTGCCTTAGTTTGATGGTTAGGATATACCTTTGCACTGTCTTAATCTTTTTGAAATTAAAAAGATCGATTGGTTTGAATTTCAATATTATAAAAATATATTTTTGATCGTGTTACAAAGGATCATGCTATTTTGACAAAAAAAAATATACACATCTAACACACTATATTTTAAGGTAAAACAATAACTTAAAAATGCATATCTTTCTTCGTTTATCAATACTTTCAAAAGTGGTGGATTGTTTTGAAACAAATATCACAAACCGTTTAATTTGTGATAAATACTATAGAGATTTAGTTAACAAAATTAGTTCAATATCTTTTTCATATCATAAATTTTTTTCTTTCGTATGAGAATGAGATAATTAATTAACAAAAATATCTGTTAAAAGTCTCACATTGACTAAAGATAAAACCAAATTATAATATATAAGTGAAGTGCAAACCTCACCTTATAAGCAGATTTTGTGAGATTAAGTTAAATTTAAAAACTCACTTTTTAATAGTATCATAAAAAATTGTTTTAAATCCCTCCATTTATGGTTATAAAATTTGAATTGGAAATTGTATTTGCTAGAGTAGTTGGAAGGGATTAAATGAAAAGCTTAACATTAAAGAGAAAGTTGGTGGCATATTAAGAGAGAGCTTTGCTTTCTAAAGTTCCTTGAACAAATGCAACATCATATGGTTTAAAATTGATCTTCCAACAAGCAAAATACGCTCCTTGCATGAAGAAATTAATTAATTTATTGACCCACGAATTAAATTGAGATTTAGTGTGGTAAATCTTCCACATGCATGCACATCATATGTGATATAAAGGTCTTATGGAATGATTTTAGCCCTAATGGCATAATCAATGAACAAGATGTTGAATTATCTAATGAAGAAAGTAAGTGAGACTTTAATGTCAAAACTCAAAGCTAATTATGGATAAGACGGCAAGACTTATTATTTTGCCACTAAAAAAGAGAGCAAAGTATGGAAGAAGGGCCACATGTAGACTTATCGATCACTAATGCTTTATATATTATAGATGTTAATCATCTGCTAAATTTAATACCAAACTTGATTTTTTTTAAGCAATAGAAAAATAAGATTTCTGAATTTGGTTTTGAATGAGCAATAGAACTTTAAGTTGATTTTTACGTGTCAATAAATTTATAAAGAAGTTCTAAACGTATTTTTCTCTCTTTTATATTTACTTATCGTTTAAGATAGTCTCTATATGTGACAATAAAAATAAAATTTAATATTTACACAAAAGTATTACGTTATATTTTAATAATAATAATACAAAATTATTTAATGTGTTTTTAGTTTATAGAGATATAGACATTGTTTTAGAGTTATCACTATAAAAAATCGTATAATTATGATTTTTTTTAAACAAATTTTACTTACAAATTTTATAATTTTTTATTACAAATGGATATTTTGTTAATGGTTCAATCAATAAATTAGAATTTTTGTTAAAATTTGTCAATAAGTTAAAGTTTTTATTAGCGAAAATATTTTTGTTGATAGTAAATTCATTGTTAAATTTCTCTGAGAAAATAGACATCAAAGATTTTATTTTTAGTTTTAATTCATCGTTAGATCTATTAGTAGCTATTTCTTTTTAAATTGTCAGTAATTGATTTTTTTTAAATTGGTCGATAAATTTATTTGAAAATTGATTTGTTTCAGAGATAATTGAATTTCTTTAAAATTTCTCACTAATTAAATTTTTTAACAAATTTATCAGTAATTGATTTTTTTAAAATTTTGTGACAAATTTTTTTAGATTTATTAATAAAATTATCAGTGTAATTAGTGTTAAATTTCTTGTCACATCCGATCATATATATATTATGAAATAATTGGAGGTAAGTTAGAACAAAAAAAACAAATAAACAAGAGGAAAAAGAGAAAGAGACTTAAATTACAATATTTATTAACAAATTTTGATTCTAAGCTATTATTAACAAATTTGTTCTCTTCATAAGTAAAATACTTTATAGAAAAATTAACCGTCACATTTTTGTTGATAATTTTGATTTATTGATAAAATTTTATTATTATTAACTAATTTTTTATAATTGATAATTTTATTCTTTTTTAATATAATAATATTTAAAATTCGTGATGTGTATTATATGATTATTCGGCCAAACGTTGACCACTCCGTCAATGTTTCTAAGAATGTTGAAAGATCAATTCTAATTTTATGTCTATCTAAATTGGATTTTGGCAACCCATCAATGTGACCACTATTAAGTACTAACAACACAAATCCAAACATTACAAGTAAAACATAATTATTAATCTTTGTCCATTGATTAGGTTGGTCCTAATAAAAAATCTACTTTAAGGTAAGAAAGTAGGTAATGACATTTATTACAAATTTAAGATTTTACTGACATAAATAATTGACTTGAACATCAAAGTACTTTGACAAATACTAATAGGCTCGACAATAGGATTGAAGACGAAAAATTAAGAATGACTTAATAACAAAAACTTGATAAAAAAATTAAAGAAATGTAAAGAGTATTAATTGTATTATCAAAAACATGATTTTTAAAAATTAATTGCAAACTAACATTATATTTTATGTTTAGATAAACAGAGATAATTAGTAGACATTATATACGTACTCAATTACGTTAACTTTCAAATAAATTTAAATAAAATTATTAAAAATTAAAAGACTATGGCTTTTCTTATTATTACAAAAAATAAAATATTATTATACAAAAGTGATTATTTATCCATTACAAATATATGGTGGAATAAATGACCAGTATTTAATCATGATAAAATATACGTATCATGTTGAATATTTTAGTGGTTTAATCCTTTTCGACATCCCTATTTATGTACGAATGTCTCAATTGGGTCCTCGTTTTTTAAAGTGTATCAAAATGGTCCTTAATTTTGAAAATTCACATCAATTGAGTCCTTTCCGTTAAGTTGGCTGGACGGCGTTAAAAAAATTGATGAGTGGGATGCTGAGATGACGAACGAACGCTCGTCCACCAGCGAACGAACGCTCGTCCACCAGCGAACGAACGCTCGTCCACCAGCGAACGAACGCTCGTCCACCAGCGAACGAACGCTCGTCCACCAGCAAACGAACGCTCGACGACCTCTTACCGCTGGACGACCGTTCGTTCCACACTGGACGACCGTTCGTTCAGTGGTCGCCGAGTGTTCGTTCGTCGGTGGACGAACGTTCGTTCGGTGTTGGACGAGCGTTCTTTCGTCATCTCAGCATCCCACTCATCAATTTTTTTAACGCCGTCCAGCCAACTTAACGGAAAGGACTCAATTGATATCAAATTTCAAAATTAAGGACCATTTTGATACACTTTAAAAAACAAGGACCCAATTGAGACATTCGTACATAAATAGAGATGTAGTAAAGGATTAAACCTAGTTTAGTGAAATCCATCATATATAACCCTGATATGTACACAAGTCCTTTTTTTTTCTTGTTCTATTACTGTGGATAATTGTTTATATGTGACTAAATATTTTCATTTGTTAAATAATCAACATCTTATATTTATGAGTATAAATTTAGATTGTATTTTTTATACCTTTTTTTTTTCTTCATATATAATAAATAAATAATTTTAAAATTTTTCTTTTAACTATTTTATTTGTAGTAAATCCTTACTTTTTTTCTTTAGAAACTCAAATTTAAAATGAAAAAGCTGTTAACAATTTTAAAATTTAGAATGAAAAAATTACCAATAATTTTATAAACATTTTTTCCCTCATATATGTAGATATATGTAGGAGGAGCCAGGCATACTAGCTTATTCGGGTTATACCCTCAATTGATATCAAATTTCAAAATTAAGGACTATTTTGATACACTTTAAAAAACAAGGACCCAATTGAGACATTCGTACATAAATAGAGATGTAGTAAAGGATTAAACCTATTTTAGTTTAGTGAAATCCATCATATATAACCCTGATATGTACACAAGTCCTTTTTTTTTCTTGTTCTATTACTGTGGATAATTGTTTATATGTGACTAAATATTTTCATTTGTTAAATAATCAACATCTTATATTTATGAGTATAAATTTAGATTGTATTTTTTATACCTTTTTTTTTCTTCATATATAATAAATAAATAATTTTAAAATTTTTCTTTTAACTATTTTATTTGTAGTAAATCCTTACTTTTTTTCTTTAGAAACTCAAATTTAAAATGAAAAAGCTGTTAACAATTTTAAAATTTAGAATGAAAAAATTACCAATAATTTTATAAACATTTTTTCCCTCATATATGTAGATATATGTAGGAGGAGCCAGCCATACTAGCTTATTCGGGTTATACCCTTAACTTATTTTTAATAAACTAAATGAAGGACACACTAATCTATGTATCACTTTTAATTTTTAGGAAAAATTATGGTTCCAGACTCTTCAATATATTGACATCTCAACATAATATTTTATAGAGTCACTCAATTATTTAGTATCTTAATACAACTTGATAACATTCTACAATATTATTCGAACATTAACACTTCGGCATAACTTATGAAAACATTCTATATCGATAATACAACCTCTTTTCTTGACATAAAGACATTCTTAAACCTATTCCACTGGCTAAGAATGTTCCAACAAAAATACATTCACAATCTCACAAATACGGTCACACTTTCAACCAACACTTAACTAAACTAAATAGGAATTAGATATAAAGCAAAAGTCTAAATCATGATTAAGTCATGATTGAACCCTCATTAATCACCTAAAATGTAATAGTTCATTAAGAGGGTAAACTTTTTTTTCTAATACAATATAGATTACCTTTCCAAGAAAGAAATACTTATACAATATTGACTTGAACGTTGAATTGCTTTTATAAGTATTCTCACTACTCAAGACAACCAAGACAAAAAATAAAAGACTAGAGATATACGTTTTCTCTGTACTGAAAACCAAAGACAAAGGTGAAGACAATAAAAAAAGCTTCAACTTATTGATTATAGAGAACTCAATCAACTTTATAAGAACACATGATTATAACGTACTTATTTCTTATTTTATTTTTTTTTAACCTAAACAAACTAAAGTCATTACTAATATTTTGTAGGTTTAATTGCTTCCTTTGTCCTCAGTTTGGTTGAATTGTGTCAAATTCATCCTCATTTTTAAAAAAGTTTCATTGTCGTCCTCACGTGGTATAAAAGTGTCAATTGAATCCAAACATAGAAAAAATTTGTGTCAAAGTAGTCATTTTTCCTATATCTCTGTGTCTTCCTTTCATATGTCACTTCTCTGGAGCTATGAAAAGCCTTAAATTGGATAAGGTAAAATGAATATCTGTACTTGATTGTATGAAAGGAAGACACAGATATATAGGAAAAATGACTACTTTGACACAAATTTTTTCTATGTTTGGATTCAATTGACACTTTTACACCACGTGAGGACGACAATGAAACTTGGGACAAAGGAAGCAATTAAACCTATTTTGTATATTTTCAGGGTAAGGATTATAAAAATAGAATTTAATTTATGATATAATTAAATGGAAATAAAAATATCAAATTACATTATAAAAAAATATTTGAAACAATAAATAAAGGGAAAAATAGAAACTATTTTTAGAGACTTTTGTAGTTTATTGAAATGTAGGGATTATCCTGGAACTATTTCCTTTTAATTCCTAAACGTGTCAATAATTTGAAAAGAATAAAGTTTCTCTTTCTCTTTATATTTTTGTGTAGGTTTCATGAAGAAGACTTAATTTGGTTGTTAATGATATAGTTGGGAAAAGATTTTGGAGTACTATCAAAGTTTAAAGTTTCTAAGCATGGTTATGTTATATCTCATTTATTACTTTGGGGATGGTATTCTACTTTTTCACAAAAGTTACAGCTAAACAAATTAAACTCTTTGGTAATACTTTTAGCAAGGAATCTAGGTTGAAGATTAATTTGTCTAAATCCAGAGCTATGTTCTCTTTTAGTCGCCCTCCGAGATAGAAGAAAGTATTGCCTTGCTACATCTAAATCTCTGTATAAATTGTTATTTTTACTTATTTTCCAAAAGTAATATATACGAAAACACAGTCCTACAATGCAATATATATTTACCAATTAATTAATCAAATAGCTCACTTTTCTTCGTTGAAGCTATTCAAGTAAGTTATTACTAACTTATTTTCTCTTTAACAAACCATTAGCGTATTTTTATGCTCCACAATATCAGACAAGACAAAAAGACAAAACTTGAGCGGCAAAAAAACAGAGAAGAAAACATATTGGAAGAAACCTGTTTTGTTTCCTTAGAAGACAACTTTATTAACAAAAGAGTATTCCTTTTAAGCATAAGGTAATTTTCCTACTTTTATTACGCAACAAGTTTTTTGTAAATTCAACAACGTAAGGACGGCACCATTACCATTTCAAAATTTAGACTTCTCTGTTCTGTTCTGTTGTTGAATTATCAAAGTGTAGCCATTGTTGAAAATATTTAACAACTTTCTCCCTCAACATTCATCAAATGCTTAAACTCCTATTCTCTAACGTCAAGTCAAAATACCTTCATAAACCCCTTCTTTAAACTCCACCACCATCTTTTCACCAAACATTTCAGAAAGAGACTCACCTTCCTCTCCAAGGACACCAATTTAATTCACCACTTTTTCTACTTTGTACCTCACTTTGCTAACTCTCATCACAAAGTTAGTTTGAAAAGGAATCCTACCAACACCTCATTTACCTTGGACTATCCAACTCAACTCACTTCCAGTTTTGTCCATTCTCATACCTCAAACAAAGCAAAAACAGAGTCCTCTGTTACACTCTGTTTTCTTTTTTCCCTCTATATATTCTGCCCCTCTTTCTTTCCGTTAACTAACTTTCCAGGTTCATGTCTTCCACAAAGAAAAGTCTTCTCAGAACCGTGTTCACAGCAAACGGAAGCTGTGGTTGCAGCAAATCAAAATCCTCCGAAGTTCATGAACCAACCCCAATACCCAAAACCTCCAACAACACTCACCAAAAACCAAACAACCTCAGCAGCATGGCCTCTTCCACCACTTCAATGGAACACGTAGATGAAGAAGAGTTCACCTCCACCACAGTATCCGAATCCGAGACTTTTCATGATCCCAACAACAACAACGTTGCACTCAAACGAAGCCCTCTTGTGGACAGTGTGGCCATCGAGAAGGACTCTTCCAACCCGTATCATGATTTCAGACACTCCATGCTCCAAATGATCTTTGAGAAAGAGATCGAGTCGGAGGACGATCTTCAAGATCTTCTGCAGTGCTTTCTTCACCTGAATGCACCGTGTCACCACCACGTCATCGTGAAAGCCTTCGACGCCATCTGCGAAGAAGCTTTTCCTCGCAAGGTTGGTACCACTCCGGCTGCGTCCGAACCTTCCCCCTCTCGCCGGAGCCCTCTTCGAAAGAGCAAGTGATCATGGCCATACCAGAGTGAGAAAGATTAAACGTAGATGACGGATTAAAAGTTATTTAATGATTACAAAACACGTTTGGATTCAAAACCAGAACTGTTTCTGAAAGTTACTCTCGTAAACAGAGTTTCCACTTTGTATCCAATAGTTGCTTAAGAAAGTTACATGATTTGTGATTTGATCGCAACCTTTTATGATTTGATTCTTGTCAGTTGTTCATGCTTATGCTATATTGTTTTTATCGGTGGTGTCTGTGGAGGTTGTTTGTGGTTGCACGAGCAGTCGTTCATGGCAATGGAAGCTTACGCTAGATAGGGCACACATGTGTCTAGGCCATGTGCAGGCATTGAATTCACACGTGGGATGAAGATGCATGTAAAGATGATGGTTTTAATTTGGCTCCTTCTTCATTCTTTAATAAGTAATGCACGAAATTAGTATGTGGGGTTCAAGTTCGGGACTTGGTTGATGGGCATGAAAAGCTGGAGGAGCTTCAGAATCGCAGGTGGTTGTATTGAAAACAGATATTTTCTTTCTATTAAATCAAATCATATTAATATATATACTTATATTTATAATTTAAGAAATTAAAGCATGGATTCAAAAGTTTCACGTTACAATATATAATGAGAAATAAATATGAATTTATTTTATTAAGGTTTTAGATTAGTTGGGAATGTATTTCTTAGGTCTTTTATTGTTAACAATAAAACTTGATTATTATAGATTATAATTGTGGTAGTTATTATTAAAAATAAATAATAGTTGGTTAGAGTATCTAATCTAATAGGGTAAGAGGATGTGTTTGATGGTTTAAAAAGGGAAGGTGTTAATTATAATTTGGTAGCTGCTGCTACAAATGGCGAAACTTAAGTAACACTGTACCTTTAATTTGATCTTTGGAGGGAAGAAAGCATTATTAGCAGATGGGTTGATTCGATTAGGACAACGTTTCTCATCCAACAAGAACGCTCATCATATTAATTAATTAACCGAAGCTTCCTCTTCTCTTCCATCTAACACTTTTCTCAAACTTGGACTCTCAAATCTCATCAATATCAAATTTTATATTTCATTTGACATCTGGAAAAATTGAACTATTAGTTTTCACACTGTGAGTCTCTAAAAGTACCATGATATATTTCACTAAGAAATAATTTTGTTGGAACGTGTAATATACTAGACATTGTAAAATCTCCTTAAAATTCAGGATAATAACTCTATTTTTTTAGTTATATATATATATATATATATATATATATATATATATATAAATTTTAGTTTTCTAAAAATTTTCTTGTGAGTTTACTTTTTTTTATCAACATTGATCATTAGTTTTGATATTACTAATGAGTTTTAGTATAATTAAAAAAATGACATTACAGTTCAAAATTTTTATATAATAAATTTATGAGTTTATTTTATAACATTCTTACTTTTCTTTTTTATATCAAATGTAAGACTTAAAATACTTGAATTTTTATAAGTAAAAAGATAGACATAATGTATTAATGGAAGAAATTATAAGTTTTCAAAGAAAAACTATGAAAATACGAGTTTTTTTTCAGCAAAAAAAAAAAACAGTTCTCTTATATTTTATCCATAAAATTTAAAGTGAAATATACTTCATATGAATCAATCATTTAATGACGAATTATAAGATAATTTTTTTAATATTATTTTTTGTATTTGTTTCTAGCATCTAGCATCGTAATTTTAATTCAATTTTGATATAATTTCATCTTAAATGAAAGTATTTTGTTGGGATAAAAGAGGATTTTAAATATAATTATTATTGCTAGCCTAAATATAGGTGAAATATTACATGTGTGTACACATTTTTAAATATTTATAAATTATTTAAATTTTAAAAATAATAATTAAAAGGTTAATATAAGAATTTAGAAAATGGAATATTAGAATTGATAGATGTTTTAAAATAATGAGACCGGATATTTTAATATTAAAATAATTTAATAATATAAATAGAATTTCATAAACACATCTCATTATCTAACACACTCACTATTTCTCCAAAACTCATTCTCTGAGTTCTTTTTCTTTTCTCTAAGATTTTTAACTCCTAAGACATTTGTTCGACGATCAGAAGGTGTCTAGGAGATCACGATAATGAATTCTCCATTCTCTACCGATCATTCTTTCCTATAGAATAAGTTTGTTTCTGTTCCTTTTCTTTAGTTTTAGTTTACGATACATGCACAAAGGATTATTCGCATGTGTCACTTGATCTCTTTATCTAGTTGCTTGTCGATCAATGGTTTTATTGGCATACCCTAATCATGATTCCGTTGTTTATAGGCATAGTTAATGTCCTTTGATCTATGAGAGCTATTTGGGGTTCTTTAAGGTCTTTTGGTCTTCTAACAGGTGAGAGAAACTAATATTGTCCTTAATTTCATATTATGATGCATGACTTTGTGTTTGCTATGTTGTGAAGAATAATGTTACATTGATTTGGTTATAATTGAAATGATTATTTTAGTGTTAATTATTTTTTGATGAGTGTGCTTAGTTATTTGATGAATGATGACATCGATGATTTTGATTTAAACTTGAATGAGCTTGTGAATGTTGCCGTTGTAAAGTATAAATGGTAGAAAATTGATGTAGTATTGGGAAGTAGAGATTAAGTTGAGTTATAGGTTGGTTTTTGGTCTTAAAAAGAGGTTTTGATAGGTGAGAAGTTGGGGTAATGGTCAAATGGGAAAACTGTGTTTTTTGGGTATGTTTTATAGTCATTTGAAACTTGTTTAAGCTTTGAGTTAAATGAAATATGATGTAGAACTGGTTGGTAGTTGTTAGGTTGAGTTTGTATGGTTTTTTACTTATTTTAGGAGTTTTGATTGGTGAAATTCTAAAGTAGAGGGTTTGTGTTAAAGTAGAGGGTTTAGGGTCTCTTGTTGGGTCACTTTTGACTTGTTTAGACCCCTAGGTTACCAAGTTCTATGTTAGAAAGTGTGGAATATAGTTTCTAGTCTAATGAGCAAAGTGGTACTTCATTTTAACCATAAATATGTTTTAACATCAATTCTTGTGTTTAAGGAACCTATTTGATCTGTTGGATAAGTAACAGTTGCAACCAAACTAGAAAAATAATGTTAAATGTCAAAACTAATAGGGATAATCGATTATCTTAGTTGATAATCGATTATCTCAGTTAGAATGTTAGTTTTTATTCAAAACTCTATGGATTAATCGATTATCACACCTGATAATCGATTATTTTCGTTAGAAGGTCGTCTTCATATGAATTTTCTCTAGAATAATCGATTATCAAGCGTGATAATCGATTATCTTACAAAAAAAAACTGAAAAATTAAATTTTGTTGGGCGTCATGTATGCATGTGTGCTTTCTTTTGTTTTCTTATTTTTTGTTTCTTATGGATGAAAATGTAATGATAATCTAAGGCATGTTTAGTAACATCAATGGAATTTTTATGAGGTTTTATGCATTAAGTAATGTATGTTTCTAAGTATGATTTGGGAGAGAATTCCAAGGAGAAAATTCTTGATGGTGTTTCCAAGTTGAATGATGTATTGATGTAAGGACCCACTTTTGGAAATTATCTTGGTGCTCCAATAATCACTCTATCTTAGATAGAAAAGGAGATTATGTGGTGAAGAGTAATAAGAGGTCTTAGTCTACGTGTTTTTTGTCTATAAGTGGTAGATGTACTAGCCTTGTGTGGTAGCTTGGGATTAGTCAACTGTTCCACAACTACAAGTGTAAAAACTTGTCATAGACTGACATCAATACATATATCTAGATTGATCGAGTCTAGAAATCATATGTATGTTGGGATCTATTTGAATTTGAAATGAATTATAATGAATGATGTTTTATAATTGCATGAATGGATTTCTTTTATAATATTAACTTATCTTTCTTGTGTTGTTTTTTGCTTGTGTTTTTTTTTTCTCTTTTACAATAATTACCTTAATGATGTGAGCTTAGGGGATCACTAGTACAAAAATCGCGTACAACGTCGAATATTTTGGGCTTTTAATGGTGAATTCGCGAATGACGTCATATCACGAGACGTTAAATTGACGTCGAATTTTGTCAATATACGACGTTAATCAATTTTTTTTAATTAATTATGATCCTTTTTTACAACTCTACGAGACCTGAAAAGTAAAAAAATAACAAATTTCAGTTTTTGGTATTTTATAAAGCAATAAGTATGATCGTAGTATCAACAACAAACAACAATAAACAATAACAAACAAGTTCAATCAAACAACAACAACAAACAAGTTCAAGCAAACAACAACAAACAAGTTCAACAAATAAGTTCTTCAAAACGAAAACTAACCTTCAAGAGGTAGATTCGTCGGAATAAAGTTTTTCACTAGTGACAGAGAAAGCAGAATGCGCCTATGAAGAATAAGAGCACGAAAATAATCGGTCAAAACAAACGAAAATCATACATAAAGTAGTTAATTAACATGCATTTGTATCAAATGTAAGAAATATTACATGTGTTGGTCGTCAAACTTCGTTCGATAAAAGTTTTAGAAGAGAAGAGAGTCTCCCGCGCTAAGATAAAGTGAATGAATTCTCAATCTCCCGCTTAAATTTTTATTGAATTCACTAACCTTTTGACGTCTAACGCTAGGGCATTCGACGCTTTATATCCTTTTACGTCGAATTACAATACACATGACGTTATATGTTGTTTTTTTACTAGTGGATGTCTTTCCAATTGATCCAAGGTGGGGTGGGGTGAAGGAGCGACATAGTTAGTTTTTTGTTAACCAAGTGTAAAGCTTTTCCTTTAGAAATCTTTAATTTTTTTTGGTAGTTATCCTCTTTGTAACATTTTATTTACTAATTTTACACTATTAAATTTGGATTTATAATTAGAAAAACAAAAATGTATATAATTATATATATATATATATATATATATATATATATATATATATAAAATAAATTTTAGTTATTCAAATAAAAATATATTATAAGTAGTATTGTGTAAATAATTTTTTTACTATGAATAATCATTTGAGTTAAAAATAGTTAATAAAAAATAAATAATTTTTTTATAATGAGCAATTATTCAAATTAAAAAATGTAGTTAGGATAAAACTGAAAAATAATTTTTTATTATAAATAATTATTTAAATTAAAAAATTGTAATTAAGAAGATAAAATTGAAAAAATAAAAGAGGACAAAAAAAAGTGTATCTTCTTTATATATATAGTTATAGATTAATCTTCATTTTATTCATGATATTATCCGAACCCGTCTTCGATTTAAAAAAAAAATAAGTTGACTAAATAAATACAAATATTAATAATATCTGATTTTTTTTAATTAAAATAAAAACAAAAATAAATATATTTACATGTTCTCATATGCATTCTACTGCTTATCTCTTCTTTAAATAATTAAACGAGTTAAAGTTCCTGAATCCCTTGGTGTGTGGCTCCCACACAACCTATTCCTCACCATCACACTATCCAACCATTGTCTCAAGTCATTCCATTTCCAGCATAACAAGTAATGGAACCGGCGGCTTTTTTCTTTTCCTATTTCCCATCTAGTCATGGAGAGCTTGAAATGCTGAGAATTTTCCAAAAATGGGGAAAGGTACAAGATATTTTCATTGCTGGGAGATTAAACCAGAGAGGCCAGCGGTTTGACTTTGTGAGATACTACAGAGTTCCAAATCCAGCAGCTCTACAAAAGCAATTCGATAGTATCTGGATCGGGAACATGAAGCTACATCTTTATAGGCCAAAGTATCGGAGAAGGACGGGTGGAGTAAACACAGCAAGCGAAACAGATGCAGAAATTAGAGTATCGGTGAAAAGGAAACCGCAGAAATATACCAAAGTGTGGCAGAGGATACACAATCAAACATAAGCACAAGCAGTGAAGGGTGGAGTAACTAATGGAGATATGGATATACAAGTGTCGGAGGAGGAGAAAAAAATTACTTTAACGTACTTATATTACTGTAAATGTTAGTCTGGAAATTATAGGTATATTGTTTAATGTTTTTACATTGAATTGGATCAGAAAATTCAAATGATCCAATTAGGGAAGTCTTATATTTCATTTAATCAATTTCATCACTTTTTAGAAATTAAATTTATTTTTTTTACAAATTAATAATTTTCATTACTTCAAATTTTTTCGCTTAAATCAGTAAATAATAATAAATAACAAGAATTTTTTAAAAATATATTGAAACTTATTCACTTTATCACTTGTTTGATTTAATACATTTATCACTTTAACGCGTTCAACCAACAAAGGGGTGAATTGATTTCTTATCTCTTTTAATAATTTTTTCAAGTAAATATAAAAATTTCTTAAAACAAATTAAAGAGTAAGGTTGAGAGAAAATTGCACAGAAATGTTAGAATACCTCTCTTGTTACCCCTAAGAGATGAAACTCACTTCCCCTTGACCCATAAGGGATGAACATCTTTTCTGAATCTTCATAAAGGATGAACACCTACCTCCTTCGAATACTTCACGAAGGATGATAGACTTTCAACTCAACAACAACAATAACACTCAATCACACTCCCTGTAAAAGTTCTCGCTCTATGCCGACAGTAAGGCACTCAATCACACTCCTTATGAAAGTTCTCGCTCTATGCCAACACACCAAGTTCTCAAAGTCATAGCACAAGGGTTCAGCAAACCCTATAACACTTATCACCGCACACACTGCAAATAAGATTTTCCGAAATACACTTATTTCGTATTTTGTATTTTAGGACGAGAGTCGCAATCTAATTTATAGATATTTCACTCCAAAAATCCATTGTCAACTAATTAACGTGTGTGATAATCAAATTATGCCGGTAAAAAAAAACTTGCTTAAAAATATGGCAAGTCATAATTAATTATTGATAATCAATTATGGCAAGTCATAATTAATTATTGATAACCTAGATAACCTAAGTGTTTAGGTTTTCGGATTCAAAACAAATTTTAAGATAAACTAGATAACCTAAGTGAAACAAAACATAGAATCAAATATAAACTATATCCTATCCATCAATCTACTAACTTATAAAATTTTTAATATAAAAACAAGTTTTTATGAAGATCTTTCTGCGACATCATCAAAATTTATACTCTTCAGTTTAATGCTAACAAATACTTGTTAACAAATTTAATTATTATTATATTTGTTGCATAATTTGATTTAAGCAGTGTATTATAATTTTTACTAATGTATAAAAAAATAATTAGAATTAAACAAAAGTAAAAAAAAACATTTAAAATATTTTTAAAAAAATTTTAAAATATATTTTCTAATTTTTTCAACTTTAATTTATTACTATTTACAAACTTAATAAATATTTTAGTTCTAATAAAAAATATTTAATATTCTAATTTAAAATATATACAATTATAATTTTTTTCTAAATATTTCATATTAAAAAAATATCAATTAATAAAACTTTTTAAATATAAAGCAGTGGAGTGACCTAAACTTTCTTATTTAAAATGTCAACAACCTAAAGACAAATCTCTTGTTCTAAAATATCATTCTAAAGGGCCAATGACTGATTCAACGAGGTGTTTGTTAATGGTTGTGTAAGCTTGACCTTCATATCATTACCTGCTTTGAATCTTCAAAACATGCCATAAAGATTAAGAAGCACGTGAAACTTGGACGCGTTAATAATATATTCAGAATATCTATCCACTAAAATAAGGTCAAATTATGTCTGGCCGCTATTTAATATACATTATATCCTGCATACACGTTTATTTATTTTATATTTTTTTATCGTTTTTCAGATTTCGAGGTCCAAACATTCCACACTTTGCTTGATGCCTTTAACTAATTCGATTGATTTTAAAAAAATTGAATTACATAATATTTTTCAACTTTTATTTTATTAATGACTATGGTTGAAAGTTCTATATATTATAGATAAAAATGAAATTAATTTACAATATATAAACAAATAAATATAAATTTTATTTTATAAATAAATTTTATAAGGTTAAATTTTAAATTAAGTTTAAACCTTTTTAACATGATATTACCATGAACCTTTAGAGTATGTTTTATTAAATTTTGTAGTTTATTAAATCTAATTATTTATTTATTATATATAAGATAACCAATATTTAGACTTGATATGTATATATGTTGATGTAAAAAATTATGTAGAAAATTTTATATTTAATTAAAGATAAAACTAATTGATTGAATTAAATTTAAAATCTTTTTCTTAACAATTATTTTAAAAAGTATAATATACTAATTTTTTTCTTAATTAATATCTTGAAAGTATAATGATTGAAAATTCTACGTGGATATAGATGAAACAAATTTATAATATATAAACGTGTTCGAACATTATAATCACGTATCAAATTAAATTTAAAATCTATTTTTTTAATATAACATCAAAACTTTGTTTCATTTTCAGACTATTATCGTTGATGTTTAATCTCAGACTCCATGTATATACACCATTAAGTCTATTGGATCTATTAAAACAAAGTCAATATACATTATATAAATAACAGGTGCAAACATCATATCAGAAATCGATTTGATAAAATTGAAATTAAACTTAATTTACTTCTTGACTACTATTTTGAAAATATAATGTACTTAATTTTTTTTTCTTAATTAATATCTTGAAATATAATATACTTTCGATATGGGGTTTCAGGTTACTAGTATTTAGGCTATGATAATTAAAACTGAATCTCTGCAACATCGTTACTGATATGAGCGTTTTTGTTTAAACAAAGATGTTTTTGACAGTGCAATAAATAACTTAATTTCCGTTTCTATACAAATAAGTTCAATTCTTCCAAGGCACAACTTTTTCTATCTCGAATACATTCCTTTTCAAAGTGCTAAATAAAATGATTTTGGAAAAACTTGATTGAATCTTGTAGCCAAATTGTCAAACTTTGTATGTGAAAATACACGAAAACAAGAGAGGACACAAAGTTTCAACGTATTGGTGTGAAACAGGGCAAAAAAATACATACACCTAACCAATTTGACCACAAACTCATGATGGTCTGAATAGAAACTATGATTCATTTCCCCTGTCATGAACAACAAATATAAGCATCAAAAAATGGAAGAACAATACCTTTTCGCACCATTCCTTAAGCATATCTTTTACTTCTTTAATCCAACAACACAATTAAAGAGAAAATGTCTTCAGAATGACACTGGAAACCAGACTAATCAGTGACTAATTTTTCGAACATCTGCAACAAATATCTGCAGCCAAATCATCGGAGAGAAGATCCAAGAAACCATTATGTGGTATCAGAAAAGGAAGCAAAACTGATAGTACTAAATTTAGAAACTAAAATCCAATTAAAAATAAACCTAAGTTACAAGTTGCAAAGTTCAAGGAAGTAAGTGGTCAAACAACGCACGCATTAAACAAAAACATATGCATATTATGCCAACTTGTCTCGTATCTGAGTCCATGAAACTAGGAATTCTTTAAAGAAACCTTAAAAGTAACTTCAGAGTCCGCTCCTGCAATCAGCAGATTCTTTGACTCATAAACATAGATTTCCTTAAGATCATACAACAATCACAAGTATATTTTGCTCAGTGCCACAACCATTTGAAATAAGGGGATAATGAAATACACTATTAGAAAGCTGCAGGTGTGAAGAAAACAATCCATACACATAACATATATTGAAAATAGCGACAAATAATAAACTTTTAATCTAATTTAACTTAACCAATAGCTAAATGTCATACCAGTTTGAACAACCAACATACTACTTTAAAAACATATTATGATGAGTCTGAAAAATGGCATGCTGGTAGAATTTGTTTGCAAGAACTTTAACCAAGAGTTTCTGTAAAATGAATGGAGTTTACCACTATCATTCTACATTCAGAATGTTTAACTGTTTACATCTATCAAAGTAATGAGAAGAATTGCATTAAAAATGTAAGAACGTATAAACAAACATAAGCACAATCCACAAATTCAGCACAATCTACTTACAGCCGCAGGAACCCTTGGATTCTGTTAACTCTACTAAGCAACACCAACTCAAAAATATATCTCTGGCAATAGCCAACAGTAGGCTGAAACCAATGAAACAAGTAAAAACAATTTCCATTAGCAGCTGCAGAGTTTTCTTCAGTTTATGTTCTGAAACATCCTACAAAGTTGAACAGAAACTCATTTTCAATCACAATGCTAGTTCCTGCACATGATCATGCTGATAAATGAAAATCAACCCCTTAAAGAATAATAGTATTCACCACTTTGCGTAACACTGTAATTTACTTCATTGTGAAGTTTTCATTGATTGACAACTTCCCACATGCCATTATGCCATTTACAATACCTTGCTTAACACTTTAATTTGCTTAATAGTCAAGCTTTAATTTGCATTCAAGCAGAAAGTTAGACCTTCAACAACAACAACAAACCAATAAATAATCAATCAATTGAATTTTTATTATTTATGTTTATAATAAATTTTTAATTAACACAGAACTTCTAATCCAAACAACACACCAGCATGTTTTTGGTGTTCATCCTTAACAAAATAAAGATCCACAATCTTCTGGAACGCGTGCCAGGTCAGTAAGCTGTCTGACCCAGCCTGGTGGCACTTCCCTACGGCGCGGTCCACGTTAAGCGTCCGAGCAACCCGATCCAAACCACCGTAGAGTGTATCACAGAACCTCATCATGTGCTTCACATCGTAAACGTTATCTCCAAAGAACACTTTCACAACGTTTAAAAATTCCTCCAACCGGGTCGGTAAATCCTGTCGGGTAAGGATCTTAACCAAATACCCGAAATCGTAAGCGCTGTGGAAGGTGACCCAGCTCACGGCGTCGTTGCACACGAGTCCTGAAGACATCATCAGCTCCGCGAAGCGAGTTGAGTCCACACCGTTGGTGGTGTTGCGCTCGAAGTCGATCCCCTGGCGGCGGAGAAGTGCGATGGAGTCCGGCGCGTAAGCATCACGCGCCACGTCAAAGTCGCGGAAATTAAACTCCCAGATGAAGCGATTTCCGGCATCGCCAGGGAGGTTGCCGGCTGAGTCAGACAGTGTAAGGCCGACCTGGATGAGGTTGAGCGCGTCAACGTTGGTCTTGAGAAGACGGTAGTGGTCGGCAGGGCGGCGCGTGTGGTGGTTGTAGGGTTTGGTAGGGTCAACCTGCGGCCGGAAAATCACTCCAGGAAACTCAGTGTCCATGGAGATAAAAGGGTAGCGATCAATTAACTCCCGGATGAGTTCGAATTCAGATTCTATATTGGATGCCCATACTTCACGGATCACAATTGGATTGAGGTCTTCACTGAACACACCCATATTTCAAGATTTGAACTTTAAGAATGATTAGCTTTGGAAGTGGGTTTTGAATTTTGTTATGGTTGATGGGTTTGAAGAAGAGAGTGTGAAGAGTGAGATTTTATATGAAGATGAGAGAAGTATGGGAAGATGTTGCGTGGAAAGTGGTTTTTGGATTAAAGAAAGAAAAGTGTGTGTAAGTTGAGTGTAAGAATGCGTGAATGTGGCGGAAAAGCGTCAAGGTTCAACGCGTGAGAAACCTTGACTGAACAAGGTAACCGATGCTTAGTCAATGCCAGACTCAGTCAGATTAGGCACCTCTTTTCATTATTATTTTCTTCCATTTCCTGTTTGGATTACAGCTAAAAGTCATCATCATCTAAACCCAAATTTCAGCATTTTTTTGGTGTGTTAAAATCTTCTTTTCATCTTTACTCTCAACTTTAACAGATCCCTTCTTTGTTTTTTTCTTCTTTTTCTTTTCTTCATCATTTTTTCTCCTCACAATAAATACATTTATAAATTATATATATAAATAATAAATTAGTTAATTAAAAGATTAAAAAATTATTAATAAATAAACGTTAAACTTAATTTAATCCTACCAAATCAGTTTATAAAATGTAATAAATATATATTTTAAATTCATTAAACTATACATTCAATAGATAACAAATTTTGTTTTCTAACAATAACTAATTTTGATATCATATTAAAAAAAATTTGAAAAAAATATACTCTAAATTTAGTTTATCTTTTAATTTTTATTGTATTTTATATATATACAGTACATAGATTTTATTTTCATTCGTATCATTTCAACAAAAATCCAAAAATTTGCATCTTCCTAGGCTACAGGGGTGATGGCTATTAGAAACGTGTGATTATGATTAATATTTATTCTATTGATTAATAAAAGACAAATATTAGGATAAGGGTTTGAGAATATTTTAAAGCATGAGATGGTAAATGAATGAATATGATAATGGGTTTAAGAAGAGATGTATGAACGAGGCTAATCCATGCACATGCAATTATTGATGAGAGATGGAATCGCAACCTTTTTTTTTTTTTTCTATGGGCGGCTCTGGTTTTATCTATATATTTGGCTTCTGTTTCTCTCAAGTTGTCTGAAGCTAATTTTTATAATCAATTAAATACATTAAAAGAAAGTATTCTTTAATGGTATAATATATAGTTTAAGAAAAGTAAAATCTGTTTCATGAGAAGAATATTAATTACAAGAATAATACCATAAACGTTTTAAGTTATGTTAAGTGTAATTCTGGTAAGTAACTTATTAAACTTCTTATTTTACTCAAAATGGAAAGTTTTATGCCACATCACCTTTTACATGATTTATATTATATTTTTATCAATTTTGTTCCAATTGATAATCTTTCTAAGGATTCACATTTTTATAATTATTTATTTATATTTTTTATTAACTTTTGTAGAAGTAATGTTACTAAATTTTCATACACTCTTAAACTGAAGATGTACACAAAAAAATCTCTAATTTGAATACCGTTCTCACCTGTTTCAAATTATGAAATAAAACATAGAACATGTTGAAATTATGTAAAATATGCTGTTTAAGAAAAAAAAAACCTGTGATCTTTCGCATAAAAGCTTAAAAAAAATATAAAATGTTGTTGTTATTATAATTTATTATATTATAAATATTTTATTAATATTTATATTATATTTATTATTTTTTAATGAATCATACCTATTCAAATATTCAATAATAAAATTATATATCTCTGTATATTTAGTTTCATGAATATTTAAAGACTCAAATTATTTTTTTATTACATAAATATAATGATACAAATTCAAAGATTCAATAATTAAATCACTAAAACTTTTTATCTCATGCAAAAGAAAATACAAAATATAAATATTTTATAATATATGTACATTCTTATATAAATGAAAATATAAAGTAATTTATAATATATGGACACATTATTTTTTAGATTATATAATGATTAATATAATTTGAGAGATAAGATGATTAAGAAAAGAATATGGTAGTGTCCCTTAATGTGGAAGGATAATTGCTCCAAAAGTGAGTTAAACATCATTTTAATGTTGTAAAGAATTTTATTTATTTTAAAATTTTAATTTACTATATCATAGATAAAAATATTTAAATATTTTATTTTGATAAAAAATATATAAATAAATATTTTTAAAGCATTCTACAAAATGTCAATTAACAAGTTGATATTAATTATACAGAGTTTATTCTTATTTTAATTGAAGGATAATATAATTATTTATAACTTTTATTTTGACCAATTTTTCTATAATTTAGTACAAATTCCATTAATAACATTGAAAACTTTTGAAAGTACAATACACTTTACAATGGAACACTCTAAAGTAAATACCTTATTGACACTTAAACACTTTTTTTTAATAGAAAACTCTACTGCAAAATCTATATCAATGTGTTCTTTACACCTCAACTGTGCTTTAAAAACCTTTATTAGATTTACCACAACTGTGTTTTAAAAGGTTTTAATAAAGATGATAAAACGACTCCGTGTAACCTATTTTGATATGTTATCATTAAATCACAAAAAATAATTGGGGTAATCAAATTTTTAAATCTTTAACAAATTATGTTTTCATGTTAATTATTATACTATAATTAATAATTAAAACTTGTTAAAGTTAACTATTCAAGTTAAAATACTTTTGTATATTTGTTACCAGTAAAAAAAATAATTCAAAATTGATTCATAAAATCAACAATCGATTAAACTTTTATTTTATCAACTTGGATACCTTTTTAGAACCAAGCAGTTAATATCAGTTTGTGGTTTGAAGTTTCCAACCCAAATTGAACAGAGTATTCAATTGTCTCATAAATATATATATATATATATATATATATATATATATATATATATATATGTTTTGAATTTTGTGCAAAATACTATACATATGAGCCCATGGATTTGTTAAACTTATAAAATGTTATTTCTATAAGTTATTTAATACTTATGTTTCATGGGATAAACGCAACACATATGTACTAAAAAATTATACAAACCATAAAATAGATTCAAACCAAACTGCAAAATTAGTTTTGTTTGGTTAGAATTTCTTTTAATATTCAAATCCGAACCAAACCGAAATGTATATAATTTTATTCATTTTAGATGTATTTTTAACCAAAAATAAAAACACACCAGCAAATCCTAATTTTTCATATTTCAAATAACACAACATAAACAATTTAATCTTTTAAAATAATTTATTATAACTTTTTATTAAAAGAAGGAATAAGCAAGTTAAGTGAGAAAGTATAGTGTGTACTAATAAGCTCAAAATGTCAACGAGCCAGATTGGGGGTGGACTGCTAGGTCAACTCGTTATTTTTGGTGACTAACTTTGATGCAAATATTTATATGAATAAGATTTTTACATTTATTGGATTTATATGGATGTAACTTTATTTTCGTTTTTTTATCAGAATTTTTTTTATAAATATGAATATGTCACCACTCCAAACAGAAAGTAAGTTTCACTTAATTATTTATGCTACAAATATATTCAAAATTAAATTAATAATATATTACAAAAATAAAATCTAAAAAGTTTACTTAAGATGACAATCATAATAACACAAAAAATTTAATCAATTGTCCAAAATCACATATCAAATAATCATATATCTTGATAATCAATAATATTTCAAAACTAAAATTCATATATGCTATAACTAACAACCTAATTAGATGCATACCAAAAACCAATCACATGTATATACACAAAAATTAACAACCAAAAAACAAACTTTCTTCACGGATTCAAAATGGAGTGGAGGAAATGGAAGAGTGGGAAAGCATTTTGCAGGTTGCACCACCATTCAAAAATGCACACAATAACGTCCTAAAATCGTTGTCCAAGAACGTGCCAAGAACTGTACCAAAAGCTAACGAAAACACATTTTAATATGTTCATATGGAAGATAATTTTTCAAAATGTAATGTAATTGGAGTAAAAATGATTTTAAACGGTGAAAATGGGAGAAAACCATACCTATATAGCAATGGCGGAGGAGAGAAACACGAAGGAAGAAGATGAACTGTGCTCGCGTAGCTGCTGCTCGCACTCGCAGGTGGGTGAAAATGTAGTACGTAAGACGTCAATTCCCCACCCAATCGACGTCTAATTGCTTTAAAACATCGTCCCCTCAAAGCTACGTCTAAAGCATGAAATAATTTTATTTTGGCGCTCAAATTTAACCTTTTTCAGACCTTTATGACGTCCGTGGTTCTCAAATTTAACCTTTTTCAGACCTTTATGACGTCCGTGGTTTGGGTAACCGACATCATATTTGAATTAGACATCGGTGTCCCAATACCCGGTGTCTAATGCTAATAAACAATGCCTTTTCAGTTGCTTGCGCAGGGTCATACCATGTCTGATTCCCCCATAGCTGACGTCTAAGAGTACGTCCAAGAGTAATTTGACGTCGGAGATCCCTATTCCGACGTCTAATTTTGTTGATTTAATTACAAATTTGTCACCAGTCATTTGTTACGTCGTATTTTCCTACATTAGAGGTTAGATGGATGACATTATGTATGTTTTTTGCTCTATTGTGTATAAGAGTACATCAAGTCATATATAGGAAAATTTAATGTATAAATGTAGTGTAAAAAAATTGCATATTATAAAATATAGAAATTATATTTCATCTGAATTATCCTCACAAATGTTTATCAAAGTAATTCTAGAAAGTTATTAAAAATGCTTAAAATTGAATAAATACAAAAATTGAATTAGAAAATGAAAATTTCTCTTTTGTATTTTTTTATTTGTTCTCTATTGGTCCTCCATATCTTTCTACTTTCCTGTACTTTGTCCCGAATATATAGCTATTTGTTTATGCGCAAGTATGATCATATCGTTCTATGTTGCACATAAAAAACAAAAGAGACCAACAACAACCAATACTCTTTCGCTATTATGTATATTAAAAGCAAACCACATCAACCTAATCCTTCACTTTTGTATGCTTATAATGCAAGTCACTGGACAAATGCACGAGTTAAAAAATGAAAAGTATGTTTTTTAGATTTTTTTCTAAATCATGTTTATGTTTACAAATGAGCAGTTTCGAATGTTTCCTGCCTATCTTATATTTTAAAGGTTTAATGTTTCAATAGGTTCCTATTTTCGTTTAGAATCTCAAATAGGTCCCCTACTTGTTCGGTGTCTCAATTGGACCCTTATTTTTGTAAAATTGAAACAAATTGAGGTCTTCCGTCAAATTGGACAAACACCGTTTAAGATAGCGTTATGTGACATACTGATAGGAGTATTTTAAATGATGTGGCATGATTTGTATAATAATTAGATTCTTGTGACATGTAATTTCTTATTTTTTGAATTAAAAAATTGAGAGAATTGCTTAATCAACTTCGTCTTCCACCTCCACAATCCTAGTTCCTTTTCCTTCATTGTGCTGCCACCGTAACCCTAGCCACCGCCACTGTCTCACCAACCATCCACACCGCAACCAACAACCTTCTCAACACCATGCGTCACTACCCAAAAATCTCCTCTCTCGGGCCACCATGCCATCATTAGCCACCACCTGCAACCATAACACAAAAACGAAACTCGCGCAAAAATTGTTGTCGCGAAACTAAATCACCGTCGCGAAACCAAATCACTGTCATCATCTTCGCCGAACCTTCATCGCCACACACCTCCATCATTCTCACCATCACCGGACCTACAAACTCAAAGCCAGAAAACACACAAAACCCAAATCACTTCAACGCGCCACCACCAAACCTTTAGGCTGCCCCCGTCATTAACCCCAATCCGCGCCTCTTTGCCGACACAAATTCAGGGTGAGGAGGAGAACGACGGCGTGTCTGATAAGTCGTCCTCTGTTTCCTCCGATTCTCGCCACTAAACCGCCGATTGCGGACTTTGTTGCTTCAGTTGCTGTCTCCGAAACCCTACTTGTGTGGTCTGTTTTTGTAGCGAGGAGGCACGAAGGATTCATATTCGAAATGAATGGTTCGGTTATGTGGATGTGGAATGAAGAAAATCTAGGTTGAATTTCCAGGTTTTTAAATTCTCCATATGGAGACTTTTAGGTTTGGGTATTGTTGTGTGTTGGAATGTTTGATGTTTTGTTGCAATTTGTAGTGACCGTGTTTGTACTTGGATATCTAGTTTCTTAGTTTGGGTTTGAAAATGTGCATGCAACTATTACTACTATTACTTATTCACTACCTATTTCGCTCCATTCTCAGGATGGGGCTTTATCTCCATCTTCCTCAATCTAATTTCGATTTGCAATTGCAGAAAAAGGGCTACGCTTAATTTTATTTGTTTTGCTCACTTTACCCTTAACTAAATTTGATTTCCCCTCTTTACACTCCATTTTTTAATACAAAATACACTTCATACACATTTTTAATGACATGTCAGATTAAACAATACTCTCAGGCTACGTAACGCCATCTAAAACGTTGTTTGTCCAATTTGACGGAAGACCTCTATTTGTTTCAATTTTACAAAAATAAGAACCCAATTAAGATACCGAACAAGACCTATTTGAAATTCTAGACAAAAATTAAAACCTACCGAAACATTAAACCTATTTTAATCTCAAACTTATGGTTCCTACACCGTTCAAAATATTAATTTTGAAAAGTATACAAATATCACTTTTCAAATATCTATTCACGTCTCATTTCGTTGATGTATATTTTATTAGTCGACGGTTTTTAGTAACCTTCTATATCATAATAAAAGCAGTAATCTAAATGTTAGCCTTCTATATCATGATGAGCCTAGCCATACTATTCAAATAGTGGAAACCAGATAATGATTGATTAAGCAATGATTTTGTCCCATTATAAACATATGCTTAATGTGGATGCAAACCTTACAGTGCCCTTCATTGTAATATGTAATTTATCCAAATCCATAAATTTTCAGAAATTTCTTTACTTTAGTAATGACAAAAGAAATACACTATTTTCGTAAAAAAAATTACCATCAGAAAAGAAATTCTCGGAATATTCATATTATAGATAAAACAAAATGCCCCACTTTTTTATTAATTATTGTTTGATTTAACTGTGTATAAAATAAAACAGGATTTGATATTAATATACAAATAAAGCTAAAGATAAGGTTACTTAAACAATATATTATTATGAAATCATCTTATTTGATGTAAAACTTTTAACTTAAGTCTTTACGGAATATATATTGTCAGTTCTCTAAAAACAATAAATGATATACAATTTAATATTTGTTTTCTATTATCTTCCTTGATACATACAACCTATGCTAAAAATCCAAAAATAAAAAGGAAGATAACGAAGTATAAAAGGTGAGAACAATGAATATGCATATGCTGCATTTCTAAAGATATAAAGGAAAAGAAAAGTAAAAATTTAAGGAATGACCCAAACATACATTATAGTTTTTTATTTCTCATACAGAATCTGCCAAAGCAAACTCGTGAGCTAAAAACGACAACTTGAGCCACAAAATTTTGCCGGGTTGACATACCGACTTGTGAACGAAGATTATTTTGTCATCCTTATCTGTCCGGGAGAAAAGAAAAACATGAATGAAAAAGTCAAGATATAATATAGGTTAATATGCATTTAAGTTTGATTGTTGTAAATAACGTACTCAAATATTTGAAATACCTTTCATATATATACTATATACTATTTCAACACAAATATCAAAATTAGTTTTATAAAATAAAATAAGATCATTTAAACTTTTTTCATGAATATTTTACAAAATAACTTTCTATGAAAAAAATTTAAAATATTTTTTCTGCAATTAATATATTTTAATATATTGCAACTACTTACAAAAACATTTAAACCAATCTTAAATTATTGTTGCAAGTACTTTCATTCAAAATCTAATATTTTCACCTGCTTTATCCTAATTAGTATATAGAAAGAGCTATTGAAACATGAGACATTAAATACAAACATATTTTTTAGTAAAATTCTAAATCTTAATTCACAATTTTATGATACAATAAAATATCTTTTTTAGTTAATGTTATTTCTAAATTGTTTTTGTTTATGTTTGTGATTTACCTAAATCTATAGTAATGAATAATGAGATTCTCTTAATTCATTGTTTATGATTTACTTTTTTTTATAGGTAAAGAATTGTATTAAATTGAGCATATGGATGTTCTATTCCATATAAACAATACAAGAAAAAGAAAAAGAAAAAGAAAAATAAAGCATTTTAAATCTAAACATATCTAAATCTTCTATTTTTACATTTGAATATCCTTCACAAAAAAAGGAGTATATATAAATATATATTCTACCTATTATCATATAAATATTCTTGCACACAAAAAACAAAGATATATATATTCAGAAAGAAGATTATAGTAGTTATCTTCTAATTTCATCCTACTTTTCACGAATAAATAGTTTACCTTATTCACATAGATTTTGTTCAAGTGTTATTTTTAATTTTGTCTATGTATAATGTATTGTTCCACTTGGATTGTTTTGATCTTTTATATAGCATGTTAAAAATGGACTTTAAGTCTAACTCAATCCCACAAAACCAGTTTGTAAGTTGGATTTGCACCTCACTTATATATTATAATTTGCCTTTATCTCAAGTCGATGTGGGACTTTCAACAACTATATTTCAAACTCTACCAAATATATCTGCACAAGTTTCTAGTAATACATGTTGTGAACAAATATCCTCTTCTAGATTGTTATCCATCAAATTAAACCTGCAAAACAAATAAGACAGATCTAGACTAAAATGCTAATGCATGTATAATGCTATAGAAATATTTTATTGCTCTCTTATTCATGGTTTAACCCAAACAAAGTTAAAATACTCCCTTTTCCCCCTTTCGCATAGCTAGTTAGGTATAGACTTTAAGCACTCAGATGGACTAAAACACCAATTTGAATAAGATAATTTAGCTTATGAGTTTTATTGGTAATCTAAGCTCGTGTCTTGATTTGTGCTAAAGTGAATATTCCTATTGGAGAATTTGAAAGAAATTTTATATTTTCCATCCTAATGTTAGAGCGAGATATGTCACTAATTAGTTTGTTTTAATAAAAATCTCTAATCAATTCCTTAACTTTGCTAGGATCCTCTCATTATTTATTATTTAATCTAATAAGATATTATTTTTATAAAACAATACTAATCTAATATAAATATTTTCGTATATTAAAATTAAATAAAAATACACATAATTTTATAATTTAAAAAAAATTAGATATTAATACAATTTTATAATTTGATTCAAGAATGCGTAGTGAATATGGTTTAGAGTATAAGTTAGAGTATGTTTATTTAATCAGAAAACTTTTAAATATCATTAGGAATATATTATTAAAAAGAAAATAATTAATATATGAAAAGAAGACTTATGTGTTGGTCATAGCTTAAATTTATAAATAATTAGTGTAACATTCCAAAAATACAGTCTAAAACTATATAGTAGAATAATCACATTTAATAATATTACAGCTCTGTCTTACATAATAGAGAAGTAAGCTTGTGGCCGAACGACCTTACAGAAAGAACTAAAAAAATTAAAACCGAACTACTTAAGCAAACCCTGACTGAACGGTTTATAAGAGGGCTATATCGAACAGTCCTATAAAAGAAGAAGGAAAAGATGATCGAACGATGATCTTGAAACTTAACTAATATGTTCATCGAACGGTTCTACTGTTCGGTCTTAACTTCTACCTCAACTAAGTTTTCTTCTCCCAGCGCCTCTTTCAGCAGCTCGTCTCTTTCTGCTCACATCCACATGGATGATCATTGCAACAAAAAGACAACCGATCGTACAAAACAGACAAGACAGAAAGACATAGGGTAAGCTTATGTAATTTAATTCATGTATAAACATATATTTCACACAATCAAAACCAAACAAGATAGATCATCACTCGTTCATACAAAGCCTAATACTAGACTGACTGTCCGGACTGTATGAATTATGTGTAGCTACGACGTTCGTGCACCCGGGTGATGTAGTAACTGGGATACCCTCAACAGCTGCCACTTGAGATTAGTCCTATCTGTCCAAATTAACCATAAGGACTAGGACCTCCTGCCATTCCCACTCATGGCTTACCCTTCTCTACGTGAAAACGAGTAATCATGGAATATCAGGATGAACCGCCAGCTTAGCATGCCCACATTCATACTTTACCACTTTCCAATATACATTAATGAGCTATTCCTCCCCGGAACGCTCGTCCATAATTCAAATACATTTCATATACATCATATTCCATCATCTTCCATTTTCAAACTTCAATTTTAACTAAAATCACTTAAGATAGAAAAATATCGAACGCTCACCCTGAACTCAGAATGAGACCGAACCCTTGGAGCGAGACCGAGAGGTCTCCAGTTCCAGAAAAGATTAAGACCGAGAGGGTTTTCTATCGAGCTGAGAAAGAACCAGAGTACAATCACATATTACAAGGATGAATAGAACGAATGTTATTTACAAAGTGAGCCAATTAAATGAATTGACTCCGGAGAGCTCAAACCGAACACCGAAAAACCCAGACCAGGTACTAAGACTTTAGGCTGAACCCAATGGAGACAGACACTTCAAGACGTTCAAAGACTAATACATCGAATAATCACATGAAGAAACCGAACGCTTATAAATACTTAGCTTATTTTGAATTTAACATCAGGAAACCGAATGTCAGTCAAAGATCGAACACTGTAGAGAGAGTATAATATTGAATTTAGACGAACGCTATTTTCATCAAGGTAGTTTATATAAAAGAGAATGAGCGCTTGGTATAAGACCCAACACTAAATAGTACGGACGCTTGGTGAAAGACCTAGCTCTAAATCATACGAGCGCTTAGTGAAAGACCTAGCATTAAATGATACGAGCGCTTGGTGAAAGACCTAGCATTAAATAATATGAGCACTTGGTGAAAGAGCTAGCGCAGAATAGTACGAACGCTTGGTGAATATAGGATATCAGTTGACTAACGTTCAAAAACGTATGAACACACTACTACACAGATATACTTAATTTTAATTTAAAATACCAAGGAAATGATATCCTTGGTTGAACGCCTGTACACAAATCGTACTAGACGAAGACGCTCGTCCTCAACATAAATTCTTTCCAAATGAAAGAATCCAGTTCTAAACGAGTTCCCTATAAAAACCGAACGATCAAATACCATTCAGTAACGAACACACATTATCTTAGGGAAATTTCATACTTAGAAATCATTTATCTCAACTCATTTCTCAACATTTATCTTCATACTCTCATACATTCATATCATATTAAATTTTCCATACTTCATACAATCAAAACATAGCAACAATCATATTTCATATTAATTCATCAACTCAACGAACATACATGCAATTCAAACAACATACAAATTAAATTAAAATAAGCTCCCCTTACCTCTAATGTGAGCGAATGTTCACAAATAGAACCACTGATTCACTTATAAGAATCCTTCTACCTTCAACGCTCAACAATCCAAACTACACAAGGTGAAAACCCAACACTATCTGAACCACTCATTTGAGAAGGGTGATCAACACATGAAACCAGGACTTGGTTTGCATGTCCAGGAAAACACACGACTGAAAGAAGGGAAGAACTTACCAGCTCAGCTTCACAAATCGAATAGTTTAACTGAAAGCTCTTGACGCCGGAAGTGCTTCTGCGGTGCCTGAATGATGATCGGAGAAGAGAAAGTGAGTGTTTTCTTAGAGAGAAGATGAAGGAGATGTAGAGAGAAGGAGGAGAGAAAGAGATTTTTTCAGAATCTGGGGAAAAAGGGTGCATGCAGTGAGTGGAGTGGATTTTTTGAAAATCCAAGTTTTGCTTCCCACGTCAAAAATGGACGTTCGCTCATCTGCCAACACCTGCCCTCCACCATCTGAGTGTCGAGCCCTTCGCTTGACACATGGAATCCACTAAAACGACACGTGCGTGGATTTGAGTGGTTCTGACAAGTAGTCTTGTGAGTTTTTTAGATAAAATATTGTTTTTTATCATGTGAGATTTTTTGATAAAAGTTTTTTTTATCATGTGAGTTTTTCTTTATCCCACGTATATAAATTCGGATCAAATCCTATAAAATAAATAATTTGACAAGTTTAACAAGTCTCTTCCTTATGACCATTTGGATCTAGATTTTTGTCTTTATAATGCCTCTTGTTTTAAGTCTATGAGTTCTGATATCTCTGTCTTTTCTTCATTATCTAATCCACTTTCTTTATCCTTTTTATTTACCGTGCTTATGTTGGAAATAAAATCCGTAGTATAAATGAAGCATAATTTAGGAATAATCTCATTGTAAAATTAGTTGACATTTTGCTTATATTCAAAATCAACACAATTCTTTTAGTTATATTCGAGTGGGAAGGAAGTATGAGCAAAGTATTTTATAAAGTTAATATAAACTTATATATCTTAATTTGTAGTTTTGGTTTTTTGAAGATAATTTTTAATTTATATTGGAATTTAGTTTTAGCTTAAATTGTGAAAGAAATATTAAATTTCATTTTTCTTATTTCTCTGTTTATATGCTTAGAGTGAAGTTACATAAATAGACCCCAATTAAATTTATTTTTCCATTCAATTTTATTCCCCCAACTTCCCTTTTATGTCATATATGAAATCCCAAACAAAATGAACTATAATGTTTGGATAAAATTGTCAATAAATATTAAAAAGAAGAGAAAATAAAATGGTAGAACGATAAAGTTATGAAGTTTTTCAATTCATAGAAAATCTTATTGAAAGCTCAAATATATAACAAGGAGAACAAAATCGAAAAAGAAATCTTCCCTGCATAGAACTCAAACTCAAACTCAAATTCTCTTCCCAGAGTTAGTGTTGTACAGGAATAGCAGCCAAGCCCAAATTCAGAAGAAAACTGAGAGGAAAATGGAAATTCTGTTCTAGTTAACAACGAAAGAAAACCTAATTAAGAAGAACAAGAAAAACCTCTTCTGGTACTAGGTGCAGTGGTTAATGAATCTTCTTATTGTTTTCTTCGTTGTTGAGGAAGTCAAGCAACACAGTACTCTTGCACTTGGGGCATTTGGGATCAACCTCCGACAACATAACATACATGAGACAGCGAGGACAACCTACGAGAAGCATGGCCCTTGTTTCTTCAGCTTCACAAGATACGCACGAACTCTCCAACGATTGGACAGAAACCTGCGACGAAGTGGAAGAAGAATCCGATGATAGATCCGAAGAAGACACGGAGGATGCTGCCCTTGGAGGGGACAGGTTCAGACTCACTTCCAACCTTGGACTCCTTGCTCTCTTGCTCATCTCTCTTCACAACTCACAGTTTCTGACTGTTTAACCTAAGAACAAAAATGGGGTTATTGTAGAGTTTGAGCACACACACATATATATAGCATAGAGTGAAGTTAAAGGGATAGGAAAGAATTGAAGAGAGAAGAAGCGTGCAGAAGGAGGTGATTGATGGTAATTGAATGACCAATTTAATGGTAGCGTAGAACAGTGTAGAAGATAAAGCACAGTGTCATCATACATGGATGACACCCTGCAACCTTCCTATGCACTTAACTTCTAAACTTTTAGCCATGGCTATTGTCCACATAGACCTTTTTTTTTATTATTATTATAATTATTATACGTACAAACAAATAAGTCCTGAAACTTTTGTTTTACATTGTCTTTTAATTAATTATATTTTTTTGAATAAATAACGGGTTAATACAATAAATAGTTACATATTTTATCTTTAGCATAATTCAATCCAACAGAGATCTTTCTACATAAAATTATTAAATGTCCTATAAAGAAATGAGCTTGTTGAAAGACAGAAAAAAAATGTTAGAATTGTGAAGAGAAAGTGAAGAAAGAAGAAGTTGCACCCATTATATAAAGACATTTGTTAGATGTAAATTTCAAAACTTACGTCAGATTATAATACATTTACCACAGCTCTTAAGTGTTCCACATTACAAAAATTAATTTTAATTATAAAAACGTATTTTAGAGTTTTTGAGATAGATGACTCTTTTTCTTACATACCTATATTCTAATAAAAATGTATTTTACAGTTTTGCACTTAAATCATATAGATGTTTTAAAAAAGTTTTATCATGTTAACCATAGTAAATTTACTCACAACTTAATTGAAGTATTTGAGATAAGTAAGTCTCAAATACACCTTATCTAAACTAAAAAGAGAACGAAGTTGTCCATTAAAATAATGATTAATGGTATCATGACATACTTTTACATTCATTTGACACAAAACACAATAATAAAATAGTCACATATAAAAAAATTGTATTTTTTCAAAAAAGAAAAGAATAAAAAACAAATAAGAATGATATCAAATGAATGTAAAAAAAAATTGGTGTGTAAAAGTATCATTTTTCTAAGTAATATACGAAATTTTATATTATTAAACAATATTTTGGAGTTTTACAAATGAAAAAACATTTTATTAAAGATAATAGTTATTAATAATTAATGCTTTATTTGAATAACATGATTTAAGAAAAGTTTAAAAGGTGGTTGAAGGATGAGCATGGAAGCCTAACAAGTGTAAAAATCTTGAAAATAAAGAAAGTATACCTAACAATTGGAACCAACTGATCAGGAGAAAGAAGTATGGTTCTTTAAAACCGATGAGAAAACGAGATACTTAACTTTCTTTACCAGATTCCATTAATAAGAACCATATCTATCTTGAAGACCTCACCTTCATATTTTATTTTAGCTCACCATTTTCAAAATCAGTTGGTCTTCGTCATATTTATTGAACGATGGATAGCATTCATTTGCATAACGAATTCGGCCGAGAGCATAAACAGCTACTTTATCATGTTGTAAAATCAGAGTAGTTTAGACAAAAAATTTACATCAATATTGGACATATACTAATGCACTCTTTTTAACATATACTATTTACTCAAAATCTATTGAAATTTATCAAAATAATGATCCATTAAGCAAGACATGCAACATAAAAAAATGAGCTTTCTTAACTACAATAAGGAGTGTACAAAAGAGTGTGTAACTATCTTTATATTTTGTTTGATTTAAATTATTTTGAAATTTAGTTTATTTGCATTAAAAGGGTAAATTCTAACAAATATTTAAGAGCATTGGTTAAAGAACTAAACATATTTTATTTTAATTGGGATATGTAAAAATGCATCCTTCTATGATTTTTAATTTATATATCCATACTCTCTCTCTATATATATATAGATATATAATTGTGTTAGGGTTTTATACAGCTGAAAAGGACCAGATTGTTGTATGAAGAATAAAACTACCAAACGAACCTAACGACAGACTTGATCATCAAAATTCCCATGATCGGAGGATGAATTTGCAGCCACATAGAAATGGAGAAATGGTACAGTGACACCTACATTAATGGTATAATAAATAAAGTGAAAGTAATTACCAATATAATGTTGTCTTAATTGATGATAAATTTGGAGTTTGAGGCCCTCTGAATTTGGTTATCTACCTATATTAAACAACAAACAGAAAGAGAAAGCTGCTTCTGTCATTGAATTCTACGGCTATTTGTTGACGATGATACAAATGCACATTATTATACAGATATTGTGTTGTTGCTCTTTGAAACCATAACATTTAGGTAATAATAGTACAACCATAAAATTCATATTAGTTGGAATACAATTGTATCCATCTACTGTAACTGCAAGTTCAAGATTTGGTTACATATCTAATAAGTATTTAAAAGAATATTTACTATTCTAGTGAGAAATTCAATAGGAAAGTTGTAAATTTAATATGGGAAATGGTAAAACATTGCTTTATATTGAAAACGTTTTGTTTCATAAATACAATTTAACTTTTTTCGCTTTTTCTGATAAAAGACAGGAAAGAAGTACTGTTTGTATGGATGACTCTTTTCCTTTGGACAAAGACGTGTTATCATACAATAATAAAATTAAAACAAAACAAAAATCATGTTTATCATTCAACGATAAAAAAAGTGTAAATTATATTTATTATATACGAATTTAGTTTAAAAAATGTAAAAAATTATATTTATTATATATAACTTTAATAAAAAAATTAGATGTTTTTGTTTACCAGCCACGACTTGAAGAAAATAATAATAAAGTCATAAAAGTTAATTAAGTTAAACACGACTTCTATACACGTAAAATATGAATTTTTAATACAAAATTATGATTTATAAAAAGAACCATTTTCATAACAAATTAAAAGTTTGTCTATTTTCATAATTTTTATGTAAAATTTCAATGCTAAAATTTTCATGTTATTCTCTTTAAGTGTTATATATATATATATATATATATATATATATATATATATATATATATATATATATATATATATATATATATATATATATATATATATATATATATAATATTTGTCGTCGTCTTTTGCATTATGTACCATAGTTGTCTTATAACTTTTAAACCTGTATGTCAGTGTAATATTTTCTTGTTTAAATTTGATCAAAATAATAATGAAGTAAAATTCGTAGAATGTATTAACAAAATGTTATTAATATACTTTATCCACTTATAACAATTTACTTGTTATATATTAATATAATTTTTTCAATAATATGTTTATCAACCGATTAAGGGTATATGCTAAAGGTGTTTCAATTTTAAATCAAGTTTATTAGTAAAACAGTTAATGTTATTATAAATGTGTCATAAAAATTCTAACAATCGATTAAGGGTTCAGATGCATGTTGTATTTTTTTTTTATTTTGTCGAAAATTTCTATCAAATTCATCGTGTGGTTGTCAATTGATTGAGATTTAATTACCATATCATCGACATATGCTTCCATGTTATTTCCAATCTGATTTTGAAAGATCTTATTCATTAAGCGTTGATAGGTAGCTCTAGCGTTCTTTAAGTCAAATGGTAAGACTTCACAACAATAATTTTCTTGTTTAGTGATGAATATTGTCTTGTCCTTGTCTAATTATACCTTGAAACTTGAGTAGGCTTTCAGAAAGCTCAACACTTGGTGACTAGAGGTTCCATCAACTAGTTAATCAATGTTGGGGAGAATGTATGCATATTTAGGGCATGCTTTATTGAGGTTGGTACACATCCCCTATCGACCACTCAACTCCATCACTAGGACTACGTTGGAGAATTAGGTGGTATACTTGACCTCCGAATGAACCCCGTTTCATGTAGTTTCTTGACTTCGGTCTCGATCGCTTTTCGCTTCTCTTCCCCAAGAAACTGTTTCTTTTGTGCCATCGGTTGAGCCTTTTTTAAGATGGCCAACTTATAAGACATCATCCTTGGTTGTATTCCCAACATGTCGGTTAATGTCCACGTGAACAGGTCTTTGTTGTTTAGAAGTACAACCAATATCGTCTTCTCTTGTGTTTGATTCAAATCATTACTTATCTTAATGACCTGATCATCCAACAAACCTATCTTCAGATCATTGGTCCCTCCTTGTGGCTCCATCTTATTGCTTGTGTTCATTCTTGGATCCAAATTAGTTATAGCCATTTTTTATTAGCAAATCTTTTGAGAGAATTGGTATGTGTTACATTTAAGCCAATGACATAACACTCCCAGGCTATTTTTTGGTTCGTATGCACTATACATATTTTGTCCTTGTCAGATGGAAATTTCGTGGCCAAGTGTGGCATGAACAATGTGGCTCCAAAGGCATTCAAACATGGTCGGTTTAACATCACATTAGAGGAAATGTTGGCCTATATCAGCAGATGTCACACTTGCACCTCTCAATTGTCTCTCTCTAAACTGATCCATGTCCGTAGGTCTTGGTAATTACGGGTATCGATCCACTAGCCTAAAAATCCTACTATTTTTTCATTGTAAGACACAATTAGATCTTTAGAAATGTCCATCTTCTGAAAGGTTCTCTAATATAAAATGTTGACTGTATGTCCTAGTCAACTAACACTTTGTTGATCTTGTACTCGACAAGCTTGATCGAGATGACCATAGGGTTGTCCTGATAAAGATCTAGAGCCTGGAAGTCATCATCGGTGAATGTGATTGGAGGCATGCTTATGACCTTTTCCTCGACTAGGTACATCACTTTTAGAGCTCAAACATGCCTCTATTATGCTGAGTTGGAGGAGTCGACTTCCGCAAATCCTCTTGAGGTAGTGTTTATGTGTGTTTTTAGCGGGTGATCCCTACTCCTGCTCCTACTTTGGCTTCTTCGCTTGGACAACTCCTTTTTTCGCTCGATCCCATGATTCGTTCTTTTGGGACCTCGTACTTGACTTTGCCAGCGTGGTGAACTTTAATCCAAACAGTCCTTTCTACAAATTACCTCAAGTGACCAATTTTGGTGAGCTCTTCAATCTTGTCTCTCAAAGCGGAGCATTCCTTTGTGGTGTGGGTGAGACTTCCATGATAAAGATAATGTTTGTTATCATTGACATTGGGAGGGGTTGGCTTCCTCCCGTAGGGGGCAACAAGTCGACGTTGAGGGCCTCTTAATATTTTGGCTCGCAGCACACTGAGCGAGTATAATTACTGAAGCGAGGTCCATTCGGTTGTTATTTTCCCTCTGACGATTTCTTGTATATTCCCTTCTTATTTGTTGTTTGATGATTCCACACGCATTTGTTTGCGAAAGTACCTCCTCTCCTTTACCTGCATGTATTGGCCCTTCTTGCTTAAACTCGCCCAAATTCTTAGCAAGCTTCATACATAAGCTATTGACGAACGATCTTGGTCGTAATGCCATGATCATATGATGCATGGCCACATCAGGTCAATGTACCTTATTTGAAAAGATATATTCCCGAACCTCTCCATGAAGGCTCGAAGGAGATTATCTTTCTCTTGCCTAACATTAACCAAGGCGATCAATGTTAGATGATGTGGTCAACTAGTGGCAAACTGTGCTTCAAATCTCGATCTGATAGTTGTGAAGCAGTCTATCGAGTTGGTTGGTAAAAGAGAAAACCAAGCCAAGGCTTATCCCTTCAAAGAGGTAGGAAAAGATATACACTATGTAGCGTCACTTGTCATATACAACACCATTTGATTCATGAAGATCTGAATGTGCTCCTTCATATCGGTAGATTCCTCATACTTATCAAACACAAACATCCTTCAATTGTCGGGCAAATCGGTCTCCATGATCCTCACGGTGAATAGGAGCATATCGGTCGTGTCGACTGTTGCAACAAAATAGTTATGGTCTTTACTTGTCCCAAAGATGCTCACTTGGATCGTTCGTTCTGATTCATCCCAATGTTGCTTTGTTGGTCCTTGAAGAGTAGGGGTGGATGACATGAGATTTTTACCACCCCTTGATTGTTAAATGATCGTGTGTTCTCAACTCACAACGCCTTTATCTCTTCTGCTTACTTCTTTTGCATTTCATCCATCTACCTCCACATTCTTCACATCATTTCTCTCAAATCCATTTGATCCTTCAAAGCTTTCTTCAGCATAATGTTACTTGCTTTATTTCTAGTGGTTACCATGTGGATTTCAGAAATTTTTCTCAATCCTAGAGTGGATTCCAAAATATTTTAGGTGTAGAGTCGAATGTCTACTTGGAATAATTTCTTTATCGTATACTTTAATGCAACCCCTCCATGTTAGGATGATATGTTCACTAACTGATTGGGGTTTCTTTCCAAAGATGTTCGAATACTAATATCACTTAAGTTCGATCACTAAAATATGATATATATATATATATATATATATATATATATATATATATATATATATATATATATATATATATATAATCATAGTCTAAACAACAATATTTTTACTTGTATTTATAGTTTTATTTTAAATTTAATTATCTACATATTTTTAAACTAATTAAATTCGTGATCGATAATATTTTTTATACTTTGACAATCGGTCATGCTGTCGCTGTTGCTGTTGCAGTAGAAGAATTTGAAATAGTAATTTGATTACATACTTTTTCGCAAGAAAAAAAAACTAAGAATTAGGGGTTTGTTTCGAAAAATTAAAAGTTTTCTTATAATCATAAAAGTAACTTAACAAATTTAACTCTTTCAAAATAAACAAACATACAAAATATAAAAGAAAAAATACACTGTATTGTATGAGAACTTAAAATAAACCCTACAACATCTAGAAAAGCTTTAACAACTCACCAACCAATCTATTTTTAAGATTGTGGTGTTACAGAACATTCCAAACAAAACAAAACAAAAAAAATAGTGAACAGTGAAGTGATGAGTATGTATACTGCACCAATTTCCATTATTTAGAAGAAGGAGTTGTATTTTATGTGTCCCACTAAGGACAAAGTGCACAGTTAGACGTAAAAGATATGATTGTGGAAGAGCAGAATGCAGGACCATTCTCAGCTTTAAACAGGACACTGAACACCTGCTAAATACAGTTTTATCATTAATAGCAATAACAGAACCTGTCCTTCACTACCTCTTCAGATTCAAAATAAATTATATGAACTTAATTTTAAATTTAATTCAATTTTACAAAAATCCATTTACACTTTTTACTTATATTTCATATTTTAAATTGATCGTATTTTAATTAATAATAAACTTATTCTAACTAAAATTTGTGTGAATATTATAAATTAAATTAGACCTTTTATGTTGTTCATGAAATTTTAGCTTGTAAGAAACTAATTTGAACATAAAATAATTTTAGCTTGAGATCTGATTTTTGCCATATTCTTTTTTTGAATTTGTCTTCTAAACATTTTATCCTTTTTTATTCATTTTTTTAAAAGTTGAAAAACCTAATTAGAATTAGACAATCGAATTCCTGGTGGGTGTATGCTGTTCGGCGGCATTATTCAAGTTGAAAATTTGGTTTTCTGAGAATTATTTGGTATGTGGCAGTATTTTTTATAGTTGAGAATTTATTGTTGAATGTTGAATTTTAACTGATTTTTTAGTCTTAGTATTTTGTTTCACATTTTAAATCTTAATTTTTTGTTTAGATTAATGAGAGGTGAAGAAAAGTAAGAATAAAAGAATTAAGAGTAAATTTCTTTAAATTGAGAGAAAACACGAGAGAAAAATTTAAAATAAATTTGATTGATGGGAAAAAAAAATTAATTTTATATTAATATATTTAAAAAGTACATTTTTAAATATTTTAAAAAAATAATTTGATGTAAAAAAATATATTTTCAAAAATATAAATTAAAGTTAAAATCAAATTCAAATTAAGAATCTCAATTGTTACAAAATTTCAATGAATAGAAAGTTATATTTCATAATAAAAATGTACTGAAATAAATGATAAAAGTTAAAGTAAATTTATTATTTTAATTATTTAATTATTTTAATATAAAACATATATTAACGTATCAATTTAGGTTTCTTTCCATAATTAATTATGGATTTGGTGATAAAATAGTTTTCAAAACATTTTTAATATAGAATTTAAAGAACAGTGTTTATTTCAGTTTCGTACATTTTAGCTAGGGGTTTAATGTTTCGGTAGGTTTTTTTTTCGTCTAGAATGTCTCGTACTTATTTGGTATCTCAATTGGATCCTTATTTTTGTAAAATTGAAACAAATAGAGATTTGAGATTTGCTGGTCTAACACGGTTTAGGAGGTCCTGACATGACATGCTGACAGTATACTTTTAATTGACGTGGCAGTAAAGGTATGTGTCGGAACAATCGGAACCGTTATAGAGTCGCGCAGTGGAATAAAATATAGATAGCGGAAAGCGTGTAACGATCACAACACAAGTTAAAATAGTTGGTTTCAAAAATTGATTTTCTTAGCGAACTTTTATCGAACAGTTGATGAGCTAAGAGTTTAGGGATCAAGAAAATCAACACAGAATTTTTATCCTGGTTCGAATAAAAAAATTCTACATCCAGTCGTTAATCACTATGAATAGTGATTAACTTTTTTTTTACTAAAATATGGTTTGCAGATTACAATCAGATAATCAAAATAAGCAAAGAATAGAAAACACCTTCCTTCCACAAACGAACGGAAGAACCTGCTCAGCCAACTTGAAGAGAACCACTCCAACCTTTGACACACAAAACACGAGCTTCTCCTATTCACAAGACCAGGCAAGAGCACTCTATCACTTTGAGAACTTCCTTAGACAAACTGTATTCTCAAAATGACATAGATCCTTTTCACTCACAGAGAGCTTCCCTTAGGCACAAAGCTCTAATACTCTCAATTGAAAAGTTTTTTCTAAGAGCTGTGAAGACCTCTATTTATAAGCCTAGTTTCGTGCATGGTCAAAAACTGAAAAGACATCTCCCAACTGCCACTGATAGTCGATTATCATAAGTTATAATCGATTATTTGTGTCCGTTATGGGGTTTTCAAAATGGTGATAATCGATTATCCTGAGCAATAATCGATTATTCTAGAGACTTGGACAGAATTAAATGAAACAGTGATAATCAATTATTCTGTGTAATAATCGATTATTTGCGCAAGCAACTCTCTTCTAAACTGGCTCGTGATAATCGATTATCCCTCTTGATAATCGATTATTTGTGCAATGACGCACTACATATGAAAACTTCTAAGAGTTTTTACATCATTACATTTTATCATATACATTTGTTTCTACAAAATGCGTTTAACAAAGATGCATTTAGAGTCTTCAATTCTTCAGATTTTATCATCATCAAAACTTTACAGTAGCTTTCAAGATACCAATGCTCCTCATTGGTAACAGTATGGTGGGTGGTCGGCCTGGTGTTGACCACTAAGTCTGGTGGTCGGTCGGCCTGGTGGGTGGTCGGCCTGGTGGTACGCTTGAACGAATGTCAGTGTTTGTGTTTTATTGACTTCGTTTCTGAATACCGTACTGTCTCTTAACACCACCAGGTCGACCATCCAGTAGGCTGACTGACCACCAGACCGTGTGGCCGACCACCGGGCTGACAATCTTGTCGACCACCCACCAGGCCGACAACCTTGCCGACCACTCTCCAGAACGACCATCCACCAGGCCGACCACCAAGCCAACTGACCATCAAGTTTTATTGTCACGTCAATTAAAAGTATACTGTCAATATGCCATGTAAGAGTCTCCTAAACAATATTGATCCAATTTAATAACAAGCCTATTTATTTTAATTTAAAAAATAAGATTTATTTTAATTTAAAAAATAAGAACTCAACTGAAAAGTATAGTTCGATTCTGGATGGTGAAACATTAAAGTTTAGGATATTTGAATTTTCTCCGCTTTTGTTACCAGCCCTGTATGAAAAAAAAAGGGTTAAATATGTTTTTAGTCCCTAAACTATTGGTCGTTTCTGGTTTTCGTCCCTCTTTCAAAGTAAGGTACAATTTGGTCCTCATTCTTTTCGAAACGTTCGTTTTAGTCCTCGAAAACTAAACACCGTTTAAAAATTTGGTCATCATTTAGCAACAAATGAGGACTAAAACCAAAATTCCGAGGACTAAAACGAACGTTTTGAAAAGAATGAGGACCAAATTGTACCTTACTTTGAAAGAGGGACAAAAACCAGAAACAACCAATAGTTTAGGGACTAAAAACATATTTAAAAAAAAAAAACAGGGCTTAAAAGTGAATTCTCAGCATGAACATTAAATATGTCTGTCTAGATAAATAATGAAGAGTTTTCGAGATGGGTTTATAGGCGAAACAGATTGAAATTATTCGCAAAATCTTTGGAAATTTTGTTTTTAATCACTCTCTCAGCTCCGTATGATAGATGGATCAGATGAAAAATTCTTTGTTGAAACACAGTACTGTGAGTCGAAGTCCTAGGTTTCATAAAACAAGTTAATAAAATGTTTTAAGTTGAGTGTACCACTAATATTGAAAGATATTTTGCATAGAAAAAAAAAATTAATAGAAAGCATTAATTATGTGCTGTATTATTCTGCAGCTTAGCGAAAGCACTGGTGGGAGGCTAGTATCCTCTGCCAGTACTTTTGGCTTAACTCGTTATCATCACTGAATAGTTGATCCCTCCATTGCAGGTCTTCTGCCACTTCACGTGCCAACATCACTTTATACAAAATATTACAATTTTATTTTTATAACTAAAATTAATATATTATTATTACTATTATTTTTATTATTATTATTATTATTATTATTATTATTATTATTACTATTATTTTTATTATTATTATTATTATTATTATTATTATTATTATTATTAAACTTTATGACTCCGACTTTCTTAAAACTTTCGTATTTTTGCGATTTCATTTATCAATCTTCATTTTTCCATTTTCATCTTTCACCATTCTTATATCAACACAAACACAATACATAGATGTAATTTGGTAAAAATATTCACAGCTACGATAAATAACCTTTTACTAAATATCTTCTCTTTTATCCATCTCTCAAATAAATCCTTTAAGAGTGTTTATGAATGCATCTCTTTGTTTTTTTTTTCACCTCCAAAATTTCAAATCTATCATTTTCCATTAATAATCAACTTCTTAAAACTTTAATCGACTTTTAAGAATCAGGTTTCTTACCTTTTTTCTTTTTTAATTTTGATTTACTTTTTTTCATTTAATAATAATAATAACATATTTTATTATTACTATTGTTAAATAAAAAAAGTAAACTAAAATGAAAAATATTTTAAAAAAAACCTTTAACCGGTTAAGTTTTTTTAATTTAATTTTTAATTTAAGTTTTATTAATAATAATAATATTAATATTAATATTAATAATATTAATATTAATAATAATAATATTAATAATAATATTATTAAATAAAAAAAGTAAAATAAAATAAATAAAAAACCTTAGAAAATCGATTAAGAAATTTTTTAATTGATTTTCAAAATTCAATTAAAATTTCTAAAATTCTTATAATAAATTTTCGAAAACTTTGTTAATGAAAAATATAGAATTGAAATTTTACAGGTGTAGAAAGAAACCAAAGAGGTGCAAAAAGAAACATTCACTCTTTAAATATCCACACACGTGTTAAAGGGAACAAGTTAATCCATCGTCTTTACATTTCTCTTATCAGCAAATCCGTGGAAGGGAACAAAAGCCTAAAGTTATTTGTTCAGAAACATTGTCTAAGTAAAAAATCATATGCACCCAGTAAAATTTTGAATCAAGATTCAATTTAATGGTGAGCAGATAACTGCAATCGACTAAATAAAATTATCACGTTCAATCATTATAATTATCGATGATTATAGAAAAGAAAAACTCAAGAAAAATAACACATGGTAGACAATTTAAACAAAATGTATTTTCACGTGGAACAAAATGCACTGTTTGACTTATGTTAACTTAGAACAATAATAAATTAATCTTGAGTTGAATTATTTTATTATGTTTAAATTTTAATAATCGATATTTTTATTTGAATTAATATGAACAAAATATTGTTAGACGAGTGAAATTGTTCCAAGAAAAAAACAATGAATAAAATGAAGTTATGTATATTGGTCATTAACTAGAATATAATAGAAGTTACTTGATGCTTAAAGTTTCGTTTGAGTTTGGTTTTATATTTAAATTTACCAACATGTCTTAGATATTAAAATACTATATTTAATATTGCGTCTTTTAAGATTTTGTATTAAAGGAGATATCAGATATTTTGTAGGAACAATTAGAAGTGATAAAGTTTTATAGTTTATCTCATTTAAATTCTCAACAATTGTATAAAAGTTAGGTTTGTCTTGACGATCATATGGACGGTAAGTTTTCAAATTCTAAATTTGAACATGAACTTAAAATTCGTTTATGTTTTAAATTTTAAAACATTTTAATTCTTAAATTTAAATTCTAAATTTGAACACAGTTAAAACTAGTTTATGTTTCAAACTGTGAAATATTTTAATTTTAAACTTAAAAAATAATAAATATAATTATTTTAATTAAATGATCAACTTTTTTATGTGTAAAATGATGTTTTAGAATGACGTTTATATTGAAATGTGTTAAATAATGTAATAATAAAATTAAAATGTCATTTAACATGTAAAGAAATGGTATGTAGATAGATTATAACGACAAGAAAAATTGATATTAACAACGGTTGAAATCTGTATGCAATGGTTAAAATTTGTCGATAAATCAAAATGACCAACAATAAAAAAATCTATTGTGAAATTTTCATCGATAAATTTTTCTATGAAATTTCTATTTTTGTGATAATTATCAACGTATTGTAGTCCCCAAATAACTACCACTTCAACCAGTTTAAATTTCATCTCCCAAACCCAAAAAATAAAAAAAATGAAACGTATAGATATTGAACCCGACATATTCAACTTCATCTCCAATTACAAAAAAATCTAAAAATTTATTTCGGAGACAGAAATCACAAGGAACCATTACTCAAAGAGGAAGAAACTTCATGTTGAAGATGTTCGCAGCTTCGTTCTCAACATAACAACACAATGTTACAATATTTGTTTTCACGATTCTCAAATATGAGAGAGAAACAAGAAAGGAAGAAATGGTGTCGTCAATGCCTGTAATGATCGCAATTGTTGATGCTGTTAATTTAAAAATAATAAGAATAGACAAGGCAACAATAATATCAGAGAGATCGTGAGACATCTGCAACAGTGTGAGCAGGGGCTCTCTAGAAAACTTAAATGCGAATGCTACATAAGAAAAAGAAGGAGATCTAGTGATGTTGGTGACATGTCTAATCTCTGACATGGTGAGCTCGATCAATGGGAAGCAGCGATGAGGCCTTAGTTCCAGTTTTTTTTCTTCTTAACTTATTGCTACTAAAAACATGATTTACCTTAAGTAATAAATAAACAAATAATTATTTGTACTTCTTCTAACTTTTTAATATTTATTAGTTATTTGATGCAGTAAGTTAAAAAAGAAAAATCTTTCATTTGATACTTTACGCTGTGTTCACTTCAGTGGATAACATTGTTCAAGAGCAAAGGCGATGATTGATCTGCGAGCGAATTCGTGTTCGTTTCAGTGAATACAAGACGATGAAATTGGACGGATTTGTGGGATATGCACCTTTTTATTACCCCGTTAATATGCTCGGATTTGTAGTGATGTTGATTGAAATCTCAACTTTGTCCTCTATTATTTGTAAAATATCACGTAAAAATGCAAGCGTAAAATATCACGTAAAAATGCAAGTAATTTGATTCCAGAGGGTGAAAATGATGACCAAGAATGGAGGTTTGGTCTATAGTGATTCAAGGTTGATGGCTATTGCTGTATTAAAGATGAAGAGCCGTTGAAGATTAAGAAGGTGAATAATAGAGCTTGAAGAAGGAGTTGAAGAAAAGTTGTATTTGGTTTTGATGGTGTTTGTGCAAGTCAACCCTTACCGCAACTTCAACCAATCGGTCAATGAAGTGTTCACCCAAGTGAACCCTTGTCAATCAAACACTAAGACAATCAAGGAGAAGTTATGGAAATAACCCATGTCGTCTCACAAGTCGTCGATCAAGGAAAAGTCTGAAAAAGAACCACTATCAAAATACTCACCTTGAAAATGGTTGAAGTCCATCTAATCAATGTACAACATGGCACACGATTAATGGTTAAGGACGAGTTCCAACTAAGGAACCCCTCCTGAACAGCCAAACCCCTTTTCAAATCATTTAATGTTTGAACTTGGGGAGCTTTAATTTTCCATGCCCATCTGGTCAACCTTGGACAACCAACCATCAACCAAACTGTTTAACACGAAGATTGATCTCATCCTTGGCTAAGAACCGATGATCGACCACATTTGGATGACCCAAAAACCAATCACATCCCTGGTTGAACACCCATGGACGACTACATTTGACCGACTACTCTTGACCAATCACATTTGGTTGACTATTCTTGGCTAACCACATTTGATTGAGTTCTCTAGGCTGACCACACTTGATCGACCACTTTAGACTTAGCACCTATGGTCGTCCATTCTCACTAAAAAAAATGTTATTTTACAGAAATTATTTTCTAGAGATTATAAAAACAATCAACAAATTAATATTAATTAAATTAGTTAAAAAAAATAAGGGTTAAATATGTTTTTCGTCCCTTAAGTATCACACGATTTTGGTTTTAGTCCCTACTCGAAACTTTGATGGTTTTTAGTCCTCATAGTTTTGAAACTTTTACTATTAGTCCTTAAGATTGGACGCATTAACTTTTAGTAGATGTGGCTAACGACCAGTCCACATGTGATGCCACCTTCCCTGACTACTTTTAATTGACGTGACAGTAAAGGTGTGGTGGTCGGTCGGTCTGGTGGGTGATCGGTTACAATGTCTGGTGGTTGATTGGTCTGGTGGGTATTGGACAAAGACCGAACGATTATGGTGACGTGTGGAGTGGACTATGATACGCATACTGTAATTTTGAAGATGAAGACTTTACCATCAATCCAACACTTGGAGAATATGTTAAACAAAGTGGTAACAAAAGAAGACCTAATTTGCAGGAGAATAATGATTGGAAATATTCGATATATGTACAATTGATAATACATGTTGGTGGGAAGAGATGTTGTGGAACATTAATTACTTATAATCACAAATAATCATCTAAATGTTATTAGGAAGCAAGAGGTACCAGAATCTTATAAAGAGTTACTAACAAGTGATGAGTAAGTTGGTAGGATCTACTGGATAGGGTAAGGAATTGAGGGAAGTATAAGTACAATACAAATTTTGTGCTGCAAGGAAAATAAACCCAAAAACAGGGGAACTAACAAATGTGAGTTTGACAGTTTTAACTCATGCAAATTTGGACTACCATTTAACAATCCCGAAAAGTTAATACACTCAGATTAAAAAGTTATATTCATTCTTTTAAAGTTCAATGACCAAAATATATTCAAGTGAAGCATACAAAATTAATGTTTTAAACAAATTATATATTCATTCATTTTTAAAATTTAAACTCTTCAAGTTTTTGACATAAACAAATTCTAATTTCACTTCTAAGTTTAAAAACTATAAATATATTTAACTCTATAATAAATTATATTAAAGACAAAATATAATGATACACTAAAATAAAAAAGTCACATGTTTAAAAATAAAGAAAATAAAAGTTTGGTATCTTTTATATATATATATATATATATATATATATATATATATATATATATATATATATATATATATATATATATATATATATATATATAAATAAAATATATTACAATAATTTATTTTAATATTACAATAACATTTACCAGTACTTGAAGTTGAAAATAAAATAAAGTAGTTGACATTTATTGCATGAGGTTGTAATCAAAAGACAAATATATTAGGTTTAATTAGCGTTTCTTACATTTAAATATTTTGATTGATTTTGGTTTCTTTTTTATTAAGTTGTAATATTGGTTAAATAGAATTAATGTGATCCTCTTTTGAAGGGCTATTATCTATCAGTTTAATAAAAGATTTAATTAATAAGTTAGTTGTTCTGTTTAGGCCTATTATGAGTAATCCAAAAATCAATTTTTACATCAAGTATAGAACCGATGTAGATCTGAGTTATGTAATATGATTGAGATATTTTACACTGTTTATTAAATAACTGATTTAATATTTTGTTGATTTAAATAAACCGATAGGAACAATGGTCGTCGTGAGAAGAGAAATGGTGGTGTGACTTGGAGTTCACTACAACAAGTGGAAAACAAATGGAGATGCACGAGGGTCGCTTCTTGGAGCAATCAGGGATGTGCAACGGACACGGATGGTCTCTACTTGTAATCTGATTCGCATGAGATAACTATATCTATTATCCGCCCTGCTATTTGTTGAATATTCATATAAAAAATCTGCATATTTTTTTCAACAACAACACGCAGATATATTCGTTTTCAACCTACAAATATTTTAAAAAATTATTTTATAAATTTTTAAATAAAATCCAAATTACATTACAAAAAAATACAAACAATATTTAAAATATATATTCAAGTAAAGTTAATAGATAAGTAAATTCAAACTAATACAAATTAGTAGTCAAACATATATTCAAATACAAGTAATTTTAAAAATATTTTTTTTTTTAAAATAACACTCCAAGATTTATGTTTCTTTTTCTATATCTTCAGTTTGATCATTTAATTCTTGAAATAAAACAACTAACATCATCATAAATTATTTCTCTACAATATTATATTAAGCTTCATATTATCCACTTTCAATTTTAAAGAACCTGAAAAAGAAAAATAAATTCAATTGCCATAGTCAATCATTTGAATGGATATAAATATGTATGATGATGCCAAGATATAAGTGACTGATTCAAACATACATAAAGCACAATTAATGTTCCACCTTGTTTTTACCTCTAAGGTTTAATGAAAGAAATTAAATTATCCGTGGAGGACCAACTTAGAAAAATAAAATGCCATGCAACCAAGACCATTAAAAACACTGCTACAGAACAATCGAAAAATAAATTCTAGATAGACTCACATTCTCCTTTACATAAAAAACATACACCATAATCTTCCAGCTTCCAATTAGGAATATGCAGCAGATATAACCTATTGCAACATGTCTTCCAATCTTGGAATATTACCTATTGATGCATGCACGAACCAATTGAAATTTTGCCAAACAGAAGAAACAATTACACACCAAGCTTCAATCTATCTTCAAAATGAATTTTTAAAATCTTTGAAATACATATTGTAGAGCACCAAAGATCATTCCAAAAAATCATTTCATCACCCTTTCCCACTATCCAAAATGTGTATTCTAGCGCAACATCATAAAAGTCTTTTATTTCTAACCAGATTGAAGTGGATTGAAAATAAGTAATTTTTTCATATTTATGACTAAAAAACGACATACGCAAGTACTGTCCAAGTCTACTACTATAGACAAATTCACAAGCAAACCCAAGAAGATAAGACATTTTTGTTTTGTACATACTCTCTTTTGTCAATTGCATGCACTTCCTTTATTGTTTTCATTTCTCAAAAAAGTGTTAAAGTTTTTGCCCTTCCCTTCTTCTGTTCTGTCACTTAATCCTATTTATTTTTTCTCTTGTGTCCTTCCCTACTTCTGTTTTGTCACTCAATCCTATTTCACCTTGAAGCAATCATGGTCTGCCTAAACCCTAAAAAACCTGTTACCAAACATGCTCTAGGTCTATGTCGACAACCACAAGCCAAGTTTGTTAAATTTCCAAAAGCCATAATAGAACTCACTCTGATAAACTAATATCGTTAAGTGTCCAAGGCAAGAAGATATTAGAAAAAACAAATAGAGGTAATTGGAAGAGATTTAAAGTACTATTCTTGATCAGCAAAGTGTGTATCCGACATTGAACACCGATGAGACATCCTCTGGTTCGTAAATCCAACATCGATTGTGGCATAAAGCTCGTTCTAGTCATAAATCCAACATTGTCCGATGGTTGCACAAAGGGCATAACATGTGCATGACAAGGTTGTTGCATAGACGCATAAAGAAGCAAAGAAGCAAACCAATAAAACCTAATCTAAACCTAAGGACAAAAATGTAATTTCAACTTTTTTAGTGGATAATGGATACCGACGAATAAGGATAATGTAATACCCAAACTCGACCTGTTTATAAGCGGGTATTAAAATACCCGCTACCCGCAAATCACGGTTATTAAATACCCGCGGATACCAATTATCTGTCACAGATTTCATCCGCGGGTATCCGCGGGTCCAATCTTTTTATCTTTTCTAAGAGCAACATAGAGTGTAGTGACCAATTTATTGCGTCTATGGATGCATTTGCCTTAATATATGCACATTAACATGAATCATTTAGCGGAAAGGAAAGGGCAAAGCAGATTCATTTAGCCAAAACCTAACAAACACAGCAAACCAAAATCACATTCATTCAATTAAAATCCAAAATAAAATAAAAAACGCATAATTCTCAACTTAACCAAAGCGGATTAGGGTTCAGGTGGGATTTTGTTAAAACTCCGTTAGGCTTGAATAAAAATAGCATCAACAACCTAGGGTAGTGGGAAGGGGAACACGAGTGGTTCTACAACTATTACGAAGAGGGGAATGTGAGCTCCGATGTTGGAGGAAGTGCCACGAGCTCATTGTGCGGAGGAGATTAAAGTGTGCTTGGTTCAAAATCAGCATGGACAATAGGAAAAGTGAGAAAAAGGAGAAGAATATATGTGAGGAAAGGGTCGTTCAGGAGATTAAATTTATGTTTGTGGATTCTGTTAGAGGAGAAGGAAAGAAAAATTTTGCAGTTGGAAAGCTCTGAGAAGCGAAATGAATGAGAGCAGAAAAGATGAAGCGCTAGAGTGTGGGAAAATAGTTTTGGCAAGAAAAAAAGATATTACATTGATTCCTTGCACAACTAATGTAATATGGTATTCAAAAATGCCATCATGTTTTTCTTCGTATAAATTAGGTTTAAACCCTCCGTTGGTCATCATTTTTTTATGGTAATCTCAGTTACGTCCTCATGTTTTCAACTCTCTCAATTGGGTCATATTTTTTGTAAAATTGAGGCAATTTTGCCATAACCGTTAAATTGTAACAAACGGCGTTAGTTGGTGCTGACGTGTTGCATAATTAATACGTTGATGTTAAAATATTTTATTACGTGGAATTTTTATTTAATTTGAGAGATTATGACATGGCAACCTTTGATCGTTCTCTTCTTCTTCGTTTTGATCTTTTATCTTGTGAGTGAAAAACCTGTTTGCATAGGTGGAAAGCAATGGCTGGTATCTATGCCTTATCAGAAGCAAGCTCCTCCTCCCAAATGAATCAGGTGACCATCCAAGAAAGCCCCATCTCCCAATTAAGGGACAGCCCCAAAATGGGGATTTCAACGTAGGATTATTGTTAAGGTAGCCATGGATACGCTATCTTTTTAATTGATCTGGGAAAGGAAATTGATCTGCGATAAGGTTTCTTTTAGGAATTAACTTTATTAATTAAATTTGAAATCCTAATTGAATAATTAGGATGAAAACCTAAATTGAATTCCTAGTTAGAATCTTTCCCAACCTTGGTTTCCCTCCCCCTCTGCCTTCCCTAATGGAGTTCTGCACACTTCCAATTAGGGTTCTTTCTCTCGCTGACTGTCAATTTGAATTGGTTTCGAACCACGAGTTCACTACCTTGCAGATTTTGATTGGTTGCGAGTTTCCAATTCTCGTTTTTGGTGTGCTGAACTGTGAGCATTGTTTTTGAATTGGGGGATTTTCGTGTTTCGGTTGGGTTGGGTGTGCGGATGCATTATGCTACGTGTTTTGTAGATGGATTGTGTGGAATTTCGAAATGGTTGAGAGTTTCAGTTGTTCTATTGTAAATGGTGGAGTTTTTTTTTTCTGTTTGGGTGATTTTTCTTATGTGTATGCTTTCTTTATTAACTGCTGCAGGGGTTTCGAGATGTGTATCTGCAACTGAATCGAGAAGAATGACATTTTTTTGGTCTGTGATTGTGTTGTAGATGGTGGGTGGCGCCGGTGGAGCAACAATGGGGGAGGAAGCAGAGGGGGAGGGAGGAGAAGATCTGGTTCTAGTCAAAACATCACCACGTGGCCTTTCAAATCACCATTGTTTATTTAATTAAAACACTCCACGTAAATGATCAACACATTCTCTCTCCACCACGTGTCTTTAATTTAACGTCGTCTGAGACCAGTTAACGGTTAGGGTAAAATGTGTTTATTTTTACAAAAAATATGATCCAATTAAGACAGATGAAAAAATGATGACCAAACTGAGATTTTGATATAAAAATGAGGACAAAGGGAGGATTTAAACCTATAAATTATGCTCCAACTAATGTCATATATTATTGTTATATATACATTTTGTACTAATGATTATTTTTATTTTTATATTTTTTTTACTCTGATTAATATTTAAATAGAGATAATATGGTTCTTTTCTTAAAATCAATGTTAAAATAAGAGGTAAGCATGTGTGAGTTTAAACTTTTTTCTCTCTCTAACTCTTTCTTATTTGATGACTGAATTCTACTTAAACTATCTTTTTAATATACACTAATAAAAATGCAATATTTAGTGGTTATTTGGTAAAGCCTCTAACTCAATCACCATTACAGATGACAAAATTATTTGTATTTGTGAGTATCCACAAATAAAATTCGCAAATAGTTAGTATCTTGCTGATATTTATTACTCGCAGGTAGTTGATATTTTGATACCCACTTATAAATGAGCTGGGTACAAGTATTATACTATTTGTATCCATAGATATCTATTACTCACAAAAAATTAAAATTAAAATTAATTTATCTTTTATTAGGTTAAATTTAATTAAAATTAAATTTTAATTTACATTTTTTTTGTAATTTTATTTATATTTTATTTTAAAATTTTATAAAATATATTATTTTAAATATTCACGGATATCTATGGTACCTACGAGTTTTAAGTGGGTATTTTTTAAACGAGTATCTGACAGATAACAAGACGACTAACGAGTGTACTTTTTTTTGTTGTAGGTGAACATTATCCGTGTTTGATAAAACCTGTTGTCATCCATAATCACCATCTTCATAACAGGAGGCTCTCACTCGAATATATCTTCAGGTTGGCCTCATCCTTAGACACAGAGGCACCAACACCAAAAATAATTAACCACCCTTTTTATAAAGTAAAGTTATTTTATCTAAAATAATTCATGTTCTACTCTTAAATAGACAAGGGATATTGTTACAGTCAATTATCATGCATTCAAGATATTGTTTATTTTGGAATATGTATTTCATTATTGTTTTATCTTTAAAATGTGTATGAGAAGATAAAAGGAAGAAGAAATATTTAAAATATCTTAGGCCACTTGTGATAGGAATAGTTGATATGATTAATAAAAAATTATATTTTGTTTGAATTGCATAAATTGATTTTTAGTATTAGCTACCAAAATTTTAATTACTTAATATTATTGATATTAAATTAGTTTTTAATTTATTTTGATCTTTAAATCTTAGAACTTGAAGTAACTCTCTCGTGCGCCAAAGCTCTCTCTATTGCTGAGCGATGCGAATTTGCTCGTTTCCACATGCATGCGTCTTATGCCTTATTTATAGCCTTTTACCTTCCATTGTAAATAGAGATCTTTTTACATCTTTTTTCTTTGCATCCCTTTCTTTTCTATCTTCAATATATAAGAACCATTCTAGTTCATCATCTCTGTAAGTTTACTCTCTCCTACCTTTCTCCATTGAAGCAATTTGGTTTTCTGGAAACACGAAATCAAGATTTTTTTTCAAGAAGAATTGTTATGCATTTCAGATTTACAAACAGAAGCAACTAAATTGAAGCAAGGAGACTATAGTGTGAGTGAGTATGTCACCAAGCCTCGGACTATCTGGGAGGAATTGGAGAATTTTTTACCAAACATTGGATGTACCTGCGAAGTCAAATGCTCATGCAGAGCATCAGAGACTAATGTGCAGCAAAAATCAGAGGAAGCTATGCAGTTTTTAAGACGTCTAAATGAATCTTACAGCAATGTCAGGTCATATATGAAATTAAACATAATCTCATCTCAATATCAAACTTAATTACAGATTCCTCCTTGCAAATTATATTCTCTAATTTGGGGTGCTTTATTCAGGATTCAAAGACCAGGGAGATGACTGGTTCAATAAGACATCAAGTTGGTTTGTGCCTGTTTTCTGCTCATGATCATGTTGTTAATTATGTTGGAAATTTGTGGCACAAATGACTTGGCCATCTTTCTTATACGAGATTAGGAACTTTAATATCTAAACATAGTTTTATAGAGTTGAAAGACATGTACTGTGATGTTTGTCACATGCTAAACAAAAGAAGTTATCTTTTTCGAACAATGAATCTCGTGCTAATAAAATGTTCAAGCTTATTCATGTTGATATTTAGGAACCACCTCCCAACCCTTCTTTGCATGGACATAGATATTTAATGACAATTGTGGATGGGTATAGTAAGTATACAAGGATTTATCTTATGTCAAACAAGTCTGAAACCTAAAACCACATTATACGTTTTGCTTTATATGTTGAAACTGAGTTTGAAACTAAGTTACTAGAACTGTTAATGGGTGTGAATTTAACATGACTAGTTTCTTTAACTCTAAAGGCATAGTACATTAAACTACTTGTGTTGAGACCCTTGAAAAAAAAATGGGATAGCTAAAAGAAAGCATCAACATATTTTTGTCGTATATTTCAATTCATTTTTAAAATTTTAAAACTAAATTATATGAAAATTTAGAACATGAATAATCAAATTTAAAAAATAAAAATATATTTAAAATTAAAACAAATTAATAAAGAACCATCTCTAATTACATAGAAAAAGAAAGAGTTACCTAAATAAGAATTTCTTATATTTTATTTAACATATTTATATATTGTTAAGCTATAGGATTGATGTAGTCTAATTGATGTCTCCCGACAGTTCTTCTCCTGACATGGTTTTTACAAGGGGCTTTCATGAATCAAACACACATAATACATGCATCATAATAGCTAAAATCTTTTTTTTGTCATCCACTGATTTTAATATTAAAATACCTTTTGTATATATTATAATACATGTGAGACTCCTCAAACTAAACAACACTTGAATTTAGAAAAAATCGATTTCAAACCAACCAGTTAATGTAGAGACTGCTTGGAGTTTGACCAATTGACATGAATACCATTCCCGAAACAATATTCATAAAAGTTTTTAGAAAGAAACATTTTGAATATCCTCAGGTTATATATCAAGTTGGTCAAGTTGATTCCCCGAAGAGACAAGTCGCTTGCGTATTTTATACAATTAATTCCATTCATATACAGGGCCAATCACCACCGACATCTTAATCCAGTTTCCTTATTTCCAAGGAATGCGATCGCAATAAAAGAATTTGTGACATTATTTTTTGATAATGATATTTTAACTGAAAAGATTTTTATATTGGACATTATCTTTTATTATCTTTTCTTTCCCTACTTTCTTTTAGAAATGTAAAAAATCAATTTGGTTAACACATTTTACTCCTGTTAATATTAAAACATTATCATTTTCCCACTTTTCCTTTAGAAATATAAAAAACCATTTTTGATAGGTGCATTTCACTGTTATAAATTTCAAAATATTATTGACGGATGTCAAATAACTTTTTTTTATTGTTTTCTTTTCTATTGTAAAAGTGATTACCATGTGCTATATTAGTCAAAGGACACAAACATATTCATCATAAGAGGACAAAGCAGTTACCCTCAATCTCTTTCTGCACCATTACAACCACACGTTAACGAAGAAGGCTGGTGAATGTTATTCAACACAGTGATTCAAACAATCAAAACCACAAAAAGAGCTACACTTGTGACTCAAACGCACACATACCAGCATTCACCACAGTGAAGCCTCCATCCACAACGAGATCATGACCACTAACATACCTCGACTCATCACTCCCCAAGTAAACCACAGCTTCAGCCACATCTTCGGGTTTCAGAGTAACACCTTTCAGATTCGAATAAAGTGCAGCAATCCCCTCATCATCAGTGTTCAGAAACTTCCTACTCATCGGCGTTGGAACTGCGTAAGGAGACACACAATTCACGCGTATTCCCAAGGGTCCAAGCTCCACTGCAGCGTTTCGCACCAGCCCCAGAACGCCATGCTTCGAGCACGTGTAAGCGTGCGAAGCCATGCCACCTATGCTACCACACACGCTTGAGGTGGCGATTATGCTGCCACGTCGAGAAGGGGCCATTACCCTCGCCGCATGCTTCATTCCGAGGAAGACGCCGACCAAGTTGACGTTAATAACTTCCTGGAAATCGGACATTTTGTTGTGCATAATGCTGGGGTTCCACACTCCTATGATCCCTGCATTGTTGTGCATGATGTCTAGTTTCCCGAACCTAGAAACGGCAGTGTCCACGGCACGTTCCATGTGATCCTCTTTTGTGACGTCGCAGTGGACGTAGATGGAGGAGTCTATTTCCTTGGAAACAGAGTGACCTAATTCGTCTTGGATATCAGCGATGACTACTTTGGCTCCATGCTTCGCCATCAGTCTCGCCGTACACTCCCCTATGCCACTTGCTCCACCTGTGATCAACGCCACCTTCCCTTCTAATCTGTTTTCCAATCAAATCACAGTTACGATGGATATATGTTTTCACTATAACAAAAAGGAAAATGGTGAAGAGATGTTGGGATGGTTTGGGTTGAGATACCTTCTGGCAACTGCAGAGGAGACTAGTGAAAAACTTCCCATTATTCTCGCAGTTCTTTGCTTTTCAACCACACAGCTTCTTCAATGAGATGTGGTACGTTTTTCTTTCTTCCATTCATATTTATACAAAAGAGATTCATGATATTTAAATTATTTTGTAATCAAATTTTCATCACTTTTTAAATATTGTGTTGAAATAAAATAATTAAAATATTTTATTTTTCAATTTTTTAAATAAAGTAATTGAATTTGCCTCTTAAGATAATTTTCCATTTTAAAAATACGTATTTTGAAATTGAAGTTTACAAAATAATATTACTTATATTTAAATATTAAAATATTGAACAATTTAAGTTTCTCGTACAATGTGTCTAGAGAGTGAGTAGCTTAGACTTAGTCTAAGGAACGACTAGGTCCTCTCTACACACTAGTGCAGAACGGGCTATAGACGTCCGTTCTGTGGGCTTTTTGACGTCCGATCTTCAACGGACGTCTATGTGGGTGACGTCTATGTAAACGTCCGTTGTGTCAGGCCGGACGTTTATACAAACGTCCGTTGTGTCAGGCCGGACGTCTATATAAACGTCCGCTATGTCAGGCTGGACGTTTATATAGACGTCCGTTGTGTCAGGTCGGACGTATATATAGACATCCATATAGACGTCCGGCACCTCGACCCTTAACGTCTACTTGGCTGTATTGTTAGTGGTAGGGGCTGGGGGGTTGGAGGTCCGTTTGTGCACTGCCGGAACGGCCTAAGAATGTAGCCCAGAAACAGTCAAAGGGAGGGAAATTGAGGAGGGAACGACATAAAACGTAGCCCAAAAACAGTCAAAGAATCCGCCCAAGAACACGCAAGAGACTGCAAAAAAAGTACCGAAAACGATTTTTAATCGGTTCAAATCAAAGGTATTTCATCACAGAGCAATGTAATCGGATTGAAAGTTAATTTAAACGGTCCAAAAAAGAGAAAACGCACCTGGAAAATCAATGGAGCAGAGAGCGTTCGCGGGGAGAAGACGAGCGTAACTGCTCGCGGGTTCGCATTTAGAATATTAATACTGTTATAGACGTCCGCCCCCTCCCAAGACGGACGTCTATAATATTATAAACGTCCGCGCCCCCCTAGGACGGACGTTGAAGTGGCTGACACATGGAGAGTTGAAACGTTTAGTGTTCAGCCTAGTGAACGTCCGCGCCCTCCCAGGACGGACGTCTATAATATTATAAACGTCCGCGCCCCCCCAGGACGGACGTTCAAGTGGCTGACACATGGGGAGTTGAAACGTTCAGTGTTCAGCCTAGTGAACGTTCGCCCCCTCCCAGGACGGACGTCTATAATATTATAAACGTCCGCGTCCTCCCAAGACGGACGTTCAAATGGCTGACACATGGAGAGTTGAAACGTTCAGTGTTCAGCCTAATGAAAGTCCGCGCCCTCCCAGGACGGACGTCTATAATATTATAAACGTCCGCGCCCCCCCAGGACGGACGTTCAAGTGGCTGACACATTGGCAATTGAAACGTTCAGTGTTCAGCCTAGTGAACGTCCGTCCTGGGAGGACGGACGTCTATAATATTATAAACGTCCGCGCCCTCCTAGGACGGACGTTCAAGTGGCTGACACATGGGGAGTTGAAACGTTCAGTGTGCAGCCTAGTGAACTCCGCGCCCTCCCAGGACGGACGTCTATAATATTATAAACGTCCGTCTCGCCCCAGGACGGACGTTCTAACGGCTGACCATGGGGACTGAAACGTTCACTTGTTCAGCCTACTAGACGTCCTTCCCCCCAGACGGACGTTAATAATATTATAAACGTCTGTCTTGCCTCAGGATGGACGTTCTAAGGGCTGACCAGGGGGACTGAAACATTCACTTGTTCAGCCTACTAGACGTCCGTCCCCACCAGACGGACGTTCATAATATTATAAACGTCCGTCTCGCCCCCGGACGGACGTTCTAAGGGTTGACATGGGAGCCTAGTAGACGTCCGTCCCACTCCCACGGACGTTTATAATATTATAAACGTCCGGCTCGACCAAGGACGGACGTCTCGAGTTTTACTTATTTACGAATATGCCACCGGTCAATTATATACGTTGGGGCTTTTGTGGACGGACGTCTATGGGGGGACGTTAAAAGCCAATTCTGCACTAGTGACATGAATTAGAGAAAAAAAATATCCACAATGATTAAAACGCTCATAAAATAAAAGTCTTAACAACTTCCAAACGTAATAAAAGCACAAAAATAGTCAAGTTAATTCAAAAATTAAATTGAATCGACTCTGGACGAAAATTAAATTAAGATGACATAAGTTGATAATTTGGTCAAGTTGGTTCGGACGAAAATTGAATTAAGATTATATAAATTGATAATTTAGTTAAGTTGGTTTGGTTGAAGAATCGAGTCAACATATACTAGGAAGAAATTCCAATACAGTCAGCTTAATCCCAAATATGAGCTAAATTGTACAATATAAAGATTTAAATTCAATTAATGCAGGTTAAAGGTTGAGCCGATTCAGGTTAAAAGTTGAGCTGAATAATCCAAATTCATAGGTCAAGCAAAGTGGACCTGACTAAATGTCAAGTCGAGTTGGCCTGACCAAAGCTTCAACCAAGTTGTGATGGATGAGCCTAAGGTTGAACCAAACCGCAACAAGTTATAGGTTGAGCTTAAACAATACGAACCAAAGAGGTTGAAGGTTAAGCTGAGTTAGCCCGATTCAAAATTTAAGTATGTCAAAAGTTAAGTTGAGTCAACCCAACCAAAGGTCGAGTCGGTCTAAACTGAAGCATGACCTAAATTAGTCCGGCCAAAGAATTGAGTCAATTTGGCTTGACCTAAATGTTGACTTGAGTTAGTATGAACAAAGGTCGATCCAAAAGATCAACTCGAGTTAGTTTGATCGAAAAGTTGAGAAGAGTTGGTCCGAGTAAAATGTCGAACCGAGTTGATCCAAGTCAGACAGATCAAGCCAAAGGTCGCGACTATTTATGAAATTGACACTTCTAATATAGAGAAAGTGAATTATTTTTGTTGTAACGTGGCTGAACGAGTGTGGCATATGCGACGGGTGGATGTAAGAGTAATACATCATAACCAAGCAAAAGGATCATTTTCAACAATTATAACTTAATATCAAAGGAAATAGAAACTTAATATCAATTTTGTCTATCCTTAATTTGGAGACCGACATAGTAGGTAGAGACATCATGGTAAGGTTCGGAAGCTGTAAATTGAAATAATGAAGTGATTATAATCCTGAAAGGTTCTGCAAACTGTAAAATGAAATGAAACTGGTAGTTGTGATGGACCTAGATTTGGAACGTGGTGTAGGCACACGGGAATATTCCTAGTGTTCTACCTATCACTGTCATTCTCAACTACACCTAATCTTGGTAAAATTGGGTAAAATCTTTGTACCAGAAACAACAACAATGGATATAAGACATGTTGGTGAGAAGAGATGTTGTGGAACATTATTTACTTATAATCACAAATAACCATCCAAATGTTATTAGGAAGCAAGAGGTACCAGAATCATATCAAGAGTTACTAATAAGATGAGTAAGTTGGCAGGATCTACTGGATAGGGTAAGGAATAAACCCAAAAGCAGGGGAACTAGCAAAATGAAAACTAAAAAGTAGAATAAATAAAATCACATGAATGTCTAATTGGAGCGTTTGAAAAAAAAATGGTGTGACTGGTGAATGTTTGTTATTTGTTTTATTCTATTATAAAATGTTTGCTATTTGGTATTCTAGTGCACCTTTAATTATTTAATCACCATTTTAATTCTGTATTTTATATAATTGTATATTCATATATAGTTCCCAATCACCACCAACCCTTAATCCAGATTCGTTAAACTTTTGTATTAATGGATTCATTTATATTTTTTTACTCAAATCAGTTTGATTAATATTTAAATAAAGATAATATGATTCCTTTATTGAAATCAATGTTAACATATCTAAGAAGTAAGCATATGAGTCCAAACTCTCTACTCCCTTTCTATCTCTTCTTTTATGATTCAATTCCGCTGAAACAGTCCCTTTCAGATACAATAATAAAAATCATATCTAGTACGAATGACAATGCATTTTCGATATGCGGATATTTATTAGATTAAATTTAATTAAAATTATATTTTAATTTATATTTTATTTTGTAATTTAGTTATATTTTATTTTAAAATTTTATAAATCTATATTTTTTTAAATATTTGTGAATATTTCTTGATATCCGTGAACTTTAAAATATTTTTGAGTATTTTTTAAATGGATATCTAACGAGTAAAAATAAGTAACAAGAGTAAAAATAAGTAACAAGTAAATTTTTTGGTTGTGTTAGACATTATTCGTACCTAATCCAACACTCCAAAGTCTCTTCAAGTTGGCCCTATCTTTCGTGAAAGAGACACCCACTCCAAAAATGATTGAACACTTTTTTATAAGTTAAAGTTACTTTTATCTAAAACAGTTCATGTTCCACTCACAAAAATAGATGAGTGATATTGTTTCGGTAGATTAGCATGCATCCAAAATATTGTTTACTTTGAAACATGTCTTCTATGTGTTCTGTTACAATTTTATCTTTAAAATGCGTATGAAAGAATGGAAGAAAAAACAAATATTTAAAGTGCCTTGGTCACTTAATGCTAGGAATAGTTTATACGATTAATAAGAAATTATATTTTGTTTGAATTGTCTAAATTAACTTTTAGTATTAGTTACCAAAATATTACCTACTTAATATTATTGATTTTAAATTAGTTTTTAATTTATTTTGATCTTTAAATCTTAGAACTTGAAGTACCTCTCTCGTGCGCCAAAGCTCTCTCTGTTGCCGAGCGATGCGCATTTGCTTGCTTCCACATGCATGCGTCTTATGCCTTATTTATAGCCTTTTACCTTCCATTGTAAATAGAGATCTTTTTACATCTTTTTTCTTTGCATCCCTTTCTTTTCTATCTTCAATATATGAGAATCACTCTTTCATCATCTGTAAGTTTGCTTTCTCCTACCTTTCTCCATTGAAGCAATTTGGGTTTTCAGGAAACTTGAATTTCATAAACTTGATATCATATAAGTAATTAGATGGTATCTCAGCTCTTCAATTGAAGAGCTGTGCTGCATTCTCTCTGATTTTGTTCTTTATTCCTTCTTTAGCTTTTCTTTCATTTCTTTTGTTTCTTGTTAGTTAGTGCTTATTTTCCAGTTTGCTCATCATGGTAAAGAGAAGTTACACAGTTAACAACTGATAGTCATCTTTATCTACAACCGAGTCAAAGTCCTACCGTAGCTCTTGTTTCATTAGTTCTGGACTTAAACAATTATCAATCATGGAGTAAGTCTATCCTTACTGCATTGAGTGCGAAAAACAAGTCTCAATTCGTTAATGTACAGGCCAAGAAACCAGAAAAGAGCAGTTCTTTCTACAATGCATAGCAAAGGTGTAACGACATGGTGGTGTCATGGATTGCGAACTCCGTGTCACCATAAATTAGGTAACGCATTCTTTGAATGGAGGGTGTGAAAGAAATTTGGATCGACCTGAAATCAAGATTTTTTTCAAGAAGATTTGTTATGCATTTCAGATTTACAAACAGAAGCAACTAAATTGAAGCAAGGAGACTATAGTGTGAGTGAGTATTTCACCAAGCCTCGGACTATCTGGGAGGAATTGGAGAATTTTTTACCAAACATTGGATGTACCTGCGAAGTCAAATGCTCATGCAGAGCATCAGAGACTAATGTGCAGCGAAAATCAGAGGACCAAGCTATACAGTTTTTAAGACGTCTAAACGAATCTTACAGCAATGTCAGGTCATATATGAAATTAAACATAATCTCATCTCAATTTAATTTCAGATTCCTCCTTGCAAACTATATTCTCTAATTATGGAAAAGATACTTTTGTTAGGTAATTTTCTTAAATGAATTTATTTTTATGAAAAATTCAACCAAAGGAGAACCAAAAGTGGAAAGAAAAAATATCAAATTGCACAAATATAGTAATATTATTGATGATGATGCCAGAGAAACACAAATAAGTCCATGTGTATTTTGGATATTTTATTGGCTTTTACTTGGCTAAGGATCCAAACGTGAAGCATCTAACCATATATCTCTATTTAATTTTTCTCTCGAAGTTTGTTTTTTTTTTGGACGATTAGATTGAAAGTAAGAATGATCAATGAATTCATTTTTGTCATGTTTTTGGAATGATTAGTTTGAAAATAAATTCATTTTTGTCATGTTATGATTTTGACGGAGAAGCTGTATTAATTAAATATATATAATTTTTTTAAATTGTTTGTTTAAATTGTTCATGAAGACATAAAATGAGTATTTATATATGTAAAAGAACTCTTTGTTGTGGAAGTGATCGACATGTGCTACAGCAGTAAAAGGATACAAACATATTCACCATAAGGGGACAAAGCAATTACCCTTAATCACTTTCTGCACCATTACAAGCACAGCTTAACGAAGTAGGCTGGTGAATGTTATTCAACACAGTGATTCAAACAATCAAAACCACAAAAAGAGCTACACTTGTGACTCAAACGCACACAAACCAGCATTCACCACAGTGAAGCCTCCATCCACAACGAGATCATGACCACTAACATACCTCGACTCATCACTCCCCAAGTAAACCACAGCTTCAGCCACATCTTCGGGTTTCACAGTAACACCTTTCAGATTCGAATAAAGTGCAGCAATCCCCTCATCATCAGTGTTCAGAAACTTCTTACTCATCGCCGTCGGAACTCCGTAAGGAGACACACAGTTCACACGTATTCCCAAGGGTCCAAGCTCCACTGCAGCGTTTCGCACCAGCCCCACAACGCCATGCTTCGAGCACGTGTAAGCGTGCGAAGCCGCGCCACCTATGCGTCCACACACGCTTGCGGTGGCGATTATGCTGCCACGTCGAGAAGGGGCCATTACCCTCGCCGCATGCTTCATTCCGAGGAAGACGCCGACCAAGTTGACGTTAATCACTTCCTGGAAATCGGACACTTTGTTGTGAATAATGCTGGGGTTCCACACTTCTATGGTCCCTGCATTGTTGTGCATGATGTCTAGTTTCCCGAACCTAGAAACGGCTGTGTTCACTGCATGTTCCACGTCTTCCTCTTTTGTGACGTCGCAGTGGACGTAGATGGAGGAGTCTATGTCCTTGGAAACAGAGTGACCTAATTCGTCTTGGATATCAGCGATGACTACTTTGGCTCCATGCTTCGCCATCAGTCTCGCCGTACACTCCCCTATGCCACTTGCTCCGCCTGTGATCAACGCCACCTTCCCTTCTAATCTGTTTTCCAATCAAATCACAGTTACGATGGATATATGTTTTCACTATAACAAAAAGGAAAATGGTGAAGAGATGTTGGGATGGTTTGGGTTGAGATACCTTCTGGCTACTGCAGAGGACACTAGTGAAACACTTCCCATTATTCTCGCAGTTTGTTTTTCAACCACACAGCTTCTTCGGTGAGGTGTGGTACGTTTTTCTTTCTTCCACTTCTCCTATTTATACAAAAGAGATTCATGATATTTAAATTATTTGTAATTAAATTTTCATCATTTTTAAATATTGTGTTTAGATAAAATAATTAAAATAATTTATATTTCAAATTTTGTTAAATAAAGTAATTGAATTTGCCTCTTAAGATAAATTTTCATTATAAAAAAATATATATTTTGAAATTAAAATTTACAAAATAATATTAGTTTTATTTAAATATTAAAATATTGAACAATTTAAGTTTATCATTACGTATAATGTGTACAGAGAGTAGAAGTCTCGTGTCACTTAGACTTACTCTTTAGGAAAGACATGGTTTTGCTCTTAAAAGAAAAGTCTCACAAATTGAAAGGTAACAAAAGCAAAAATAGTCAGTGAAGTCAAAGAATGAATCGAGTGTCAGGTTGACGATTGAATTGCAATCATCCAGTCCAATAATCGAATTAAGTTGGTATGGTCGACAAATCAAACTAACATATACTAGAAAGAAGATCCAAGTAGAATCAGTTTAAAAAATTAAGTTGAGCCGATGCAAGTTAAATACTAAGGTGATCTAGGTTATGAGTTGAGTCATTTACACTGTGTTCACTTAAAGGTGAAACGTTGTTTATAAAGAAAAGAGGGTGATGATTTGCGAGACACAAATTGTTCGTTTCCGCTGATTTGCGAGTAAAGAAATGCGATGATTTGCGAGATGAGGTTCTTTTTTTCATCTCGCTATCAAGAGGAGATTTGCGCTAATTCCCTCGCAAATAATTATTGACGAAATGGACAATTTCTCCTATGATGATGACCTTGGTTGAGGCAGTAAGAGCATTTTTTTTTACTTATCTGGAGTGGATTGATCCATTTTTTAGTAAGAGCATTTTTTTGACTTATATATCATTGCATGTCATAGCAATATACACATTTCGCCAATAGTTATTTATTAATCTTACCAATTTGTAATCCAATCAATAATTAATATATTACTATTAATATTTCTTACTAATATTTCATATCAATTTTCGTTTATGTTTTTATTAAATTTTTCTGCATTCATTAAATCATAACGACAATTTCTTTTTTCGTATAACACAAACAACACAACAAATATGTAAACTGACAACAAAAATTTCATTCACCAACCGAACACTCTGGCAATCGATTACAATCTTGTGGTAATCGATTACCAGGAAGTTTTTTCCCTTGCACCTCCTGGTAATCGATTACTACTACAGTGTAATCGATTACTAGTGTCATTTCTGCCTACAAAGGTGAAGTTGTGCAGGGGGAGCACGACTTTAACACGTTGTAATCGATTACAACATCATGAAGTCGTTTTTGGGGTGCACGACTTCAACACTGGTCAAATGAACAGTGTGAAGTCGTGCAGGGGGCACGACTTCTTCATTAGAAGTCATTCTGACCCCTAACGATTTGGTCAAAATTTGCCTATTTTTGTAATATGGCAGGCAAATTTGACTAGTTTGGTACAAAAGCCAGACTAAGGTAAGAAGGTTTTGTTGAGTAAAATTAGGGTTTTGTTGAGTTGAATGAAGAAAATATGAGAAAGGGGTAGTGTGGGTACAATGTAAGAGTATAATCTACGTGATTTGGTCTGAGAAAGGCTTTATACAGATATAAAGCGTAATGAAGATAGATAATTATGCATGGCAGAGAGTTTTCATGCAATGTGTTGGTGAGGAAAATAAGAAAAATGTGAAGAATGTTTGTGCTTGAAGAGTTTACGGAGAGAGTTTGTAGAGGAGAAAAGTTGGAGTAATAATAGTTCATGCATGGGTTGTTAGATTTTGTAGTGTGCTGTTAAAGAAAAAGTGAAAGTGTATGATATTTGCATGGATAAAAAGATGTGATTTCAGTGCTGAGGAAGAGGGAGAAAGAAGATTTCACGGGAGAATTTACTGAAAGGAACACATTGTGGTCTTTGCATGGGATTAATGTTTTTCTAGCTTAAGTTAAGTTGGGTAGTGTTTAGTTAAGTGAATAAAAGAAGAAATTATGACACTTTATGAAACCAAAAAGATAAGGAAAACTTTCTTTTAACAACTTTTTTTGACAATTTTTTGACAATTGTTTATGTGGTAGCTTCTGATTGGTCTGTTTCAAATACACGGACCAATACAACAGTGACACATAATCCATTGTCAAAAAGTTGTTAAAATATCATGGTCCAAAAGATAAATTGTATCTGTACAACAAAACTTCATCCAAAGAAAGAGATAAAAAGAAGGACATGATATTTTAACAACTATTTTTAACAACTTTTTGACAACAGATGATGTGTCACTATTTTATTGGTCTGTATATTTGAAACGGACCAATCACATGCTACCACATAAATTGTTGTTAAAAATTTGTCAAAAAAAGTTGTTAAAGAGACATTTTCCAAAAAGAAATAGAGAAAATTTCGAGTTAAAATACTCAATATGACACAATAAATAATTGATGAATTCATTTTACTAAATTCATTTTACTTCAAAATTATTGAATCTCACTTCCATAACAAATAAATTCATTTTACTAAATTATAATTTTTTTACTTTTTAAAAATTAATTTTAATCATTATTTTTAATTTTTTACTATTTATAAACATTTTTACAATTAAATATAACATTAGCAATTATCATTTTATATTACTTTAATAAATATGGGCATTTTGATAATCTTCAATTTCTACCAATTAAACAAATTTTTTAAAACTGTCACATCAATCAAATGCTACAATAATTCTCACAAACTTTACCTCTAAATCCACTCTCAATTACCTCCAAATCCACTAAAGTAAACACAAAAAAATTTACTCTCAAATCCACTTAAATTCATTCAATCATTCTCCCCCAAATCATCTCCCCTAATCACCCCCAAGTGAATACAACATTAATTCAAAGGTTAAGATAAGTCAGTACTAAATATCAATTTGAGTTGGCCCGATCAAAGATTTAACCAAACTATTATGGATGAGTTTAAGGTTGAATTGAGTTAATCTAAGTTGTAGGTCGAGACAATAAAGACCAAAGGAACCAAAGGGGCCAAAGGTCAAGCTGAGTTTGCCCGCTTCAAAAATTAAGTTTGTTATTTTAAGCTTTTTAAGTCTGTTTTAGAACAAACTTAGATTCGGCAGACTTAAATTTTAAATTTGTTATGAAATAATAGACTTAAATTTTAAATATGTTATTAAGCAACGTACTTAAATTTTAAATATGTTATGAATGAATAGACTTACATCATAAGATTCATCTTTCTTATATTAAAGTTCCATCCACAATAATGATCAAATTGGAATATAATACAACATAAATAGATCTTCACAATCAATAATTATTCCAATTCAATTCATCTTCACAACCAAACAAATACAATAAAAATTCAATGATATTTTTTTAAACAACATAATACAAAAAAAAAATAGGGGTAGAGAAATTAAAGTCACCAGAAATGCTCATAAAATCCTAAAACTCTAAAAATTCTCAACCCTAAAAATCACTAACAGACGGCGACAATGGCAACGGTAATGCAAAAGGCGATGTCGAAAGTGGCAAGATGCGACAACAACAACGACAGCGTGAGATTCTACGAGAGGCAATGTGGCGGCCAGATCGAGAGGCGACGAGGCGACTTGCAAGATACAACGCGATGGTCTACAAGAGGCGACGCGAAGGCCTGTGAGAGACAACACAGCGACTACGACACGCCTGCCCTTCGACGCAGAGACGGGGAGATCTCGCCCAAAAATAAAGGTGGACAACACTTTCCATCGGACTTGGATGCAAAAGCGTTGGAGTTGGACATGGAGAAGAATAGAGAGAAGAAAAAAATTCTAAAGGTTGAAAAAAAGTAAAGAAAGGAGTCTTCTGTTTTGAACAGAAGAAGAAAGTGAACATAGTAAAGAAAAAGTTTTCATTTAGGTTAATCCTAGATTTAGATCTAATAACAAATTAACATATACAAAATTAAAGTCTTATTGTATTAGAAAATACTTATAATATTTATTTAAGTATGTTAAGAAACTCAACGGATACAAAAATTTAAGTCTAAATGTATTCCAACATACTTAAAACCAAAATTTATGTTTATTATGATATTAACAAATTTAAAGCATGCACTTTTATTTAGTAAAATGTCATCGCACATTTATTAAATTTTTTTTTTTTGAAACAGACTTAAATTGAGAGAGGCTGATTTTGTACTAATGATTACTTATCACAAATAACCATCCTATTGTTATTAGGAATCAAGAGGTACCATAATCATATAAAGAATTACTAATAAGTGATGAGTAAGTTGGTAGGATCTACTGGATAGGGTAAGGAATTGAGGGAAATTTAGGTGCAATACAAATTTTGTGCTGCAAGTAAGGAAAATAAACCCAAAAGTAGGGGAACTAGCAAAGATTAATAATACACAAAGCTGCATAATTGAAAAATAAATGAATAGTAAAAAGTAGAATAAATAAAATCACATGAATGTATAATTGGATTGTTTGAAAAAGAAAAATGAATGGTGTGTGACTGGTGAATGTTTGCTATTTTCTTTTATTCTATTATAAAATGTCCAATTATTTTAAAATCATTCAAACACGACGTTAAATAACGTATTTGGTATTCTAGTATGCATCATTAATTATTTACTCACCATTTTAATTCTGTATTTTATATAATTTCATATTCATATATAGGCCTCAATCACCACCAAGCTCTTAATCCAGATTCGTTAAATATCGCTAAAATCCCTGGCTAGTGCAAGTGCGTGCTAGCATAGAAAAAGAGAAAAGTTTGGGAGTTGGTGGAGCTGTGTTATGCAACCTATTTGAGAATATGGGGGTGGATGTTTCAAAAGTTATACAAAAGGACAAGTAATGCAACTACGAAAAAGAAAAGTATATGATAATAGTGCTTTTGATATAGGATATAATAAAATATTAAATATATTTTTATTTCTTAAACTTCAACTCAGAATTAGAATTTATTTTTAGTTTTGATATAATATATAATAAATCTCAAATTTTAGTATAAGATATAATAAAATTCCAATTTGATAATAATATGTTTGATATAAGATATAATGAAATCTTAAAGTTTGGTATATTTTAGTCTCTCAATGAATTAATATAGTATTTTTAGTTGTTTTAAATTTTGTTGATGTGTCAAACACATCTCACGTTAATTTTTGAGTTATATACACTGTTTTACACATTTCAATTCAAATGCGAGGCTGAACTCATTTAACAAATCTAAAAAATTAATGTCGTTAAATTAAAAAATCATATTCATTATTTTAAAGTGACCAAAATGTATTAAATTGAAGCCCAAGAAACTAAACTAATATTGTTGAATTAAACAAACTATATATTCATTCATTTTAAAGTTTAAGAATTAAAATGCATTAAAGTTTTGGATACAGACGAATTCCAATTTCAGGTCGAAGTTTAGGAACTAAAATAGTATTCAACCCTATAATAAATTATATAAAAACATAGTGATAGAGAACTATCTTTTGAAGAACATATATGAAAAGAAATTGAGTAAAAGCATTTGCAATTCAAAGGATCTGCGGCGAGGTTAAAGATCAAAACATGGTTTCTTAATTCTTATGGGAACTTAAAGAACATGAAGATCATGATTATAGTTGAAGAATAATTTATAAAATTAAATAAATTGTAATTTTACATTAATTTTACATAATATTAAATTCATTAGTTTGTGCTTACTGAATGAGCGGGCCTCGTTAGACAAAAGTTTGGGTGTGTAATTTTCGTTTTTTGTTATATGTGTTTTGGATTTTGAGCTTTATTTTAGGATTTCTAGGTTTCTTTAAATTTATGTGCCTATATATAAAGGTACAAAAAGCTGATGTAAACATTTTTTTAGTCATATTATAAACATTTGCATTCTTTGAAAGAGAATTCTCTTGATTGTTAAATTAAAACTCTAATTATTGTCAAAGATTAACATCTTTATCACAAATCTTCACTTAACTTATCGATATGCTAGATTGTAATGTTTTCATTTTGTCTTATTTCACATTCTCTCTGATTTATTTCTATTATGTCTATTGGGAATTCAAATTCAGAAACGATCATGTTCTTTTCTATATAGGATAATATGAGATAGTATATAATGATGTCTTATTATAATAACATGTATTAGTACTTTAAGTTAAAAATAAAATAAAGTAAATTATATGTATTGGTATAATAATAGCCCATACGAATGTATTTTTGAATATAATAAGTTTAATTAATAATTTAGTTCTTATATTAAAATATTTTGATTGATTTTGGTTCATTTAATTTTATTTATTGAGTCGGAATATTTGTGAAATAGAATATATGGATCGCTAGTTAAATTAACTTTACCTTCAATCATTTTATCTCCATTACAACCATGGGTTAACGAACTAGGTTGATGACTGTTATTCAACACAGCAATGCAAACAACAAAAACCAAAAGAAAGAAAAAACCTACACCGGTTGCCCAAACGAGCACAAACCAGCATTCATCACACTGAACCCTCCATCCACAACAAGGTCATGACCACTAACATACTTCGACTCATCACTCGCCAAGTAAACCACAGCTTCAGCCACATCTTGGGGTTTCAGAGTAACACCTTTCAGATTCGAATAAAGTGCAGCAATCCCCTCATCATCAGTTTTCAGAAACTTCTTACTCATCGCCGTTGGAACTGCGTAAGGAGACACACAATTCACGCGTATTCCCAAGGGTCCAAGCTCCACTGCAGCGTTTCGCACCAGCCCCAGAACGCCATGCTTCGAGCACGTGTAAGCGTGCGAAGCCATGCCACCTATGCTACCACACACGCTTGAGGTGGCGATTATGCTGCCACGTCGAGAAGGGGCCATTACCCTCGCCGCATGCTTCATTCCGAGGAAGACGCCGACCAAGTTGACGTTAATCACTTCCTGGAAATCGGACATTTTGTTGTGCACAATGCTGGGGTTCCACACTCCCATGATCCCTGCATTGTTTTGCATGATGTCTAGTTTCCCGAACCTAGAAACGGCTGTGTTCACTGCATGTTCCACGTGTTCCTCTTTTGTGACGTCGCAGTGGACGTAGATGGAGGAGTCTATTTCCTTGGAAACAGAGTGACCTAATTCGTCTTGGATATCAGCGATGACTACTTTGGCTCCATGCTTCGCCATCAGTCTCGCCGTACACTCCCCTATGCCACTTGCTCCACCTGTGATCAACGCCACCTTCCCTTCTAATCTGTTTTCCAATCAAATCACAGTTACGATGGATAATTGCATTTTAAATTAGAAACAAGAAAATGGTGACGGGTTTTTGGGTTGGTTTGAGTTGAGATACCTTCTGGCAACTGAAGAAGAGACTGGTGAAAAACTTCCCATGACTCTTGTATCTGATGCTGAAGCTCTCTCTCACTGGTTTTTCTCAGATTTGAAAGGTTGCATGTTCCAGCGCCAGACGAAGACGAAGAGAGTGGCTTTACCTATTGCCTTTTATAATGACACTGACAATAAGTAATGTTATGATATGACGACAATGCTCAAAATGACATCACGTTAAAGAATATGTCAAATTGAAACAAAATGGTAAATAAAAACACATCAACTACTTCTAATTAAATTTTCAATTTGCTAATAAATTTAGATTGAAAGATGAGAGTGGAAATGAATGAATTTAAAAAGAAATGTAAGTAAAATTGTTTAGATAAAAGGAAAAAGTAATCTAAAATAAAAGAAATTAAGAAAAAAGTTTATAAATTATAAGTGATATAATTGGTTTGATTGATAAAATAAATTTTTAAAAATTATTATAAATGGATTTAATTAAATAATAAATTATAATTTTATTATTATTATTTAAGAATTTTAATTTACTTTTATTACTATTTTAATTTTATTATTATTATCATTCATGTTTAAAATCATAAATAATTTATTAACTTGAACACATAACATTATTTCTTACCTTTCCTTGCAAATCAGGTGAAAAGAAAGTCTGACACACAAGTTCATCTCATCTTTGCTATTTTATTAGTTTCTTATTCATTTTTATTTTTTTTAACTTTCCTTGTGATGTTTCTGTTTGCGACAATGCACCTGATACAAACACATTTTTATTGTACATCTTAGTAACTTTCTTTTGTTTATGATTTCTTAATGGCTATTAATAATTAAAAGTTTTCAACTTTATCGTCGTTTTTACAACTTTTAGTGCATTGCAACTAAGGGATTGCAAATAAGGAATATTGTTTCGGTTTGTTTTGGGTTTATAACAGCGATTTTGTAACCGAGGTATATTCAGACGAGATAAAAAGTCAAGTTTTTTTGTATCGCTTCATAAAACCCGAAACAATAAAACAAATAAAAAAATTAAAAACTTAGACATTGGTTCTAGTTTGAATTGAGGTCGTAGACCCTTAAAATTAATTAATTAAAAGATTTATTGTTTCAGTTGGTTCCAGAACTAAGGTAACAGACCCTTTTTTGTCTCAGTTTTTACCAGAACCGTAATCTAAAGTATATTTTTATTTTAAAAAAATTATTGTTTCTGTATCACATAAACCATATGAAAAAATCTTAGAAACACAAACAAACGCAAAAAGCATTGTTTTCTATTTATGGGGAATTGTTTTTTTGTTTTTTTCAAACTTTAAAAAAATATTTAACATAGTTACATTTTGAATTTTGAGCTGAAAATTTTTGTGAGAGAATTTCATGATTTTTGGGTTCTTTATACAAATTTTCATTTCATTTCTAGTTCGTTTGAGCATACTTTAATTTTTACATATACCTATATTTTGATGTGTATGTTGTATGAAGAATAATCAACCAAACGAAAACTTGAAAAACCCAAAATGAAACTAACCCTGAAGGTGAGTTTGGGGCTGAAACGAAACAAAATGAACATCCTAAAGCGTTTATTCGATGAGCTGAAGAACAGTTGTGCACAAAATCAATCGGTCAAAACGAAAAAAAAATCATACCTAAGCACTTAATCAACGTAAAATGAAAGAAAAAAAGCAAGAAAAGTTGAAGAGGATGGCTTCGAAAATGGAAGAAATAGAGCAGCGGCGCACATCACAAACAGAAAAGCTGATGTTTGAAAATGCATCTGTTCGCAAAATTTAACCATAAACAGATGATATTACCTTGGTTATTTTTTTAACTGAGGCAATAAGGGTCTATGACCTCGGTTTTATAAAGAATCGATGCCTAAACTCTCTCAAAAAATATTCAATTATTTTATGTCTCGGTTCTCTAAACAACCAAAGTTGTAGACTTTTGCAATAATTACAAAAATGTCATCGCGCCAGTTTTAGACATCGGTTCTTTTTTTAACCGACACATATACCTTTGCGAAAAATTACAAAAATGTCATCACGCCAATTTTAGGTATCGGTTCTTTTCGAACCGAGGCATATACCTTTACGAAAAATTACAAAAATGTCACCGCGCCATTTTTTTCTTCAGTTCCAACTAAACTAGTGTCAAATGCATGAGTTAAAATCTTTTTTTTACTAGTGGTGGTTATTAAACAGAACCTCTAGTAACTCAATCACCATCTTCATAACCTGAGGTTGTGACTCGATCATCTCTCACATTTGCCCCCATCGTTTCTGAGAGAGACACCAATACCAAAAATAATTAAACATCTTTTTATAGACTAAAGCTATTTTTATCTAAATTAGTTCTTGTTTTGTTCTCAAATAAATCAACTATATTACTTATGGCCAATCAACATATATCTATCATGATTTAATCTTTAAAAGGCATACGAGAGAATAAAAGGATTCAGAAAAGTTTAAACTATCTTAGTGTCAGTCTAGTTGCGATAGATAAACTAGCGACGATCTTGACCGTAGGAGACTGACACTGCAATTTATCCTGGAGACAAGCTTACATGGACAAATTGGTCAATGAATACTCTTTTTATCATTTGAAAGCTATAAGAAGAAGATGAAGGAAGGGTTGCAAACCTCTGAACACAAGATTGGGCAAGAAATATGTTATTCTTTTCATTTACGAAAAAAATTGTCAATAAATCAGTCAATAATCACTAGTACAGTAAGAGGAAACGACAACGATTATTTTTGCCTATAGACAGCGGTTCCCGAACCGAGGCATATCCAGGCGAGGCAAAAAGTCAACTACTTTTTGCCTCGGGTGCGAACCAAGGCATAAAAGGAGAGGATTTGGCCTCGGTTCAACCTTAACCGAAGCAGTAGAGTTTTTTATTTTTTTTAAAAAAAAAATTCGTAGGACTTAATGCCTCGGTTCCCCGTGAACCGAGGCAGTATGTCCCACTCTACTGCCTCGGTTGTAGCTTGAACCGAGGCAGTAGAGTCCTTCTTTAATTTCATCTGCTCCATCATCCTGGAAGCACAGTAAATTTCAAAAATAAGTTGTTGATAAGAATACAAAAAAAAACACGAAGGACGAACTTAGGCAAACTAAAATAGCTGCATGTCCGAGGTCCAAAGGGTGAGGTTATCACGAAGCAGTTGCATGATCAAAGTGCTATCCTTGTATGATTCCTCTCCCAGTGTATCCAATTCAGCAATCGCTTCATCAAAAGCCTAGTGCATATCAAAAGGATAAAGATTCTAGCATTAGTTTGAAATATGCCATCAAAACAGAACATCTCAGTGTGATCGTGGAAGAAGATGGCACTACCTACAAAAAGGTAAACCTCGGTAATCACTCGTCTCATCACATCACAGGCTCAGATCTACAATCACTCTTTCTCCACGATAATGGATAATTAATTATTACCATTTATGTTGACACAGGGATGCAAGAGACCAACAGGAAGTGAGATTGGAGGCACTCCACCCAACACAAGTGTGTGTTCCTCGATTCAGCCAAGTCCACAATCTTCGTCATTCCCGAGTCCAGTGCCTTCCTACCACGCTAGTCCAACCTCTTCCTCCTTCCCCATCCCCACTTGCATTGACACAAACCCCTCTTCCTTTCTCATCCCATTCATCCGTAACATAACTTCAATTCCCGCCAACCTTCCCCCTCTCAGGATATCCAACAACGTCCCTGTCACCCCACCTCTTTCCTCTCCCCGAACCTCCAAGCGCAAGGCTGACTTCGATTTCCTCTCCAACGCTTCCTTCAGCCACCCTCTTTTCGCCACCTCCGCCCCCTCTAGTCCCTCGTGCCGCCGCCACGTTGCGACTTCCACCATCCTCGAGTGCGACGAGTCCGACACTTCCACCATCGACTCTACCTCCAGTCGTTGGGTTAGTTTTCACTATCAGACCCCCGTCGGTCCCCCTTCCCCTACTTTCAACCTCATGAAACCCGCTATGCACCAGATTGCTCCTCAGGAGGGCGTACAGTGGGGTTTCGTTGCAGAGATAGGCAGAGGAGTCTCCGATTTTGAATTCGAGAATGGTAGAGTAAAGCCTTGGGAGGGTGAGAGAATACACGAGGTGGGAATGGATGATTTGGACCTTACTCTTGAATTCGGAAAATTACAAGCCATAAACACAAGTTTGGATAATAAATTGAATAGATTTGAATCAAGAAATCAGTAAAAAAAAAAGAAATGGAAAGGGAAAAAAAGGTTGAACCTGATGTTGGAGACCTGATTTTGGAACCTGTGGTAATCGCCCTTCATCTTGAGGTAGAAGACCTTAGAATCGCTGGAGGAAGCCAAGGGAATAAGGCGAGAGTTGAGGAGCTTGAGAATACCGTCGCAGATGTTGGAGAGCTCGGACTCGATCTTAGATCGGTAGTTGCGGATGACGGTGACGTGATCCTCGTTGTCGCGGCTCTCTTCCTTCTGCTCGATCGAGGAGATGATGCGCCACGAGACACGGCGCGCTCCGATCACGTTCTTGTAGGCTACAAAGAGGAGATTCCTCTCTTCAACGTTGAGTTCCTCATTGTCTGCGGCAGCGGACACCTTCTCATATAAACTAACCGGCAGCGAAGTGGAGAGCAATGCGCCAAAGATATGAAGGCAGCGGCGAAGGGAGGAGGCGGCGTAGGGAGCATAAACGCAGAAACGTCGTTGGAGGCAGCGAGATACACAACCCTCACCGCGACAAAAAAGAAGGCACCGTGGTCGTTGGAGGCAGCGGTGGGAGCAGCAGTGGAGAGAGCACCGACTTCGTTGGAGGCAGTGTGATGCACCACCCTCAGCGCGATTAAATGGAGGCACCGTCTGAAGTGGTTGGAGGCAGCAAAGGAGGAAGCAACATAGTTGTGGAGGCAGCAACGCAGGGGAAACACGCGAAGAAGGAAAACAATGGCATATGTTTTTACTGCCCTAAACCAGGCCTACTAAATCGGTTCCCTAAAACCCGAGGCAATATCCAGTCTACTACCTCGGTTGTGCTGCCACCCGATGCCTAATCCCTTAAAAAATGTTTATTAAAAAAGCATACGCCTCGGTTAGGGGAAACTGAGGCAGTATGGGAATATCGCAGAGTTATATGCTTCGGTTCACTTAGATACCGAGGCAGTTACTGTTTTAGGCACTAGTTAGTGGAGAACCGAGACGTATACATTGGCTTTTATTACAAAACTGCCACCGTCTTTTTATACGCTTTGGTTTGTACAAAACCGAAGCGTATATGGTGCGTTAGAAACTCCTTTTTTTACTAATGAATAAGTTATATCACTACTGATAGACTTTATCAATAGATTAATCTATCGATAAAACATATATCATTTATCGACAAATTTTTCTATCGGTAAATAAAATTTTAATTACCATCAAATTTATCGATAGATTTTTTTTGTCGATAAATGAAATTTTAATTATCGACTGTTGACAAATTTTTCTATCAATAATTTAAATTTTATTTATATTAATAATTTGTGTACAAATGTTGGAGTTGGTTTTAAAATAACAATATAATAAATTCAAATGTAAAATTTTAAAATATATTTTTAATAATTTAAAATAAATATATTTAAAATTTAAAAACAAAATATAAATAAAGTTTATTGTATAATATTAATTTAAATAAAACTTAATCTTTTGTTAAAAATATTAATAAAGATATCAATTTTAATAAAAATATCATTATATCAATTATAATATTTATATTAAGGTTTTAATCCTAATTTCAAAAGACATGAAATTGTTGGAGTTTAGAAAATAAAACTGATACAAAATTCAAATAAAAGAATTAAATTAAGATTTTTTATCTTAAACTTGTTCAAACAATGACACATGTGATACTATGGCAGTCATATCATACATTTTTTTAAACAAAATAAAAAAATTAAAAGTAAAATTCATAAGGTGACACATGAAATATGAATTAATGCCATTAAATATTGTTCTAAAAAAAACTAAATTGCATAAAATAAAAAACTTAAAAAAATGATTGACAACAATTAAAATCTACTAATCCAGGTATCGAAATAACGACAAAGTGATCGCTTAAAAAAAATCACTATATCAAATCGTGTGTGACAAGTCACAATCTTATAATATGACAATAAACAAGATTTTTAACGATAAATAAATAAAAATTTAAAAATAGCACTGCCAAAAGTTAAAAAGAAAATTAAAATATAATAAAATTGTGCTATGAAATTTGACTTTAGGTGAGATAAAGAAAGTCCCTATCAAATCGTGTGACAAGTCACAATCCTATAAAAAAAACATGAAAAGTATGACATTAAACAATATTTTGAACGACAAATAAAAGAAATTAAAAATAGCACTGCCAAAAGTTAAAAACAAAATTAAAAGATAATAAACTTTTGCGATGAAATTTGACTTAGGTTTTATAAAGAAAAGTTTAAAGTAAAAATCGTATTTTGAGAAAGGATCTTTTAATTTTAAAGTCGTGTTTCTCAATACGAAATAATGTTCTTAAAATCTATCCATAGATATTTTATACATAGCTACACCATTCCTTACAATTTGTTAGAAAATTATCATTTTGATTTATAATTAAGATATAAGCATTCAGCTGTCAAAACGAATCACCTGACCCGATTCGACCCGGTTCACCATAGGTTGGTCACTTAGTGAGTCAACCCAACCCGACTCATTTATTAACGAGTCAGAAAAGTTTGAACTTGGTCCGATTCACCACAGATTGATGGGTAAACGGGTTGGCTCACTGACTCACTTAATTACAATTTTCTTTTAAATAAAAAAATTACAAACTTTCTATAATTCAAATGTAAACAAATTTTATTCTTAAATTTCACTCCCGCTAATTTTTAAAATAAAGAATTTAATAATTTTTTTAAGCAAAAACAAAATAATAAATATTCTTTTATAAAACTAAAATTAAATTTTAATAAAATAAAATGGGTTTTACTCCCTACACCACCCCACTTTGCTCCCTGCACCACCATGTTTTTTTAAAATTCCAAAACTATCCTTTATATTTTAAAATATCCTACACTCCCACCCCTTTTCTTCAACGGATGTTAACATCCGTTGAAGAAAAAATTCTTCCACGGACGTGCTACATCCGTTAACGGATGTGGCGACGTTGCCTTTTTTGTTTTTTAGTTTTTAGTTTTTTATTTTTTTTGTTTTAAATTAATATATAAATACTATTTAATTATTTTAAAATTATTACTTAATTATTTATAAATTAATTTTATTTTATTTAATAAAATAATTATTATTAATTTTAATTTATGTATTATTATTTAAATAATAATTAAAAAATTTATTATAAATATATTAAAACGGATGTGGCGACATCCGTTGCTTTTTTTGTTTTCTAGTTTAGTTTTTTTTACTTTTTTTGTTTTAAATTAATATATAAATATAATTTAATTATTTTAAAATTATTACTTAATTATTTATAAATTAATTTTATTTTATTTAATAAAATAATTATTATTACTTTTAATTTATGTATTATTATTTAAATAATAATTAAAAAATTTGTTATAAACATATTAAAACGGATGTGCCACATCCGTTAACGGATGTACGGATGTGGCACATCCGTTAACGGATGTGGCGACATCCGTTGCTTTTTTTTGTTTTTTAGTTTTTAGTTTTTTAATTTTTTATATTTTAAATTAATATATAAATATTATTTAATTTTTTAAAAATTATTATTTAATTATTTATAAATTAATTTTATTTTATTTAATAAAATAATAATTATTATTTTAATTTATATATTATTATTTAAATAATAAATAAAAGACTTTTTAAAAATATATTAAACGGATGTGACACATCCGTTAACGGATGTGGCCATATCCGTTGAAGTTTTTTTTTTTAAATAAAAATAATAAACTAAAATATAAAATATGTAAATGGATGTTACGGATGTCAACATCCGTTGAAGGTGAAACGGATGTTGACATCCGTTTTATAGAAGGGCAAATAACGTATGGGCAGGTGCAGGGAGCGGTTGGCGGTGGTGAAGGGAACAACTCTCAAATAAAATTGGGTGTTGCTCCCTCCACCCCCACACATCTCTTCCTCCACCTCCCCTTTACTATTTTGCCCCTTCCTCCACCTTTCCTTTACTATTTTGCCCCTCAGTAAAATTTTATTTTTAAAATTGTTGTTTTTTAATTTTATTCATTTATAACATATTTCACTGATAACCTACGTAGTTTCTTGTATGAGTAAAATATTTTTCTACAAAGCTTGGTGATCGTGAAAAGAATTATCAAACAATCTTCTTCTTGTTCTCGGTGCAGTACGTGGTGCAGTGCGTTTATGGTGTAGTGTCCTTGTCGTGGTTCCTCTCCAGGTACGTAGTCATAATCCTTCCAATAATCCTAAACCCTAAATCCTTCCCATACTTCCAATAATCCTTTTAATATCCAAGCCTATAATCCTTGCATGAGCCGCAAAACGTAGTAAAATAAAAACGAAACGTAAAAGGAACACTGCCTATGGACGGATGACATCCTTCAACGGATGTCAACATCCGTTTAAGGAAAAACGGATGTCGACATCCGTTTAAGGCAAAACGAATGTCGACATCCGTTTTGCCTTCAACGGATGTTGACATCCGTTTTGCCTTCAACGGATGTTGACATCCGTTGAAGGATGTCATCCGTCCAGAGGCAGTGTTCCTTTTACGTTTCGTTTTTATTTTATTTGTTTATTTTATTTACAGTAATTTATATTTAAATTTATAATTTTAAATGTTATATATGGTTAGTTTTTAAACGTAATAATTTTGTTAAAATATGAATTTGTTAAAATATGAATTTGTTATAGGTGGAGAAGAAGCTTAACGGAAGAGAGAAAGGTAAACGAAAATGGAAGAGAGGAAGAGGTGCAGAGGGAAGTAAATCAGAAGTTTTAAATAAATTAAAATATTAAAATAATAAAAATAAAAAATTTTAACTTTTGAGGATATAATTGTCATTTTAGAAGGATATAATTGGCATTTTAGAAAATTGGGGAGGTGGAGGAAGAGACGTGTGGGGGTGGAGGGAGTAACACCCAATAAAATTAGGTAGGTGGGTTGGTGGGCCAACCCGATCCACTACGGGTTCAATCTACATGAATCAGATTTAAATGAGTCGGATTGAAATCTGACTCGCATAAAAGAAAATACAATTTTTTAAAACCTAACCTGACTCAACTTGTTTTGAGGCAGATTGACTCTTTGTCATGACTATTTTAACAACTCAGAGCACGGTAACGTAATATGGCATCATTAGACGTTACTTATTTATAACTATTGGATACTAATAATAATTATGTAACCTTTTACAAATAAAAGTTAAAGAATTAAGAAAATGGTTTTATTGAAAAAAGCTTGGCCTACCCATCGCTACTTACAGGTGGGAAGTCAAAAGATGAATGTGTGATGATTTATTGAATACAGCTCATTCATAATGTACATAAGAAAAAGTCAAAAGTATCCCCAATGTATTTTCTTGATATATTTTAGGTTTAATGTCTCAATAGGTCCCTATTTTTGTTCAGAATTTGAAATAGGTCCCTTTATTTTTTGGCGTCTCAATTTGGTCCTTATTTTTGTTAATTTGATGCAAATAAATCATTTCCGTCAATTTCATCAAACGGCGTTAATGAATGTGTGACGTGGCCTGAGGACAGTATTGACACGTGTAAGGCCACGTCACACATTTATTAACGTCGTTTGATGAAATTGACGGAAAGGATTTATTTGCATCAAATTAACAAAAATAAGGACCTAATTGAGACGTCAAAAAATAAAGGGACCTATTTCAAATTCTGAACAAAAATAGGGATCTATTGAGACATTAAACCTATATTTTATTTAAACAATCACTTAAATATATTTTTTTCTCCATGTAATTTTTCTTGTTTTGGTCATTTGATATCTGATTTTTTATTTACTTTATATTCCATTATTATTACTATTACTATTAATATAACTTTGACAGCTATTGGATCTTAATAAATTTATTAAAATAATATATATTGTTAAGATGATTTGCTGTATTTGAGCTATTTTTATTTTTAAATATCAATTTTATTGTTTTTAAAAGTTGTTTTAAAAGACTGAAGTGGAAAATATATTTAAATTGTTTTTATTGCTAAGTTATGTGAACTTATTACATATATAAGAACAATACTTTAATAAACTATTAAAAAATTGTGATCATATATTTTCAATAAAAGCAATCAAAGCATTGCTATGGTTTTATTCTCACAAAATCCGATGGACAACTTTTATAATACTATTTATAAAAAATTACGGAACTTATTATCATCTTTATTTTATTAAGAAGTCTTTTCACATTTTAATTTAATCTCAAACTAGTTATATTTTTATTTATATTAAAAATATTATTTAAAAAGTCTTAAAAAATAAATATTACAGTATCATTCCATACTTTTCATTAGAATATATTATATATTTTAATTTCTAGAATTTCAAACACCAAACATTACCTTTAAATGTTTTAACAACGATACCCAATTTTTTAAGCAATAGTATATTATTATTCTTATACTTTTCACTGAAATGTAATACATATAATTTTAATTTTTCATAATTTTTCATAATTTTAAACATCAAACTTTACATTCAAATATTTCAACAATGATAACCAATTTTTAATGAAATCAATTATAACTTTAAATTTAAATAAAAAAAGTTAATTAATTAGAGACTAACTTAAATTATATGATACTTTTATTATTATTTTGAAAAAGTAATGACATGAAAATATCTTAATAACTATTACTAAGAAAATATAATTGTATCAAAACCCTAAAAATTTAAATAGTACGGTGAAATTTCTATAAAAAAATTATTTTATATATCACTTAAATAATTAAAAAACTTAGAAATAAAATATAAAATAAAGAATTTTAAGAGCTAAGAAAAAAGTTTGTTGAAATATATTTTAGAAAGAAAATTCTGAAAATATACAAATTTTAACAACATATTTAAATCATACAAATTTTAACAATATATTTAAATCATGATCAGTTATTTCTTTTCGTACTATAGTGTGAATTGCCACGGAGTAGTGTGAAAAGGGAAAATCTAAGGTATCTAAATTTATAATTAAAATTGAAAAGATTTTTATGCACGATGCTCTCATTATTTGCGTGGCATTTGAGATAGGATATTCTTAATATAAAGTAATTGAAAAAATGGTACACTATTTTAACATCTAGTGAAAAATTATTAAAATGTGTCGGCCAAAACACAATTAAAAGAGATATATGGCTTCAGTGGTTTCGAGTGGGTAAAGCACAAACATATAATATAAACCAGAAATAAAATATTATAATCAATATATGTAACATTTTTCTTTCTTTCGATATTAATATTTATTAGATTTTAATTTATTTGAAATAAAAGCGTTTTTAAAAGGATATATAATATAATTTTGCCTTGTAAATTCAAATATATATAGTTTGGACATACGGTATTATATATATATATATATATATATATATATATATATATATATATATATATATATATATATATATATATATATATATATATATATTGGGTTTGCTAACACGCACGCACATCTATTTTTCAGTTGGTATATTTTAGTAATGTGTATCGGATTTTAGTAGACAAAAATATTCTTATATATTATGAATTCTAAGTTTTAAGATTAAGGATATTTTAATAATATTCATTGTCAAAATTTAAAAAAAAAAACCCAATTCTCAACTGAAAAAAATAACACTTAAACAATCTTACATAAAAAGATTTTATAATGAGTTTTCATTTTATAATTTTTGTCTTATCTAATTTTATATAATTTTCACAAGCATAGACGAATTGGTAATTGACCTGGAAAAAATCAGAAATACTCGCAGTTAAACAATTCCTTACAAAAAATAATTTTGTAATGAGTTTTCATTTTATAATTTTTGTCTTATCTAATTTTTACAAGCATAATAAGATAAAAGGAATTGATAATTGGCCTGAAAAAAAAAATCAGAAACATTTGTTGTTAAACAATTTCTTACAAAAAATGATTTTATAATGAGTTTTCATTTTATAATTTTTGTGCGTATATAATTTTATCTAATTTTCACAAGCATAATGAGATCCAAAAGAATTGGTAATTGGCCGGGAGTGTCTTTTTAGAGATGATGATTCAACATATGTAGATGATGAAATTAGACAGGTTAGTGAAGATGGTGAAATTGAAGAGATCTTGAATAAATCTTTGCCTGAAGGTGAATATGTCAATGACTCAACTCTTTACATAGACAAATTGTTTAACGATAAGTGTTTCTGATTTTTTTTTTTCAATTAGGACAGTAGAGATGACAGAGAAAAAGTTGGAGTGAGAGAAATGAAAGAAAAAAATGTTGAGATGAAAGAGAGAGGTAAATAAGGGTTTAGAGGGTTTCTGTTTTTTTTAGTTTTAAGAATGAAAATTATTAAAATACCCTTAACCTTAAAACTTAGAATTTATGATATATAAAAGAGTATTTTTATCTACTAAAACATTTAATGTTTTTTTTACTTTTTGATAAATAGAGAGTTGTATCTTCATTTCAAAACATACCAAAATCAATATTCTTTTATTTTCCTTTCTTCTTAATTTCATTATTTCTTCTTCTTTTATAATATTTTGAGTTATTTTATACCTTTTTAGATATTTTTCTAATTCTGAAATTTAGAAATTTTGAAAAACATACACATCTCAAAAAATTTTGTTTTGTTATATATATATATATATATATATATATATATATATATATATATATATATATATATATAAAAGCTATAAATCTGAACAAATAATTTTTAAAGTTTTTATTAATAAAATGATATTAATATCCCCTAATAGTATAAGGGATATATTATAAACTGATTGTTTTCATCTTCTCACTTTCATTTCCTTCTTGTAATTCAATTCATTAGCCTTTTATTGTATTGTTTTATTGTATAAGTGTTTTTTTTATGAGAAGGAAAGGGCTATATGATAATTTTTTCTTAATTACAATCATTTATTTGTTACACCAACCCAACTTAAATTAAAATTATAATTATATTTCATTTAACATTAACTAAGTCAATAGTAAATTAAATAAATTTTAAAATAAAAACATATTAATGCAGCTTCACCAATTATAAACTATTGTAATCACAGATAATTTTTAAAAAGAAAAATAGTAATGATTTAACAAATGACTTAATAACATTGCCTAGAGTGACTTTCAAAAATCAACATCGATGAATTGATATGATTTGAGAATCCATTGCACATGTAACACAAATCTAGCATTATTAACTGATTAGTCAGCATCAACTTTTGAGCGACTCTAGATATTTATTTTCTTGTACTAATCAAACATCTTTTAGCAAAGTAACACGTGGAAATTCAATACGTTAGAATTTAGATTACTTTTTATTTGAGTAACAAGTCAATGTCGGTTTGCCATCCTTTTATTTGCTCGCATTTTAAAGGTTATGTATGATGCATAGTTACCCTAACACAAAGTCTTGATAAGTTGCAAGATTATTCTAGAAATCAATTGATCACATTATCATTTATGTTAGCAATTCATAAAAATAATTAGTGTGATTTTAGAATTAATTAAGCCGATTCTATTCATGTCTAATATGAAATAAATTTTATTATTAATATCTATCAACATCAACTTAATCGACATTAATCTAATATTAATATAAATATTTATTTATTAAAAAAGTAAAATCTAATATTAATATAAATATTTATTTATTAAAAAATAAAACATAGTTAAAGTCGACCTAAAATTAGTTAAATAGACTAATCAACGTATAAATCATCTAAAAGGATTATATTTTTTAAATATTTAAAAAAATATTTTGCATGATACTAAAGTTAAGTTTACTACAATAGTCTCAAAATTTAACTTATCAATATTTGAAAATTAGTTTAACGTTTTCTTATGGTGTAGATGAAGATATGCTATTGACTAGGGGTAAAAGTGAATATGGATTTAAATGTTACGCTAAGAAAAACTATTATATTTTCAAATAATATCTGTGAAGAAAGAAAAACGTACATAGAGATGTGACTTTATATGAACTGAAAGGATGAATGTGAAATCACAATTGCGTACAAAATCATTTTTGTTCTCAAATGATCACTCACGTGATTATGTTTTCGTGAATAGTAGAAATAATGGAAAGAAGACTCGCAATGTTCATGAACTTAGCCTAACTTTTGCAATTTGAAAAGTCCACGCATCTAAATTTGTTCTCTAGCTTAATAGAGCATCTTCAAACCTCAATCACATATTTTACCACATAGGTTTACATTGATCCTACACAAACATATATATTTTATGTTTACACAATAATGTTTGCTATTACATGTAATTAATAGCTTTGGTGAAAAAAGAACTTGATTAAGTAGGATCTAACATGATATAAAATAGATTTAATTACTTAAATAGTCTCTAGTTTCATAGTAGAGTGTTTCTTAATCCTCACTTTTAAAAAAAATATCAATTTCGCCCATAATTGATTTAATGTGCAAAAATCAAGTTCATTCCATTAATTATCAAGTAAGTGTGTTATCAGTGTGGTGATGTAACAAAATATTGCGGCAATGTGGAAAAACATGCTTAAACATATACTAAATAAAAAAAGAAAAGGGGCAAATCATCTTTTTTGTTTAACTAAGAGACCACCAAGAGCATCTCCTTCATGCACCACCATTATCTTCTTCGTTCAACCATCCAATACTTGCAATAATTCATAAATTTCAATCACCTTCATCACGAATCAAAGAATCAGAAAATTACCAAATCTCTTCACTAGAAAACTTAAACCGAGAATCCTTTCACCATCACTGTGACGACGGTCATCGCGAAACCTCCATGCCACCACCACAGAAATCCATATCGAACTCAAACCCATCATGAACCACCAAATCTCGCTACCACGAAGAAACCCTAAATCGCAAACTCCTTTGTGCTTCCTCACGCATCAACCATGTTTGTCTTCTCCACCAGATCGCAACATCATCTTTGCACCTGTAAACCTAGAGAAGACAACAAAATCTAATCGAACCACCAATCAAAACCTCAAAATCCCAAATAAAAAAACTAAAAACCTAAATCCCCAAATCGCCATGGTACCCTAATCGTGAATTTCTTTATTCTTCCCACAGTTTGAACCTTCAACGAGTCATCTCCATCTCTAGCCTACAAAACTAGAAGACCCAGGAACTCAAAACACCATTCATTTGGGATTGGAGTTCTAAAAATCATTAGAAATCATAATCCCAAATTTCCACATTAAAAAGACGTACTGAGTTACAAGTTGGAAATGTGTTTTGTCACATCTCTATTCTCCTTTGCCATCTCACCACATTGTTAACACCGTTACTTGAAAATTAATGGAATGAACTTGATTAATACACATTAAACCAATTATGGATGAAGTTAATACATTTTATAAAATGAAAACTAAATAAACTCTCTACTCTAAAACTAAGTACTATCAGAATAATTAAACCTATAAAATGAAATATTAACATAAGTCCGAACACAAGTTAATAAATAAATAGAAGTAATAACCTTTTGTGTGGCACCAATAGATACTACAAAATATATTTTTATTAATATAAATATATGTTTAGTTTATGTTAAGAAAAGGTTAAAATTCTTATTTTTTTCACTGTTTCAATTATTCAATTTGGTATTCGATTAAGTCCTTTCAATTATATTAACTTAATGTTGTATCTGTACCTGTTACATGCTGCTTCATAGTATTTTTAATTTTTCTTTCAATTTTTTAAGATTTTATTTTGCCGTGTTGGCCACCTGGTATTGTTATAATGTTACTTGGTAACGTCGATGTCAGTACAACACGTCAGCATCACAGTCTTCTATTTATTTCAATATCTATATTTGAAATTTTAACTCAATTAAATATTATTTTTCTAAATGAAAAAAAATTAGATTCAAAATGAACCAAATTAATAATCAATCTAATCACAACTTACATATACATGTTAAATTAATTTTTTAAAATTTATACATCAAATAACTTCACATAAATTTTAAAATTAATTTTATTTTTTAATTTAAATTAAGAAATCTATTTTTTTCAAAAATCTCCTTTAGCTTAACTCGTGACAAAAATATCTTAAAAAAATAAAGTGACATATGACTTTACATAGACAACCTTAATGCCAATTTAACACAAATAACTTAATTAAATTGTTTTAACAAAAATTAAGACTTAATTAAACATAAAAAAGAATACTAAATTAAATAATTAAAACAAAAAATTAGGTCCAATTAAAAAGTTTAGCTTTAATAAAAAAAATAATATCAATGAAAGAGGAGGTCAAGTCCACTCTAAACTTTGCAAAAATCTAGCCAACTCTAAGTAATAAAAATAAATAAAAAAGATAAAATCATTAATGAATGAGTGGGTCAAGACCACTCTAAACAAACATGAAATATTAATATAAACGTCGGTATAGTAGATAAGTGTAGAAAATAGATTAAAAAAAAGAAAATGAATTATAGAGTGTGTGAAATCCGATTATAAATCGTATGCATTGAAACAAATACAAACTGTGGATTAATTTTGATTTGATAATTCAAAATTTGAACCATAAATTTACAATACAAAGTCTTAAAAAGTGGTATATAAGGACTTCAAGTGAAATAAGAGTGAGTGAAATGTAAACGATAGAATGTCTGAAATCATATTAATCCGAGATGGTAAGTTATATATATTACCGTATAGGAATGGAACAAATACAAATCATGGATTAATTTTGATTTAATGGTTAAAATTTTGAACCATAAATTTACAAAACAAGTTTTTAAAAAGTGGTATATAAGGACTTCAAACAAATTAAGAATGAGCGAAATGCGAATGAGATGCAAACGGGGAGATTTCTTCATTTCTGCTGAAGAAAAGAATGATAATTTCATAAGTAACATTGCAAAGAATACGCTTAAAGTTTTGCATGGTATGACAAGCTAAAGAAAAATGTTTTTTTAATAAATTTTTTTTTGGACAATTTTTTTACAATAGCTTACATGGTAGTTCGTGATTAATCCGTTTCAAATTTATGTGATTTATGTGTTAGAGTTAAGCCTAGTGTTAGTTAATTAGTTGGTCAGGACAACTGTTGATTAACTGTCCTTTAGAGTTGTTTTTTACTCTATAAATTATGGACCTCTGTACTTGTAAATATTGGATTTTGAGATCAATGTGAATAATAGGTTTGAGTTTTACTCTTTCTTTCTCTGGTCACCTCCTTGACCGTTCGGTGCAAAGGGCTTGGTCGTTCGGTGTTGTTCGTGTTCTTGTTGGGTCGTTCTTGGTCGTCTATGCTATAGTGTTCTGCTGGTGTGTCCATAGCGTTCGGTGTTGTTCGTGTTCTTGCTGTGTTGTTCTCGGTCGTCTATGCTACAGTGTTCTGCTGGTGTGTCCATAGCGTTCGGTGTTGTTCGTGTTCTTGCTGGGTTGTTCTCGGTCGTCTATGCTACAGTGTTTTACTGGTGTGTCCATAGGTGTTGAAGCATTACCGCTCGATCCAAACCCTCATTCTTCTTATGTTCCAACAATATGGACCAATAAAATAGTGACATATAGTTTATTGTAAAAAAAGTTGTAGATAAATGGTTACGGAAAATATGTCATTGGTTGAAAATAATTCAAATGGTAAGGTTCTTAGGAATTCATTTTCTTAGGAAAAATATTTTTTTAACAACTTTTTTTGACAACGTTTTTATAACAACCTACGTGGTAGCTTGTGATTGGTCCGTTTCAAATATACAGACTAATAAAATAGTAACACATAATCTTTTGTCAAAAAATTGTTAAAAAAATTATTAAAACATCATAATCCTTTTCTTAGTACTTCGGGTTGAAGATGATATTAGTTCCTTAAGTAAATTTTACTCATACAAAAAAATAATAATTTTCATCGTAACCTATCTTCATTTTTTGCACATAAATGAGCAAAATGGCTAGATTATAGAGTGAGGATTACAATACCACTTCACATATATATACTGGAAGCTGCAGTTTCTGAACTGATGGCCAAGCCAAAACAAGAAGAACTATTTAAAGATACAACATATGTTTACACAGATTTCTCAAACATAGGAAATCCTACATTTGAATTGGTCAATCCTCCGTCTAACACAAGATTGAGAGCACTGACATACTTAGACTCATCACCTGCCAAGTAAAGAGCAGCTTCAGCCACATCGTTAGGCACAAGATAAGAACCTTTTAGGTTGGAATAAGCCTCACGAACTCCTTCTTCATCAAGATTGAAATACTTGCTTAACAACGGTGTGGCAACCGCAAAAGGAGACACGCAGTTCACCCGAATACCAAATTGTCCAAGCTCCACCGCAGTGTTTTTCATCAGTCCCACAAGACCATGCTTTGAACTGGTGTAGGCATGTGTAGCACCTCCACCTATGCATCCTGCAACACTAGCTGTGTTAATTATGCAACCCCTTTTAGCAGGAATCATCACTCTCGCAGCGTGCTTTGTTCCCAGAAATGGACCAACCAAGTTCACACTTATCACTCTCTCAAAATCAGATTTTGTGTTGTCCAGTATGCTTCTTTTGAACTCCTCACCTGTACCAGCGTTATTAAACATGATGTCCAGCTTCCCGTACTTGGAAACTGCTCTGTCCACGCACTTTTCAACGTCTTCTTCCTTTGTCACATCACAATGAACATATATAGCTGATTCCAACTCATTGCAGAGAGAAAGACCCAAATCGTCTTGAATATCAGCTATCACCACATGAGCTCCATGCTTAGAGAAGAGTCTTGCAGTGGCCTCACCTATTCCGCTGGCACCACCAGTTATAATCGCCACTTTTCCATCAAGCCTGCATGTCATGTTATGTTATCAAGCTAGTCATTCTCTGTCAATTTTCGGAAAATTAAGGTTGTAGATTAATTACACATTACACCTTTGGAGAAAAAAAACATATATATTACAATATTTGTGGGTGTTTGATTACCTTTTAACAGCAGCTGAGACCACAGAACCATTGGCCATGAGTAAGCTTTTGGGATATATATAAAACCTGGAAAAAGTGTGAAGCAAGAGTGCTTTCATCTGAAGTAGCTCCGGTCATACATATACTACCTCCATGCAAGAATAAAACAAAAATATTTATTTCTGTTTAAACAAATTATCGATTTTGATATTACTTTTATATCACTGATAGAAAATCATTTTCTCACTTTTTTTTTTATATTTCATTAATAATTATATATCCTTTTAAATATAGATATATTACAATATCATAATCATTATCTATAGATGCCCGTAAATCTTCCTACTAAAATATTGAAAATGTAAAATAGACGACAACACAAAAGATTACAATACACCTATACAGCAGTATAATACATTATGATAATCTCTTAGATTATTTAATAAGTGACTTAATTTATGTATTAAATTTAACAAACTATTATTCTCCCCGTACATAAGGAGATAAAAGGTTTAATTTGGGGTAAAAGTGAAAATGGGTATGGAAAAGAGGCTGGTTCAAATCTCCTAATTAACAAAATAAAGAAAAAAACAACATATTTACTATTATCGTTTCTCAACTTAAAAAAACTTTAAATAAATCAACTCTCTAATATAATCGAATTTGTAATTTAAACGTTTAATTTTTTTTATAAATTAAACATTATGATTAGTTCCTTAATTTGATTTTGTTATTTTACTTTGAACTTGTATAATATGATTTGGAGGGTAGAAATCATGTGTTTAGTCATTTTTATTATTTATATTAATAGTATACATCATTAATACAAGATACCAAACATATTTATTCCTTTGATAAAAATAATTAAAAGATAAAAATGAACTTTATAAATATTTTAAAGAACTAAGAAGCATATGTAATATTAAAAATACAATATAATAATAAATATGTTTTTAGAAAATTAAACTAAAATTGTATCTTTATATATATTTAATTTGAAAAATAATATTGTATTTTTTTTCAAGCTCAGTTTATATTACAATTAAATTAGAGAAGCATTTTCTAAAAGATTATCTTTTTATATCTTTAAAAGTACAATATTACTTTTTTCAAGCTCATTTTAGAGGAACATGTACATACAGGATGTCACTTACATTAAAGGGTGAATGCTTGCGTACAAAACTCAACTACACAATAGTATATAATATCTAAAAACAATAATAATAAAATTTTAAAACTCAAATTATAAAAAGAAAAACTAAAATAATTAATATAAAAACAAGTAATTTATATAATTTTTAATTTCTTAAACCTTAAAATTCTTTAACATGGTTTTATGCATTCCCACATGTGACACCTCACTCCCCAATTGGTCCATTCATTATTAGATAAGATAAGAAGTTTCAATCAATTATCAACTTATGGATTTTAATGAGAAGTCCCAACAACACAGCATCTGCTTCTCACCTCACAAAATGAGAAAAATAATAGTGTCGGATTTAAATGCAAGATTTCTTTCAAAAATAGAGAAAAGATAAAGTATGCTTAAAAACATATTATTCTTTTCGCAATAAAAATCGTTTTCTTAACCTCTACTTATCCATCATAATAATTAAAAAAAATATTTTTATATTTAAAAAATTGATTTTTCTAAAAAAAGTGTATCATTTATTTTTTATAGGAAAAGTATATATAAAGTGGTGAGTATCTTCTTTCATGAAAAACATGACAAGTAAATTAGTGTGCAAATAATTCAAACGACAGTTTGCTGTAATGCATAGTCGCCCTATAAATTTAGGGTGGTGCAAACTCTAAAGTTGTCTGGCTAGGATCAACAATGGTCTTATATACAATAAATATATATACATATATATATATACATATACATATATATATATATATATATATATATATATATATATATATATATATATATGTGTGTGTTGTCCTTTGGTTGTATTGCAAAATATTTTTCGAAAGATAAGATTTCGTGTGGAATTTTTCTGTTGCATCCTTCTTACGAAAGAAGTGGATTTACGTGGCTGCAATCTTTTCGTGGTCAAAATCACTCTTGCAAGGCTCGGGATTTACTCACCGTGAAAAGGGTTTCTTAAGGTACGAGATTTTTCGGTTGGTTTTGGGCTTTGGGTCAACTTCGGTTGTTTTTCTTCTCTATAAATAGAGCCACGACTTTCATTTTAGGAATCATCAAAAATCGAGTGTTCTCTTTCTCTCACACTATTGAGCTTTCTCTCATTCTTTTGCATAGATTTTTCCTTAGTTTATTTTCAGTTCCTTTTCTTCTCTTATTTTGGGTTTCATTGTTTCTCTTTTTAGAGATTCTTGTTAGTTCTGAGATCCTCAGAGATTTATCAGAAGTTCCTATTATATCCTGGGGGCTTGCGCAATACACCGCGGATAAGTCCTTAAGGATAGTGATCTACACGCCTCAGGAAGTCTTTTGTTCGTGATTTTTATTCTATTATTGTCAGCTTCTACAACAATCTTAAGAACTTATGGCTGACAACAACAACTCAATCCCGGAGAATCAGAATATCGTTTCCGAAACTCAGACGGTCTTCGCGAAACCTTTCTCGGATGTATCAAAAATTGAAGTCTTCTCTGGTCAGAATTTCCGGCGCTGGCAAGAACGCGTGTCAACCCTCTTAGACATGTATAGAGTCGCTTTTGCCCTTTCTTCTTCAAAACCCAACTCCACTCTCCCTCCAAATTCAAAACAAGTTGAAGACTGGGTTCATGCAAACAAGGTATGTCGTCATACTTTACTTAGTGCACTCTCTAACGATTTGTTTGATGTCTACTATTCTTATAAGGAAGCGAAAGACATTTGGGATTCATTGATTCTCAAATACACTACTGAAGATATAGTCAGACAAAGATTCATCATTGGGAATTACTATCGCTGGGAAATGGTTGAAGACAAGGACATAAAGTCACAAATTAATGAGTACCACAAGCTACTCGAAGATATCAAAGCGGAGAACGTTCTTCTACCATATGAATTTGTTTCAGAGCTTCTAATCGAGAAACTGCCGCCTTCCTAGACCGATTACATGCAACAACTAAAACACAAGCACAAGCAAATGTCACTTTTAGAGCTGATCACTCACATAATAATTGAAGATACCAATAGGAAAGAATGTGCTGCTGCGAGGGCCAAAGCTTTGTCTGCAAAAGCAAACATGGTAGAAGACAAACCTGCTCCAAAAAGGTACGAACACAAACCTGATCACAATAAGAAAAATAATTTTCGAAAATATCGCCCCAACGCATCTAACCCCACCATTAAGAAGAAAGGAAATTGCTTCGTATGTGGGAAATCGGGCCATCATGCACCGTAGTGCAGGCGCAGAGTAAGAAACGACAATCCTCCTAAGGCCAATATAGCCGAAGGAGATGACATTATTGCTGCAGTCGTTTCTCAAGTAAATCTAATGACCAATGTGAGCAAGTGGGTGGTACACTGTGGTGCTACCAGGCATATCTGTGCAAACATAAGTGCTTTTACCTCTTACACTAGTGTAAGGGATGGAGAAGAACATATCTACCTCGGTGATTCTAGGACCACTCATGTTCTGGGAAAAGGGAAATTTCTTCTCAAACTCACATCTGGAAAGACTTTGGCCTTGAGTGATGTGCTACATGTGCCATCAATCAGAGTTAATTTAATCTCTGTAGCACTACTGGGAAAAGTGGGGGTTAAAGTGTCATTCGAGTCTGACAAGATTGTAATGACAAAAAATAATGTTTTGTGGGGAAGGGATATTTTAGGGTTTTATGTCATGGTTTATTCGAGTACACACATGGAGGAAGCACCACACACGCACTGCACCACTCCACGCACTGTACCACGAGAGCAACACTGCACCACCACGAGAGGAAGACTGTTTGATAATTCTTTCCACCACCACCAACCTTTCCAACTTGTAGTATCTCACAGCAGACCAAAGAAAGAGAGGAACAAGTATAATGTTAAAATGAAAGAAAAGTATTTTACTCATACACGGTACTACAATAGGTTATTAGTGAAATAGGTTATGAAAAGGTAAAATTAAAAAATAATAACTCTAAAAATAAAATTTTACTGAGGAGCAAAATAGTAAAGGAGAGGTGGAGGGAGAAAAGTGTGGTGGTGGAGGGAGCAGCACCCTTATATTTATCTTTTAGGGATTAGATTTTACTATAAAAGAACAAAACAAAAAGTCCCAAATGAGCCTTAAGTTTGAGCCGTCAATGGGCCAAAAACAATATTTCTGTGAATAAGAGGTCACGTGCTTCGTGCACCTGCATATTTTCTCCCTCACGCCATAGGCTCAGTGAAAAGACATTTTTGCCAACTAAAAATATAAACAAAACTTTATTTTTCTTCTCTCTCCATTTCTCCTTTCCATAACAACTGCTTGTCCTTTCTATTCCATAGCAGCCATTTCTCCTTCCTATTCCATAATAGAAATCGCATTATTAATCTTTTCCCAGCATCACATTCTTTTGAAAGCACAATTCAAAAAAATAACGATATTTTAATAATATTTTTTTAGTAATATTTTAACACTATTTATATATCATGATTAATTTATATTAATATTTATGATTATTATTGATTGTAATACACATAAATAATATTAAAACTTTATCAAAAAATATTGTCAAAATTCGAAAAATACCTTTTATAATCTATAATCCGAAACATATTAAATTATTTAAATACTAGATTTCTCTATTAAAAAACAACCAAAACAGAGCATAGGATTGTATAGGGTGTGGCTGCGGCTACAGGGAGGAAAGAAAATTATATAGAAGACAGAAGAAAAATAGGGTTATGATTATTTTTTCAATAAAGGCAAAAATGTCTTTTCATAATGCCTTGTGCAGAGAGAAAGTATGGGGTGCAGGAAGCACCTGCCGAAGAAGGGTAATACGGGGAACATGATCGAGATGCGAATCATGCTGGGAATTTTTTTCATGCACTAAGGTCTGTTTCCTATCCTCCTATCCTTCCCCATAGTAATGCGAAAAGTCGTTGTTCTTCATGAGTGCCACAGAATTTTCACTCCTATTTTCCATAGCATTTTTCTTAAATTTCAATAAAAAAATATATATATAATTTTTATTACCACTTTAATTTTATTGGTGGTTAACCTTTAGTAATATAATTTCCTTTATATTATTTTATTTGTCATAATTTACGTAAAACTAAATATATTTTAATTTTTGAATTTTGACACAATTAGAATTCCTTCGTATTCAAAATTTTGATATATTAAAAATTAATAAATATAATACTTTTAATTCAATTTCGTTAAAAGAAATTATGTGCCAAATATCAGACCTCGGAAAAACGCACTCAAACTCTCCCGTGAGTCAATTAAAACGCACCCAAAACCCTCTGCGCGGACGCCAGGTGTCAAGCATTTAGGATTTTGAAATCAGATAGTGGAAGGCAGGTGTCGGCAGGAGAGCGGACGGTCGTTTGGACGTGGGAAGAAAATGATTGTTTCAGAAACTTCCGTTCCACTCTCCTCTGCATGCACCCTCTTTCCAAAAATCTGATATTTCATTTTCTCCTTCTTCTCTCTAGAAAACTATCCCTTCTCTCTACTATAACTCACCTTTTCTCTGCTCCGATCACCGTTCAGGCACCGTAGGAGCATTCTTGGCGTCCCAAGCCTCCTCATGAACCGAACAAGTTTCAAGTTTGAGCGGGTAAGTGTATCTGTCCTTGGTCGTTCGTCTTTTGTTACATGCAAAACCAAGTTCTGGTTGCAAGCAGGGGTGTAGTCTAAGTTATTTTGATTTTCATGTTGTCTGGTTTAGTTGGAAGAGTTAAGTGATCGTTGAGGGTAGAAAGATTGTAGTCGGACGAACAAAAAACCTACTCTTAGGAAGTCCAATCGCGTATTCAGGTAAGGAAAGCTTATCTAATTTAATTGTATGTTGTTGTACGTTCGTTGATAATGAATGCATGTTGATGAATGGTTGAATGTATGTATCAAGTATGAATATTGATATGGTAGTTGATGTGGAATATGATTTCTTGGTATGATATGGATTGTATGAAGAAATCAAACTGATTATGATTAGAATTTTATAAAGTTATGAAGCTATGTATTGAGAAACGAATTGAATATAAATGAAATCTGAATATGTATTCCCCATGATAGTGTACGTTCGTCATTGAAAGGTCCTTGACTGTTCGGTGGTTCTGTTAAATTTGTTTGAAATGGAATTCTTTCATTTGGGAAGAATTCTAGTTGAAGACGAGCGTCTTTTTGTAATAGTGCTATGTTTGAGCGTTCGGCCAAACGTAGATGTACCTGAGTGTTATGTGAGGAACTGAAAATCTTGTAAATATGTAGAGGTATAGTTAGTTATTCTTCAACCTGGTTTCCAAAGTGTCTTATCATATTTATTATTCTTAATGTTTCTGTTATAAGTTTAAATTAGTGATAGGTCTCAACCCAAGCTCTTGTAATGAGTGGCGCTCGGTCTTATACCGAACGCTCGTACTTGTTTTAATTTATCAAACTTGATGAAACGGCGTTCGTCCAAATTCAGTAAAAAAAAAATTCCTTTTACCGTGTTCGGTCATTGACTGACATTCGGTTTATGTATATGTGTTATTCAAAATATGGTTCTTTAACGTCTTGATGTGTCTATAATCATTGGATCCGGCCTAGAGCCTCCGTACTTGATTTATTCTTTGAGTATTGGCTTGAACTTACGAGAGTCAGTTCATTCAACTGATTTACGTGGTAAATAACGTTCGTCATATATGGTATACTATTGTACTCGGTTTATTCTTAAATCTAAAAGTAACTATCTCGGTCTTATTCTATTCTGGGACGGGAGATTTATCGGTTTCGTTCCTATCGTTCGTCCTCGTTATGAAGAGGGCTGAACGTTCGGTATTTTATGTTCTTAGAAATGATGATGAAAATGACACTAAAGTGAAAGATTATAAAGGATGAAGAGTATATGAGATAAATTAAAGGTTGTGAATTTGGAACGAGCGTTCCGGGGAGGAACGACTCTTGAATGAATATTGGAATTGGTAAAGTATGAATGTGGAAATGCTTAGCTGGCGGTTCATCCTGATGTTCCGTGAGTACTCGTCCTCACGTAGAAGAGGGTAGTTCATGTGTGGGAACGGTAGGAGGTCCTAGTCCTTAGGGGTACTTTGGACGGAACGGACTAACCTCGGGTAGCAGCTGATGAGAGAATTCCAGTTACTACATCACCCGGGTGCACGAACGTCGTAGCTACACAGAATTCATACAGTCCGGACAGTCAGTCTAGTAGTAGGTCTTGATTGAATCGTATATTGTAATGTATTTGATGTGTTTGAATATGAGAAATGTATGTTATTACTTGAATTAAATTACATAAGCTTACCCTGTGTTTTATTGTGTTGTCTCGTCCTTGTACGTCCGTCTTGTCATTGCAATGATCATTCGGGTGGATGTGAGCAGATGGAGACGCGCTGTTGGAGGATGCGCTGGAAGAAGAAAATTTGATAGAAGTGGAAGTGAAGACCGAGCCATAGGAACGTTCGACTAGTTTATAGTACTTTTGTTGTGAGGTGATTGTTCGGTCACCTCCTCCCTTTTGTTCTATGTGACCGTTCGGTATTTAGTTTTTGTAAACCGTTCGGTCATGTTTCCTTTTATCTGGAACAAATTAAGTTTGTAACTTGTGTAAGGCCGTTCGGCCGTAATCGTTCGTTGTTTAGTTTAAGACTGAACTGATTTATTATTAACTGTAATCAATTCTATTATATAGTTTTATTACTGTATTTTTGGGATGTTACACCAAACATGTTTTTATGTAAATGAAACCAAAACAACTCAAATAATAACATAAAATACAGTTGACATGAAAAAAATATTAATATAATTGTGTTAAAAGGAACTATATTTATTTATTTTTTAAATTTGAAGACTAAAAGTAACTAAATTTAAAACATGATGAATTTTAATTTAACTATTATTTTTAATGACTAAAAATATATTTAATCCATTTGTATATTATTCTAATATCTTTATTTTAATTGTGTCAAATAAGGTCATGTTACAACTGTCAACTTTGATATCTTGGTTTTTCATATATTTGAAAGTCCATTAATCATTTGTCATCCATACAAAAGTTTATTAAAAAAATAAATAAAATAAAAGAATACAAAATATGAAAAATACACTTTATGAAACATAGATAAACTATGTTTATTATGAAAAAAAAAATATACAAAAGGTAAAATATTAAACTACTTATATTTTTTTTATAAATAAAAGTTAAATTAATTAACTTAGTTCTCTTTATGAAAAATATTATAAACTATAAATTTATATATGCGTGTAAATGCAAAATCATAACAAACTAAAGAAAATCACTCTCTAACTAAAACTTATAAAAGTTCTTCCTTTCTAAATCATAAATCGCTCTATAAGCTTTAAATAAAAATATACACCTCCAAAAAATCTGAAAAACTATTTACATCTTCATTCCAATTTTATTTAGAATACAAATACATGATCAAACAATATCAATCCATAAACGACCATTAGTATTTTATCTTATGCCAATTACCAAATGAATTAATTTTGTTATGAACAAGTTTTTCATGGCGTACTAGGTAACTCGTTTTCATTTTTGTGTGAAAGGAAGGTCGGATTTTCAACTACTTCACAACCATTTATTTGTTTAAAAAAATATCAAATACTTTTGTACATGTCATTGTTTTTAAATTTTACATATATTTATAGATTTTCCTTCTTAGTGCAACCTTTCACTGGTGCAAAATCCATATTTTGAATAGCCTATTACGCTCATAATTTTTTTTAGAAACTATATCCCTCAATTATCCTAAAGAAATATACTGTCTCGGTTACTCAGGAAACCGAGACAGAAAATGCTGAGAGCCGCCTCTATTGCCTCGGTTATCTGACGAACCGAGGCATAAAACCTTATGTAAGGTGACAACTTTTCACCTCGTAGATCTTCCTCTTCTAACTTGCCTTCACCCACTCATTCGCGTAATCGAACACAACCCCTTCCAAAACCCTAACCACTCCCTCAAGTCCAATCCTGCGCCCGAACTACAACGGATTTCCTTTCGGTGTCGCCTTCAGATTCTCCTGCACCAAATTCAACGCCGTTCTTCCACGGTCATCCGCCACCTCAGGATCAGCACCCAGATCCAGTAGCACCTTCACAACACCAGGCCGCACGTACCCCGCCGCCATGTGCAGTGCAGCGAGACCGCCTCTGCGGTCGCGGTGGTCCAGGTTCACGCACGGTTCCGAGCCAAGTCCGGCTACGAAGAGAAGCGTGGTACGACCTTCGGCGTCCACGGCCGTCGACATCGCGGTCGTCGCCGGATTCGATGAGGTTCCTCAGCGCGGGCTCATCGGCCTTCTTCGCGGCAGTCCACCACGTGGTTTCGTACTCGGCGACGACGTTTGGCTATGATGTCTGCCGGAACCCAGACGGCTCGTGGCTCGGAAGTTGAAGAGTGAGCCTAGGAAGCTTCTAGAGCGCGGAGGAGATCGACGCGTTCGAATTTTTCCAAGGTGGGGATGGGAATGGAGTAGGGTCTGCGAGCGTCCTCCATTTTGGACGAAGAAAAGGATTTGATGGCGTTGGAAAGGGGTTTTTGGGTGAGGGAGTTGAGAATGTGAGGTTTTGGTTTTGGTCAGATTATTGGAAGACGAGGAACAGTTGTGCACACGAGCCTGCGGAGCATTCAGCACTCGCTGTAAATACCACTGCTCATCCACATCACATATCAAATTGACGAGGTCGTTAATTTACTCACCAATTTTTGTTGTTGATTTGATGAGGTATAGAAAAAAGGCCTTTGAACTCGTCAAACTTGTTGTTTGTATATTGGAGATAGAAATTCTTTCTCAATTTTGATGTTTTGGGCAGGTTTGATCAAATAAAGATGAAACTTTGGTTTGTTAAATTGGGTATGGTTTTGGTGCTGCCATATTATATTTGTTTTAGCTGATTGGTGCAAGTTCATTGTTGGTTGGAATTGTTGTAGGTTTAGTGTTTCACGTTAGTAACTAGCATAGTTGGTTGTGAGCTGCTGGAATTTTGGATTGCCGTTAGCAGTTAGAAGATTTGGCTCAGTTGAATGATTGATTCTTTGGTGTGATGCATGCAGTTTTATTGGCAGTACTAAGTGCTTGAGCAAGCCACTGAAAAATAGTTTTTGTGTTGTCAAATTTCTTCTAAGTTTTCTATTTTGTTTTAACTAAGTGTTTTTTTTATGCCAAATATTGTCTTTGTACATTGCATTGCCAAGAAATTGGTGTTTAGTTGATAAATATCAAGTCATGGAATGATTTTATTAGAAACTGATGGAGGAAATGTTTTATAAGAAGCTAACCTAGGAAAATGGTTATGGTGCAGTGATATTTGGGGTCGGTTAAGTCTAAGCCAAGATTTTCGAAGTTAATATGCAAGATTTTCGAAGCCACTTTAATGATTTAAAGTTTTAAGTGATGGGATGTAAAAATTATTGTTTTTAATTTCTAAATTTGTTTTCTTCTACTTTTTAAATTTATGTCGAATATTCACTTCTTGTCTACCTTCAATAATGTCCTTTGCTTCCGTTCATTTGTTTTTTCTTTTTTTATGCATTTAAATAATTAAGTATATGTTGTGGCTGCTGTTGGATTTCAACAAATCATAAACTAATCTAAGATACAGCCTCGGTTGCGAAAAGTCTTTAAAAAAAAGAGGCAAATTCTACTGACTCGGTTCCATAACCGCTGCTGCTATCGTTTTCTATCACTGCACTAATGTTTTTCTTTGTAAAACCCGAACACTTTGGTAAAAGTTTTCCATCATTTTATTACTTTAGGTATATTTAGTCCAGTTGACAACCTAATGAAAATGGCCATAATCATTAATTTATCCAACTGATATTTTTTCATTCCCTTCATCTCCTGTCAGCAATAGTTTTCTCCACGTCGTACATAACAACAAACTTCATAACATTAATAGCTAAAGTTTTGCATGGTTTGACATGCTAAACTATAGGATGAATATAGTTACAGCGAATCTGTCATTGGTTGATAAATGGTTACAGAATATATATATATATATATAACAAATTTTCGTCGTAACACATCTTTATCTTTTGCACACGAATGAGCACAATGGCTAGATTAGAGTGAGGATTATAATATCCACCAATCTATTGCCTTCTTTCTTCACATAGCCAAGTTAACACCAACAATATAACTATTTAAAGACCAAAATATTTTTACATCTCAAACATAGGAAATCCTACATTTGAATTGATCAAACCTCCGTCTATCACAAGATTATGAGAACTAACATACTTAGACTCATCACCTGCTAAGTAAAGAACAGCTTCTGCCACATCGTTAGGCACAGGATACCAACCTTTTAGGTTCATATAAGTCTTACGAACTCCTTCTTCATCAAGATTGAAATATTTGTTCAACAACGGTGTCACAATTGCAAAAGGGGACACGCAGTTCACCCGAATGCCGAATTGTCCAAGCTCCACCGCAGTGTTTTTCGTTAGTCCCACTAGGGCATGCTTTGAACTGGTGTAGGCATGTGTAGCACCTCCACCTATGCATCCTGCAACACTAGCTGTGTTAATTATGCAACCCCTTTTAGCAGGAATCATCACTCTTGCAGCGTGCTTCGTTCCCAGAAATGGACCAACCAAGTTCACACTTATCACTCTCTCAAAATCAGATTTTGTGTTGTCCAGTATGCTTCTTTTGAACTCGTCACCTGTACCAGCGTTATTAAACATGATGTCCAGCTTCCCGTACTTGGAAACTGCTCTGTCCACGCACTTTTCAACGTCTTCTTCCTTTGTCACATCACAATGAACATATACAGCAGATTCCAACTCATTGCAGAGAGAAAGACCCAAATCGTCTTGAATATCAGCTATCACCACATGAGCTCCATGCTTAGAGAAAAGTCTTGCAGTGGCCTCACCTATCCCGCTGGCACCACCAGTTATAATCGCCACTTTTCCATCAAGCCTGCATGTCATTGTATGTTATCAAGCTAATCATTATCTGTCAATTTTCGGAAAATTAAGGTTGTAGATTAATTACACATTACGACTTTGGAGAAAAAAACATATATATTACAATATTTGTGGGTGTTTGATTACCTTTTAACAGCAGCTGAGACCACAGAACCATTGGCCATGAGTGAGCTTTTGGGATATATATAAAACCTGGAAAAGGTGTTCAATTCAATTGTTCTTTTGAGCGTGAACCAAGTATATTTTCATCTGAAGTTGCTTTGGTCTTATATAGAGGAACATCCCATGCAAGAGACGTACGTAGGGAGATATAAGATGTACGTAGGGGTCAAATCTTCCTAACAAAAACCATCATAATTTGTAATACGTCATATATGATGTATATCATTCTAAGATATAAATTATATATTTATTTTTATGATAAAAAATAAATTAAAAGATAACAATGAAATTTAAAAAATAAAAAAGGAAATATAACATTAAAAGTACAATATAAATAAATACTTTTGTAGAAAATTAAACTAAAATTGTATATTATTTTATATATTTAACTTTAAAAATAATTTATTAAGTACTCATATGCTAAAAATTAAATTTTTTTTAACTCATTGTAAAGAGGACGTAGTAGATAGAGAATGTCACTTTACATGGTCCTACTTTGATGACTCTCATAATATAAAATCATTCACAAATTCTCAACTGCTTAGTGGCGTGTTTAGCCAAAAAAATAGAAGACAAATGAGAAATGCATTAAGTCCCTGTGTTCCATTAGTAGTAGAACTATCATAGCTTCGTTAGGGAGAAAGTACGGATGTGACCTGATGTTGATGTGATAAAAATTTAATAACAGTTACTTGTAGATGAATAATATAGAAATATTTATAGTTGAAATTTTATTTAAAATTATATATATATATATATATATATATATATATATATATATATATATATATATATACTCACAATTAAGTAAAGAGAGAATATAAAAATAGTAATTATAGTAACATGTTAAATATAATTTTTAAAATAATTTATGATTCAATTAATAGAACTGAAAAATATGTATAAAAAAATTGCTGATAAAGAAAGGTAGATATTTAATAAATGAGAAATAAAAGGGTCGGATTTAAATGAAGGATTTCTTTCAAACAGAAAAAGAATTACGTTTAAAACTATTATTTGTTTTTCATAATAAAATCGTTTTTCTGACCACTACTTATCCATAATTATAATTTAAAAAAATGATTTTTATAAATAAAAAATGGATTGTATTACTCTCATGAAATACTTTCTAAAGAACGTGAATTGTATATTTATTTTTACTACACAACAAATATATGAGTAATTTATATAGTTTCTATTATAAGTTTTTTTTTTCTTTTTTAGTGATAGTGAGTGTGATGAGTCCCTAAACCCTTAACATATTCTAAAGATGTACGAAAGTACTTAGAGAAATTAAGTATAATTAGAAGACAAATTTTTGCACTTTTTTTCTCTTAGTTTGTTTTTAAATAAATTATAGGCTCATGTTTGTATTTTTTATTTTGTAGATTTTTTAGTAACACATTCTCTTTTAAAATTCTCACCGGAATGAAAGGTGTAGGAGAAACTCAGTTCAAGGAAGTGTATTTATCACTCCTTTCGATTTGTTATGGAGACACCTTAAAGTGGAAAAGATAATATCTTAAGTAAGACTAGTATGCACGTATACAAGAGAGATAATGCATAAGATTTTGAGAATGTTCTCCATAGAACCAATCATTAATCTTTGAGAAAGATATTTTTTTTTCTTTTTGGTTATAGTCCCTACACTTTGTATTATCACTTGGAGGTCCCTCTCTTAGCTTATTTTAGAAAAGACCTCTCCTCCACTTTTTAGAGTGTGTTATCTCTTAGTCTCAATCAATTTATCAATCAATTAATTTCTTCTATCTTCCATTTTCTCCAATGAAATTACTCTTTCCATCTCCAATGACATAAGAAAATAAAAACATTCATAACAAAGTTATTTTCCTTTTTATATTGAAAGGTGTAGATGAAGGAAGCTTTATTTTTGCAATCAAATTCGAAACATCGGCTACGCTAGAATATGGCTTATAGTTATAATATACTTTCAAGTACATTGTTCAAATACAAACAATATAAATGTTTAAAGACAACATTCTTAACTAGACTACTTAATCATAAGAAATCAATCCTTTGAATTTTAAAAGATTGTGTATTCTTTAAGAAGTCAAGTACAAGTCTTTCAACGATAATTTTATTATGTGTGTTTATTAGAATCAAACTCAAATAAAAGAGTAAACAAAAATTAATCTGAAAAATCAATAATTGATTAAAATTGAAGATTTGTTTTTATCGATTTGAACTTTTTTTTTAGAATCAGACAGTTTAATTTGATTTACGATTTGATAATTCAGAACCAATCCAAGTTGAATTGAATCAAAATTCATTATTTAAACATTATTATATTATTTATTATTTTAATCATATAACAGATATCTGTGTATGAAAAAAAAATGTAATGCATCTAACTTAATTCATGATTACAAATATGTGATAAAAGAATAACACAATATTTTTTTACTTATAAATGAGATGGAGGATGGAATGTTACATTATTAAAGTGCTAAAGTAAAATAAAAAATTATTGGAAAGAACAAAATAGAAGAACACATCTTCACGTTTATTTTTTGAATTTCTAATAGTAGTACAAGAGGTTTGTCATATTTATGAGAGGTAAATCATATAGGTTATTTAATATGTATGCTATAATGTAAGAATACAATCAAACACAATTGTTATTTGTTTTATCCTTTGTTGATAAAACATAGTGTCTTCATGTTTTATTATAGTTCCTTTACCGATAGAAAAAGAAATAAAATTAGTAATGTACCGGTAAGGATCAGACGTCAGATAGATCGGACGTTCACAGTAGACCAAACACGCTGCTCTTCGGTTCATCATCGAATGGTCGGCACACCAAGCCAGACGCCCGTATGACCGCGATCGCCCGTGCGTCCGAGATTGCGCAACCTGGCCCTCGTCATCCGGATAAACGATGAGAACGGTCGGTCATACCCCCTCCTAACCATGCCGCCTATAGGAATTGGCCGGCTCAAAAGCCAAACTTCGAGAGACCGGCCAGTCGCACTGCTAATTAACCAGGATTAAGGTAAGTTGAGGTTAAAAGCTATTGGCTGAATTTTGGTCGTGATTAACTCTTCACTAATCCCAAGCCCATGGCGAAAACTATAAATACAGATTCAGGGTGAGTGGTAGATAGGTTGCATTTACTGAACATTTATTACTATTTGATAGAAAAACGTCATTGCTCTCAACTGACTTTGGCATCGGAGAATCTTTTGCAAGTCTTCCACCCGCGCGCTAAGGAGAAAATTGAGGAGTGAGTACGGAGGACCGGATGCACAGAGTACGAACATAGGAGGATGTAGAGACATTTGATGACACAACCCCTCACATCCGAAACAAGTAATATGTATAAACAGATTATTCAATATTATACACAATGTTAAAGAGAACAAATATTTAATTATGGTGAGGTGGAAAATGAAATTACTTATCATGCTACAACATTAAGTTTATCGTGTAAAAAATATCACATCTAATAGATAGCTAATTTGGAAAATCATCATGTTTCACATCTTCTTTAAAAATATCACATCTAATAGATAGCTAATTTCAAAGGTTAAACATCTCTTAACGAATTGAAATGCTAGAAATCTTAGAGGACACGCAAATAAAAGGAAATGTGATCAAGTATCATTTTAATTGAGAAATCAAATATTTGAACTACTTATATATATATATATATATATATATATATATATATATATATATATATATATATATATAATCAATACCTTTGTAATTTTACATTAATCATTCATGACCTATTTTTCTAATAATACGTAACTTACCTGTGGACTTGTGTATGAAGAACAACCTATCTGATTATAATTATTATTGCTGTCGTTGGTCCAAGGCCACTAGGAAATTGATTGGAGATTTATTTATACAAAATATCTTTTACGCATATCTTCAAAATGAACCACAATTAATGAGTAAAGGCAAAATCAAATTTTCTTTTATTCCAGTAGAAATTGTACTGGTATTTTCACTAAAAAAATTACAATACTTTTATCAATTGTTTTTATCTTCCACCAATATCTATAAATTTCATATCTCTCTTCTTTCGATTTGCTTCTCATTTCTTAGTTTATTGTAAAAAATAATTAAAAAATAGAATGAATTGTTCAATGACAAATGTCAAAACAGTATGGATAGTCAATTGGTCAAATTGTCATTTGGAGATTATAATTCCGTGGAGAAGAGTGATATATAGAATACCATTAGGAAACGTGATCGTGATAAGACTTCTGCTGCAATTATTTTTCATGCAACAGAGTTTGTTTTACTTACCCCATTGTAATACGTAAAGTCATTACTCTGAAATCTCACGAATTCATTGTTCTTCATTGAGTGCCACTGAGAATCTTCACTCCTATTTTCCATCGCATCTTTTTATATTCACTCCAATTAAAAATACTTTTTGTTAGCACTTAGTTTTAGCGGTTGTAATTAATAAACCATTAAAAAATTAGGAATTATTATGATTCCAATTTTCTCAAATAACATTATTATGGTTAATCATGATATTCTTAATGTATTATCTGTTTTAGAGACTCAAATTACATTATAGTTTTATTTATAGAAGGTGTTTTGGAGAGTAAAAGGAGTATTTCAACTATATTAAGTCTCGATTTTTATGTAATATGTAATATCATTAAGATTAATCAGTCTTATTTGAGTTATTGTCTTTTTTGAAACTTTGCTTCGTTATAGTTTTATCTTTAATAATTTGTTCACTTGAGTGGATTTGGGGATAGTGATTTTGTTTATTTGAGTGAATTTTGAGGTATATGAGAATGGATTTGAAAGTAAAGTTTGTCAGAATTAATATAGGATTTAATTGATGTGACAGATTAACAAAATTTACTTCCAAATCGACTATCACTTACCTCCAAATTCATTCAAATAAAAAACAAAAAAATTACTTTCAAATTCTCTCAAATCCCTTCAATCACTCTCCCCCAAATCCATTCGAGTGAACAAAGCCTAAAATATACCACACATGATAGGAGAAGAAAACAATATTTAAATTGTATTAGATCTCGACTCTGATATAAAATTATTAGATATGATATGAATAAGAATGAATAAGTGACTGTGTTTTGCTTGGACAAGGCATACAAGACAATCTGAGATCAAGAATCATAAGTTTCATAGTATCAATGATACAATTCCGATAACACTTATATAGAAAAATTGAAAGAATCATGCCTTTGGTTGGTTGGGCTTGTGTCTAGAAGATTTATAAAACGCCCAATTAGAATATTACATTTGATCGGGTTCTAATCATCAAAGGCAACTCTTTCTCTACTTTCATATATTAATTTTTTCATGTGTTCTTATATAAACAAAGCCTTTTCATTTTACTTTTTTTTTTATTTGTAGAATTCGAAAATAAGAAAAAAATGACTTCTAGAAAACTTAACATTTAGATTATAATTTTGCTAATATGACAAATGTATTATTACTTCTACTATCAATTTTTAAAATAATTATACATACATTTTTCATGAAGAAAAATTATTTCAAAAGTTATTTTTAATTACTTTGAAAATTAATTAAGAATCTTTATTGAAATAAATACAATAAATTACTTTTGCTTTATCTATTGTAGCTAAATCAATCTATAATTACATACGTATGCATGACATAAATCATGAGATAGATGTGTAGTATGAAATTTTATTTTAACATACCTAATTTCATTAGGTCCTTTTAAACCTTTATGAGATTAAATCACAATAAAGAGCCTATTTAAAGTTTATGTTTGTAGAAAATATCATATACGTGTATGTCACGAAAACATTCAACCTTACAAACTCTACTAAAATAGAAAATAATTATAGAGAACTTGCGCAATACACCGTGGATAAGTCCTTAAGGACAGTAAATCTACACGTCTCAAGAAATATTGTTCGTGATTATGTAAGCTTTTATAGAACATTATAAACTAATCCTTTAGTAAACAAATCAATACAATCATAGAGTTTGTATTAATATGTTCTATAAACTGAAGTTTACTGTTAACTCTTTCTTCAACAACCAAGAACTTATGTTTATATATTTAGACTTTGTTAAGTTTTTGTTGTTATTTGAAACTATAACTATTCAATGGGTCGAGTCAAGTCGATCAAGGACAAAGTCGAGTTATGTCAGCCCAAGTTAAAGGTTGAGTTGAGTCAATCCATGTTGGTGGACGATCTAAATCGACCCCTTATTTATGGACGAATCGAGCCGGTCTGTGTTGAAGTCGAGCCGAGTATAAGCCCGGATCGAAGTCTAACAGAGTCAACACAAGCCAAAGGTCGAAGTGAGTTGACTTGGCCTGAAGGTCGAGCCAGGTCAACTTGAGTCCAAGGTCAAGTTGAGTTGACTCAAACCGAAAGTCAAGCAAAGTTGATACTATGGTGAAGGTTGAACCTAGTCAACCAATTTGAATCTTAGTGAGTCGATCCAGATCGTAAGTCAAAACGAATCACGTTGAATTGAAGGTCGAGTTAACTCAACTCGAGCTCAAGAGTATAGTTGAGTTTGCTTTAAAATAGAAATTAATTGTCTTATTGGAATAAGAAAATTAAAATTTATGATTATTTTTCATCTCTACAAATTATTTAAGAAATGAAATGAATGTAATTATAAATAAATCGAATATTATGCATTTCAATTTATATAAATTGGACTCAAATTATATGTAACTTTTCATCAGTGAATCCTCTTTGATCCACAAAAATAAAATAAAAAAAAATACAAAAAATCTCATTTCTAAATATTAATAATAGTTTAGCCTTAACACATCCTCTCTCGAGAATATCCTTTGATAATTTATTTGTTTTTTATTTATAAAGAGATGTTAAAATATATATAAAAAAAAAAGTAGTGGCATATGGAACCTAATAGAAAATAAATAAATTTAAATGTCATTTCTAAACAAATTCCTAATCATGGCACATTAAATGTCTAATAACTTTTGAGATAAATATCACTAAAAAATAATTAAGTATTTCACATTTTTAATTTTCGTAATAATAATATATGTGTTTAATATTTTTAGTAAATTTAATTAGGTTTTAAGTCTATGATAAATTTAAATATGTTTAGTTGAGTCTTCAATCAATTTTTGTTGTCTAATTTTATAAATTTTAATTGAATTTTGTTGTATAAGCTGACAAAAGTAGAATAAAGATCACGAACAAAATACTTCCTGAGGCGTGTAGATCACTGCCCTTAAGGACTTGAGTTATCCGCGGTGTATTGCGCAAGCCCCCAGGATACAACAGGAACTTCTCAGAATTTCTGACGATCTCAGAACTAGCAAGGAACTCTAAATAGAGTATAAGAATAACCCAGAATAATTTTAGAAGAGAAAAAAGAGCTAGAGAATGAAACTCAGAAAAGAGGAGAATAAGAAAGAATGAAATTTTTTGTGTGTCTTGGAATGGAGGAGGAGCTCCCTATTTATAGAGTTCATGGATCAAACCCATGATCCAAAAATCCAAAATATCTTTTAGAAAAATAATATTTTAATTAGTTAAAACGTTGCAAAATAAAAGTTGGCAGCCCCTAGCTTGCGGAAGACACTGGAAGCTCAATACCTTGGGAGGCTACAGAGCACGTGGTCAAAACCACTCCACAAGAACTGCATCTTCCAATTCTTTAGCATGCACAAATTACGGAAGAAAGATCTTTTGCAATACAGATTTTACAACAAATTTTTGTAGTATAAATTTTGTGTTAACTTGGTAATATCTTATCATTTCATTTTACTTAATTTTTGGCTTATAATTTTATAGTTTTATAGTCTTATAATTTTATTAATTATATTAATTATAAAATAATATATATGGTGATAACTATGTGAAATAAAGGGATAAGATAATAAACATATTCCTCTCTTAACAAAATAAAATAGAAAACAAGAACCTAGCTTAAAAGTTTAAAACATTTTAATACTTAATAAATCATAAAAGTTTATTAAACTTATATAATTATTTCTATCGAAGAAGGTTTCAACCATATTTTTCAATCTCTTCTTTCAATAATGAGAAATGATATTTTGATACACAATACATTCATTTAAAATAGTTATAAAAAATATTTTTTTATTTGTAAAAAAATAATGAATAATAATATTAAATAAATATGAAAAATGTTATGTATTAAAATATTATCATTCCTCTAACTTTTACTAATAACAACAAATTTCTTGAATAACATTACAAATAAGAGTTCCTAAAGCTCCATATCTGGCGTGGATGAAAAAAAATATAAAACAACACTCGACGTATATTTATTTTTGCACACAAATTCAAAAATGGCAACATTTAGAGTGAGGGTTATAATATCTAACTCCCTTATCTATTGCTCTCTCTTCATACATGGAAGATATAGTTTATGAACAGTCACCAACCAATGCTTTTATTGAGAGTGTGAGAATTACAACATACTGCCATGCAATTTATAGTGGAAACATGGATAAACTGAAATGAGAGAAACAGATAATTCAGGTACAAAAAGGACATCAACAAGTAATAAGGCACCTATATGAATAGACCCTGAAAATGAGGCAATGACAGTAGTGTGATTAGGCAGATTAATATGCATTGGTTTAATGGGGTGAAGGTTATGAAATAAGGATTGAATTGGACAAATGTGGTCAGTAGCACCATTGTCAATGATCCAATGAGGAAAAGAAGAGGATGTACCTCAATTATGAACAAAAACATGATTTACAGAGGACGAATGATCCTTAGTGTGTTGGTGCAAGGCAAAGATCGCTTGATACTGATCTTTAGAGAAAGTGAACTGATCATTGGTGTGACTACCATCCAAATTCAATGGTTGAGGAAAAGCAAAAGACTCCATAGTAACTAAACTAGTAGAAGTTTTATTTGTGGGTTTTGACTTTTTGTAACCACCAGGAAAACCAATACGAAAGTAGAAACTCTCTATGGTATGATTGATTTTCTTGCAATGTTCACAAAATTTGTTGTTCCTGGAAGTGGTCTTGCTGGCAGTAGAAGTGGGTCTGTTGGAAGAATGAAAACGTGGTTGATCATTGGAGAGAGCAGCAAAAGCCAATGAATCGGGAACAGAGGGCTTCAGATTAATGCTAATAAATTTGTGTTCATGTTAAAGAACCATAGAAAAGGTTTTAACAATTGAAGGGATGGGATCCAACATCATTGTTTGAGAATGAACTTGGGCATAACTCTCATTGAGACCACGAAGAAAGTGAATCATATAATCATCCTCGCGTTCTTTGTGAAGTTTAGAAAGGAGACCACAAACACAAGGTGTCAAACAGGTACAGGTCGAAACACAGCGATAGAGTTCCATTTCCTTCCACAAGATCTTTAGCTAGGTATAATATTAACAAACACTAGATTCACCTTGACAAAAAGCAAGAATCTGATTCTGAAGGTTAGAAATCCAAAATTTGTCAGCAAGAGGAAAGCGATTCTTGAGATCTCGCCAAATCTTAGAAGTCGTATCCATCCACATCACAGATTGCTTATGGAAGGAGTCATAGAACGAGTGAGCCATGACATTACCATGCGATTAGATATGCGCCAAACTTCAAATAGGGGATCTATGGTGGGTGGACAAGTAAGAGTGCCATGAATGAAGCGCTCCTTATTTTTGGTTTTAAGGTCGACTACCATGTCTCTCTCCCATTGGTGGAAATTGCTCTTTGTGAGAAGAGGCAAAACAAGCACCAAAGCTGAGTTTTCTCTAGGATGCAGGTAGAGTGAATGAGCCGGATTCACCAAGTGATCCGGTGTTGGGGAAGTAATTTGGCTAATGGAAGCCATGATTCAATATAGAGGAAGAGGAGAAGAACATTAAGCGGAGAAAAGGTGAGTTTTCAGCGATGATATCATGTAATACAACAAAATTGATCATAGATAGCTTTTTTAAATAAACGCTATCTATAAATGCGCGGATAGAGTTTATTTAAAAAAGCTCTATCTAAACAAATGACAATAGATAACGCTTTTTTAAAAATGTTATCTATAAATAATTAATATTAATTTTTTAATTTATAATTTAAAATAGACCAAAAATGCTATTTATTTCAACCTAATAGATAGGGTGTTTTTAAAAAGGCGCAATCTATTGTGTTAGAAATAGATAGCGTTTTTATTTTAATGCTATCTATTCGACTTTTAAAAAATTTTGAAAAAAAAGTTTCTCAATTCCACTTCGTTTAGGTGCTCTTTTACATTTCTCTTTCGATCTTCTTTTTGTTCCAGGTCAAAAAATTTCTCCTTTTCCCTAAATTTCCAATTTCATTTCGATCAGATTCATCAAACCCATTATCCCTAAATTTCACTTTCTATTTGCCCCCAAATATCTTTTAGTGTTTGCCCCCGAATTTTACGCGTGGGTTCGAAACTTATGCTGGATTCATCAAACCTGATCGTTATGAGTAGAGTAAGTTGGTGTTGCATCTCTTCTCCGTCATTGCTTGTCGGGTAAGGTTCATCAAGTGCGATCGCCGATAAAGATTCAGGAAACCAGTGCGCAAGCCCTATCTCCTTCAAGAAACCAGTATGCTTGTAGCCAGATTTAACGCTTCGCCATTAAAGCTAGGCATTTTGGTGAGTTCTCGAACATTTTCATCTCTTTTACATGACAGCTTTAATCCCTTCGACCAATACTCTTTCTCGAACATCTTCATCTCTTTTATATGCCAATGTAGCATTATCATCACCTCATCCATCATTATCCCCACCAATAATTTTTATCACCGCCACTGGATTCACACCTTCTTCTAACCATACGCCTCTCATTTGTGCATTACTTTAGGTTATAAATCACCAATTGGATGTTTTATGAATCACCGATCTTTTTAATTTTATTTTAGGGCTTTTATGTGTATTAGTTAAATAAAGTGGATAAAAGAACTTGAGGAAAATGAAATTGTAGGTAGTGTTGAATTTTTTTGGAAGTTATTGCATAAGATGTATTAATGAAGTTTGTTGGGTAACAATAAAAACTCTGGTATAAATTTATATTCATTGGTATATAAGAATAGATGACACTTATTATCTATTTTTATGTAAAATCCCAATTTTCGAAATGTCACAGTGTAAATTTTTTTTAAAAGAGTCATCACTATCAAACTATCATCTTCCCGCATCACACAGTCAAAGAAAATCTTTTTCTCGCAACACACGGTCGAAAAAGTTATTACCAAACCATCATTTTCTTGAATCACACGGTCCAAAATTTATTATTTTCCATATCACTCATCAATATACATTCTCAATTACATATATTATACCACCAATTACAAAGTTTATAACACAAATCTCATTATTCCTCGTGAATATTATCACCAAAATATACATAAAATCTCCCCTTTCAAAACCTTTAAACACCAATATAATTATTCGATTTAATAATTTAAACTTCAAAACAATTAACAGAACACTAACATCCACTGGCTAGAACACGTGCCACTCTCTTATTCCTAAGCCAAAACTATTTTACACCCCAAACTTGCCATTTGTCTTCACGTCGGAAACAGTAACAAGAATCTACAGATTTCTTTACCAAAACCATGTTTCTTTTTGTCAAAAACAATTTAATTCTTACTTCCCCCTGACCGTGAGTTTCCCAAGGACTCACTTTTCTCGTCAAGACTAAAGCCACATCAATAGTTTTAGTTTCCTTTTCTTTTTTACTATAAAAAAAAACCTATTACAAAGTTAAATTGCCTACACTCTTACTAACTCACGTAACACTCTTCTCTCTCTCTCTGCATACAACCTTTTAACTTTATTATATCATCATTCCTTCAAGTGGGTCCCTCAACAATTCACCATAATTCCATACACCTTTTCCACTCTAACGCAAATTCATCTTCTCCCTCCAAAATCATATTTATTTAATTAATATAAAATAATATATCTTACATAATCCCACCTTCTCCTCCTCTCTCACCTTTTAGAACTCACGTATAATCCTCTGACCAAACCAACTCTACTTTTTAACTTCCATCTCTTTGTTTTCTCTTTCCACAATTAATCACTTACGTTTCTTTTCTACCTTCCAGGATGTATTAACTCCCATTCCCCTCAATCATCCAATGCTCTCGCGCTAGCTTTATGCAAAGAAAACTAAGGCAAAGCTATTCCTTCTCTCCTCTATAAGTAAAACAAAAAGCATGCAACGAGATAAAATAAAGAGCCTTCCTATTGGTTGCTCAAAACGTTCCATCCAAAAATTAATTCTCTCCCCTCCATAAATACTGCAAAAAGAATGCAAGCAAACTCCAAAATCTCTCTCATCATTCCCATGCATCGAAGGAGAAAACAAAACAAGCTTTCTGCCCCCTCCACGCTTCCACTGCACATCACGTGGTAATCCTCTCTTCATTTCATTCCTCCACACATCTTGTGGGTCCTAGTGGGCCCACCTATCCTCTCATGAAAACAAAAGAAACATGATTTTGGTAAGGAAATCTGTAGATTCTTGTTACTGTTTCCGACGTGAAGACAAACGGCAAGTTTGGGGTGTAAAATAGTTTTGGCTTAAGAATAAGAGAGTGGCACGTGTTGCGAGCCGGTGGATGTTAGTGTTCTGTTAATTGTTTTGAAGTTTAAATTATTAAATGGTTTAATGTCTCAATACATTCCTATTTTTGTTCAGAATTTGAAATAGGTCTTTTTATTTTTTGGCGTCTTAATTAGGTCTTTATTTTTGTTAATTTGATGCAAATAAATTCTTTCCGTCAATTTCATCAAACGGCGTTAATGAATGTGTGACGTGGCCTTACACGTGTCAATACTGTCCTCAGGCCACGTCACATATTCATTAACGCCGTCGATTGATGAAATTGACGGAAAGGATTTATTTGCATCAAATTAACAAAAATAAGGACACAATTGAGACGCCAAAAAATAAAGGGATCTATTTTAAATTCTTAACAAAAATAAGGACCTATTGAGACATTAAACCTTATTAAATCGAATAATTAGTTTGATGTTTTATGATATTTCTAATTATTCATTTTTCTTTTATCGAAAATGAAAATTGGGATTTAAGTTTGGAAATTTATTATTATTTTTTATTATTGAAATGTTTTCAGATTTGGTATTGTTATGTAAAAGACATACCCTGAGATTTTCGGAGTTATGTTTTGCATCCACAATTTTAATTAAATAAAGTTTATTATCTTTCATAAATGTTTATAGAAATACTGTGTTTCGAAAAAAAATTTACACCGTAAGATGTTACATTTATTATCTATGCACATTTTTTTAAGTAATGATAATAGAGAAAGGAGAGGTAATTCTAGTTTCAAAAATTCGTCATTCTCAATATTCAACTCACTAAAAAGAATACTATGTGACGTGCAATTTATACTGCATCAAAGAAAAATAACCATCTTAACAAATTAATAAAAGGAACAAATAAAACGTGTTTTTCTCTCACAGAGACTCCCAAAGTAAAGATAATAGTGCCAGCTGTAATGATAAGCAGAGAAAACGTGTCTTTCTCTCACACAGACTGCCAAGGAGAAAATCCTGCATTTGTAATGGAGAATCCTCCATCTAACACAAGATTGTGACCACTAACATACTTAGACTCATCACCTGCCAAATAAACAACAGCTTCGGCCACATCGTTGGTCACAAGATAAGAACCTTTTAGGTTGGAATAAGCCTCACGAACTCCTTCTTCATCAATATTGAAATACTCATTTAACATCGGTGTCGCAACCAGATAAGGCGATACACAGTTCACCCGAATACCGAATTGTCCGAGCTCCACCGCAGTGTTTTTCATCAGCCCCACAAGCCCATGCTTTGAACTGGTGTAGGCATGTGTAGCACCTCCACCTATGCATCCGGCAACACTAGCCGTGTTAATTATGCAACCCCTTTTAGCAGGAATCATCACTCTTGCAGCGTGCTTTGTTCCCAGAAATGGGCCAACCATGTTCACTCTTATCACTCTCTCAAACTCAGACTTTGTGTTTTCCAGAATGCTTCGTTTGAACTCATTCAATTGACCCGCGTTATTAACCATGATGTCCAGCTTCTCGTACTTGGAAACAGCTACGTTGACGCAGTTTTCGACGTCTTCTTCCTTTGTCACGTCACAATGAACATAGATAGCTGATTCCAACTCATTGCAGAGAGAAAGACCCAAATCGTCTTGAATATCAGCTATCACCACATGAGCTCCGTGCTTAGAGAAGAGTCTTGCGGTGGCCTCACCTATGCCGCTGGCACCACCAGTGATAATCGCCACTTTCCCCTCAAGCCTGCAAGATCATTGTGTGAAACTCGTAAAAATCAAAGAATAAGAACTTCTCTACGTAGAAATATAAAATTGTAATAACAACTTTACCTTCTGACAGTAGCAGCAGCTGAGTTGACTCTTGCCATGGATGAGTTTTTTCTGAATCGCAGAAGAAAGATGAATATATGTAAAGGTTTATATATATATAGCTATACTAAGATGAACTTGCTCTTCTCTTTATATAGCTGCGTTCCCTGCAAATGTAAGGTACGTAGAGATTCTTGTTACGGAAGTGCTCAAAATGTAAACCACTAGATGTTATAAATTTTTGTGATCTTTTATATATTATGAGATTTCTTTTACGAATATTTTGTTTCTAGGATTTTACAAAACTTAAGGAAGAATTATAGAAAACTCTTTTTAATAAATTTTTATAATAAAAAATTAAAAAATCTTACAAAATTCAAAGAATTTAAGTAATAACTCTTAATTATATAAAAAATAATCTTGAATTGGATTAATTATATCATAGAAATCGTTTAAGTATTGTTTTTAGACTTTTGCTACTTTTGTTCCAACATATATAAAGAAGAAGAAAAACCTACTTATTGTATCTACTTTTTTAGACTTTTGGATTTAGAATCTTTCCAAACCGAAAAGTTTGATTCGAATTAAAGTTTCAACCAAGTCAACATGAACAAAATTAGTTATTGTATTTAAATACAACATTATTTATTTAGAATTATTTAAGGCTTAATGTCTGGGTAAGTCCCTATTTCGGCGTGAATCTTAAATAGGTTTCTTTTTTTTCGGCGTCTCAATTGTTTTTTTTTTTTGTAAAATTGTATCAATTAGAGGTTTGCTGTCAAATTGGACAAACGGACGTTTAAGTTTGGTTTACGTGACACGGTAAGTGTATTCATTAATCTCACGTGGTATTAAAAACGAGTTTTGTATTAAAAATTTGAATTGCACATATGTGAAATCAGATTTAGAGAAGGGCAAAGTGGGCAAAATCTAAAAATTTAAGTGCAGCCCCTGCAATTCAGAAATTCAAATGAGATTGAGGAAAAAAGATTGAGACTAGGGTTCGTGCGAGAAAAAAGAAAGTGTTCTTTCTTCTATTCGATTCGAAGAGCATGGTTCTTGGGTGAAAAACATGAAATGCAGAAGTTATATATATATATGAAATGCAGAAGTTATATATATATATATGAAATGCAGAAGTTATATATATATATATATATATATATATATATATATATATATATATATATATATATATATATATATATGTGTGTGTGTGTGTTTTCTTAAATTTAACCATGGAAAAGACAAATGAAAATTGGTCCAAAACTCTACTTCCATAGGAAAAGTTATGTACAATAGCAATTGTGTGTGTGGGTCCAGTGTCATAGATCTATGGGGAAATGCCCAAGTTGACAATTCACCAATTTGTTGCTCTAGACGACGAAATCAAAACTCGCCGGAGAGTACTCACTGCTACCTCCCAACCGCATCGCCGGAATCTGACTTTGGCTGCAGATCAGGGCGCTAGGGGTAGGTAAACCACCGCAATAGCAGTAAAATGGAGAACGAACCTATAAAATTAAATTGAAAAAAAAAATCAAAGATCCTTGGCCTTGTTCATGACAGAGAGACGGCTGGGCTTGGGCTCGAAAGTCGCTCTCCTCCTTTGCTGATGAGAACTGAGTCGAATAAGCACGGTTAGGGTACGTTTTACCCACTCACCCTCCATGCCTCTCATCCTCACAAGCGAGTTCTTCATCGCAGGTTTGCGCATATTGAGGCGATTGGAGAGGTAGGAATCTGCGTGGTGGTTGTTGTTGGCAGTGTTCTTGTGTAGGCTGCATCGGAAGGAGCCGGGATGTGTAGTAGGGGAACACATGCAGGTTTTTCGTTATCCATCGCTTCTAACCCAGTCTTCTTCACCCCCGAACCCTGTGCTTCGAATCGAAGAAAGAACGCAGGTTTTTCCCCAATCTCATTTGCATTTATGAATTAAAGGATCTGCACTTAAATTTTTAGATTTTGCCCACTTTGTCCTTCCCTAAATCTGAATCCAATCTTTACAATCCAAATTTTTAATACAAAATTCATTTTTAGTGCCACATAACCCAAAGTTAAATGGTTGTTTATCCAATTTGACGGCAGATGTAACATCCCAAAAGTACAACAATAAACCATATAATCGAATAATTACATTTAATAATATTTCAGTTCAGTCTTACACTAAGAAAATGTACGCTCACGGCCGAACGGCCTTACAGAGAGAGTTACAATAATTACTTAATACATAAGTACGAGTCTGACCGAACGGTTTACAAAAGTTCCTACCGAACGGTTAGATAAAATCAAAAGAGAGGAGGTGACCGATCGATCACCTCACAATAAGACTACTAACTACTAACCGAACGTTCCTACTGCTCGGTCTTCACTTCTATTTCTACCAAATTTTCCTCTTCCAGCGCTTCTTCAAGTAGCTCGCCTCCTTCTGCTCACATCAACACGGATGATCATTGCAACGACAAGGACGAACGTACAAAACAGACAACATAGGAAATGCAGGGTAAGCTTATGTAATTTAATTCATACATACACATACATTTCAAACAATCCAACATACAAGATAGATTTCAGCGTACGTAATCATACAAAACCTATCACTAGACTGATTGTCCGGACTGTATGACTTCTGTGTAGCTACAGGCGTTCGTGCACCCGGGTGATGTAGTAACTGGGATATACTCAACAGCTGCCACCCGAGGTTAACCCTATCTGTCCAAAGTACCCCTAAGGACTAGGACCTCCTGCCGTTCCCACACATGACCTACTCTCCTCTACGTGAAGACGAGTACTCACGGAACATCAGGATGAACAGCCAGCTTAGCATGCCCACAATCATACTTTACCAATTTCAGTATTCAAGCATGAGTTGTTCCTTCCCGGAACGCTCATCCAAAAATCACAACATTTCCACATCTCATTTTCTTCATCTTTATTTAATAATAATCTCATTTAAACATTTTACACAAAGATCCGTTCGGGTACAATTTACCGAACGTCCAACCCTGACTCAGAACGAGACTAAAAAATTTGGAGCTAGACCGAGGGCCTCAAATTCCAGCATAAATTTAGACCAAGAGGTTTACTATCGGTTTGAGAAAGAAACGAAGTACAATCTAATATCACCACCAATGAACAGAACGAACATAACTTGCAAAATGAGTCAATTAGATGAATTGACTCTTAAGAACTTTTACCGAGCATCTAAAAAGAAAACTATACTCAGCACTAAAGCTCTAGGCTGAAGCCAATAGACACAGACACTCCAAGAGATTCAAAGAATAATACATAGAGGAATTCTCATGAATAAACCGAGCGTTTATGAGGACTTAGATTATTTAGATTTAGTATTAAGAAATACGAATGTCAGTTAAAGACTAAACACTATAGGGAGTGAACCTTAGTGGTTTGCTAGTATTAGAAAATTTTGTTTAAGGAGATAGAAAGAGTGCCCGGTGTAAGACCAAATACTTTATTAGGACGAACACTTGATATAAGACCAGATGTTACTAAGAGGATATCAAGACAGAACTATGCTTGGTCGAACGCTCAAGCACAGTCTTTCGAAGTGTAGACGCTCGTCCTCAACTAGGATTCTTCCCAAATGAAAGAATCCACTACAACTCTCAATTCACTAGAAAACTGAACGGTCAAGGACCGTTCAGTAACGTACGTACACTTTCTTAGGAAATTTCCTACCAGAATCGTTATTATTCAAATTCAGTTCTTAACATACAGTTTCATACCTTTATACATTCACACAATAATCCATTTTTCATATCTCATAGCATCCAAACATAGAAATTTCATACATTTCATGCATCATAACATAGCACACTCATTTTTCATATTCAATCAAATCAACGAACGTTCATGCAACACATAATCATATAAATTAAATTAATAAGCTTTCCTTACCTCTTAAGATAGCCGAACGTTCACAAATACAAACTAGGGTTCTCCTTCTAACAAAGGCCTTAACGTTCTACAGCACGTTCTAAGAACTATAACCAACATAAAACCAGAAAGATACTCAGAATGATAGGATCAACTCATGCAACCAAGAATCTGGGTTTGCATGTTACAGAAAACACACGAATGGAGGAAAGATGAACTTACCAGTTCAGAATCCTAAACTGATCGGTTCAAACGATCGTTCTTTACGCCAGAAGAGTAGAACTGGTGCCTGAAGGGTGATCGGAGTACAGAAATGGTGAGTTTCGGTAGAGAGAAGGGAGAGCTTTTTAGAGAGAAGAAGGAGAAATGGAAGATCAGAGGTTTGGAGAAGAAGGTACATGCAGCGAGAGTGTGACGTAACTTTCAAAAACTCAGTTTTACTTAAAACGTACATTCGCTCAGCTGCTGACACCTGCATTCCACTATCTGATTTTCGGATCCTCGTTGCTTGACACCTGGCGTCCGCGCAGAGGGTTTTGGATGCGTTTTTAATGGTTCTGACAGCAGATCTTTAATTGCTACAATTTTACACAAAAAAATGACCTATTTAAGATTCACACCAAAAATAGGAATCTACTGATACATTAAACTAATTATTTAATAACCAACATGTATATATATGGGTATGTTTCTTGAAACTTGTTTTATAGATCGATTGTATTTTGTTTATAATATATTTATATTTATTAAAATAAGATAACAAACTATGTATTATAGTTTTTATTGATACAATTATATAATTCGTTTATAAAAATATGAATATAGCAATCATACAAAATTCACGGCATATCTTATAACATGTTATTATAAAATATTTAACAACTTTTTTTGTGAAAAATCCTTTAAATTCGTTTGTAAAATTAGGTTTACAATTTAAAAAAAATTGCTTATTATAAAACTTCAAAATCTTATTTTTTTGAAGTGGAAAATATTGGTTGTTTGATTCAAATTTTATATTAAATTTAGATAATGGGAGTCTTTTTGGTAATGAATGTTAAATTAGAGTTATTTAGCTAATGAAGAACATAGGACATTTTGGTTACCGTATCTTCAATTTGAATAAACATGATGTGGGTAGCTATCACTTGTAATAATGAGTTCAATCAAAATTTAGTTGTTAAAGCTAACACAAAAACTGTTTTCCATGTTAAATTTAGGTCTAACTTAAAGATAACATATATAAAATGTGTGTGGTAATATAAATAAATTAATTGGACAATATTATTAAAATTTATTATTTTTTTAATTGTTTTTAGCTTTGGTTGTGAAGACAACTAAAGTTTATTTTGGAAGTATAGAATTCGGTTAAGAATTAAAGCCAAACGTTTTCAATTTTTACCTCATCTCGATATGTTTCAGTTAGATGACTAAATATAAAGTCGAAAAAATCATTTTCAAAACTCTTCGTTATACTTAGTTGAAAATTTTGCCACAAAGTTGTTATTACATATGACAACTTCATCTGTTTTAAATTTTGTAAAAAAGTCGTCCACACACCATACGACTTCATTTCAAAAGTTGTGGTAAATCCATATAACTTATATCATAGCATATAATTTACAGGTGAATTGTCCATTTTCGTAATAAATGAAATAAACTCCCCACTCACAAAAAAAAAAAACCCATATCATAAAAATATTGTAAATATATACTAACAAATATCATTATATATTTATTGTAATCATGACAATATACAATAGAAAATGAATTTTTTTATTTTAGTTACTCTTAACGGACATTAATTTCTTTATTTTGTGTTATTCAAAGTTTCAATCAACATAAAAAAATAAAATCAAAATAAAATCTTTTAACTTGATTAACACAAAAATATAAAGTAACAAAATACATTATGCATAAATTATATAGTCTTAACTAACATAAAGAAAAATCATTTTTTTAAAATAAAACATTTACATTTTTTCAAATCCGGTCATACAATAAATATTTTTAGTTAAATAACTTCAAACAATAATAATAACTAAATTATTTATTTCGATCTAATGATACACTAAATTATCTAGGTATAGGACATCCGTCTTTAGGTCAATTCTCTCTAAATGTAGTCAGCATTAACGGCTCATTTACCGACTCATTTACGTATTTTTTTTCTTGTACTTCTAGTATTCATTTTAAAGTTTATAATGTCTTTTGATATCATAAGTTTTACTTTGTCCTAAAATGATGATAGACTTCTTATAAATGATTGAAACAATCTCACAGTATATCTCATTATTTTCTTTCATACCAAGTTCTTTTTCGTCCTTACATTACTCTTCCAATCTTTATCTTTATCTTAAAAGTGAATGTGTGTCCAAAAAATTCTTACACTTAAAAAATTTGAGATTTAAGTATAAGAATATATATATATAATCAATTAATAATTCATCTGTAATTTTTTAATTAAATGTTATCTGAATATGCCTAAATCAATTGTTCAAATTAAAATCGCCCATGTGGAGATTTCAGCACTTCTCTCGCTTAGTTACTACCTTTTTTTTTTATTATAAAAAAAGGAATTAACAAAAAGAAGTGCAAATGCATTAATGAATGTGAAGTGTCAAATCAGTGTAAGAACCCTAATTGTTGAAAATTGCATTTGTAGGTTATGTTTCCGTGAAGAACAGTGATATGTAGAAAACAACTGGGGAACGTAATCGTGATGGGACTCCTGCTGCAATTACTCTTCAAGCACTTGCCTTTGTTTCCTAACCTCCTATCATTTCGTTTGGTGATACCGAAACTTAATATTCGAAAAATAGTATTACTTGGTAATGACTTTCGCGTAATTCAATTAACTTACTTAAATTACTTTTCCATGAAAGAAGAAAAACAATGATGTGATACTTTGATAAGATAATAAAAGAAAATATTATGACCTAGTAAAAAGGAATATTGAAATGATTAATACTATTTTTTCCTTTTCAAGACATTTAGAGCTGTTAAAACGGGTAATCAGACTCTATCCGACACGATTCATCACGAGAGTTGATCGTTTAATGAGTCAATCCAATCCGGTTCATTTATTAACGAGTTGAAAAAATTTGATCTCGGTCCGATTCACTATGGGTTGGTGGATTAAACAAGTTGGCTAACTAACTCACTTATTATAAGTTTTTTTTTAAATAAAAAAATTAAAAATCTAAATAAATGTCACTTTAAAATGATGTTAAAATCCAAAAACAATTCAAAATAAAAAAAACAAATATCATATAATCCAAGCGTAATCCAAAAATAAATACAAAAGACCGAATAAATAAGTTTTTAATATTTTATTTTTTATATCATTTATCCATCTATAATATTTGTAACATCCCAAAATACAGTGATAACCATAATCAGAATTAATTACATTAATCATTAAAACAGTGCAGTCTTTACAAAAAGATACGAGGTTCAAATCGTTGAACGGCTTAAAATACAAAATGTAATGTAGCCAGCGGTATCCAAATTCCGAGACTAAACAAAATACTAAAGGCTACCACATGTCGAGCACTCTAGGGCTCGACCTTAACCCCTACTTCAACCGGATTAACATCTTCCGAAATTTCTTCTGCCAGTGCCTCTTCCAGCAGCTCACTTCCATCTGCTCCCATCCACATGGATGATCATCGCAAGGACAAGACGGACGTACAAAGACAATCGACAACACAAAGAAGAGAACACAGGGTAAGCTCATGTAATTTAATTCATACATTAAAGTATCAATTCAATCGAGTCAAACATACCAGAATGATTCAACATAAATAAATAAACAAATATCCAACAACTATTTCTAGACGGACCGTCCGGACTGTATGATCTGTGTAGCTACAGGCGTCCTTGCACCCGAGTGGTGTAGTAACTGGGATACACTCAACAGCTGCCACTCGAGGTTAGTCCGTTCTTACGTCGCCCATGTTAACTTATGGACTAAGGACCTCCTGCCATTCCCACACATGAACTACTCTCCTCTACGTGAAGACGAGTGTCACGGAATATCAGGATGGACCAAGCCAGCATTAGCATGCCCACAGTCATACTTTACCAAATTCCACATTCAACATATGTGAGTCGTTCCTCCCTGGAACGCTCGTACAACATTCATAAACGTTTAATCATCTCATATAATGTTCATCATTCAAAATCTTTAACTTTTATTTTCATTTTTGTCTTTCAGTCCGAGTACGTAAATATTGAACTTTCAGCCCTCTTTATAACGAGGACAACCGTGAGGACCGAGACTGAAGAATTTACCCCGTTCCAAAATAAAGTAATACCGACTACCAGATAGATGAACGACCTGTGTTAACACGGGTGCTCGACACTGTCGGTCGACCCAAATGGACGACCTGTATTAAGAAGGTTGCTCGACACTGTCGGTCGACACAGATGAATGATCTGTATTATCCAGGGTGCTCAACACTGTCGGTCGATACAGATGAAGGATCTGTATTACAAGGATGCTCGACACTGTCGGTCGATACAGATGAAGGATCTGTATTACAAGGATGCTCGACACTGTCGGTCGACACAGATGGATGATCTGTATAAGGGTGCTCGACACTATTGATCGACACAGATGAATGATCTGTATTTCAAGGATGCTCGACACTATCGGTCGACACAGATGGATGATCTGTATAAGGGTGCTCGACACTGTTGATCGACACAGATGGATGATCTGTAATATCAAGGGTGCTCAACATTGTCGGTCGACACAGATGAAGGATCTGTATTACAGGGATGCTCGACACTGTCGGTCGATACAGATGGATGATCTGTATTACCAAGGGTGTTCGACACTGTTGATCGACACAGATGAATGATCTGTATTACAAGGATTTTTCAAGAGAAGAGTAAGAGCGCTTGGTGTAAGACCGAGCACTACCCAATACGATTACTATGTGTAAGATCGACACTGCTCATTATGAGCTCTAAGTAAAAGACCTACATAGCTCATGCTCGACCAGAATCCTTCCCAAATGAAAGTATTCCAATTCAAAGAAGTTTACTAGAACACCAAACGGTCGAGAACCGTTTAATGTCGGACATACGTTATCATAGAGAAGTTGATATTCAAGTTTCACTTACATTCACTCGCTTCTAAGCATGTATATTTCTTATTCACACGTATCACCCATATCATACATTTCAACCAACACATATCATATTCATTCAGTACAGCAACGTTCGATCATGCATACTCAACCAGCATACATCTCATACATTCAGTTCATATCATGTTTACATACAACATACAAGTATAAATTAAATTACTAAGCTTCCCTTACCTGGATAGCAGTGTACTCCCGAAAAGCAAGGTTTTTGTTCGACCTCTAACAGCGTTCTACCCTCAGGTTTCGCTCAACAACTTTCACTTAATCTAAAACACCAGAAATCAGAAACAACTCAGACCTATAACCCATGCATGCAACTGAATCTTAGTTTGCATGTACTACAGAACAAACGTTCAGATCATCGTCCAGAGTCGAGTGACTTACCGGTTACAGAACTAGGATCTGTTTGGTTCGGATTGAAGCTCACGGTGCCAGGAACGTTCCTACGGTTCTGAAACGTGATCGGAGAAGAAGGTGATGAGTTACAGTAGAGAGAAGGTGAAGGTTTCTAGAGAGAAGTTGGAGAAAACGAAAGGTTGGGTTCTGAGGAAGAAGATGAATGGTGCAGGTGAATGGAAGAGTTTTTCGAAAAATCACTTTTGTTTCTTCCAATTCCAGACGAACGAGCGTCTTGTTTTCGGACACCTGCACTCCCATTCTGACTTCAGAACCTTCCAACGTGACAAGTGGCATGCGTGCATGCAATGCAAAGTGGGTTTTAATTACCCAGAGCAGTGACGTGACGTGTGTATTAATGGTGATGCGACAGAGATTATCATTGCTAATTATCTAGGGTCTCACAATATTAGAGTCTTGAATAGATAAATTATAATATTTTTCTCTCTTGAAACATCTTTTTTCTTATCACATTTACAATATAATAAAAAAAATACTAACTAATAATATTAAAACACAAAATAATCAAAATAATAAATAATTAAATTAAATTAGGTGGGTTGGTGAACCAACTTGGCTCACTACATATTTAACTAGCATAAGCCGAGTTATAAGTGAACCGAATTGAAAACCCAATTAGATATTTAGTACTAGTGTAATTAACTACAATTATGCGTATTTAGTTTTTCTCTCCTGAAAAATTAGCATTTCTAATAAACATGTGTATCACCAATCACAGATATTTGTAACACGATTTTCACTTTTCTTCTTCTCACCGATACATACAACAACCTACATTAAAAATAAAAGATAACATAGCATAAAAGGTCATGAATTTTATATATATATATATATATATATATATATATATATATATATATATATATATATATATATATATATATATATATAGGGGTTTGCTAACGCGCGTACGCCTGTTTTTCAGTTGGTACATTTTAGCAATGTGTACCGGATTTTAGTAGACAAAAATACCCTTATATATCATGGATTCTAAGTTTTAAGGTTAAGGGTATTTTAATAATTTTCATTCTCAAAACTTAAAAAAAAAAAAAGAAACCCCCCAAACCCTTACTCACCTCTCTCATTCCTCTCAACCCTTTCTCTTTCATCTTTCTCACTCCAATCTTTTCTCTGTCATCCCTATTGTAGTCCCAATTGAAAAAATCAGAAACACCCTACTGTAGCCCCAATTGAAAAAATCAGAAACACTTGCCGTTAAACAATCTTACAAAAAAATGATTTTATAATGAGTTTTGATCTTATAATTTTTGTCTTATCTAATTTTATCCAATTTTCACAAGCATAAAGGAATTGGTAATTGACCTGGAAAAAATCAGAAATACTTGTTGTTAAACAATTTCTTACAAAAAATGATTTTATAATAAGTTTTTATTTTATAATTTTTGTCTTATCTAATTTTATCTAATTTTCACAAGCATAATGACATCCGAAAGAATTGGTAATTGGTCTGGAGGGTTTTTTTAGAGATGATGATTCAACATATGCAGATGATGAAATTAGAGAAATTAGTGAAGATGGTGAAATTGAAGAGATCTTGAATGAACCTTTGCCTCAAGGTGAATATGTCAATGACTCAACTCTTTAGAAAGACAAATTGTTTAAAGACAAGTGTTTCTGATTTTTTCAATTGGGACTACAGTAGGGATGACAAAGAAAAGGTTGGAGTGAGAGAGATGAAAGAGAAAGGGTTGAGAGGAATGAGAGAGCTGAGTAAGGGTTTGGGGGGTTTCTTTTTTTTTTTTTTTTAAGTTTTGAGAATGAAAATTATTAAAATACCCTTAACCTTAAAACTTAGAATCCATGATATATAAGGGTATTTTTGTCTACTAAAATCCGGTACACATTGCTAAAATGTACCAACTGAAAAACAGGCGTACGCGCGTTAGCAAACCCCATATATATATATATATAAAATATGTAATTCAATTGGAATTTTTTTCTAATTAATCTTTTTAATCTTGATATACTCGCAACCGAAGACGACGAATTAAAAATAAATGTTTAAAAACAAAGAGTTTGTAGTTAGCACAGTAGATTATATTAAAAATAAGAAAAAAATTATAAATATAAAAGTGTGGTATGCTAAGACTAGATTTTAAATTTGAAAGTTGATTACGAGTAGAGAAAATTTAACGTCTAATAACATCTGTATCTTTAATTAAATATGTAAAAGAAATTTATTTTTGTAATCCTTTTCTTTCAAAAATAATAAAATAATATACAAAAATAAAAAAAAATGTTTTATTTTAAAAAAGTGAGTTCGATAAAAGTTAATCTCGTTTTTACATGTATGCATTCACAATAAAAAATAATCAGGATTTACGTAGTTTAAAATAAAAATAGGCGTTGATTTGAATTTTTTAATTTTGAAAAAAAATATATATTTTTTAAAATTTTTGGAAAGATAGCAATGAATACAAGCAATTGTAAAGAAAAAAAAAAGCAAAAAACAAAAATATTTGTTCATTTTTTTTATATATTTTTTATTAATTTTAGAAAAAAATAGTGTGTGTGAAAAAAGTGCAGTACCAAAAAGTTAGTAAAGTAGGGTGTGAGAAGCTAAAATAAGTGTTTTATAAAGTAAAAATAAAGATCCCAAAAGGTATAAAGTAACTAAAAAATAAAATGTTAAGTATATGTGTGAAACATGGTGTTGTATGAGTAACTGTGTTAGTGTAGGAAGTAAAAGCTCCAAAAGTAAGATAAAGGACATCCTAGTGCAGAAAATGAAAGCACGAGATGGAGGAACAAAAAAGCGCAGCCCAACCCAAAAATAAAAAGTTTAATTATTATTTTAGTTTCAGTTCTCATCCAAAATATTAAGTTGGTCTTCCAATTTTTATTTTTTGTGATAAGTATATATAATTAGGCCTCTTATGTTAGTATTAAATAAACAGTATTAAAAACAGTGTCACGTATATTTTTTTTTTGTCATGTGGTGCTATCAAAACGGGTAATTCAGAATAACCACCATCCGTTAGCCACTTGGTAACTCAATTCAGTCATATCCACCACGGGTTGATAGGTTAAATGGATTGATTCACTGATTCATCTATTTACAATTTTTTTTAAATCCAAAAAAAAAGTACAAAGTTTTTGTAATTCAAATCTAAACAAATTTACTCTAAAATCTTCAAAGACAATTGGAAATAAAAAATGTATCATACAATCCAAATGTAATCTAAAAGCAAGCACAAAAAGCTAAAAAATAGGTTTTTAATATTGATCATTTTTGTCTCACTTATCTATTTATAAGATTAGACTATTGAATAGATAAATCCATAATATTTTTCTCTCTTGAAACATCTTGTTCTTTATCCCATCTACAATACAATAAAAAAAATGTTAACTAATAATATTAAAATACAAAGTAGTAAATAATTAAATTAAATTAGGTGAATTTGTGAGCCAACCCGGCTCACCACGGGTTCAATCCGGGTGAGTCGGGTTCTGAGTGAACCGGGTTGAAAATTGATCTATATAAAAAAATTAGATTTTTCTAAAATCCAACCTGCTCCAAACCCATGGTGAACCAAATTGACTCGTGGATTCTAATCCATTTTGAGAACACTACGTGACAATATCAGTGTGACATAACAGTCTCACATAACAGCGTCTCAATTTTGTTCTTATATTTATTCTTTTATTTAATTTAGTTTCAATTTTTTTTGTCAAAAAATAATCCTCCTCAAAACAAAATTTATCTTTTATATAAATCTTAAATTAATATTTTTATTAAAATACTAATTTTTATTAAATAATTATGAAATTATATTTAAATCAACTCTAACATTTTTACAAATATTTTTATTAATTAAAATAAATTTGTTTTCACTAAACTTGTTTAATTAATAATTATATATTTAAATTTTTATATATAATTTTTATCTATATTGATAAATTTAATAGTTTTTATATACTTATCTATTTTAACCAAAATTGGTATGAGAACCTTAATAAAAAATTTGTTTAAAAATAACTTATTTAAATGGAATTTTCTAATATAATTAAAGTTAGTTTAAAAATATTTCTACAAATATTTAATGAAAAATTCAATTTTAATAAGAGTTTTAATAAGAGTTGGTGTATAAAATTTATACAAAAAAGTAAATTTTATCTTAATTTGAAGAAAGATAACATTACTTTATTTTAACAAAAATAGGACTAAATTAAATTAAAAAACAAATATAAAGGCTAAATTGAGAGTCTAACAAAAATTTAGACTATATTAAATTAAAAACCAAATATAAAGACTAAATTGAGAGTCTACCACATGAACTGTCATTTTTTCTTACATTAACCTTTTTTTCATGATGTAAAATTTTGTTTAGTAATCTCATTTGATCTAAGAGGACCAGCTAACTTTAAACTAAATAGATAGCATGATAAACAATAATCTCCATCATTAATCAATGAATACTTTAGTAAAAAAAACATTTTAAACCAATTAGATTGAAATCTCATATGTTTCTTTTAAAAAAATGAAAGTTTTGAAATGTATTTTATATAGAGTCATTTTAAATAAATTCTTCTAATTTCATCTCTTTGACTCTTTGGATATTTTCATATTTAAAAATATTTTTCTAAATCATGTTCTAAATAATTAATATGAAACCTCTCACCTATAATTTTTTTAATCTTAATTAAGAAATATTCATTTTACTAAATAATTAGATCATTAGTATCTTTAAAAAAGAAAAAAGTGAAAAAGTTAGAATTTATATTGTTTCCATTTTCAGATATAATTTTCCTTTTATCGATTTTAAAAATGAATACATTCTTTTATTTTTCATCATTCTTGAATCAATTTCAATCTCTAAATTCTCGTTATGTCTTGGTTAACCATAGAAATTCCCATTATGTCTTGGTTAACCATGGTAACACATGATATATTTTATCCAATGGAAAGGACTTTTTTTTTTTTCGTTGGCAACCAACCAAATAAATCAACAGATCAGATATATTGACAACATTTTTAATAAACATGTGCAAAATGCTATCGGTTCATTTTAAATAATATTTTTATTCAAAAAAGCTGACGTGCAAGAAATAATGAATTTAATATCCAAAAATATCATATTCCCATTTTCGTTTTCATTTGTATTTTCTTTTTCAATTTTTGTGCGGTAAAAAGGAATATTGAAATGATTAATACTACTTTTTCATTTTCCAGACGAGTCCCATGCACATGTACTGTTCATATCGATCCTGAGAATTAGGTATTTCGTACTCGTGTAATTCTATAATAAAAAATATAAAAAATAAAAAATAACAAATAAATAAATAAATAAATATATATATATATATATATATATATATATATATATATATATATATATATATATATATTTACATGTAACTCAATTGGAATTTTGTTCTAATTAATCTTTTTAATCTTGATATACTCGCAACCGAAGACCACGAGTTAAAAATAAATTTAAAAAAAGAAAAAGAGATTGTAGTTACCACAGTAGATAATTTTAAAAATTTAAGAAAAAGTTATAAATATAAAAGTGTGGTATGGTAAAACTAGATTTTAAATTTGGAAGTCGAGTAGAAAAAAATTTAACGTTTAATAACATCTGTATCTTTTACTAAATATGTAAAAGAGATTTATTTTTTTAATTTTTTTTTTCAAAAATAAGAAAATATTATACAAAAAAGTGTTTTATTTAAAAAGAATGAGTTTGATAAAAATTAATCTCATTCTTACATGTAAACATTCACAATAAAAATTAATCAGGATTTACGTAGTTTAAAACAAAGGTGTTGATTTGAGTTTTTTAATTTTGAAAAAAAAAATATTTTTATATTTTTAAATTATTTGGAAAGATAGAAGGAATGCAAGCAATTGTATAGGAAAAGAAAACAAAAATATTTGTTCATTTTTTATTTTTTATATTTTTTATTAAATTTAGAAAAAATAGTGTATGTGTGAAAAAAGTGCAGTACCAAAAAGTTAGTAATGTAGGGTGTGAGAAGTTAAAATAAGTGTTTTATAAACTAAAAATAAAGGCCCCTAAAAAGTAACAAAAGAAAGAAATGAAATGTTAGGTATATGTGTGAAACATGGTGTTATGAGTAACTGTTTTGGTGTAGGAAGTAAAAGTTCCAAAAGTAAAATAAAGGACATCCTAGTGCAGAGAATGAAAGCACGAGATGGAGGAATAAAAAAGCGCAGCCCAACCCAAAAATAAAAAGTTTAATTATTATTTGAGGGTTACTCCCTACACCACCACATTGCTCCTGCACCACCACACTTTTTTAAATTTCAAAACTATCATTTATATTTTAAAATATTCTACACCTCCTCCTTTTCTCTTGAACGAATGTCGATATCCGTTCCAGACAAAATTCTTCAACGGATGTGCCACATCCGTTAACGTATGTCTTACATCTGTTTAGTTTTTTTTTTTTAAGTTTTTAGTTTTTTTAAGTTTTTAAATTAATATATAAATATTATTAATTTTTTTTAAATTATTACTTAATTATTTATAAATTAATTTTATTTTATTTAATAAAATAATTATTATTAATTTAATTTATATATTATTATTTAAATAATAATCAAAATAGTTTTAAAAATTTTATTAAAACGGATGTGGCAATCCGTTAACGGATGTCGCTACATCCGTTGAAGACTTTTCTTTTTTTTTAAATAAAAACAATAAATTAAAATATAAAATATGTGAACGGACGGATGTCAACATCCGTTGAAGGTGAAATGGATGTTGACATCCGTTTTAGAGAAGGGCAAAATTGGTATGGAGTGGTGCAGGGAGCATTCGGTGGTGGTGGAGGGAGCAACTGTCTTATTATTTTAGTTTCAGTTTTCATCCAAAAATTTTAAGTGGTGTTTCAATTTTTATTTTCTGTGATAAGTTTATATAATTATTTCTTTTATGTTAGTATCAAATAAACAGTATTAAAAACAATGTCACATATCATTTTTATTTTCTTTCTTTTCTATTAAATTCTATCAAAACGGGTAATTCAGCTTTATCACCATAGGTTGGTGACTTAGTAAGTCAATCAAACTCGACTTACTTATTAGCGAGTCGAAAAATTTGATCCTAGTCTGGTCCACCAAAGGTTGGTAGGTTAAACGGGTTGACTGACTCACTTAGTTACAAGTCTTTTTTTCAAATCCAAAAAAATTACAAAGTTTTTGTAATTCAAATCTAAATAAATTTCAAAATGTTTTAAACTCCAAAGAAAATTCAAAATAAAAAATGTATCATACAATCCAAATGTAATTCAAAAGCAAACACAAAACGCGAACAAATAAGTTTTTAATATTGATCATTTTTGTTTCATTTATCTATTTATAATATTAGAGTCTTAAATGAATAAATCCATAATATTTTTCTCTCTTGAAACATCTTTTTTTTCTATCACGTCTATAATACAATAGAAAAAAGTGTTAACTAATAATATTGAAACACAAAGTAATAAATAATTAAATTAAATTAGGTAGATTGATAAGTCAATCCGGCTCACCATGGTTCTAAGTGGACCAGGTTGAAAATTGGTCCATATAAAAAAATTACATTTTTCTCAAACTTAACCTGACCTGAACCTGTGGGTTCTAATCCATTTTGATAGCACTACATGACATAGTCAGTGTGACATACCAGTCACACGTAGTAGAGTCTCAATTTAGTTCTTATATTTTTTTTCTTTTATTTAATTTAGTTTCAATTTTTTTGTCAAAAAAGAACGATATTGTCTCTCCTCGAAACAAAATTTATCTTTTATGTACAAAATTAATTAGAAATATTTAATGAAAGTTTTAATTTTAATAAGAGTTGCAGTATAAAATTTATATAAAAAATAAATTTTATCTTAATTTGGAGATGGATAACATTGTTTCATTTTAATAAATATTGGGACTAAATTAAATTAAAAAACAAATATAAAGACTAAATTGAGAATCTAGGACGTGGAATGTCATTTTTGTCTACATTCACTTTTTTTTCATAATCTAAAATTTTGTTTAGTAATCTCATTTGATCCAAGACGACCAGTTGACTTTAAACTAAATTGATAGCATGAGAAACAATAATCTCCATCATTGATCGATAAATACTTTAGTCAATAATTTTTTTTAAACTAATTAAATTGAAATTTATAATAAATGTTTTGAAAATGTATTTTATATAGAGTCATTTTAAATAAGTTTTTCTAATTTTATGTTTTTGACTCTTTGGATATTTTTATATTTAATTTTTTTCTAGATTATATTCTAAATAATTAATAAAAAACCTCTCACCTATAATTTTTTTAATCTTAATTAAGAAAGATTCATTTTATTAAACAATTATATCATTAGTGTCTTAAAAGAGAAAAAGTGAAGAAGTTGAATTTATATTACTTTCATTTTCATATATAATTTTCCTTCAATAGCTTTTAAAAATAAATACATTATTTTATTTTTCATCATTCTTGAATAATATTCTTATCTCTAAATTCTTGTTGGCTTGGTTAAACATGGTATTTTATCCAATGGAAAGGAGTTGTTTTTTTCTTTTTTGGTCGTTGGCAACCAACCAAATAAATCAACACCTTAAAACAACTCATCCTTAAAATTCTTATAAGAAGAGGTAAACGAAGGAAACACCACTGTTAGGTATCAAGGAGGAGATTTACCAAAGAAATGCAAACACCAATGAAATGGGTCCAATCATATATAAGAAATTGACATCACTCTTTACCAAACCTTAAGACAATGGATCAATGGATCTTTTACCTTTATATATTGTTTTACTTTCTCATTTTTATCCAACGTGAGACTTAGACTCACTTGAATTCCCAACAATAACCACCCAATAGTATCACCTAACCTAAAAAGAAATATATTCATAAGTATTTTGATTTTGTGAACACTTATTACACTCTTACTTTTTCTTTCTAGCACTCTCTTTTTATCTATCACAATCTATAAACCTGTATCATTTTTCACAGTATAGACTAAGGAAAATGACACTTGAACAACCATTTTTGACAACATTTAGACACGCGCACACGTGTCTAAATTTGAGTGGTCCATTTTCATTTAATTTTTCCAACTGGACCACTCAAATTTAGATACGTGTGCACGTGTCTAAATGTTGTCAAAAATGGTTGTTCAAGTATCATTTTCCATAGACTAAAGGGTTAACCAATCATTCAACTGAATTTTTATTAAAAAAAAACAAGCTGTCAAAGTCAAACCATTTAAAGTAATTAAAAATCCATTAAAATAACAATAAATAAAGGTCAAGTAAAATAATAGATTACACATTAATTATATATTATTCTGTCATTTAAACCAAAGATCTTTGACAGATACCCCATGGATGTGGACCAATAGGAAACGAATTTGAAACAAAGAGTTTTGGAAAATTGCCTCGTGACCCTTCAAATCAATACAATATTCGAGGATTTAACTTCAAGTAAAAGGTCATACACAAAATCCAAAAAACTTAGAACGTCGCCCAAGAGAAAATTGTTGTGTTGGGGAATCATTACATAGACAGTACATGCATTTTCAACTCATCCAATGAAAACTAGAGATGCACATATATGAGTCATGATGTCTGTTGTTATTAACCCAACATCTGTAATCCATTCTCTTAACAGGTGAATTGTTTTCAACTTGTTTCTCATCCATGTCTCGTACAATTACCCTCATCCGCTGTCATCTTGAGCAGGACTTTCACTATCGAATTCATCTTCATCAAAACTAGAGAACTATACCCTGTAATGGTTTTTTTTATCAAAGTAGGCAAATATGACTTCAATATTACTAAAATGGGCAAATTTTGATCTAAAGTGAAGTCGTGGGGGGTCAAAACGCTTTAAAATGAAGAAGTCGTGCCCCAGCACGACTTCACACTGTTCATTTGTTCAGTATTGAAGTTGTGCAACCCAAAAACGACTTTAGAACATGATAATCGATTATCAGAAACTTGTAATCGATTACAAAGTCATTTTTCATAAAAAATTAAAAAAAAATTAAAATTATGTGGGGTTAACGACTTCTCTTATTGAAGTCGTGCACCCCCTCCCATTCTTACTTTTTATATTTTCTAATTTTTTTATTAATTAAAATCATTTATAATGTGTAAATAATATTTTTAAATATATTTAATATAATTAAAATTATATCTAATTAATAATTATATTTTTTAATATTATTAAATAAATAAATTTTATAATTTTAATTATTTTTTTTATTAAATTAAATTTTGGGTTAAATATGTTTTTGGTCCCTTAACTTTCAGCGAAAATTGGAATTAGTCCCTCTTCAAAACTTTTGACTAATTTAGTCCCCAAACTTTAAAAATGTGTGAATTTAGTCCTTTTAACCAAATTTTGTTAACTTTATTTGATGTTTCAAACGCATTTATCAGTGAACGTTGAAGCAAAAATGTGCCAAACAGTGTAAACAACTCAAATGCTATCATGAAATGCACTTGAAACATCAAATAAAGTTAACAAAATTTAAATTCACACATTTTTAGAGTTTGGGGACTAAATTAGTCCAAAGTTTTGAAGAGGGACTAATTCCAATTTTCGCTGAAAGTTAAGGGACCAAAAACATATTTAACCCTTAAATTTTTTATAAAATAATTTTAATTAAATAATTTATAACTATAATTATTTTAATTATGTAATTAAAATTTAAAAATAAATATATTTTATTATAATTTATTTTTTTGAATTTTTATGATTGTAGAATATCTTTTAACAAATTATAATTAATTAATAATTTTTTTTTCACTATAAACTATTTAATTAATAAAAATACTAAATATTAACTATTTAATTAATTAACTATTTTTGTAATTAATTATAATAAAAAATAATTTATGATGAAATATAATAAGTTTATACATTTTTATTTATGTAATCACATGGTTAGAAATTATTTAATTGAAATATCTTTTATAAAAATTTAATTTAATTACAAAAATAAATAAAACCATAAAATATATTTATTTAATAATATTAAAAAACTTTAATTATTGATTATGTATAATTTAAAATGTTTTATATACATTTAAATATATTATATAAAACTTATAAATCTTTTTAAATAATAAAAAACTAAAGAAATAAAAGTGTGAAGGGGTGTACGACTTTAAAGTAAAGAAGTCGTCAACCCCAAACGTTTTCAACTTTTAAAATTTTTTATTATTTTAAATAGTTTATAATCAAAAAAATTATTAATTAATTATAATTCAGAAAAAAGATATAATATAATAATTAAAATTCATAAGATTAAATTATAATAAAATATAATTTTTAAATATTAATTAGATATAATTTATATTATTTTAAATATATTTAAAAATATTATTTATTAATTATAAATCATTTTAATTAATAAAGAAATTAAAAATTAAAAAAAAAGATAAAAGTGTGTGGGGGGTGCACGACTTCTCATATTAAAGTTGTGACCCCCCGGTACAACTTCAATACTTTTATTATTTTTAACGAAAAAAAGACGTGGTAATCGATTACAGTGTTTGGTAATCGATTACAGCACCCCTGAAGTCGTTTTTGGGGTGCACGACTTCAACACTAGTCAAATGAACAGTGTGAAGTCGTGCAGGGGCACGACTTCTTCAACTGAAGTCGTTTGGACTCCCACGACTTTTCCATTTTCGTAATTTCGGTTGAATCTGCCAATTTTGATAATATTCAAGACAAATATGCGTAGTTTGGTGAAAAACCCGTATAATACTCGCTCAAACACTGTTCTTCACATCCCTTTCCCCCACCTACAAACTCCGTGGATGCTACACACAATCCAAAGGCCACTTGGACAAAAATTTCTAACTAGTGGTCCCGTTCTCATTCTACTCCACCATGTATTTATATAAAAAACAAGACAAAAATATCATCTTCACAACTTCTTAAAACTGATAGATCATTTTGTATCCTTCCCATTCCTTCAAAATCCAGAGTGTATCTTATGACATGGTAATCAAAGTTCTATTTATATATGTATACGAACACAATACAAAGACCCATAAAAATAGAATGAGTTCTCAAACAAAGAAGAACAGAAAAAAAGCATTTGAATCATATGAATGTGCAAAAGCAAGAAAGTGCAAACCTTACGAAAACGCTAACAACAGATAGTGTTCAATTATTCAAAATAAAACAAGTCATTACCGAAAGGCACACAAGCAAATTTTCATGATGATTGTCCAAAGACACAAAAGCCACTGTTGAGGACAGTGAAGGCTCCATCAACCACAAGATTGAGACCACTGACATACTTGGATTCATCACTGGCTAAATACAGAGCAGCTTCGGCCACATCCTTTGGTTCAAGAGCAGCACCTTTTAGGTTTGCATACACATCGAGAACCCCCTTGTCGTCAAGCTGAAAAAAGTTCTTAGCCAAGGGTGTGGCAACCACGTACGGTGACACGCAGTTCACCCTCACACCGAATGTTCCAAGCTCCACCGCAGTGTTTTTCGTCAATCCCACCACACCGTGTTTGGAACCTGTGTACGCGTGTGAGGCCACGCCACCTATGCTTCCGCAGACACTGGCAGTGTTGATTATGCTTCCTCTTCGCGCAGGAATCATAACCCTTGCAGCGTGCTTTGTTCCAAGAAAAACACCAACTAGGTTAACGTTGATCACTGCCTCAAATTCCGACTTCGTGTTGTCCAATATGCTGGTTTCGTTCGCCCCGGTTATGCCGGCGTTGTTGAACATGGTATCTAGTTTGCCGTGTTTGGAAACCACCGTGTTAACAGCGTTCTCAACTTCGTTTTCGTTTGTGACATCGCAACGGATGTAGGAAGCGGATTCCAACTCCTTGCTAAGAGAAAGACCCAAATCGTCTTGGATATCAGCTATCACCACGTGTGCTCCATGCTTAGAGAAGAGTCTTGCAGTGGCCTCACCGATGCCGCTAGCACCACCGGTGATCATTGCCACCTTCCCCTCAAGCCTGGTAAATCAGTGTTCAACATCACATATTATGTTTCTTATGCAAAGTTAAACTCACGGAGATGTTTATACTATTTTATGTTGTTTACTTACTAATACGTATCCAGAAGTATAGTTACTGATATTCCTTCTATATTTTCTTTTGTTAAGATTGAAAAAGAGGCTAAGTTAACTTGCTTACCTTCTTCCTAGAGCTGAGATGACACTAGCCATAGCAGAATTTTTGAACGGAGAAACAAGGAATGTATATGATATTGAGCATCTTTGAGATTCCTTTTATAAGAGTATCCCTCTGGGTGGAGGAAATAGATAAATGTGTTATGAGATTTACAAAGTGATTTTTTTTTCTTTCTATAGTAGGTTATTTTGATTGCATAAGTTGTAATGTGAACGTTATTTCTTTTATTAGTAAATTTTGTTTTATCACATTAGTTTTAAAGTTTTCTGGTAATTTTTGTTAAGAAATATATAAAATCCTATTTCAATAACGTTTTTATGTAAACTTTTTATGGATACAAAATTATATATATATATATATATTTTATTTTTATAAAGAAAAATATGATGTTAAACTTTATGGCATCACTTCATATTCTTATATAGTGATTTTATAAAATTAAAATATTAAATCTGTAGTCTTGATCATGTTACCTCTATTGGAAATCTCCTTGTACTTTTGTTTTATATTTTTTATTCAAATTTAAATTGTGTACTGTTTGAAATTAGCCGATGTTATAAAAAAGTTATTTATTAAAATAAATGAAGTCAAATGAAAATAAAATTAGATAGATGAAGGAATTTTGATTTGAAAGAAATAAAATATCATTTATAAAAGTTTACTAATGTGTGTTTCGCGTCACCAAATACATATTAGAAGAAAGGGCACAACTGTAAATTTAAGCAAATATCTCTTCTTCGGGTGAAAAATGTTATTTATGGGGCTACCAATATTTTAGTGATATCTTACATTCTTCGTTACAAGCAAACCTCTTATTTCCATTTTTTTCATAAAAATTTGACCACACGTTAAAATCTAATGGGGACAAAAACCTAATTTCAATAAAGTATGCATAAAAATAAAATTAATATTGACTGTAAGTGGATTCATGCCATGCATAACTTATGAGAGAAATAAAATAAGCTATACAATTTATGCATCGTTAGTAGTGATAATAAAATAAGGATCATATTTTTTACTAAGTTATACTAATATAAAATAAGAGTATTACTAATTTAATTTATGTCCATGTAATATATTTTAAACATATTACATATCTATATATATATATATATATATATATATATATATATATATATATTCATATATTAGATCAATTCTAAACAAACTAATCTAATTCGTCCATAGTGAATAATTTTACATAAACTTCAACAAGAACATAAATAAATACTTTAATTACATCTCCAAATTAATAAAAAAAATCAAGAATTTATTATTCAGAAAATGAAAGCGAGGCTAAAATACAACTTATTTGAGATTAATCAAATCAGCACAATGCACGGTGAAAGAAACAGCCAGAAAATTGCAACTAATTTCATACAAAAAGAAAAATCAAATTTTAAGAGTTTATCCATAATAATAGTAGTCGAGGAAATTTTTGAGAGATGTAGACGGGTTGATCCGACTATGACGGCAGAGATGCCGCTATAGAAGCTGAAGAGGCCGATGGACTGGAACGTATGATAATTTTAATTAATAATGGATAAATTAAAATACAAACTTATGGGTTGTTTATAGATAAGCTATAAGGCTCTTTATTACACATATTCTTCTTTATTTTGATTTTCAAAGAGATAGAGATTATTGAAAGATTTTCTCAACAGAGTATGTATTAATCTACAATGTCCACTTGTTCTACTCTCTTATGTTTCTTTTAGTTTTTTATAATCATCAATTTTATTTTTCTTAATTTTCTTTTATTTATTACTTAACAATGATTGGTTACATCTCCTTACAATAATTATATTGATGTGAATTTGATTTTCGCTTAAAAAAAATCTTTTATACTTTAAATTTAGTAGGTTGGTAACAAATGTCGATTTTCATATATATAGTTGTATACTAAAAACTCTTTTCAATGCCTAAAAACTCTTTTCAGTGCCTACATCATAAAATAAAACAATATTAAAAAATCATGACTTTTATTATAATTATTGTAGAGCCCTTTCAACTTCAAAATACTGTGTTCAAAGTTGACCAGAAAAAAAAAATTAATAATATGCAAGATCTAAAGAATTACTGTCATCATACAATGTCAATTTGATCTAAATATATGCACAAATATACAACAATTTAAAACTTTCTTTGAATCTCCTTTTCAATAACAAAATGTCATCAATAATAGCTAAATATTGTTACCAAAACCATATTTTATCTAATGTTAAAACTCTTTTTTATATTAGTGACATTATAATTAAATAATAGTCCATTTAATATAACTCTAATACAAATATTTTTAATTGTGAAAGAAAATCTTATATAATCTTTGATAGTTTATTACAAAGATTTAGTTGTTATGTAATTATCATTTATAATTAAATAATTAGATAATTAAATAATTAGTAGAAAAATATTTTTATGATAACTTATTGTGTTGATTTTAATATTCAACAAATAAGTGATTTGGTGACAAAAGATAAGATTTTCTAGGTCGCTTATTAGTAAAAATTGTATAGAAAGTGACTCCGTTGGAAATTTTATAATAAAGTAGAAGATTTTGTATGCCACTTATATTAGAAAGTGAGAGCAATGGTAACTTCATAATAAAGAAGATTTTCTATGTCAATTATACTTAGAATTAGCATAGAAAGTGAGCACATATAATATTTTTAATTTAAAAAAGTTTAATGATTCAGTAGATCCTATTTTTGGGTCAGACTCTTGAAGAGGACCCCTACTTATTGGTTTTCTCAATGGGGTTTTTATTTTTTAAAAATTGAAACAAATAGAGTTTTTCCCTTAAATTGAACAAACGTTGTTTGAGTGACGTGTACATGGCATGTTGATTGTGTTTTTTTAATGATGTGACATGGTTTATATGGTAATAAGGTGATTATGACATGTAAATTCATATTTTTAATTAAAAATTGGGGAAATTTTAATTACACCCAGCCCCTTTGTTCGAATTAAGATTTGTGAAAAAAAAAATGGGAAAAATTGAGTGCTTCTTCAAATTAAGGTTCCTTCGTAGGGTTGATGTTTTAAGAGATTTGGGACAAAGATGTTGGGTTCTCTGACTCATGGCTCTCTCATGGTAGATGGAGGTTTGAAGGATTCGCTCACGGAGGAGACTAAACGGCGTTATTTGAATGGATTGTTGTTATTTTTGGTTATGTGATTCTGATTTCTCTTTGTAGGTTGGATCATTATCTTTGTCGTTGCGGCCATGGAGGTTGCACGATTGAACTCTAGGACGCGATTTAGGTTTTGCGAAGGTGCTAGTGTTGATGCATCAATGGAGGATGCGCGAAACTTAGTTTGCCATGGTTGCTGACTTTGGGTGGCTCGTGATTTGGATTCACGGTGGGAGAAATGGTGATGAACGAAGAAGATTATGATTCTCGAATTGGGTTTGGCAATTAGGAGTCTCTTGCGTCTTTGTGGTTTGTGCATGGTGGCCATGACTGGTGGTTGTGGTGGCACGTATAAGTTGAGGCGCGGTGGTGGTCCGATGATGGTGTCCTCATGACGACTCACGGTTGACGCACGACAGCCATCAACTTCCTCATTCACCATTGATGGACGTTTAGTGAAATCTAAACTCTTGAACAAAATCCCAAATTTTCATAAACAATCCAGTTATGGTAGTGAGAGTGATAAAGATGATGGTTGAACGGTGTTAATGGTGGCTGTGCACAAAAGGAATGAGGGAGGAGGATGGTGGCCTGTGAAGTCCCTAATTTTCAAAAACAATTAATTTCAATTAACTTTTCTCAATGTTTTTAATTTTAAAAAAACAAAAATCAACGTTAGACTCAACTAAAATTATCTAATAATTTGCCATGTCAATTAAAAAACTAACATCAACATCCACGTTAACATACTTTTAACGTCAATTAGTCCAATTTAATGGTAGAACTCTATTCGTTTCAATTTTTCAAAATGAAGAACTCAATTGAGAAAATCAATAAATAAGGGTCATATTTGAGAGTCTGGCCTAAAAATAGGATATACTGAATCATTAAATCTTTAAAAAACATACATTAAGTCAGTTATTCACTATAACAACATAGAATCTTTAATTTTCTTCTCCTAATTCTCTCCCTCAAAGTGCATTTCATTGTTTTGCTCACACCTCCTCCCTTGCATTTCTCTCCTCCTCGCATTAACTATTGTTTTCTCCCTCTCATTGGTGACTCTGATCTTCTCTCTTATTGTGCAAGTTTCTCTCATTTTTTCTTTGGAAACCCTATGTTATTCTTTTTATTAAGTTTGTTATTGGTGTTTGTTTTGTTGATTGGGATAGTATCACAATGTGTTTATTGTGTTTGTTATGTCAGCATCGAGTCCCAAATCTCATTAGCAAAGAAGTGCATGACAAAAGTGGTAGTGAAGGCATAGAAAGGGTTTGTGAGAACGCATATCTTGGAGATGTAAATGAAAAGGTGGAGGAAAAGGAATAAAGAGTGAATGAAAATTGCATTGAGCATGAGGTCAGGGTAAGATGTGCCACTAATGGTCGAATTAGAGTTTCACGAAAAATTTAGGAATGGAATGAGGGTGAGACTTTCTATGCCAATTATAACATAATCAACATAGAAAGTGAAAATTTTTCTATGTTGACTTTATCTATGCAAGTTCCATAATAGACATAGAAATCATTTTCTAACTAGTATAAAAAGTTTTTATTGCATTAGTGAATGTTAAAAACTAAAGAATTAAAAAAAAAAATCTTCTTACACGGTCTCTTCTAGATAGGTATGACAATGGACATATGAGAATGAATTTTATTATCTCGTATTCAATCCTAAAGAAAAAATTCATCTACATTCTCGTACTCATACTCAATAAGTATAACATTTTGTTGTCATCCCCATCCTCATCCGTAATGAGTATACACTCATAATCAATTTAGTATTTAATTTCTTACTATTTTAATATCAATTAATTATATTTATATAAAAAGAAAAAATCACGAAGAAAAACATCATATTATCAAATATTCATTCTTATTTTTTTAATATTAAATATTTAGAAATAAATTATAATTATATACATTTGAAATTAGAATACTAAATAAAATTTTCTGAAAACCAAAATATTTATTAATTTTGTAAAAGTTAATGAGACATAACTGATAAAATTAAAAATATTTTTACAAAAATATAAAAGAAAAGAAGAAGTATCCAAGCTTAAAAATATTTTAAATGTCTTTATTTCCTTTCTCTAAATTCTAATTAAATATATTTTCTTATACACTAACAAAATTTATAATACGCCACTTGAATGAAAACTCTCAAAGAATATTAAAATAATAATAACTAAAATTTAGCATGTATCAATTCAATGTTGGATGGTAATAAACAAGATCCATAATAATAACATTAAGTTATTATATTATACTAAATAAAGTTAGAAAATAAAAATAATTATATAAAAAATCATCAAAAGCAATACATTACAAAAATAGACAACAAATAAAAATAGTAAGAAGGAGTAAAAATGATTAAAAGTATGTCTTGAAACTAATTTGATACATTATTCAATCAAATCATAAAAAAAATATTATAAATAATATAAAAAATACAATGGAAATTTAAAAAAATAATATTGTAGTCAAACGGTTAAAAGTTAATAAAAATTGTTTTAGAAAAAATTCTTTCATATGAAAAAAAAATAAGATAAGAATGAAAGAGAATAAAAAATGATAACTTTTTTATAATATCTACTAATGAAAGGATTTTTGAATTCAACATTTAAAATTAAAAATCTAATGTTTTTATGTGAAAAACATAATAAATAAAAATATTAAAAAAGAGTACAAATATTTAAATATTATATAAAAATTATTTGATTGATTGTAATTAGTATACCAATAGAATATAGTTGCACAAAAATTATGATAAGAGAAAAATTAATTTAGGGATGCGAGTAAATTTCATAAATACAAAATAATTAAACCCCAAACAATTAGAAAATAAATTTTATAACAAAAGGAAAAGAAAAATTATAAAATTAAAAATAAAATAAAATTATATATTATATATATATATATATATATATATAATTAAATATTATTTATATTCATACTTATATATTGAATCAATATGAAGATTTTTCATATTGAATAATATTTACAAAAATGGCTTTATTTGGCATGGTTACGTCTAAAAGATCAAATATCATTTTATAGTATACATATAAATATTAGATATGGGTATGATCTGTATCTGCTTATTTATTATTATTTATTAATGTCGGATTATTTATTATTGTCGGTAATACTTTGTTATTACTAGCAACACAATGTATATAATTTTTAGTGAGCGGTGAGCTGCACGCCAATTAAAAATATGACCATTAAACAGTAGTACACGATTTCGTGGTGTATTTATAACGAATAATTGACTAACATCTTTATAAACTTGATTTTTTTATTGTTAATTATATCACTCATTTTGTCTTTTACTTCACATGTCTATATTAAACAAAATTATAAAAATAAATAAGTGTAATAAGACTATATTTACTTCTTCAAATCTCGAGTTGAAGAGAGAGAGAAATGTGAAGGAAAAACTCATCAGCTTATATTAATTAATAATAATTAGAATAATTTCTTTTATGAAAAAAATAACATTCTCTAAGCATCATCAACTAAATATGTTACAATTTAATATTTCCTTTCTTCTCTTCTCTTTATTGATAATATATATATATATATATATATATATATATATATATATATATATAAAAGATTTGTTAACTTATCTAATCTTTTAAAATATTTTTTTTATAAAAAGAAATACTTTAAACACAAGATTTTTTTAATAATTTTATTTTAAATTTAAAATAAAAAAATCAAAAAGTCAAAAATTATTCTGATACTTTAATCTTAAAATTTAGAATTTATAATATAAAGATATTTTTGTCAACTAAAATTTGTTACATATTATAACTATTTTAAACATAAAAAATATCAAATATTTTAAACTTGTTCAACGAGATAATTTATAAAATACCTTTCATCTAATATAGATTTTAATTTTAAATAACTACTTTTTTTATATATTTTGTATCAAGTTCCAATAAGAATTCGTGAAGGAAATAACTTATTTTTAATTGGGATAAGTACATGTAAACAATGTCTGCTAACTTTTGTCGTGAACTTTCTTAATAGTGTGAATTAGTTTTCTTTTTACTTAATAATATCAAAGGAAGTGTATATATTAGTTATAAAGCATAAATTCAGCTCTTGAAACTAACACATAGGATGGAGTGTTTCATCCTACACTTCCAAGATCTCATCCTGCACCTCCAAAAATTCCAATTTTATTTTTCTGATATCTCATCATCATCCTGCATCTCCAACTTTTTCAAAACTTTATTTTTAACTTTAATAAATATTTTTCCATTTCCTTTTCTTTTTTATTAAAAACAATCTTCACTACCTTAATAATAATTTAATTTATTTTATTTTAAAATTTAAATATTATTTAAAATAATTTTGTATTTTAATAATTATTAAAATATAATTTATATTATAATAATAGTTATATTAAAAACATAAAAATAAAATAATAAAAATAATAATAAAAATAGTAATAATAATAATAAATAATAATAAAAATAAATTTGATTTAATATATTCAAATATATTAAATTATAATAAATTATTAAAATAAATTAAATAATTATTAAATTTTAAATAAAAATAAAAATTTTAAAAAGCTTATTTATATATTAAAATCTATAAAATATGTTAATACTTTGCTTTTTATTTAAAATTTAATAAATATTAAACTTAAATAAAAATTATAATATTATTTATTATTTATTATATATTTTATATTTTAATAATTAATAAAATATAATTTATATTTTTAAAATAGTTCTATTAAGAAAATTAAAAAATAATAACTAAAATAAGAATAAAAATAAAAATAAAAACAATATTTAAAATAATATTTAATATATTTAAATATATTAAATTATATTAAAATATTAAATTTAATTTAATAATTATTAAAATTTTAAAAAAACAAAAATTTGTAAAATTTGTTAATCGGATATAGATATCCGATAAGTTATAAATCGGATATCCATATCCGATAAAGAATGTTTTTAAAATTTTATTTTATATATAAATTTTAATAATTATTAAATTTAATTTAATATTTTAATATAATTTAGTATATTTAAATATTTTATTTAATATAATTTTATTTATTAATTGATAAATAACTGTTTTAAAATTTTGTTTATTATTTAAATTTTAATAATTATTTAATTTAATTTAATATTTTAATATAATTTAATATATTTGAATATATTAAATATTTTATTTAATATAATTTACTTTTTTGTTATTATTTTTATTTTTAATTATTTTATTTTTATATTTTTAATATAATTATTATTATAACATAAATCATATTTTAATAATTATTAAAATATAAAATTATATTAAATAATATTTGAATTTTAAATTTAGTTATTATTAAGGTGATATAGAATCTTTTTAATAAGAAAAAGAAAAAAAATAAGGATATATTTATTAAAATTAAAGATAAAATTTTCTATAAAGTTAAAGGTGTAGGATAATGATGAAATGTGAGAAGGTTAAAAATGAAATTTTTGGAGGTGCAGGATGAGATCTTGGAGGTGTAAAATAAAACACTCTATAGGATGGGGATTGCGGATTTTACGATGACAGGCAAGCCCAAACTCATGTGTTCACTAAGAAGACATATTCTTTAAATTTGAGGCTATTCTTTCCTACACCTCCATAATTGTTAAGGGAACCTATATAATAAGAGGAAAAGACCTCATCATCTTTTATTATTAATGGAAGAATGCTGCAGGAAAAGAAAAATAAAGAAAATTCCAAAAAGAAAAATGAAGAAAATGCGGAAAAAAAATTATTCTTTTAGAAACTGTTTTCAAACTCTTTCCAAAATAAATATTATATACGGGTTTTTCCAAAAACTCATGGAAAGACATTGTATATTAAGAAGTGGGGTTTAAATCTAACTCAACTCCATAAAACCAGCTCGTAAGGTGAAGTTTACACCTCACTTATATATTATAAATTAGCCTTATCTTTAGTCGATGTGAAACTTTCAACACATCCCTTTTACATAGTAGAAATGAGTGGTTCGATAGTGACCCAACAACGGATGGAAACAGAAATAACTACATAGATCTCACTAGGATAGGCTCTTATACCATATTAGAAAGTGGTTTTTAAGCCTAAGTCAACCCCACAAAACAAACTTATAAGGTGAGGTTTATTCCTATTTATATATTATAATTGGCTTTATTAGGACTTCCAACATTATATACATACCAAAAAGTTTATTTCAGAAATCTCATTTTAAAATATTTATTCTATAATATATTTCTTGCATTTCGAAAATTCTATTCTAAAAATAGTATTTTGAAAAAATAGTTCTAAAAATTATATTTCAAAAATTTCATTATGAAAATAATACTCTGAAAATTGTAAAGAGTCTGTTTTAGAAAATTTTTAAAATATGTAACTTGGAAGTCACTTTTTCAAAGGATAAAATGGTCATTTTGAAAATACGAGGAAGTGCATGAAAAAATTGTGAGTGCAAGAAGAAAAAACCTTTTTAATTAAAAATAAATGGATCATTTACTAAACAATACAACTATGAAAATATAATTAAAAAATTAATTGTAAAAATTTGCTAACATCATTTACTTGGATCAACAATATAACAGCCAAAATAAAGGAAATAGTATAGAGATATTTAATAAAAAAGGATAAAACATCATTGATTAAAGAATAAAAAATCAATTTTTTTATTAAAAATCATATGGAATGTTTATATTATATATGTTATGTAAAATTTTATATACTAGTTGATTATTTATTTTTTATGTAATATTTAATATAGAATTTTCAATTTATATTTCAATTCCTAATAATTTTATATTCTCAAGAAAAATAGTGAGATGATGGATTATTTGGTTAAGGAGGGTAGTCTTATTGGATGCAGTTGGTTGTTAATTATAGCTCTCCCCATTAAGGTTTAGGTTATTTAGCTTATGTCATGGATATTCTCTTTTCTTTGTTCTAATCAGTAAATTTATTTTTTTAAATAAAATAAATTTTAATAATTTTGTTTAAAAAAATTTCTTATTATATCACATTATATAGGATTTTTATAAAGATTTATATGTTTTTAGTTCCACAAGTATCAAGCGATTTTAGGTTTCATCTCTCCAAACTTTGTTTCACTTTGATCATTTACCTTAAGGAAACTATAATTTTTAGTTCTCCAAAAGCAACGACTTTAAATTTTGACTGAGATGGCTAACGGTGTTCCATGTTTCATGCCACTTTAGATATGAAAATATGCAAATCAAAGTTTCTTACTTTTGTTCAGATCAGCAAACTATTTGGGTTTCTTCTCGTTCCTTCCAACTATCTTCCTTGACTCCTACATCAGCGTCCACAACATCTTTTCCTCTGCTAGTCATGCGAACACCAATGCACCTCAATTGAGTCAGCTTGTCGCTACTGGGATTGTCACTGGCGACGCTTGTTGCCGTTGGAGAAGAGTCAGAAACAATAATGATACACACGAAAGGAATTGTGAAGTCTGTCCGTATTTATAATTGGATTACTTCGACATACACGATAAAGTAAATTATTGAGTTTCTTTTATGGAAAATGACAAATGAAGAGAGTTTTTTCACAATGAAATAATATAAATACATTATTTCATTTACTTTTTTGTGTATGTAATGTAATCCAATTATAAATAGAGACAAACTTTACATTTCTTGTATGTATCACTTATGTTTCTGACTCTTCACTTTTCTTATTCACTTTTCCGTCGTAACTTTTGAAATATAATAGTAGTACTTTTTTTCCTTTTCAAATATTTATAAAAAAATATATTATACAAAAAAAAATGTTTTATTTAAAAAGAAAATGAGTTCGATAAAAATTAATCTCGTTCTTACATGTATGCATTCACATTAAAAAAATAATCAGGATTTACGTAGTTTAAAACAAGGTGTTGATTTGAGTTTTTTAATTTTGAAAAAAAATGTTTTTTTATATTTTAAATTATTTGAAAAGATAGCGAGCAATGCAACCAATTGGATAGAAAGAAAAACGCAAAAAATAAAAATATTTGTTGATTTTTTATTTTTTATATTTTTTATATTTTTTATTAATTTTAGAAAAAAATAGTGTATATGTGAGAAAAGTGAAGTACCAAAAAGTTAGTAATGTAGGGTGTGAGAAGTTAAAATAACTGTTTTATAAAGTAAAAATAAAGGCCCCAAAAGGTAAAAAGTAACAAAGAAATGAAATGTTAGGTATATGTGTGAAACATGGGGTGTATGAGTAACGGTGTAGGAAGTAAAAGTTCCAAAAGTATAAAAGAGAACGAAAGCACGAGGGGTGTTGCTCCCTCCACCACCACCGTATACTTTCTCCATCTGTTCACATTATTTTAAATACAATTATATCCTTAAGTTAAAAATATTTTTACTTTTATCCTATTTTAAATAATTTGAAACCTTAATTTTACTTTTCCAGCACCCACCTACGAAACTCTCTTTCCTTTTCCCCATCTCCGTTTCACCTCCCCACCTCCCCGCTTCCATTTCTTTATCTTCCCAGTTTTTTTTTTGTTTGAAAGCTTCCATTGCTGTCGTGCTGTGAAGGAGCGTCGCCATCGTGGTGTGAAGGAGTGTCGAGGAGCGTCCAGAGCGTCGACCAGCGTGAGGAGGAGGAATTCTTTGGAGTTTTCGTTTCTTCCAGGTTGGTTTTCTTCACCATTCTCTTCACAACAAACCCTAAAATAAAAAACGTAAACGGAGGTGACATCCTTCAACGGATGTCAACATCCGTTTAAAGGTTATGTTTTTTATTTTAGCGTTTTATTTCAAGGTTTATTCGAATACGCACCTAGAGGAAGCACGACACACACTGCACCACGAGAGCGACACTGCACCACGAGAGGGAGACTGCTTGATAATTCTTTCCACCACCACCAACCTTTGCAACTTGTAGTATCTCACAACGACGAAAGAAAGAAAAGAAGAAGTATAATGTTAAAATGAAAGAAAAGTATTTTACTCACGGGACTAGAATAGGTTATTAATGAAATAGGTTGTGAAAGAGTAAAATTAAAAAATAATAACTCTAAAGATAAAATTTTACTGAGGGACAAAATAGTAAAAGGAAGGTGGAGGGAGAAAGATGTGGTGGTGGAGGAAGCAATACCCAAGCGCACGAGATGGAGGAATAAAAAAGCGCAACCCAACCCAAAAATAAAAAGTTTAATTATTATTTATGTTTCAGTTTTCATCGAGAATATTAAATTGGTCTTCTAATTTTTATTTTTTGTGATAAGTTTATATAATTAGGCCTTTTATGTTAGTATCAAATAAAAAATATTAAAAATAGTGTCACATATCATTTTTATTTTTTATTTATTTTTTCAATTTGTTTTGTCATGTAGTGTTATCAAAATGGGTAATTAAGCTTGATATTACTGGTTGGTGACTTAGTAAATCAATCCAACCCAACATATTTATTAGCGAGTCGAAAAATTTGATTAAATCCCGACCTACCACGAGTTGGTAAGTTAACTTTGTTTTCTGTAAGACCCATGAAAAATATTTATAATAGTAAATTTTAGTATTTTATTAATAATAATAATTTTAATGGATAGAAAAATGTAAGTTTTGGATATAAAATTATAGTAATTTTAGAAGGAGAGGTTCAAATTTTTGGTAACTTATTTAGTAAATTTTTTTTTAAATTGAATAGTAAAAAGTAAATAGTAAATAGTAAAAAGTAAATAGTAAATAGTAAAAAGTGAATAGTAAAAATAAATTTTCAGCATTTGGATTCCTTAGCATGGAAGAAAGTAGTAGATAGAAATTAGGATCAGATTTGGTGAGAAAATGATTGAAATATTATTTTTAAATAATATTAAAATAATAAATAATATTAAAATATTAATGAATAGTAAATTTTTTTTTACTATAAATAGCCATGGGAGGGAAGGTTATTCTGCACCAAGAGAAGAGAAATCAAGTGAGAGCTTGAGAAATAGAGAAGAAAGAGTTAGGGAGAAATTTTTAGTTGCAAGAAGAGTAGAGGTTCTGAAGGGTTTCGGGGAAACAAATTCGGAGCAGGAGATTAAGTCTGGAATAGAGGTAGGGGAGCTAACCTTTCTATGTTTATTTTTTTATGATTTAATAGTTCTATGCTTTTATATTATGATTTAGTATTATTTTATTACTATTCATATATTGAAATTCTGTGTGAATATTGTTAATGTTTACTGTATGTTTATCTATGTTGAAATTCGGTATAAATATTATATGATGTTGTTTTGAATCTGTAAATAAGAAATTTGTTAAAAACTAATTGAGGAACACTTTGGCTAAGGAAAGACTTGGTACTTAAGTTGTCCATTGTGACGCACCTCTCTTTCCTGGAAGTCTACTCGACAAGTTTTTAACTTAAATCCTATTGAACAGATTGAGTACTGTTAAATTATTATGCAATATATTGAGTTTGTGTGATTTATGCGATGATTGTATTTTATTATATTGCATTTGAATTTATGCATCTGAACATGTTATGAGTATTATGGGGAGATTTTGTAGGGGTATAATGTGAGTTGAGGAAAATGAGTATGGCATGAGTCTCGTGGAGAGATTCAGTAATATTATGGTATTTGTGTATATGTTGATGTTGAGGGTCCCGTAGTTGGAGGTTATCCTGATACTCTAATAATCATCTAGTCTCAAGTAGAGAGGGATGAATTATGTGGTGAGAGGAGCAGGAGGTCCTGGTCTATGTGCCGGTTTTGGACATAGTGAGGGGATTAACCTTGTGAATGGTATGAAGTATTTTGAAAGTGTATTTGTAAAAAGAAGTAGAAGTCATTACAAGTGCATAACCTCCCGTGACCGCTCATCAACGTATCATCCGGATGAGTGTCTATTGGGTATTGTGGTGTCTATTGGGTATTGTGAGACGAGTATCTAATAGGAATTGTGGTATGAGGGTGTCGAACATAATTATTATATGATGTTTATATCGAGGTAATTATACATGTTTTATAAATGATTTGTTGCATGTTAGCTCACCCTTACTTGTGTGTGCATGTGAATGCGATGATCGTATAATGCGTGATGTTATACGGGAGCAGATGAAGGAATGTCGTCTGATCCAGTGCCAATGAAGAGAGAGACAGAAGAATAAGTTAGAAGAATTCGAATTATATTTATGAGTTCATAGTTGAAATTTGAGTTTAAAACATGTGTAGACATATATTAACTATGAATTTATAAGTGTGAGATTACGGGATATTACCGTAAATGTAATGTTACAATATATAAATTATGAATTATCCAGCGTGAGATATTGGGATGTTACATTAATGGTATCAGAGCAGTTCGTCCTTAGGATGACCTCTGTGTTGTGGGTCTTTCGTGTCTTCTCTGTGAAGAATTGAGTCTAAATGGTATAATTTACCATTTCCTCCAAATCTAGATAGTAAAGTATTGTGTCTAACTACCATGACTTTTACCATAGATGATTTTTCTTTCTTAATTCTGAGGGTTTGAAGAAAGATATTACAATTAGTTAAAGCCTTCGAAAATAGGGAGATATAATACCAGAGTTTAGGTTTCAAAGGATGAGTGAAGATGTTAGTGTTTAGAAGCAATGTTTTAGGAAGTTTTCGAGAACAAAATGAAGAGGTGAGATATCTTACGTTACACAAGAAGAGTTGAGTTCAAAGGCTAGAATAAAGAGAGCTTTGGGAAAGCATTAGTGTAACAAGGTTAAAGGAATCAATCATGTTCTATATATCAGTGGTGTGAGGAGTGAAATTATCCTACGAACTCATTATAAAACGTAATAACAATAATTCTCTGTGTGAACAGAGAAATAACCCGCACCCAACCCAACCGTGAAACATGTAATATACTTAGCTTGGCAAGGGTTTGGGGAGTGAACTCATCTAGTTTTTAGTATGTGTACCGAATGAGAAAATTGAAATTAATTACTAGGGAATTACGATGCGTATATGTTTAACTATTTATGAATTATAAATTAATTAAGTAAATGAAGTCAATCTTTTGCTACTGGTTTTCACATGATATTATCTTTTATTATTAGTTTATGTGAAATTTACATATATTATGTCTAGTATACGACTGCTCATGATTTCATAATTCATATGATGAACATATACTGCTTGTTATTATTTTATGGTATAGCGATTCGTGGTTGTTTTGAGTGAACTTCAAATTTATAAACATGTTTGATGCATTCTCAACTATTATTTACTTGTGTAATTTATAATTTTAGGGTATAGGATTACGAGTTATAAGGCTAAAGTAATTCTGGATAGTGTACTAAATTATATTAGAATAGGTCTTAAAATTTTAAGTGTAGATACCAGTTAAGTAAATTAAGTAATAACGACCATTGCAAATTAAATCGGTTAAGACACATATAAAGATAATAAGAAGATGAAATGAATCAAGGAAGAACATAAGATAATATTAATTTCATTATGAAAAAAAAATATCAATAAATAAAATAAAATTACAATAATAGATTTTTCTCCTAAGCCTCTGAGAATTTCACTTCTGTCTTAAGTCTTGTAAATACCCAAAATTAATACAACTCTTCCAGTGTCCAAATTTACCTTAGTATAGACCGAGGGAGGAAGATTGAACATATAGAGAATTATTGCTGAAGAAACACCAATATGAGCAGAGTAAAAAAAAAAAAAATCATTAACTAGAATATAAAACAAAGCAGATAAAGATTACAGTACATAAATAAAAATAAAATGTTCACGAGTTGGCCACAAGTGACCATTAAGAGTACAGTCCATAAAATACAGTAAATAAAAATAGTCCCCCTAAGGAGACTACTGATCGGCGAACGACAACCTCAAAGAAAGCTCTGTGGAAGGAGCTTGGGTACGAAACAACATAGGTGGAGTAACTTTCCCTTCCTCTTTACGTATAGCGGGAATGGGAAAGAGATCTAAGAGCTTCGGAGTCCGTGGAAGTACCCATGAAGGATCTACGGTATTGCAAAAATAATTGTAGTTAGAGATAAATAAAATCAATAACAAATTAAACATATAAAATAAATAAAGGGAAAGAAGAGGAAAGGAAAGAAGATTTACCATACATATACGAAGGGATAAGGGAAAATGAAGGTCCCGATGTACTAGGGACGTCTTGTTGCCAGCCTCGATTCTTCACCCGATTTCCATGGTTTTGAAACCAACAATAGACGCTGTATTCTCCGACTTCCCCGTACTCCTGGAGTCGTCCTGTAATCTCGCGAACTTGATCTCGACTAGGATTAATGATCCCATGGTTGTAGATGTTCAGCAAGATTCCAACTTGTTCCGGGGTAGATCGCCATCGTTTATAAACTGTCTTGGCTTCCATATCCATTTTCTAAGTTTTTGTGCATAAAGTAAAGTAAAAGTAAAAAGATTTATTACAGTGAAGTCAGGTTCCAATTTAAGTTAAGTTTTTTTATTTTGCTTCTTCTTGTTAGTTCAATTTTCATTGTCCAATTTTTGAAGTCTCAATGTCCAAAAATAGATCTGTTTCACGGTCCTCGCAAATGTTCCTAAACGGATCTACGTTCGTGTCCATTTTGTGCATACATATAAAGTTTTCTTTTTCTAAAGTTTCATTTTTATGGGGTACGTGGCGTTGTTCTACCCGATTGTCTCTGCCATACCTTCAAACGAAGGGAGATTAACGTCTGGTTTCCAGCCGATATACCCTTATCTTTGTTAAGACAGTGTATTCTTAGTTTTAGTTAATAAAAAAATGAAAAATAGTAGAAGAAGAAAGGAAAGAAAAGAAGCAAGAAGTAAAGAAGAAGGAGAAGCTGGGTAAAGGAAAGGAAAAGATAAGAGAAAAGAAGTACTTACTCGAGGCGGAGCAAAGCCCTGGAACATAAAGATTGAAGCTTGCCGAAAGGCTCTCCGATCTATCACACTCAGTCGTTCTAATCCCACAAGCTCTCACACTCAGAACTCTCAGCGCTTAGATCTCACTCACACCCAGAGGATCGCTCGAAAGCTCTCTCACTTAGAAGATCTCACACTCTCTCACACACTCAAAAATCGCAACGCCTCAAAGTGTCGCTCAACGCGGTTCGCTCCTCCTTATATAGCCAAAATCTCACTGTGCCCACAGTTCCGGTCATGCATACCGGAGGCTTCAATAGTATCGGTAAAAAAAAAAAAAAAAAAAAAAAAAAATTTAACCATTCGGTATAGAAGGTCATATGATAAAATGGTTTGGAGAAATGTCAACTTAGTCAGAGTGGTTTGGAATAGGAAAACAGGTGACTATACATGGGAATTAGAAGATGATGTAAAACATTCTTATCCCAATTTATTTTTGAAGTGTCGAATTTTCGAGGACGAAAATTTTTGTTGTTGGGGAGAATGTAAGACCCATGAAAAATATTTATAATAGTAAATTTTAGTATTTTATTAATAATAATAATTTTAATGGATAGAAAAATGTAAGTTTTGGATATAAAATTATAGTAATTTTAGAAGGAGAGGTTCAAATTTTTGGTAACTTATTTAGTAAATTTTTTTTTAAATTGAATAGTAAAAAGTAAATAGTAAATAGTAAAAAGTAAATAGTAAATAGTAAAAAGTGAATAGTAAAAATAAATTTTCAGCATTTGGATTCCTTAGCATGGAAGAAAGTAGTAGATAGAAATTAGGATCAGATTTGGTGAGAAAATGATTGAAATATTATTTTTAAATAATATTAAAATAATAAATAATATTAAAATATTAATGAATAGTAAATTTTTTTTTACTATAAATAGCCATGGGAGGGAAGGTTATTCTGCACCAAGAGAAGAGAAATCAAGTGAGAGCTTGAGAAATAGAGAAGAAAGAGTTAGGGAGAAATTTTTAGTTGCAAGAAGAGTAGAGGTTCTGAAGGGTTTCGGGGAAACAAATTCGGAGCAGGAGATTAAGTCTGGAATAGAGGTAGGGGAGCTAACCTTTCTATGTTTATTTTTTTATGATTTAATAGTTCTATGCTTTTATATTATGATTTAGTATTATTTTATTACTATTCATATATTGAAATTCTGTGTGAATATTGTTAATGTTTACTGTATGTTTATCTATGTTGAAATTCGGTATAAATATTATATGATGTTGTTTTGAATCTGTAAATAAGAAATTTGTTAAAAACTAATTGAGGAACACTTTGGCTAAGGAAAGACTTGGTACTTAAGTTGTCCATTGTGACGCACCTCTCTTTCCTGGAAGTCTACTCGACAAGTTTTTAACTTAAATCCTATTGAACAGATTGAGTACTGTTAAATTATTATGCAATATATTGAGTTTGTGTGATTTATGCGATGATTGTATTTTATTATATTGCATTTGAATTTATGCATCTGAACATGTTATGAGTATTATGGGGAGATTTTGTAGGGGTATAATGTGAGTTGAGGAAAATGAGTATGGCATGAGTCTCGTGGAGAGATTCAGTAATATTATGGTATTTGTGTATATGTTGATGTTGAGGGTCCCGTAGTTGGAGGTTATCCTGATACTCTAATAATCATCTAGTCTCAAGTAGAGAGGGATGAATTATGTGGTGAGAGGAGCAGGAGGTCCTGGTCTATGTGCCGGTTTTGGACATAGTGAGGGGATTAACCTTGTGAATGGTATGAAGTATTTTGAAAGTGTATTTGTAAAAAGAAGTAGAAGTCATTACAAGTGCATAACCTCCCGTGACCGCTCATCAACGTATCATCCGGATGAGTGTCTATTGGGTATTGTGGTGTCTATTGGGTATTGTGAGACGAGTATCTAATAGGAATTGTGGTATGAGGGTGTCGAACATAATTATTATATGATGTTTATATCGAGGTAATTATACATGTTTTATAAATGATTTGTTGCATGTTAGCTCACCCTTACTTGTGTGTGCATGTGAATGCGATGATCGTATAATGCGTGATGTTATACGGGAGCAGATGAAGGAATGTCGTCAGATCCAGTGCCAATGAAGAGAGAGACAGAAGAATAAGTTAGAAGAATTCGAATTATATTTATGAGTTCATAGTTGAAATTTGAGTTTAAAACATGTGTAGACATATATTAACTATGAATTTATAAGTGTGAGATTACTGGATATTACCGTAAATGTAATGTTACAATATATAAATTATGAATTATCCAGCGTGAGATATTGGGATGTTACATTTTCCCTTTATTAGACCTATCAAATAGGTCCATATAATATGATTTGGTCATAGTTTAGATAGGTTGGGATAAAAAAAAATCCACAAAACAAAAAAAAATATTATTACAAAAGCCTACGTAATCAAATATATCCAAAGCCTTATAGACCAACCCATAAACTTTCCTTAGATTTTTTAAATATAATTCTATTAACATTATTAATATTAATTTAACAAAAAGAAATTTAAAATATAAAAATTATTGAATCAATTGCTACAAATAAATAATTAAAAAAAATATTTTCAACCTAAACGAATACAGTACATAATTAAATAGAAACTCTAAAACTTTAAATATATATAATACTTATGATTTTATTATATTATTTTTCTTTCTTTATATATCTAATCACAATATTTATTTTATTTATAAAAGTGTAAATAAATTAAATTTATTTGTAATGATAATTAGAAAAATTACGATATTATATAATTATTTTTTAATATAATTTCATACTTCTATAAAATTTTAATTACTTTTATTTTGAAAATTGTGGTGTTAATGGTTAGGAGGGATTTGCATTAAATATTTTCTCCTAATTAAGAAATGAGGCTAGCAAGAAGATTTTAAACTTTTAACCAAAAAGAAAAAGTTGTTTTTTGAAATAATTGAAGTTCCATAAGAAAAGAAGGATCGTGATGGTTGAAACAAGAAGTAGAGAGGATCAGAAGAGAGTGTTGTGAAGCTGTGAAAGAGATGGCGCTCGTAACAACAGAGCCAACCATAAACGAAGGGCCTCTGTTCGCCGAAGTTGACATGGCTTCGGATTTCAACGCCCCCACTGTTCGAGCCACCGTTATTCAAGCTTCCACCATCTTCTACGACACTCCAGCCACTCTAGGTCCTTCTACTCTTCCCTTTTCATCCGTTACCCCTTTTTCTCTTTCTTCTCAAATTTCCTTTCTTTTCGTGTTTCTGTGTTGAAAGCGCCATCTGGGGTGCTCCGGATTCGAGAAGTTATGTAATTTATTGGGAAATTAAATTGGTTGGTGATTTCTGTGTGCAGATAAGGCAGAAAGGTTGTTGGGTGAAGCCGTAGGGCATGGGTCCCAGCTTGTGGTGTTTCCAGAAGCGTTTGTGGGAGGGTACCCGCGTGGTTCCGATTTTGGGGTTTCTATTGGAAATCGCACGGCCAAGGGAAGAGAAGAGTTTCGCAAGTATCATTCTGCAGCCATTGATGTGCCTGGTAAGGCCTAAGATCAAACACTCGTTGCAGTTCAGTTGCTAACTTTCTTTATGTTGAAACTAATCACTATAAAACAGATAGGAAAAAAAAAACTTATTTGCATTCACTTTGGACACCTGAATCAAGTTGAAACTCCAAGACATGATATATTAGATAAACATTCACATTTTGTTTCCAGGTTTAAGAATTGATCATGAGAGAAAAAAGGTCCAATGATTAGCATATTTATGTTGAAATTGTATTTATCAGATGTTTGATGTTACTGTGTCTGTAACTGACATCTGATTACTGCTAAATTTCTGCCTTCGTGTTTCTATCTTCTTCTTTCTTTTTTTTTTCTCAAGGCAGAGAAATTGAACCTAATCAAAGTTAGCGCCATTCCTCTTATATCACACCCTTGAGATTGAACAATAAACTTGGATTGAACAAAAACACCTGAAAAATAACGGGTGATTATTTTAGCAGATGTCAATTCATCTTCTTCTAAATAAAACTATCTAAGGATGAGTCTATTTAAAAAATACAAGGATCACATCGATTAAAAAATAAAAGATCACCAAATATAGAGACCAAAAATACCAAGCCCAACACAATTAAAATAAATGGGGTGAGGAAACACACATTCTCACAGTTTCAATATCTCGAGCTCTCCTTCTCCTTCACTTTTTTTTTTCTCTCAAAATCAAAATCTCTCAATTAGCATGTTCTTTTAAATTTAAGATGTATTTGCCTATTTGAGTTTTTATTTTAAAATAAACATGTTGAATTAATTTTTGAGATTATTTAAATTTTATTTGGATTTAATTGGAATTATCATTTAGTATTTATGTTTGGTATGCATATTAATGATATTTACAATTGTCAATTACATGTATTGTTCCTTACAATGAAATTTGCTGGTATTGCTTTTCCTTTATTCTCTTTCTTTATCGGTTATTAGATTTTTCTTTCTGTCATTACATTATATAAACAATCATGCATTATTTGATAACTTTCTTCGCAAAATAGTTATGATGAATTTCCAATTAACTAATTACTGAATTATTATCTATATCTTCAATATTACTGACATAAGCATAAGTTTTTCAAACGGTTGTTTAAGCCTAAGAACTAAAGCAAAAAAAATATTAAGGAAAAGAGGATTTTATTTTTGATCTACTACCAGTTTTCCCTAACCTACTAGGTTAAAAACTAATCCTTCCCAATACTCGTTGGTTCAGCGAGTTTTTGCACACGGTGGAATCAAATATAGGTTTTTCGTTGCATGAATCATCCCAGAATACGTGAGAACAGGGTGTCTATAAAGATTTACCTATTAAAAGGTTGAAAATATTGTATTAGTCTTACTTTGTTTTAACCTTGATTTTTTTTCACTACCTCTAGAAATTTTGAATTCTTTTTTTAAATTCATATAGTTGTTTTATTTGAGTGTAATGTGAATAGGAAGTTGCACAATAGATAAAGATAGACGAGTTGAATAATATATAAATAAGAAAACCCACAAAATTAATAATACCTTGGGTTTTGGGTTGTGTATAATGTCAAACTCACGTGTGTGGTCGTTTTGAGTTCCTTTCAATTTGTAGTTCTTTTTTTTAGTTTGTTGTGGAAATAGCTCAAACAAGCTCACTAGACCGTCTACAACACAAAAGAACAACACAATATCAGAGAAAACCCACGAAAAACAACTAGATGGTTATACAAGAAACACAAAGAAAATAATGTGGTTCAGTTGAAGTATTAACGAAATTCAATTTATGTCTATAGTGAGAAATTCACTATTAAATAAAGATTACAACTCAAAGTTTCTCTCTAAGTAAACTCTGAACTCTCAGATTGGTTAAAACAGTTAATACAAGGTCTTATTTATACTGAAATAACTGTCATAACTAACTTGCATAATATCGCCTAAACCAGTGGAGATGTCACATGAACCATGCTCCCACCGCTGAACTTGAAGTCAAGTAGGAAGACTCTCAAATGATAGATGAAGGAAGTCACAATCTGATGTAGAGTAGACAGTATGATACTATGAGACTATCTAGGAACCTTAAAAATAATTTTTACTGAGTTAATATTCACAGAGTTATAATTTTATTATTGAATATATTGAAAAACTATGTATTATAATTTTATTATTGAATATAGTGAAAAACTATGCATGAGATTAATCTTCCTTGTGTAGAAAATACATATAGAGTACTTTATAATGAAAGAAATATAGGTTAAACCCATAGTGCAAACTTCAATCGGTTGGAAAAATTTTCAAAAGAACCTTAGGCTCTAGATATATGTTAAGAAGTGGACTTTAAGCCTAATTTAACTTCATAAAACTGGCTTATAAAAGGAGGTTCACACCCACTTATATATTGTAAATTGGTCTTATCTCTAATCAATGTGGGACTTCCAACCATCCCTCTCACGCTGATAGCGGGCGGAACAATATGTCCAACAAACAACAAATTTCGCTAGGATGGGTTCCAACAATGGCTCTAATACCATGTTAAGAATATAATGAAAAACTATGTATGAAATTAATTTCCCTTATGTAGAAAATACATATAAGGTACTTTATTTATAATAAAAGATAAATATAAGATATCTAATAATCTAAGATATCTAACAAAGTTTCGTGCTATCAAAACTAAAGCACGGAGAAAATCCATATGTTAAACCAGTCCACATCTTGGAACAACCTCCCAAGGTTCTCATCATGATTCGTGAGTGAATCTCTTTCTTCCACTTCAATTTCTAATAAGCTCAAACAAGTACAATGAAGGACACATTGAACGGCAGATTGTCAGTTGAGAAACATATAACTGAAGAAAACTCTCAAACTTAATGCCTCAAGGATCTTTTATTATGATGGTGTCAAACACACTTGTGTGGTTGGTTCATAGTACATTGGTGAAGATTTCTCGTCGTTTTTCCCATTAGATTCCCAATAAATGGTATTAAATCAATGGAGGATACTTAAAAGGGAAATTTGTTAATTGAAAAACATATAAGATTTTGGGTCTGCCAATCACATTTGTATGGTTGGCTCATGGTCCTTTAGTGAAGATCTCGTTTTGCTTCTCCCCCTTGGATTACCAATAATTTCAAATATTATAAAACCATGTCCTTTCAAATCTTTTAAATTGGTATATACAACTCCAATAAAATTCATACAACAAAATCTTAGTCATAAAAGTCTTAACAAAAATTATTAGTAGTAAAATTCTTCAACATACCCAAGTCCCTGAAGTTATTAGCAAATTTTGTATCGTTGTAGGTCCTGAAATTATTACTCGTTGATTTTGAATGACAATATTTCAAAAAAACCATGTCCCTGTAAATATTACTCATTGAGTTTTAAAGATCCAAGTTAGTGTTTCCATTAACAAATGTTGAATTGTTGTAGGTCCTGAAGTTGATAGATTAGCAACAATGGCAGGCAAGTATAAAGTACATTTAGTGATGGGTGTGATAGAGAGGGATGGCTACACACTTTATTGCACCGTTCTATTCTTTGATTCTCAAGGTCATTACCTGGGAAAGCACAGGAAAATCATGCCAACGGCATTGGAGCGGATTATCTGGGGATTTGGGGATGGATCAACCATTCCCGTGTTCGAAACTCCCATTGGAAAGATAGGTGCTGCCATTTGTTGGGAAAACAGGATGCCACTATTAAGGACTGCAATGTATGCCAAAGGTTGGAGTTCTTTAGTTTTCTATCTTCTTGTTACACTCAGTGTTGTAGCATTAAAGAAGAGCGTTTAAAGGTGCTTTTTCTTGTATTGGGACTGGTTCTTCACAAGTATAGTGTGCTATCATGTTTTGTGTAAAAAAAGTTTTTACAGTATCATCTAATTAGAAATTATTTTTGCTACTATGTTTAACATAGTTACTATTAAAATCAACAAATTTACCATGACGATTTGTTATCAGATGATAGAGTGAAAGACTTTTACACTGTTCTTATGCTTTTTCTAATGCTTTGGGGATTTGTTAATGTAAAGATGTTTCACTGTCAACCAATTTAAAATAGAGAAAATAATCTATCCACTGACAGTGTAAAGAATATTTACTCTGTCATCCAATAACAAATTATGTATGATAAGTTTGCTGACTATTACCCTAATTAGCTTAAAAACACACTGACTGTGATTTTTTATTGGCTAACATAGTCAAAGTTTTAACACTATGATTGCATAGAAATTAAGCTTTAAAAAGTATGACTTTTAGAGTATCTATTGCAACAGTGAATAATTTTAATCATGACAATTCATGATTAGATCTCATTTGTACATAGACATTCTAATTAATTCTCCATGCAATAGGTATAGAGATATACTGTGCTCCTACAGCTGATGCCAGGGATGTGTGGCAAGCATCAATGACCCACATTGCACTTGAAGGTGGATGTTTTGTTTTGTCAGCAAACCAGTTCTGTAGGAGAAGGGATTACCCTCCCCCTCCAGAGTATGTTTTTGCTGGCACAGAAGAGGACCTGACACCTGATTCTGTTGTATGTGCTGGGGGTAGTGTCATTATATCACCATCAGGGGCTATTCTGGCTGGACCAAATTATGATGGGGAGGCACTAATCTCAGCAGACCTTGGTATGTCATGTTTACTCCAGCTGCTTCCATTGTCTTACAATGCTCAGAAGAGTATTACTTTCTTTGATGATGTTTTTGTTGGGGAACAAGGGTTTTAAAGGTATGTACCAAAAGAAAACAGCAAAGGGATACCCTATAATTCTATACCAATGTCTATATAGTATAGTTAGAAAGATAATTAGAAAGGATGGTAGTTAGACAATATATAAATAACAATGTCTATAACTCTATAACAATAGCAAAGGGATACCCTATTTTGTTTACTTATTTTACCTCTTTTAACTACTATAAATCTAACAGAATGTCTCTTTCCCCTAGTATAAATAAAGGGTTTGAGGTATTAGGTGGGCAGTGAGATTGATTTGTAACTAACTGATAATAATAGTAATAATAATTACTTCTTCAATCTTCCATAGTATTTCACTTTTTTCCCTCAAACTCTTCATTCTGGAATTTGCTGAGCTTGTTTTTGATTGGTTAAGATATTCTCTGTGTGACCACTTTCTTTCTCTTTGGTTATTGAAAGCTATTAACGCTGTGATTCTTGAAAATTTTGAACAGATCTTGGAGAAATAGCAAGAGCTAAGTTCGATTTTGATGTGGTTGGACACTATTCAAGGCCAGAAGTGCTTAGCTTGACTGTAAAGGACCATCCAACGAATCCAGTCACTTTTACATCAACATCTAAAAAAATTGAGGACAACACCAAGTAGTGTCTTTCTTTCATGCTCAGCAACTTCTGAACCTGACCCCTTTGTATTTTAACGTTTGTGTTTCATATATGGAAGTTGTTTGGGCTTTAGCTTGTACTGTAAGCTCTTGCATTTTGGTTTGGTTTATATGGCGACATTAAAAGGATAAATTCAGACACCAAAATAAGGTTTTCAAAATTCAGCTTTTAAAAAAAAAAACTAAAATGAATGTTAAACAATTGTGTACAAAGAGAGCCTTTCTATAAAAGTACTTTTGCTCGAACCAAAAAGTTTTTATAAAATTATTTTGGTTGAAATTAGTTTTATGCTTGATATTTAATGTGTTCTTTCTCTATTAATTCGTTAACACGCATTTTTTTTTCACTTCCATAAACAAACAATAGAAAGTGGCAGAACAGAAGCATGTTACTAAACAGATTCCTTTGAGTGCCTACGATTCTTTGATCCACATAAAGTTTACCATGTGGTGATAAATCATCATGTATACTTTCAAGAAATAGTAGCACAATTAATATGAACAGAAGAAGGTGCTAGGAACCCATTAATACTGGAAACGTTTGTTTTGGAAAAGTTAAAGCCGTTGTTGTCAAATAATATCCATCATGGCCCACCACACGATGGTTGATTCAAAGTTCCAAACAGAGGCAACACAGGGTACAGAATTCAAATATTTGAATTGTTGGAGTTGGAAGTATCCAATGATAATGTTATCCGTCACGCTGTCACGGCCAGTACTGTTTCATTTAAATCACAACTATGCATCTCTCTAACGTATAATTGTGTCCCCAGAATAGTTTTTAGCAGCAGACTCTTTGTTCTTATCTCATTTGTTTTAATGTCAAGCCGAAAAGCCTCCATTATTTCCTTTTGGAACTGAGGAAAATTAAATTCCATGTGTGACAATGACATTGTTTGCCAGCAATTTTCGTCCTGGTGGATTATTAACAACTTGTTCAAATTAGATTCTTTCTTTTCTTTTATAGATATGTCGGCTGAATATTCAAATAGGAACATTTACTTGTACATCAAATGCCAGTAAAGCTAGTACTAACTAGCACAAAACTGCAGTATGCGACTCTATTCAGTATGTACATTTTTTTTCTTGCTCTGGCTTTAACAATTACCACACATAACAATGATATAAGAGCCTTGAACATATTTAACTCATCAAAGACAGCATTTACAGTTTAGAACAGATATAGTAGAAGCTATCTGTGATAATAAGTTACTCACTACCACTATCAAAATTCTCAACATCAAGACTTTTCTCCTGCAATTTCTTGCTTCAAATTGTCATCCTCCAGGGCAAGACCTTTTTCCCCAGCTTCTCCACCAGCACACTGCAAAGTTAATAGTCTACCAGTTATCTTATCAGAATTAGCACATGAGATAGAGTCTTGGAGCCCCTTAATTGACCTTTTGCTTTGAGTTTCATCCTTATCTTCTTGTATCCGAGCTTGTGAGAGAAATTCAATCGACCTATCAGGATCAAAATGATCAGAAACTTCCTGAATATTTATGGAAAAATCCCTCTTCCTACCACTTGAAGTTCCCTTGTTGAAGCAAATACTTCCCCACTGAATTTTCTCAGAGAAAGACTTTCTCCCTATACTTTCTTTTTCAATTGAAAATCTCTTGTCTTGACCATCATTTTCACTCGCAAAACTCCACTTGTAGCCTTTGCTGGCATCATCCATGTTCAACTCAATTGAATGGAGATCACTATCATCTGAGTCATCATCTCTTCCTTGTCCTACATCGTTTTCAACATCTGAATCATCCTCTTTCTCTGCATTCTGGAATCCCCTACAGACATTGTTGAAATAAGACTCAAGATCCTTGATATTTTTACATTCTGGAGAAACATCCTCATTTTGTCCATCTTTAGTCCTCACATAATCCTCAAGCTCATTCCTCAGCTTTTCCAGGAAAGCATTCTTCTCCTCAAACTGATACTTAGCCTCTGAAAGCTTCATCTGGACTCTCTCTTCGCGTAAGAGATCAGCTAACTGAAGCATTTCCCTTTCCTTCTCTACCTCCTCGCGAACTTTAGCCGATTCCCTTTTCAGTTCCTCCACCTGTGCTCTATCTTCCCCGATGCCTCTAGCCAGTTCATCACAAATTTGCTCCAGAATCTCCTTTGCACGCTTCTCCCTTTCAAGCTCTTTGGATGTTTTCAAATGGGAAGCTTTTACACTGGCCATCTCTTTGGCAATCTTCTTGTTCAACCGTTCAGTTTGCCTTCTCAACTTCTTCTCCACCGCAAGCTCTTCTGCCACATGCTTTATGGCATCATGAACCCTTTCTCGTTCTCTTCTTTTCCAAACAGCCTTCTCTTCTCCGAAATGCTTCATGACATACTCCATATCGTTCTGGTTTGAACGCTGTTCTTGGATCAATTGATCAATTTGGTGGCACACTCGATCAAGCTCACTCCCCAGAGCCAAGACAAGGGGCATGCTTGATGCTTGCTGCTCTCTAAGGCACATTTGATTTAACACCTTCAGAAGCTTCTTCGATGTAGATAATCCACTTCTAGCTTCCTTCAGACGGTTCTTAACACCACCACTGCGTTTGCCACGATTCTTCTCGCTTTTTAACTGATTTTCCACCTCCTGCGTTTCAACTTTTCAACATAGTTCAGTTTCATCCTTCCCACCAACAGAAGCAAAAGAACAAAACACCGATATGTGCAACAAAATTATAAATTATTTAATTAATCAGATCTATATCTAAAGTTTCTTGTCGTTACTATTTCAATTGAAATGAAAATCTGAAATATCTAATCTAGATACAGGAGACCATGTAAAGGGCATAAAATAAAGGTTCAAAATGAACAATAACAGTCTAATCTTTAAACTTGTGATTTCCAATTTAGGAGCAGTAAGTTCATCGTTGTAACTTGAAAGTTCAGACAATTCACTATATTTTAAGACAGAATCCTTGTAAACAATTTAAAAGACATCATGGGCACAATTTGTATTGATAAGAGGGTTGGGAGAATCACACCAAAAGCTAGTGAGAAAATCCAAGTCCTTATGAACCCCACACCTCACCACATCCCCACATACCAATTGATAAGAATGAACTACACAACAAAAAGTCTCACGTCTAGGAGAGCCCAAAGCCTAATAAACCCCACACTAAAATCCCGCACTTCCAATAAAGGACTCTAGTCTCATGTCTTGTCTTGAAATTGGATCCTTACATAATCTACCTATCTTCTATGTGGTCCATGAAATAAACCCCCCAATTAAAATAATAAATAAACACAACCGGAAGAACTTTGTGAAAACGATGACCAACAACTTATGCTTACCAAATTTCCAATTAGTCTGATAAATTCACTCTTTACCTCAATTAAATTATCATTGCTGTGAGCATCCAGAGCATCCAAATAGTAATCACCCGACAGAAGCTGATGAGAAAACCCCGACACTCTTCTTTTGCAGCTATCCCCTTCAAGACCCTTCATCCTCTGCACGAACAGAGGCAACCCAAAAATCACGCCACACCCAATGAAGCAACATAAGGAAAAAACAGAACTTTAACACGAATTTACCTCAGAGGCAGGACTATGCGATGGATCTGACATCTGTGACCGCAAAAAGCCCGATCTGGACAACCCCGAACCTTTCTCTCTGCCTCTACCCTTCTCCTTGCAGCCTCTCATTTGATCAACCTCGAACTCCTTCTTGAGCCGGGAAGGAGGCAAATCATTGATTTCCCAGAGTGTAGCAGCGAGTTTCCTGGCTGACACAGAAAGCTCCCTGTCCTTGGAGGAGGGTAACATGGAGGCAGAAGAATGCAAAGGCTTGGTGTGGTGTGTAGGAAGAGAAGGAGAAGTTGTTTTGGTCTTCCACATGGGAACTGGGGTGCTGGACCCTCCTTTCTTCCCAACCAAAATGGCCCTCTTGAAACGGTATCTTCTGACAAGAGATGAGGAAGAGGAGGAGGAGCAACCTCGTTTCCTAGTCTTGCTGTGGTTCTGTGTGAGACCTTCTTTGAGGTTGAGGTTGTTGTTGGTGTTATGACACGAGGGCATGGTGATGAGAATTGTGTGAAGGAGTTTGAGGTACCCGATAATCCCGGGTGTGCGAGATTCACATGAGGATTCGAGATAAGGGCATGGCATGCAGTATGTGTAGAGTGAGTGTGTGTGTGTGCGCGCTAAGTGCACAAAGTTCCTTGAAGCTAGGTGCCAGTTGTGGTCAGCATCATCATCTTCTCTCTTTTTTCAATGCTAAAATAGACATTAGACTATTTGGCCTTGAATTTAGCAAAGTGGGTCATCAAAGATCTTCTTTCTAGCTTTCTTTCTCCTTATGCTTGTGCTTGTGCTTATGTTCCTTCTTCTTCTTCCACTCCTATTATTTTGAATGGCTAAAGGAGGTTGATGAGCAGGGAAAGTAGGAACATGTCAAAAAATGGAAAGATACGTTTTTGATGGAAAAGAAACTAAACGAACCGCAGAAGAAGCTTTAAGTTGAGTTTGGTGAGAGAAATTGAGTGTGTGAGAGGGAAAGAAAAAGGTGAGGGAAATCCTGTGAGAGGGAAGGGCGCACACAGTCTATTGGTCATTGGAAAACCCACTTAAAAAGAAGAGACAACGTGGCACACACGTGACCTGCATGTGCTTTCAATCAGGAACGTGCATGTGTTGTGTTTGTGTTACATAAAACTTCTAGGTTCAAGGAAACCTCCATGCCTCCAATCCAACACTATCTACTAATATATATATATATATATATATATATATATATATATATATATATATATATATATTTATTAATTATTATTATTATTATCATTTAATATTTCAATTCATTGTCCTGATCTATGGCTTCATTCTCTGCACTGCTCTCATTCATTTCCTCAACCTTCTTATTCTGTAATTTTTTAATATTATGCATTCTGCATTTAGCACTTAAACCCTGATCACACCTGGAATGTTCTTCAAATCTGTCCATCATTGCACACTTTTCACCGTATCATCTCACCCTTTTCTTCAACTGTATTATTACTTTAATCCTAAAATTCTATTTTAAAGCTACAATCTTTCATCAAATTTTAAAACAATTTAGGGTTTTAAGAAAGTTTAGATCTTTATTTTATAAATTATAGCTTGAATGATGATATCATTGTGAAGAGTTTAGGGTTTTAAGAAAGTTTAGATCTTTATTTAAAAATAATATTTTTAAGAATTAATGTGATGGTATTATGCGTTTTAAGAAATCTTAATGTGTTGGGTTACTGTATTTTAATGATTTTTTTTCCCTTTTATCATGTGGAATATTTTCTTTCTTATCTCTCTTATGATTGATTGAATATATTTTTGTTGAATAAAAAGAGCATGCTGTCCAAGAATAATTTATTTTTTCTCTTCCTTCCTGGTGTCATCAATCCTTGAAGTTATAACTTATTGTAATTGGACCAATCCCAATAATTTTCTTGATATGATTGAAAGATGATTAATAGTAAGATAAAGTTTAATTATTGTCACATCTCAGCATGTGGAGACTAGTAGTATAGTGATGCATTGAATGCTAAATCATTAGTAGTCTTGGGACTGATTTATTGTTTTCTTAATTTGAGGAATAGCAAGATTAATCAAATGGAGATAACCCTGGCATTACAACCAGATTAAGACAGATTATAGTGAAAAAAACCAAGGTAAAATCATTGAATAGAAGATAAAAGAGATGTGCTAGTTTGAAACACAATTAAAAATAAAAAATGCATTCATCCTTATGTGTGTAAAATGTTATCCACTATTTTATTTAAGTAATCTAGTTTATATAACTCATATTTTCATGCATATTCTTAATTTTTCCCTTCATAAGTTTAGTGTGTTTTTAATCTGACTCATTCTTGGTTCTTAATTAGCTTTTTCAACTATGACACATCTTCAAAATAATGCTTTTACACGTGTTCAATTTTCTCATTTTATCTAATGTGATATTACATTTATACTTAAATTTTTAATTATCTTTTTCAAACCACATTGGTTAGTCTTCTTAAAAGAAAACTCATCAAAATCTTTGTGAAAGAAAATTCATTTCAGAAACACAATAATAATGAAATTTAAACTTAAATTACATAGAGAATTTAACATCACTTTTAATTAAAAAATTTAAGATAATCAATTTATAATTATTTTTTTATAAAATACTCTATTTTCTCATTTTTATTTACTATAAAACTTAAAATTACTATTAAACATTCAACTATTATATATAAAAAAAGTTTTCAATGAACACCTACTGCATTTTGTTTAAAATGTTATCTATAGAAATCATTTATATCTTCCATTGTTAATACATAATGTAATTTCTACATCAATAAACCATGACAAAAACCATTCAATATCTATCCACTTAAACGAAAAATGCGACATTCATATTACATATCCTTCTATAATTAATAATTGCAAAGATAGTGGTAAAGAAAAACAATTTAACTCTTTTCAATTAAAACAACAATAAAAAAAGGAAAAAGAAAAAGTTGAATATATATTTTTGCAATTAATTAAGAAAGAAAAAATGAAGAATGGAAATAAGTTTGGGAAAAGAAAATAAGAAGCAGTTTAGGCGAAAAGAAAAAAGAAGTACGGAGTAATAATTGAGGTAGGTGTCTAATCTCACACCACTGCCACCTTCTGCATCTTAAAACTCACAATCAATCATCTCAACAAGTCACCGGTTAATGCTTTCTTTTTCGATGTGGGCTCCAACAAACGCTTCAACTCCAACTTCCTTCCCAATTTTTCCATTATCGTCAGTCATCCTCTGTTTTCGTTTGGACATTTCCACGGAACATTCATTAACTGAATTCAGTTATCAAGAAATTTGAAATGGGTGTTTGGAGTTGGTGAAGACATTATTAATGGTTGAAGAAAGTGAAATGGTAGCTTCTTAATGTGAAGATTGCCGACAAGAGACGGTAGCTAGATGAAGCGATTGATGAATGAAAATATTGGTCCAATCGCTCCTTCAATTGCAAAATCAATCAACTCTTTCTCTCTGTCTCTTCCTACAACACACCACTCACCGCAAACGGAGAACAAAATTCAATGTACTTTTCCTCAATGCAACTGCCAAACGCTACCCAACTCTATTCAACTTCAATCTCTCTCATTAGCTACTAAACAATTTCTACCAAACCTTTCTCATTCATTTCCATTTTTCAATTACAATATAAAGTATTCTTTGCTTTCAAGTATTATTTCATTCCAAAGATTAAGGGTGTGTTAACCTAAGGGAGTGAATTTGAAAGAGAGGAAATAGATAAATTTGAAGAAATTTCACAATTGTTTTAAAAAAGATTGGAGATGATTGAAAATATATTTGAAAATAAAGTTTATGAAAGTTTGAGTAAGATTTGATCAATGTGATAAACAAATAAATGTTTTAATAGAAAGAAAATGAGATTGACAAATTGTGCTTAGTAATATAAAATGTTTTTTATAAATAATATATTTATTGGTAAAATTTATGAAAGTTGATGTAAAATTTGAGCAATGTGATAGACAAATAAAATGTTTTAATGGAAAAAAAAAATGAGATTGACAAATTGTGCTTAGTAATATAAAATGTTAACTAATAAAAATTAATAAAAAACTAATAAAAACTAATAATATTATACTTAAATAATATTTTATTTAAGTAAAGTGTAATGTTTTTGTTTGAAATATAATTTTTTTAATGTTAATAGTATTATTATTAATTTATTTTATTATTTATGTTTATTATCATTTCAATGATATTATTATTAATAAAATAAAAATTTGGAATTGAATACATATTTCATGAATTCAATTAATAAAACAAAAAATTTGGAATGGAATACATATTTCATGAATAATTTTATGCATTGTGAAAGTTGAAATTATTAAAATTATTGAAGTGCAAGCTAAAATCACTCCAAATATTTGCATATGACTCCTTATTAAAAAAAACTGTTATCTCGCAAATGATCGAAAATCATTGTCTTCAAATGTTTTGAAAACAAACAAAATTTTAAAAATTAATCTATTTTCGCTAATGCTTCTAAACAATTAAAAATAGACAACAACTATAACACCTCAGTGTTGAGCTTGGACCAACTAGAAATAGAATTTGAATAGAGGAGTTATTTATCATATTCACCTTTGTTTTGTCTTAGCTTGTAAGTGATAGTACCGATTGGATATCCTGTTGATTGTGGTTTGATTTAAATGTGTAGTATCTTTCCCCAGCATCATCTGCATTAAACCGAGAAAAGGAAGTTCTTGTTATTACATATCTTCTTTTACAAATTGTTTTGGCTAAGGGTATACTGAAGCTTTGTGCATTTGTGTTTGTAGGATTGGACCAACCAACTTCCTAATTTAAACCAAAAGAATTGAATCCAAAAGCTAGGAGAACAAGGTTGTCAAGAAGCAATATTTGAGCACGTGAAATTTTCTTGCAGGATGAACCAGGATCGTAGCATAGTCTTCATTCTTTTGTAATTATTTGTGTCATTGGGCTTGTAGTAAGTTTCTACTTGGTTTTATTTTTAATTGTAAAAGGCCATTAAAAAAAGTCTAAGTGGTTTGGAAGAGTCCTTGGTGCTCTTTCAACTCTTGGAAAGTTTTTCTTAATTGATTTAAATTTGGCATAGCTTAGACGGTGAATGTGTCTTGTTAACAAAAGCTACAAGCCTTGCCATAGGATTAGGATCTAATATTGATTGCAATTTTTGTGTTTCATGTGTTTAGAGGTGGTTTAGGTTGAAAGAGATTAAACTTTAAGCCTTGTCACATTAGAGTCTGAAATCAGGAGTCTAGTTTATTAATTTTCTTCAATTGTTTGTGTTTGTAAGTCATGTACTTCGGTAATTTTAGTTTAAGGGGTAGTTAGTTAGTAGCTTAAGACATTTCTGGCAATACAAGACTTGATACTTAAGCAGCCTCATGGGCTCACCTCTCTTACCTGAGACTTGTCTAAGTGTGAAGCTTATAACCCTTTAGATTAAGAAAACTTTTAGAAACAAATGATGTCGTGTTATAGGTCATCTAGAATTAGAAATTTTGATAAGCAAATTCTTTTAAAGACATTAAAAGGAAGCTTGAAAAAGCTAGAATAAATTGTACATTTGATGAATTTGATAGGATTAAGGATGATTTGTATAATCAAGCTAAGAGAGAAATTTCATTCTTTGGTAAGGATATTGGTGCACTAACATACTTAGCTTGGGAAAAGATAGAAAATTGATGAAATGCACCCATTCATTGGTAGAAAAAGTGAATCTGAATCCTATGGTTCCATTTTTCTTTCTAGAAGTAGTGAATCCTATGTCCTTAGTTTATACACTTCTAGAATTGAAGAGCATGCAAGATAGTGGTAGGATGAAAGGCAATTTAGTGTTAATCAAGGTAAAAAATCATTCATTCATGATTAGTTGAATTAAAAGCTTGTATGAGAAGGAAATTTGTGCCTCCTTTAGTTAAGAGAAACCTATAATTAATGAGAGATAACATTCAAGATGGAAAAACATTTCTTAAGAGTTTAGATTATTATGGTTTCCTTCGTAGAGAAATAAAATTTGGAACAAGAGTTAAGGAACTCATGGATAAGAAAAGAGAAAGAGAGATTAAAAGGAGAGAGTAAGAGAGAAAAGAAGAGGAAGAGAGAAGAGAAGAAAAATAAAAGAGAGATAGAGAAGAAAAGGAGAGAAGAGAAGAATAAAAACAAAAAGAAGAAGAAAAGAAGAGAGAAGGGCAAGAAAGAGAAAAAAGAGAAAAAAGAGAAAAAGAGAAATTGCTGCTGATGTCAACTTTTACTCCTACAATAACCATGGAACCCAAGTTCTCAATCTTTTAATCTTTCCCAATCAATTCTAAGTCTTAAAATGTTAATTTCTCTTTTAAACAAATTGTCATTCCATTTTCTATATATGCAAACCTTTTCAAAATATGACAATTATAATATGAAATTCTTATTATGGAAACAAGAAACTCAAGATAAAAACCAAGTACTTATAATTTTTCACAAAATTATAAAATCAAATATTATAAGTCCTTGTTCTAAAGATATTTTCTTAAAAAAATTGATTATTAAAACAATATTAATTGAAGATATATTTGGTGCATATCGTATATTCATATTTGCTGAGGAGGTCGTCATGTGAATCTTAACAAATAAAAGAATAAAGTTTTGATTTTGTTTGTTATCTTTATTATATTTGAAATTGCTATTTTTAATACTTATAAAACATATAAATTTTGATTTTAATCACTAAAGAATATTAATAAATATTTAATTTTCTGATCTTTAGAATTTTTTTGGAAACATTATATTGCAACATTACGATTTATCTTTTGAAATTATTCTTTAACATTTTATTAACACATACTGTTATAAATATTAAAGATTAAAAATGTGGAATTTTTATTTTAGAAATACCTGAAAGAAAAACAAAAAATTTCATAACTAAAATCAAAAACCCCTAATTGTGCGCAAACTAAAAACTATATAAGTCATTAATAAATTATAAATAGTTATTTCTACTACTTTATACCTGTCACTCCAAAAAATTATATACTATTGAGATGAAAAATTACTCAAAGTACTTCATTAGAATAAAAATAAAATGTAATACCACTTTTCCATGCTTAAGAAATGCTCCAATAAAAGTATTGGCTATATAAAAACATGATTAAAATTTTTGTGTAAATTTATTCCCACCCCACAATTCTGTAATACATCTTACAAACTTTAATTGCAGAAAAGTTACATAAAAATGATAAATAATCGTTCACAAAAAATATTCTTAAATCTCTTAAAGTCGCATATCTTCTTTCTGATGCACACCATCCCTTTTTTGACTTAAGACATCTCTACTATTCACACAAGTTTCTCTATCCAAAAATGGCATACTCATAACTACAAATTAATTACAAAAATTGTTCATCTTCTTCTGTTGAGTAACTCAAAGATTGTGTATGTGGGACAATGCTTTATGAAAGAAAGAATGATGTTTTAAAAAATTGTCACTAAGGTTGTGTGTTTCATAATTGTTAAGTGCAACTTTGACCACTCATTGTTTCTTAAGAAACAAAATAAAGTATTGATGTTTGCTAAAAGTTCATGAATTAATAACATTGTGTTGTGACCATAGCTTGTAATTAGTTCTATCAATGCCTTCAACACAAGTAGACTTTCACATGCTATATCTTTATGTAGTACATTTTTTTTCTTTAAAAACCTTTAAAAGAAAAAAGATATATAATAAATAATTATTAAACTTATATATAAACTAATTTTAACCAATAAACATTTGTTTTCTTTTAATATATCTTATTTGTTATATTTGTTGTATTGTAGTGACTAGACATTGAAGTAATTAATGCAATTCCTAACTCTTAGATTTTTAAAATAGTGGCATAATTGAGATGTTTTTTTTTCTTGGTCAATGTATACAATGATAGATTAGTGAAACTAAAGAGTAGCCTTTGAAAAAATTTGTAGGAGTAAAAGGTGGGACATTGATGAGGAAGCAGAAAGTACAACAGCAATAATAATATACAACATTATGAATATTACACAGATTTCTAAGGTAAAAGGTAGCATATAGAGTTATACAGCATAGATTGCAATTGCAAGGCACAAAAGGAAAAACAAAAAGAAAGTAAAAACAGACCATAGGTTTGGAATTCAAAAGTAGTCTTCAGTCCTTCCCTTGAAACCAATTTGCCCAAAAGTGAGACACAGGAACAACCCAAGGTGCCATGTAACCAGCCATAACCTGGGAATAACATTGTCTCACAAATAATTATTATGTCTTATCTTTTCCTAAATGCTTTAACATTTTTATAAAGTATTTATATTAAACAATTGTATTATAAATCAGCAATGGTCCCATGGTCTAGTGGTCAGGACATTGGACTCTGAATCCAGTAACCCGAGTTCAAATCTCGGTGGGACCTTTTTTAAACTTTTATTGTAGCTATATTTTTAAATGTTATTAGGTCCATTACCACTGAACAAAATGGGCTTTACTCTGAGCCCAATAATTTTTGTCTTTAAAATTAGACAAAACTATTATAAATCTTAACTAGCCAAAATAAAAAAATTAATTATCACTCGTTATCATCTTCTTGGCTCATTGATTAATATAAGTGACATGAATAATTATATGTTAAAATATCAGTTAACAGGAATGTAAGGGCTTTTAAACTGTAAATATATCTCTGGTTGGAGCTATTGTTGAAATTAATATAGTAAAGGACAGGTTCTTCAATTAGAAAAGTTTATTTTAAAATATATTTTTGAAGTAAAATAAACTGTTTAAATATTTTCATTTCAAGAACAAATTAGGAACAAAAATTAGTATGAGTTTTTCATCTGATTATATAGTTTTTCAATGTTAAAAAAGTCAAATACTTATTTAAAACCATATTTTTTTTTAAATGTAAAATTTTACTCTTTTATAATTATTTTATTTTCATATAATTATTTTATTTTTGTAATGTATGCTAAATAAATATAAGTGTGATTATTGCCATTATTTAAGAAAAAAGAAAGGATGAAGTAACTTACCAGAACTCGGAAGTAAGAGCAGGTGGAGTGGGGAAGTGAGCAAGCTCAGCTCCAATGCTGTCGAAGAAGAGGCCAGTCAGACTTTTACCGTTGATAGCCGGTATGCTGGAAGGTGCTAGCCATCCGATCAACCCGAACCCGATCACACTGTAATCGGTCCGCAGCCAATTCCTCTCAAAGCTTCAATCACCGTTCACAAATGTCATGATTGATTCCATTTTCCATTTTCTTTTAATTTAAAAATTACAGAAAATTAATCTCTTACTGAAATTACCATGTCACCCTCCCACCATTTCCCATTGCCACACCTTGTCTCAAGGGATTCCTAGCACTCACAGGAGCTCTCACGAACCCTGCAACACAATTCACAAAACACAACATCATCTCTCGCATCATGCTTTTCTCGATCAAAATCAATTTTATTAACTTTGTTCAGCGTACCGGAGGTCAGACGAGATGCGGGGGAGCCCAGTGTTGCGCCACCCAATCCTGCGACGGTCGCCATGGAGGTTGTCATTTTCGCTCTGCTCTCTCGATCACCAGTGTGAGGAAGTAGTGGCTGTGGTAGTTTTTCGGTTCCGATTCTTCATATTCTTTTCCATTCTTCATATCCTTTGAATTAGATTGGGTTTGGATTGCGTTTGCATCAATGCCAACGTTACTCAATCAGGTTGCGCCACGTGGAGTTTAGAGATAAAGTGGGGTCTACATTAATCTCTTGTCCACAGAGAAAAAACCATTGTCCATGTGGAAGAACATGTGGCATGCATTCAATCACATTCAATCTTCAAAATGGTTTTTATGTAAATTACAAGGAATAAAAAAAACAATTCTGTTTAAAAAATCAATAAAAATCACATATGACATTGGTTTGTTATTGAGTTAAAAAAAAATACAAATTAAATATATTTGAAACTAAAATATTTTTTCTATTTTCTATGTGTTTACTGTTTGGCAACTGAGTAAGAATCTCACAATTCAACTGAAAAATAGTCATTTTTTCCGACAATTAAAATTCCTACTTCCACTACTTTAGGCATCTATAATTTAAATTTTCGAAACATTAGCTTTATAATTCAGTCTCCTAAAGCTTATAAAAGTAAGAAAAGAATAATAATCAAATATTAAACGAGAAATAATTTTTAGTTTATATTGCATAACTTTATTGTGTAGATCAATTTAGAGTACCAAGCGTGGCTCAATTTATTTAGTAATGAAGGGGCGCTTCTTTATCCATTTCATGCTTTTCTAATTGTACCTCCAATTTTTTCTTTCTCGTCTTCATAATAACAAATCAGATATTATAGTTAAACAGGAACAAAAATAAAAATAAAAGATGTAATGTTAACGGAAACAAAAAAAAAATCAATTAATGTTTCTAGGGTGTGTAATTGTCAGAATTTAGAATCTGATGTCTAGTTAAGTGTAGTAAATTTTCAAATTCAATAAAGACTAACAAAAATAAAAATTTACAATTAAATGTAAAAAAAAATTAATACAATAAAAAAATTTAACATATTATAACATCTCATTCTAATAATAAAAACTAGGTTTAATACCTCTTTTGGTCCCTAGAAAGGGGGCCAATGTTCAATGTGGTCCCACCTTTTTTTAGAAGTTCAATGTGATCCCATCTTTTGTAAAAAGTGTGCAATCAAGTTCTTTTTGGAAACGGCGTTAAGTTTTTAACGGAGCAGTTGACAGGGTGGACTGAAGTTAGCTACGTGGCTTTGTGTGGGTAATACGTGGCAGTGAGAGGGTGATACGTAGTTGTGAGAGGGTAAATCAGAAATTAGGGTTTGAGTTGCAGAGAAATTGGGATTTATTGTCGTGTTTCTTCTGAGGCTGCAGTCTGCCTCTACACTGCTCTCAAAGCGAACATTTTGGGCATCAACCTCAACCTTCCCATCTCACTCTCCTTGCTTCTCAATGTTTGCTCCAGAACTGCCCCACGTGATTTCCAGTGTGCTTAATCACAACATATATCATATCATCTTCATCTACTTTTCTATGTCTGGATTTCCTTTTTCTTCTGTCAAATTTCATCAACCTGTGTGTTTTCTAATTGATTGTACGTGCATGAGGGTTAACTTCTCCCCCCTCCTTATTCCTTTTAGTTCCATGGTTAGTGTGTTGTTGCAATAAGTATAAAGTTCCTGATGCTATCATTTCTGTAAATCGTAGCCTGGGAACCAAACATGATGAATGTGGGTGTTTTTGAGACATGATTATTTTACAATAAACCTTCTTAATTTGTTTCTACCTTTTCCTTTTTCTCCTTTCTTAGTTAAATCCCTTGGCCTTTTCATTGAACTTAAGCTTGCCGCAACAACATAAAAACAAGTTCAGTAAAAAGAATTAACGGAAAGCAAACAGTACACACTCCTTGTTAATAATATCCAAGACTTCAATTTCCATGCCTCTAATCGTGGAGGAGACGCAGGAATTCGTGATTGGCCGTTTGGTTGTGTCGCCGGAGATCTCGAGGAGGAGTTTCGCGTGTTTAACGGGGTAAAAAGCAAAGGTTCGTGCGACGATAGCAGCAGCTCTAGCTCCGATTGACGTTACCGGATACACCCTGACCGGCTGTGAGAAGTGCAACCATGGTGGACCTGGAAGAAGGAGAAAACCCATGTCAGCGACGTTCGCAGCTCTGGTCACGACAATAAATCCCAATTTCTCTGCAACTCAAACCCTAATTTCTGATTTACCCTCTCACAGCCACGTATCACCCTCTCACTGCCACGTATTACCCACACAAAGCCACGTAACTAACTTCAGTCCACCCTGTCAGCTGCTCCGTTAAAAACTTAACGCCTTTTTCAAAAAGGACTTGATTGCACACTTTTTACAAAAGATGGGATCACATTGAACTTCTAAAAAAAGGTGGGACCACATTGAACATTGGCCCCCTTTCTAGGGACCAAAAGAGGTATTAAACCTAAAAACTACTAAAATAAAGTATTACATATATAATAATAGAATCAATAAATGAAAATAAATCCTACACAAGACAAGAAATCTACCTATGTAAAATCATCCATCAACCCATATGTTTTACCCTCAACTTTCGTTAGAATAATTGAACGTCTCTCTAAACTCACATCATTTAGGTAATCATCGCAAAAGAAAAAACAACATATAGACAGACAACAGAAAAGAATGGTAAGCTAGTGGTAAAATAGTTTATCATAGTAAAATAACATTACATCATGTATTACACTTCACACAATATAAACATTCATCCTAATCATGCAAGAGACTTAGACTGGACTATCCAAATTAGTATGAATGTCGAGCTATGGCAGTTTGTGCACTTGTCATGGTGAAACAGCGGGTCCACCCCAAGCTATCACACAAGGTTAGTCCGTTATCACTCACCTTGGGTCAAGGTAAAATCCCTAGATTAGGATCTCCTACTATTTTCACGACATGCCTCACTCATCTTTACTTGAGAATGAATGACATTAGAATGTCAGGATGAACTCAAAGATTGAGCTTCCTATATTCATACTTACAATACTTGAAACCAATACCAAGAAGTCCCACCTTGGAACTCAATTTCACAACTTTGAAACCATTAATATCACTTCACATTCACATAGTATACCAATACATGAAGTTACTGATCATACATTAAAAAACCAGAAACACTCTTATAAATCATCATAAATCACATGAATCAATAAACATCCATCACAAAACCTTAGACATCCATTAAAAATCACAACACCTAAAAACCACCTAAGGAGGTAGGGGAAGCTGGCACTCAACACCCTAGCTTCTGTTACCTGGTGCTCAGCACCCTGAAGCTGGTGCTCAGCGCCCTAGCCTTTGAAAACAGACGCCAGACACCCTGAATGGGGACCTAGGCACTGTATAAGAAATTAGTACCCTTTTTGGATCACTTTGCACACTTCTCTCATAACTTTGAATGGTTTCTAGGACCTTCTAAACACCCTAAAACATCTTAAATTTGATCCCTAACTCAAAATGACTATTCCAAACCAAATTACTACCTTAAACCATACCAAACTCAATTTTATTCCTTACAACCCAAATTTCTACAACCAATAGCTTAAACAAGTCTTAGTGGACTTAATAACAGACTTCCAACCATCACAATCAGTCATCACATCTAATTCAAAATTTTACTTGTTAAAACCCCTAAATCTAGCAAAAACCAAGTCAAATTCATCTTATCAACTATCAACAAATCCTATATCATGTTTCCTACCTTTCTCAAGGATTTACATCAGTTTCAAATGACATAAAAACATTACCAAACATTCAGTTTTACCTCATAATTACTTTCATTAGATTTTTCTTTATAGAACCTCCAAATTACCTTAAAAACAACTTTATAAGTACACTATTATGACTTACATTCTATTTTAAACTTCATAGTAGTTGATACTAATCATAAACAAGTTACTAAAGACCTAATGAACAGTCCAAAACCACTATTCTTCTCCTTAGACCAATATTTCAATAATTCACTGCTCAATCTCCATTCTAGACTGCAAACCTACCCTTTTCTAACAATTAATGCCACTCAAAGACCTATAACATTTTAATAACTTCATAAATACATTCAAACCACCATTATACTTATCAAAACCACTATAGAACTCAACATAACAATCATCAACAGTTCCTATAGGTTTTCACATCAATACATAAAATTTTTAAGCAATTTAACACACCAAGAGTATTATATCATTTTACTCATACAATTCAAGCACATCATTCTCTAACAATCAAAGATTTTGAACAATTTATCAAGTAAACTTTAATTAAACTAGCTTCCATTACCTTACACCGAAGCAATAGAGCTTTATAAACACCAAACCCCTGCTTAGAGCTCACGGAACTTTAGAAACACTTACAAAACATCGAACAGAGATCAAGGAGAGTCCTTAAGACCTCTGATCAACAGGAAACTAAGAAAGAACATTACAACTCACACATGACAAGAGATCATTAAACATGATCTCGATTAATAACAAAAGGAGAAAAATGAGCCAAAACTTTCTTGCTCTATTGAAAAATTGATCGGGTAAAAGCATAGACCTCGTTGTTGTGGTCATTTAGGTACCTCGTGATTGTTCAAAGAGATGACTCAGAAGTTAGAAAAAGTAGAGAGAAAATAGAAAACTGAAGAGAAGAGTTTTTAGAGAGATAATTTGTGTTTTAGATAATGAAAAATGATATAAATTTCTGTTTATATTACGAAATCTTTATTATCAAAATAAGTCGTCCTCATTAAAATAAAAAACTTATATACTTTATATACTCAAATTTCTTGATTCTTTTCCATATAATCAAGTTTTAAAATTTAGTATACAAAATAAATTGATATAATCAGATTTTAAAATTCAATAAAAAAAATTTGACAAACAAATTTAAAAATTAAGTGAAAAAATATTCATACCAGATTTCAAAATAAATAAATGCTTTTCGAGTATTCCCCGTCTGAGGATGAGCACCATAATACCAAGTCATGATGCCTGATATCCAAGGAGAGGAAAGCGATGCCTGAATGCAACAGTGTGAGCAGTCAATTTATCAATAACCATGAACACTATCGACTAGAAGGATACAATGCCATGTTTTTCAGCAAGCGGTACAATAATTTCTATATGTTGTAATAATTCATTACTTTTCAAATAAAGCTCCCAGTGTGTGCCCAATCACATTACTAAATATAATCAGAGGATCAATACCACTGATCTGCGACGGCACAGTAACACAATTTCTTGGGTAACTGAAGCATCATGTTAACGAGTTTCTACCTCCAGATGAAAAAAAAATGAAATCCGTGAACCATGGAGTCCTACTCACACACCCATTTATCTATATGCGTATGAAACTTGTGAGGCTATAGTCTTTTTTGGCTGACCATGAGGTTCCTCCTCATCAACTTGCTTTAGTTAAATGTTTAATTATAGTATAATAGAAATTGTGAATAATGACAAGCTTACCCGATTTCACGGATTTCTATTTCTTTTTATCAGATTTCAAAATTTAGTATTCATATTTTTTTTCAGTGAAATCGGATTTTAAAATTTAATTATGTGTGAATTTGTTTGTTAACTGATTTCGAAATTTAGTTATATGTGAATTATTTTTCATTTAATTATGAAATTCAAATTTTGTGATTGCTCACTAAATTTGGAAATGTTAACATCCGTTTTAGAGAAGGGCAAAATTGGTATGGGATGGTGTAGGGAACATTCGGTGGTGGTGGTGGAGGGAGTAACTATCAAATAATTAACCAGGTTTCTTTTTCGATTCACATTTCTGGATTTTTTGATTGATTAGTTCTTCTAAATTATATTATCCGATTTGTTATTATGAATAGGGTAAAATTAAAAAAGGAAAAAGTTTGAAGGTGCAAGAAAAACAACATGTGGTGCAGGAAGAAGTGCCCGTAAGGAAGATGCTACAAAATGTACATTGTGAAATAAAATAATTGGGTTCTAACAATATCCTGGTCAGGAAGCCCAATGCAAACCGTTTTACTTATTGCACTCTTCCCTCAATAGTCAACCGAACGATGACGTATAGAAAGTGTTGGACACGGTGAACAACACCTCCACGCCGGAACAGTTTAACAACACCTCTCCAGTGACTGTACATTAAGGTAACTAAGTCTACAGCAGAGTTAAAAAGGTCAGAATCCAGCGAGAAAGCAAAAGAAGAGACAAGCAAGCAAAGCGAAAAGTGTTGAAAGAAGATCACGTGCCTTCTCCCACCTAAACTTCCTTTCTCTGCTCTCCTTCATCAAGCACGTGAACTTCTGAAACCTCTCCTTCTCCCTCACAGCATCCACTCTCTTCCTCACTCCACACTCCATCCCTCTCTGCAGAATCGCCACACCCTCCTTCCCACTCAGCTGCCGCCCCTCCGTGTCCTCCATAACCAGATTCACCTCCCTCACGTGCACTTCCCCTCCCACCTTCCCGCCGCACGTGATCTTCACCACGCACTGCACCCTTTCCCTCGCCATCTCCGCTGCGTACAACACCTCCACCTCCCGTGTCAGCCAGTACCGCCGCGCCAATACCGCCCTCCGGCTCGAAACGTTCGCCGCACGCTTCCCTGTAGGATCCACCATAATCCAGCTCACGCTCAGACTCTCCTCCAACTGCTTCAACCACTTCTCTTCCTTCCTCGTGAACTTCAACGTCGTGGGAATCATCTGCGACAAAAAGTAACCACCAAAAGCTATTTATAACTGTTTTCGAAAAATAATTCTCGTCTTTAAATTTACTTACTGACATAAAATTATTCAGAAAATCAATTATCATCATTAACTGTGTCATCAACTACCCATAAAAATATATTTTATTTCGTTATTATTTTGTTTCAAATATCATACCTCCAATAAAATAATGTGGATACTATCTATTATTAAGAGGAGCAATGACAATAAATAACAGATTATAACGTTTAATAAATTCCCCTTAAGGAAAAAAACGTACTTCCGTCCTCTTCATGTGTTATTTGCAATTTTCTTATTTTTTTATCCGACTATTATGTAATTGCCTTTTATATTAATTAACTTATATTAAAACACCGATTAATTAGTTTAATTCGTAAATTATAAATGTTATCAATTATTATTTTACCAATGATAAAAATAAAAATAATAATTGCAACTTTGTTTCTCTTTCATTTTGTATTCACAAATTTCATCATCGTATTATATATTATTTTATTCAAGTAATCTATTGGAATCCTAATTCCATCATATTCATTTATGTCATACCATAAAAAGTAATTTAATTATTTAAAATTTAAAAAAGTAAAATTAATGCAAGATGTTAAATTTTGAAAATTTAGATATTAACACCGTGGAAATAAGAATAAGAGATCAAGATTGTAAATGACAAATTAAAGGGAATAGAATTTACGCATTGCCCAAAACTAATAATTCTACGCTGTTGTTCACTTTCCATACATTAACTATATAAAATTCATTTTAAAAATTAATATTTAAACAAATCAAGGTAACAACTTTAGTTGCCCTATTATAGTTGTCACGTAAAAAATTAAAATAATTGTCATTTTAACTTTTTAGTACATTCTTAATTATTACTTTTCATACATACCTTAAAATACACGCACATTGTCAGCATAAATTAAGACTTGATATTAATAACTTAAAACTACTATTTCCATTAATCTATTTATAAATTATTCTTTATTAGTATTTCCTAAGACAACAATCATAGTAAATCAATAAACTTTCTTAATAGCTGTTAATTAGTTATTTAAAAAGTTGTATTTAGAGATCCAGCTAGTATTAAAAATATGTTTAACTACCTCGTTAGGCTCGAGAGCGTCCACCCACAGCGGCGAGGAGAGGAACCAGTCTTTCTGCGTTTCGATGCGTTTTACGCGCGAGAACACCGGCCTTCCCTCGTAGTATATGTCCACGGCTGAGATAAGCTCCTCCGGCGGTGGAGGCGGCGGGCGGGCGGAATGCAGAGAGAAATGATGAAGGGAAGGGAAGGCGTCGGAGTAGATGGAGCGGTGACCGCCGGGGATGGTGGAGACGACGCGGCGGGCGATGGGGTCGCGCAAGGACGGCCACGTGGCGGTGCAGATTTGGCGCCAGAGATCCTCTTGTGTGCAGAGGCGGTGCATGAGGGAGGATACGGACGCAGCGGATGCCAGCGTGGCGGCGTCGAGGCGCTTGAGGATGTGCGCGTGGATGATGTCGGAGTGGAGCGCGGCGAGGATTGAAGTGTTTTGGGTTTTTTCCGACGGTGGCGAAGTAGTATGAGGCATGATTGCTGCGTTCCAGATTCTCAGTTTCTTCGCGTTGGAAGAAAGCACGTGCAATAGACTTAAGAGAGTGACGATGTGTTGAGGGAGATACGAATGGAAGTATGATAAATATGAAAGGAAGAAATTGGAAACGAATGACTGAAAACACTAGTCAAGTCAATGGTGGCTGTCAAAATCCAAGTCAGCTTTCTGCACTTCTCGTGGTAGATCTCGTTAGTCATAAATTGGGAATCATCCTAGAGTTTTCATCCGTTACTATCTATTAAACACTATTTAAAAAAAATAACATTAATTCAATTTTAAGAAATTAAAATATTAAAATAGACCGTGTTTGACACCGAAGTTAGTTATCTGGAAATTGTAACTGTTGGACCGTGTTTGACACTGGGTCAGTTATTCCCGTGATTCGTGGCATGTGGCATTGACCGATCCTTGTAACTGTTTACTCTTAACTGCTAAATTAAAAATGGTTCACTGCTTGTCGAGCGCTTGGTGCATCGACACGGACTATATGTCGCGACACCGTTGCTGGCTTGTCGACTACCAATGTGTCGACATCAACAAAACGAGTGTCGACATCAACAAACGATTGGCGTTAAGAAGTGTTCGACACTCCTACGATTGTGACATTGCGATTGTAAGATGGGTCGACAAGCTGTCGACCGTTGGTGAATTCAGGTGTCGTCCGTGGTACTCGTCGAACGTTGGTGAATTCAGGTATCCTACTATACACTATCTATTAAACACTATTTAAAAAAATAACATTAATTCAATTTTAAGAAATTAAAATATTAAAATAAACCTCTTAAAAATAAATGTCTAAAAAATATATATTAAAGAAAAAAAAACACACAGTAAGAGAACATTAGAGTTTCCGATATGAGATAAGCTTTTCATTGCTGGTCGACAATAGCCTTTATTATTTTGTTTAATTTAAACTAATAATATATAACATTATATTGAAAGTTTCATGTAATATAAAATTTAAAGAATTAAAAGCAGTGATGAGATAGCATAATGGTAATGTTCAATGGGCATACGTCACAGAACTTGGCCTATATTCCATTTTGGCGGCTTAAGGGCAAGTAATCAACTACCTAATTTCAAATTTTCTTTTGCTTACTGTTTAAATGAATTCACAATCTTAATATTTTTTAATAATAAAAGAATGAAATACCATATTAATAGTCAGAGAATAATTTAATATAATGTAATCTTCAAAGCTTTGTTTCATATATACAGCAAGACCCGTCACTGAAACTCCTAAACTAAAATTTGACTGCTATTTATTGAGTATCTTTTTAATTTTTTCTTTTCAAAGATGGAGGATTGTTCAAAAGTTGATGAGATAAGTTGCAGACCTTTTTAATGTTGTTTTGCATTCTATTTCTTTCCCATCTAACGTAATAAATATTATTATAACTTTTCCACTCGTTTTTATATTAACATGTGAGTCTGGCAGAAAAGTAAATATATAAATTAAATGGTAAAAAAAATGATAAATTTAATACATTTTCTCTTATTGTTTAGCAGGTGATGGGTACATGCTGCATTTGTGAAAACATTTTGAATGAATAGGATAATTGCTCGCACCAGTGTTGTTTTAATAGTATTTTATTCGTGTAGACTATTTTGTATAATTTAAATTTGAAAATAAGTAGAAGATTATAAATATAGAGTCACGAATTCACAAATTGCAACACATTATATATATATACACATACATACATATATATATATATATATATATATATATATATATATATATATATATATATATATATATATATATATATATATATTTAAGTGGACGTTTATGGCCAAATTGAAATATTCAAATTTAAAAAATAAAACCCTAAAATTGAATATAAATTTAGAAATCGTCACATTATATTATAGAATATTTGGATGAAAACTACCTTTGATTTAAATAGGAAACAAAATTTGTTCAATTGTATCAATGTTACACCAAAAAAATGATAATTTTAGACGGTTTGAGATGTCATTTGTGGTAACTAAAAGTTGTGAGAAATTTTATTTTCAGCTATTAAAATAATTACCTGAAATATGTGTCAAAATCTTCTTACATTATTTTTTGTTAAACACCTTTAGTTGTCCTTATTTATTAGAGTTTTTCTAGTTTGATCCGTGTTCTTTTAAAATTTCTAATTGAGTCATAAATAGTGCCAATTTGAATCAATTGGCCCCTGCCGTTAATTTGGCTTAACGAGGTTAAGTTTTTGCTGAGATTGAAGGTTGATGTGTCAATTTTTTTACACGTGGCATACTGAAAATTAAATACGTGGAATTTGGTGATTAAAAAATATGAAAGGAATGTGCTTGTGAGATTGTGAACCTTGCACAGACTAGGTGGTGTTGTTCTTCTTCGTTGCGGTTGCACAAAGGTGGACATTGATGGAGAAAGGAGATCTTACAATTTGGATTTTCGCTTGATGGTTGTGAGACGCAGCGATGAAGATGATTGTGACTGCTGGTCCGATTTCGCCCAATCTTCATTAGGGTTTTTCAATCAACTAATCACCGTGCTGCTTTTTAAAAGAAAGAAACATCCAATGTGCCTCGTTTGCTACAAATTGAAATCAGCGTCTCTTTTTCTTAAAAGAAAATGAATGCTAGCCAAATGAAATCAATGTTTTCTCTCCCAGCCAAATGAATAAACGCCTTTCTTCTTTCTAAAAGCAAAATGAAAATGAATGCCCCCTGTGCACCGCTTCTCACCAGCAAAGAAAATTGAAATGCTTTTCTCTTCCAAAATTAAAATCATTGTGCACCACTTTTCTTTTGAATTACCGCTTCATTCTCAAAAGAAAAGAAAAGATGTGTTGCTCCAATTTTTTTCCTTCGCCGTAACGTTGTGTGCATTTTTTTTTAAATTGAAAATGATAATGTTGCTAAGTGGGTGGATCTAGAGAAGTTTCTTCTGCAATGGAGAAGTTTCTGCATCTTTGCGATTTCCGACTCTCTAGGTTTTTGGATTTGCAGGTGAATCTGGGTTTGATGATGAACGCGAGAATGAAGCTGCGCGATGAAGATGATTGTGGCTGCTGGTCCGATTTCGGCCAATCTTCATTAGGGTTTTTCTGTGATTGGGTTTTCCTTTGCAGGTTGAAGAAAATAGATGATGATGAGCTTAAGCACTAGTTACGTTGGCCATGGTGGCAATAGGTTGATGGTGCACGAGGAAGATGATGGTGGTTCTGCAGGATTGGGTTCTCTGGTTCTGGATGGGAAGATGATTTTTTTTATTTTTTAATCAAAATGTTAAAATGTTTTTAAATTCCACGTTGAGATATCTGAATGCGAGGTTTAAAAAATTTGCCACGTCAACTTCAAACTCCAACAAAAACTTAATTCCGTTAAGCCAAATTTAACGGTAGGAGCTCAATTGATTCAAATTAGCACTATTTAGGACTCATTTGGAAATTTTAAAAGAACGAACATCGAACTGGAAAAACTCTACATAAATAAGGAAAACTAAAGGTGTTTAACCTTATTTTGTTAATAACTGTCGATTTTTGTTGTTGTTGCAATAAATGCAAGCTGTTTAAAAACACTTATAATTACATCAATATATTTAGTATATGAAATTCGTTAAAATTTAATATTTATTAGCATATTAAAACTCCTATAAATATTTATATATTAACCAGTATTCACGTATCATAACTCAAACCAAGTTAACTATTAACCTAGAACAAATTACAGTAAAAAAAATATCTTAAATAATACAAATATAAAGTATCAAATAAATATGTTGATATATATAGCCACAAAAACAATATTTAATTATAAATTTAGTTTCTGGAATCATTATTATTTTTAAAATGTAATTAAAATTTAGATATCTAAAGTAAAATTTTATGATTTCTTTAATATTATAAAAACAAAAATTAAATATGACGAGTTACGTATTGTCAACAAAATGTATCCGTCGGCTTTATGACCAATGCAATCAATTTATTCTCTCACTTTGAAGAAAAGCATCACAAGATAGAACCAACATGACTCAAAAGTTTGAAGTTTGGAAGATGTAAAACAAAATTAAGCATGAGAACTTTTATTTATAATTTATTTTTTAAACTTTTTTATATAAAATTATCTATTAAATTATTATAATTAATTTTATTTGACTTTTATACTGTTTATCAATTCAAATTGTATTTATAGTTTATTTCATTCATTTTCATTATTCATCAAAAAGTTAAACATTAATCTCATTAACACTACAAGAATGATTGAGATTACTGACGGTCATAATTCGTCGGTAATGTATAAAATTCGTCGGTAATTAGCATTTACCGACGGCTTACCGACGGCCAAAATATCGTCGATAAAAACGTTGTCGGTAAAATTTATCGGCGGATTTTGGCCGTCGGTAATTACCGAAGGCTTTTGGTCGTCGGTAAAGCCTTCGGTAATTACCGAAGGATCTAGGCCTTCGGTAAATCCGTCGGTAAATGTCGCGACCTGATTCATCTTCTTCCTCTTCCTTCGTCGCTGTGTAATTTTTTTTTTCATTTCCACGAACTCCGCCACCAAAACGGCATCACGCTTCCAGCAAGCTTTGAAGAGGCAACCTTGGTCCAACAAGTTTGGAGATGGGGCTGGACACGCTGGTAACAAGGAGGGTGCACACGGAAGTTGAGCTTGCAAGGAGAATCCAGTAGCTTGATTGCAGGTCTAGCTTGAGGGTCCAGAAGAGGGCAGTGTATCCAACCCACGTACAACCTTCACGTTTCCAGCGTCCAACGTTGGGAGTGTCCAGCAACACTTGGAAGCACTTCACGGGCTGAAGGGGATTGAATGGAAGGGGGTGCATCAATTAGAAGAGGGGAGCGTCCTTGGAGAATTGCACGTCCACAAGAAGTGATCCAGCAGGCTACACGTCCAAGAATGCCACGGTCCAGCAGAGCAAGGGGCTTCCGCGGAGAAGGAAAGGCACGTATTGGGTTGCCACGTCTAGTGGTGGTGGAGAGAACGGTGGTAGAGAGAAATGAGAGGAGAAGTGTTTGCCACATATATTGGCACTGGATGCGAAGGTGGTTTCGAAAAATTCTGATTTTTTACCGACGGCCAAAAGCCTTCGGTAAATCCGTCGGTAATGCGCATGTCACTTACCGACTGCCCTAAGCCTTCGATAAATTCGTCGGTAATGCGCATGTCACTTACCGACGACCCAAAGCCTTCGGTAAATCCGTCGATAATACACATAAAAACACCGTCGGTAATTCCGTCGAAAATTAAGATATATCGACGAATATGGATCCGTCGAGAAAAATCCATCGGTAATATTAATATTTTTTGTAGTGTAATAGTTATGTAATTCAATAAAAAAAATCAAATAATAAAATATATATACTAACTAGAAATTAAGATAAAAAGATTGATACCCATAAATGAAATCTGTCAAAACTTAAAAAAGAAAACTCTGAAATAAAAGAAAAAAATGAGAGACAATGAATGAAATCAAGGTGAAATTACTTAGAAATAAAAAAAATAAAAACAAAAATTAATTATAAAATAATAAAAATAATTAATTATTCTCTATTTTTTTCTAAACAAAATTATAATTTATTGAAAAACAGTTTAAACTTATTAAATATCATTTCTAATACCAATAAAATTACTGATAATTTTGTCGTTAATTTTTTATCCTCCCGAGAGGATAAAAAATTAAGGTTTTTTTTATAAAATGTATCTAGGGATGACAATGGGTCGGGTCAGGCACGGATAATGCTACTCGTAACCCGACCCGACAAAAAAAAATTCACCCCTTACCCGACCCACTACCCGCACGGATACCCGCTTAAAAAATATCCGCGGGTATTTTAAAACCCGCGCATACCCGCAAATATTTAAAAAAAATATATTTTAATAAATTATTAAAATAATTTAAATAGAATTACAAAAAATATATAAAATATAATATAAATTAAACTAAATATAAATTTAAATTCAATTTTAATTAAATTTAATCTTATAAAATATAAATTAATGTTAATTTTAATTATATTTAACTTAATAAAATATAAATTAAATTTTTATTTTTATTTTTTGTGGGTAGCGGGCATCCGCAGGTACGGATAGTATAATACCCGCACCCGACCCGTTTATAAGCGGGTATTAAAATATCCGCTACCCGCGTGTTGCGGGTAATAAATATCCGCGGATATTAACTATCCGTCGCGGATTTTATCCGCGGATATCTGCGGGCGCATATTTTTTTAGCATCCCTAAATGTAACTTACTTGAGGGGCTAAAAACAAATTCTCTTAATAGTTTAGGGACTAAAAACATATTTAACCCTTTTGTTTTCTCAAATACAAAGTTATAAGTAATTTAATAGAATTATATTGAGCATTTATTTTTTTAAACACAATTTTATAATTAATTCAATAGAAGTATATTATTAAAAAATATTTGAAGTCTTTTTTCCTTAAACATAATTTTAATTCATTTAATAGAGAAATATTGGTACTAAAAAAATTAAGTCTTATTTTTTTAACCTAAAATAAGTCTTATTTTTTTAACCTAAAATAAGTGTTTTATACTTTCTTCATTCTTAAATCAACCATGTATAGAATCAAAATTTGTCACAAGAAGTACTTGTTAAAAAAAATGTGTGTGAATACCTAGTTTTGTTCAAATAGATGAACAAAGAGGTACGAAGTTAAGACAAAACAATAAAAATAAAATAATAAACTTAATATGAACTTTTTTTTTCTAAAAAAGAAAGGAGTTGTTTTTTTGTTTGTTTTTATTGTTGTTTTATTTCATTTTTCTTTATTTATTATTATCTTACTTTTATCTTTATCTTTATGGTTACTTTTCTATTTTATTGTGTTTTTATTTCTTTTTCTTTTATTTTATTTTTGTTTATTTATTTATTTATTTATTTTCGTTTCGTTTTATTTTTATTTTATTAAAGTTCCCTTTATTTTAATTAGCACTTATTTCTCTTCTTTTTTTAAAGAAATAAAATAAAATAAAAAATATTCTGAAATGTTAAACCTATAATATATAAGTATAATCGTGTCTAATGGTCTTGCTTTTAATGTAAGTAAAAAAAAAAGGAAAAAGAAAAATAAAAACGAAAACGAAAAATGGAGAATACGATCAACCACACTTTTAGAACCCTGTCGAGTACAACCGATTCCCTGCAGCAATGTGTATTATATGCATCGTATCGGGGTCTTTGTTCCTGCTGCTGTTGCTGGGAAGAGTCCCTGTACATGCAGGTGATCATCAAAGAGGAAATGTTGGGAGAATTGGTAATGCGCATGTCACTTACCGACTGCCCAAAGCCTTCGATAAATCCGTCGGTAATGCGCATGTCACTTACCGACGACCCAAAGCCTTCGGTAAATCCGTCGATAATACACATAAAAACACCGTCGGTAATTCCGTCGGAAATTAAGATATATCGACGGATATGGATCCGTCGAGAAAAATCCATCGGTAATATTAATATTTTTTGTTGTGTAATAGTTATGTAATTCAATAAAAAAAATCAAATAATAAAATATATATACTAACTAGAAATTAAGATAAAAAGATTGATACCCATAAATGAAATCTGTCAAAACTTAAAAAAGAAAACTCTGAAATAAAAGAAAAAAAATTACACACAATGAATGAAATCAAGGTGAAATTACTTAGAAATAAAAAAAATAAAAACGAAAACTAATTATAAAATAATAAAAATAATTAATTATTCTCTATTTTTTTCTAAACAAAATTATCATTTATTGAAAAACAGTTTAAACTTATTAAATATCATTTCTAATACCAATAAAATTACTGATAATTTTGTCGTTAATTTTTTATCCTCCCGAGAGGATAAAAAATTAAGGTTTTTTTTTATAAAATGTATCTAGGGATGACAATGGGTCGGGTCGGGCACGGATAATGCTACCCGTAACCCGACCCGACAAAAAAAAATCCACCCCTTACCCGACCCACTACCCGCACGGATACCCGCTTAAAAAATATCCGCGGGTATTTTAAAACCCGCGGATACCCGCAAATATTTAAAAAAAATATATTTTAATAAATTATTAAAATAATTTAAATAGAATTACAAAAAATATATAAAATATAATATAAATTAAACTAAATATAAATTTAAATTCAATTTTAATTAAATTTAATCTTATAAAATATAAATTAATGTTAATTTTAATTAAATTTAACTTAATAAAATATAAATTAAATTTTTATTTTATTTTTTGTGGGTAGCGGGCATCCGCAGGTACGGATAGTATAATACCTCCACCCGACCCGTTTATAAGCGGGTATTAAAATATCCGCTACCCGCGGGTTGCGGGTAATAAATATCCGCGGATATTAACTATCCGTCGCGGATTTTATCCGCGGATATCTGCGGGCGCATATTTTTTTAGCATCCCTAAATGTAACTTACTTGAGGGGCTAAAAACAAATTCTCTTAATAGTTTAGGGACTAAAAACATATTTAACCCTTTTTGTTTTCTCAAATACAAAGTTATAAGTAATTTAATAGAATTATATTGAGCATTTATTTTTTTAAACACAATTTTATAATTAATTCAATAGAAGTATATTATTAAAAAATATTTGAAGTCTTTTATCCTTAAACATAATTTTAATTCATTTAATAGAGAAATATTGGTACTAAAAAAATTAAGTCTTATTTTTTGAACCTAAAATAAGTCTTATTTTTTTAACCTAAAATAAGTGTTTTATACTTTCTTCATTCTTAAATCAACCATGTATAGAATCAAAATTTGTCACAAGAAGTACTTGTTAAAAAAAATGTGTGTGAATACCTAGTTTTGTTCAAATAGATGAACAAAGAGGTACGGAGTTAAGACAAAACAATAAAAATAAAATAATAAACTTAATATGAACTTTTTTTTTCTAAAAAAGAAAGGAGTTGTTTTTTTGTTTGCTTTTATTGTTGTTTTATTTCATTTTTCTTTATTTATTATTATCTTACTTTTATCTTTATCTTTATGGTTACTTTTCTATTTTATTGTGTTTTTATTTCTTTTTCTTTTATTTTATTTTTGTTTATTTATTTATTTATTTTCGTTTCGTTTTATTTTTATTTTATTAAAGTTCCCTTTATTTTAATTAGCACTTATTTCTCTTCTTTTTTTAAAGAAATAAAATAAAATAAAAAATATTCTGAAATGTTAAACCTATAATATATAAGTATAATCGTGTCTAATGGTCTTGCTTTTAATGTAAGTAAAAAAAAAAGGAAAAAGAAAAATAAAAACGAAAACGAAAAATGGAGAATACGGTCAACCACACTTTTAGAACCCTGTCGAGTACAACCGATTCCCTGCAGCAATGTGTATTATATGCATCGTATCGGGGTCTTTGTTCCTGCTGCTGTTGCTGGGAAGAGTTCCTGTACATGCAGGTGATCATCAAAGAGAAAATGTTGGGAGAATTGGTAATGCGCATGACACTTACCGACTGCCCAAAGCCTTCGTTAAATCCGTCGGTAATGCGCATGTCACTTACCGACGACCCAAAGCCTTCGGTAAATCCGTCGATAATACACATAAAAACACCGTCGGTAATTCCGTCGAAAATTAAGATATATCGACGGATATGGATCCGTCGGTAAAAATCCGTCGGTAATATTAATATTTTTTGTAGTGTAATAGTTATGTAATTCAATAAAAAAAATCAAATAATAAAATATATATACTAACTAGAAATTAAGATAAAAAGATTGATACCCATAAATAAAATCTGTCAAAACTTAAAAAAGAAAACTCTGAAATAAAAGAAAAAAAATTAGAGACAATGAATGAAATCAAGGTGAAATTACTTAGAAATAAAAAAAATAAAAACCAAAACTAATTATAAAATAATAAAAATAATTAATTATTCTCTATTTTTTTCTAAACAAAATTATAATTTATTGAAAAACAGTTTAAACTTATTAAATATCATTTCTAATACCAATAAAATTACTGATAATTTTGTCGTTAATTTTTTATCCTCCCGAGAGGATAAAAAATTAAGGTTTTTTTTATAAAATGTATCTAGGAATGACAATGGGTCGGGTCGGGCACGGATAATCCTACCCGTAACCCGACCCGACAAAAAAAAATCCACCCGGTTCCCGACCCACTACCCGCACGGATACCCGCTTAAAAAATATCCGCGGGTATTTTAAAACCCGCGGATACCCGCAAATATTTAAAAAAAATATATTTTAATAAATTATTAAAATAATTTAAATAGAATTACAAAAAATATATAAAATATAATATAAATTAAATTAAATATAAATTTAAATTCAATTTTAATTAAATTTAATCTTATAAAATATAAATTAATGTTAATTTTAATTAAATTTAACTTAATAAAATATAAATTAAATTTTTATTTTTATTTTTTGCAGGTAGCGGGCATCCGCAGGTACGGATAGTATAATACCCGCACCCGACCCGTTTATAAGCGGGTATTAAAATATCCGCTACCCGCGGGTTGCGGGTAATAAATATCCGCGGGTATTAACTATCCGTTGCGGATTTTATCCGCGGATATCTGCGGGCGCATATTTTTTTAGCATCCCTAAATGTAACTTACTTGAGGGGCTAAAAACAAATTCTCTTCATAGTTTAGGGACTAAAAACATATTTAACCCTTTTGTTTTCTCAAATACAAAGTTATAAGTAATTTAATAGAATTATATTAGCATTTATTTTTTTAAACACAATTTTATAATTAATTCAATAGAAGTATATTATTAAAAAATATTTGAAGTCTTTTTTCCTTAAACATAATTTTAATTCATTTAATAGAGAAATATTGGTACTAAAAAAATTAAGTCTTATTTTTTTAACCTAAAATAAGTCTTATTTTTTTAACCTAAAATAAGTGTTTTATACTTTCTTCATTCTTAAATCAACCATGTATAGAATCAAAATTTGTCACAAGAAGTACTTGTTAAAAAAAATGTGTATGAATACCTAGTTTTGTTCAAATAGATGAACAAAGAGGTACGGAGTTAAGACAAAACAATAAAAGTAAAATAATAAACTTAATATGAACTTTTTTTTTCTAAAAAAGAAAGGAGTTGTTTTTTTGTTTGTTTTTATTGTTGTTTTATTTCATTTTTCTTTATTTATTATTATCTTACTTTTATCTTTATCTTTATGGTTACTTTTCTATTTTATTGTGTTTTTATTTCTTTTTCTTTTATTTTATTTTTGTTTATTTATTTATTTATTTTCGTTTCGTTTTATTTTTATTTTATTAAAGTTCCCTTTATTTTAATTAGCACTTATTTCTCTTCTTTTTTTAAAGAAATAAAATAAAATAAAAAATATTCTGAAATGTTAAACCTATAATATATAAGTATAATCGTGTCTAATGGTCTTGCTTTTAATGTAAGTAAAAAAAAAAGGAAAAAGAAAAATAAAAACGAAAACGAAAAATGGAGAATACGGTCAACCACACTTTTAGAACCCTGTCGAGTACAACCGATTCCCTGCAGCAATGTGTATTATATGCATCGTATCGGGGTCTTTGTTCCTGCTGCTGTTGCTGGGAAGAGTCCCTGTACTTGCAGGTGATCATCAAAGAGGAAATGCTGGGAGAATTGGTAATGCGCATGTCACTTACCGACTGCCCAAAGCCTTCGTTAAATCCGTCGGTAATGCGCATGTCACTTACCGACGACCCAAAGCCTTCGGTAAATCCGTCGATAATACACATAAAAACACCGTCGGTAATTCCGTCGAAAATTAAGATATATCGACGGATATGGATCCGTCGGTAAAAATCCGTCGGTAATATTAATATTTTTTGTAGTGTAATAGTTATGTAATTCAATAAAAAAAAATCAAATAATAAAATATATATACTAACTAGAAATTAAGATAAAAAGATTGATACCCATAAATGAAATCTGTCAAAACTTAAAAAAGAAAACTCTGAAATAAAAGAAAAAAAATTACAGACAATGAATGAAATCAAGGTGAAATTACTTAGAAATAAAAAAAAATAAAAACCAAAACTAATTATAAAATAATAAAAATAATTAATTATTCTCTATTTTTTTCTAAACAAAATTATAATTTATTGAAAAACAGTTTAAACTTATTAAATATCATTTCTAATACCAATAAAATTACTGATAATTTTGTCGTTAATTTTTTATCCTCCCGAGAGGATAAAAAATTAAGGTTTTTTTTATAAAATGTATCTAGGGATGACAATGGGTCGGGTCGGGCACGGATAATGCTGCCCGTAACCCGACCCGACAAAAAAAAAATCCACCCAGTTCCCGACCCACTACCCGCACGGATACCCGCTTAAAAAATATCCGCGGGTATTTTAAAACCCGCGGATACCCGCAAATATTTAAAAAAAATATATTTTAATAAATTATTAAAATAATTTAAATAGAATTACAAAAAATATATAAAATATAATATAAAGGTTTAATACATAATTTGGTCCCTGCTTTTGGGGGTTTTGTTCAAAATGATCCCACCTTTTGAGAAAGTTCAGTAAGGTCCCATATTTTGGTTTAAAATGTTCAATTCGGTCCTTTTCGTGGACGGCGTTAGAAACTTAACGGTGGTGGTGCCACTGTGGCGAAATTTGAGTGAGCTGTTATACTTTGATGGTTACGTGGCACTGTAAATTGGGGAAATATCCTAAATTGGGGACCCTAAAGTGGAAATTAGAATCAGAAGCCCTAAATTGGGGGAAAATCCCTAATCTTCTCCTGCTTCTTCTTCATCTCTACTCCCTGCAACCTCATCCAGACTAGACACACCTTCTTCACATTCCGAACCAGCACTGCAGCAACTGCGGTTAACACTCTTCTTCTACTTCTTTTTCTCCTTCGCTAGACGATTGATTTCAGTTTTTGCTTGGTTTGGCAGCCACTCCACGGTATTGCTAGCTTTGTCAAAGCCCAACATATCTTGCAAACCAAAAAACCTCCTTGCAACATTAAGGGAAAGTCTCATCCTCCTATCTCTCAGTCCCCTGTGATGCTGTTGGAGAGAATTATGAGAAAGACTAACCGCTTGAGGGTCGGGGTTTTGATATTGGGGATTTTTCCCCAATTTAGGGTTTAGGATTATTAAAACTTTAGGGTTTTCCCCAATTTAGGATATTTCCCCAATTTACAATGCCACGTAACCATTAAAACATAACAGCTCACTCAAATTTCGCCACCGTAGCACCACCACAGTTAAGTTTCTAACGCCGTCTACGAAAAGGACCGAATTGAACATTTTAAACCAAAATATGGGACTTTACTGAACTTTTTCAAAAGATAGGACCATTTTGAACAAAACCACCAAAAGTAGGGACCAAATTATGTATTAAACCTAATATAAATTAAATTAAATATAAATTTAAATTCAATTTTAATTAAATTTAATCTTATAAAATATAAATTAATGTTAATTTTAACTTAATAAAATATAAATTAAATTTTTATTTTTATTTTTTGCGGGTAGCGGGCATCCGCAGGTATGGATAGTATAATACCCGCACCCGACCCGTTTATAAGCGGGTATTAAAATATCCGCTACCCGCGGGTTGCGGGTAATAAATATCCGCGGGTATTAACTATCCGTTGCGGATTTTATCCGCGGATATCTGCGGGCGCATATTTTTTTAGCATCCCTAAATGTAACTTACTTGAGGGGCTAAAAACAAATTCTCTTAATAGTTTAGGGACTAAAAACATATTTAACCCTTTTGTTTTCTCAAATACAAAGTTATAAGTAATTTAATAGAATTATATTGAGCATTTATTTTATTGGTTTAATACCTCTTTTGGTCCCTAGAAAGGGGGCCAATGTTCAATGTGGTCCCACCTTTTTTTAGAAGTTCAATGTGATCCCATCTTTTGTAAAAAGTGTGCAATCAAGTCCTTTTTGCAAACGGCGTGAAGTTTTTAACGGAGCAGCTGACAGGGTGGACTGAATATCATTACGTGGCTTTGTGTGGGTAATACGTGGCAGAGAGAGGGTGATACGTGGCTGTGAGAGGGTAAATTTGGTAATATTAGTGAAGTTAGGAAATCAGAAGTTAGGGTTTCAGGAGTTTTAGAGAAATTGGTAATTTGGGATACGAATGGCTTCTTCTGAAGGGTGTTCATCGTGTTCGAGAAGTTGGGGCAAAGGATCTTCTGGGTGGTCCCATGGTTGTGGTGTGAGAGGAGGTGGGATAATCCCTACTTGTTACTGTGGTGATGTTGCTGTAACCAAAGTGGCGAGAACTACGAAGAATGTTGGGAGAAATTTCTGGGGTTGTCCACGTTACAAGGTTTGAATTATACCCTTTTGAGTTAAAGTTTTTTTGAATTGATGATGCATTTGTTGATAGAATCCATAACTTGGTGAATAACAGGGTGGATCTGCAATTGGCAGCTCGTGTAACTTTTTCAAGTGGTGTGTTGAAGAGAAAGTTGATGAAAAAGATTGCACAATGGTGAGGAGGATAAGTTAGCTGGAAAAATCAGTGCAGGACTTGCAGAAAATGATGAAGATCTTAGTTGTAGCTTTGTGTGTGTGTATTGTGGTGTGCCTTGTTCAGGTTCTGTCTAGGTTCATTTAGTTAGATTGTAAGGTGTAAGATGAATTATGCAATTCAATGTATTACGTATTGACTATTTTAATGAGTAAATTTTAGTGATTAATGTTCAAATCAGTCCCCTTGATGTTTTAACAATGTTGAAATCAGTCCCCTGATGTTTTAAAAATGTTGAAATGAGTCCCCCATTTGCTTTAAAACTGTTCACAAAGGTCACCCAAATAATGCATATGATGCTGAATATTGGCACATAAAACAAATACATAAAACAAGCACATAAAACAAGTACATAAAACAAATACATAAAACAAGTACATAAAACAAATACATAAAAGCAGTTTCATTCATTACGACACATAAAAGAAATACAGAAAATCAGTTCAGTAAGTAAGTTAAGTATGTATTACACCACCATGTAACAAATAGTACATATTACACCACCACAAAATTTAAATATCTAATAACCCAATTCTTCTGACTTTGCATCTAAGTACGTTTTCTTCTGACTTTGCATTTTGTTGGCCGGGATGATTGGGGACTTGATGGCTGTGATGGTTCAGGGGTTGGTGAACTTGGAGGTGGCTGTGATGGTTGTGTTGTTTCTGCTGGCTGGGGCTTTAAAGGGCAGTTACTCTTGTTGTGCCCCATCTTACGACAAAGACTACATTTTTTCTTATGGCCACCAACACGCATTTGAGTCTGATCTTTAGTTAGCTCCCATGCTTCCAACCTCCTTTTTTTCTTTGGCCTCCCAGGCATCTTCCTGATCAGTGGTGGTAGTACATCATTGAAATTTGTCTTTTCCCATAGTAGGTGGCCATTGAGTGGAAAAATGATGGACGCATAGACCTCTTCATAGGTGGATCTTGTGAACACATTGGGGACAAAAGTCTGTGGATCAACGTTGGAGAAGTTCATTGCTGCAATTGCATGACAGCATGGAATGGCACTAATCATCCACTTTCTGCAGCTACACTCCTTTGTGTCCAGGTCCAGTGTGAACTTGTTCCCAACTGAAGAAGTATGCCTAACCTCAAAAATCTTTCGTGCAGACCAGCTGAAACAAATGAAGCACATCAACAATGTAGATAAATAACTTGTATATAAAATAAATTGAGTTATATTACCTTGGCACCCAATATCTTGACAGATTACATTCCTTCTCAAGTCTCTTCTTTATCTTTGGGCATATTGTGAACTCCATAGATGCCACCTTGGTTCTATTGGTGGCCCACCTTTTCATGAGATAAACTCTGATATCCTCCATCATGGTTATAATAGGTTTTCCTCTTGAATGAATAAGAACACTGTTGAAAGCTTCACTGATGTTGTTATCTAGTGTATCAGTCATTGCTTGACCTGTGAAGCGAGATCTTGACCAAAACCTGTTGCACACTCAAATGGGTTACAATGCATCAGGGACAGTAAATTGTATGTAATGGCTAATGGGTTACCTCGGGGGAATGGCTATGAGGTATTTATATGCTTCAATATTGACTTCTTTAATTTTCAGCATCTCTCTCTCCCAAGCCTGTGGATATGTGCTTGTGGCAGCTGTCCACATCAGATTTTTTAAAATTTGACCACCAAACCTTTTTCTAAAGTTTGCATACAGGTGCGTCATACAGAATCTTTGTTCTGCCCCAGGAAGAAGCTCTTGGATAGCTGGGACCAACCCCTGCACAAATAATTTTAGTCATAAAACAAGATCCTTTAACAAAGCATTAACTAAAATTGAATATAAGGTGTATATTTACCTTCTGCTGGTCTGACATCCACGTGCACCCCCCACATACTTCACTACCCCCGAGGTCTTGAATTAATAATTGCAAGAACCATGTCCAGCTGTCTTTGTTCTCCACTTCTACTACTGCATAGGCAAGTGGTAGCATTTGATCGTTTGGGTCCCTACCAACAGCAGTGAGAAGCTCTCCCTTGTAATAACCTTTCAAAAAACATCCGTCTAAACATATTATGGGCCTACAACTTTTGAAGCTGTCTTTACAAGCTTTTAGACAAACATACATTCTTTGGAAGCTTGTATCACCATTATGAGAGTCAACTTTAATCTGCACTGTTGAACCTGGGTTACACCTCAACAACTCATGTCCATAGTCGTATATCCTTTTATACTGTTCTTTGAAATCTCCTTCAAGCTGTCTTGTGGCAATTAACTTTGCCCTTCGTGCCTTGGATATTGACACATTTGTATTCCATTTTCTTAATGCTTTAGTACGAATATCATTCACCTTTAAGTTAGGATTGTCAACTAAAGACCTATCTATTTCTTCACTCAACCACTGAGCATTCATTAGTTTGATGTTAAGTTGCCTACTACAACCGTGAGTATCAATTATCTTCCTTAATTGCCAAATTTTCCGTGATGGCAAGTACCCACAGTAAGCTACCCATGGGCACTTCCCTTGGCCACCCATGCAGCGCACCCTCACCCTACGCTTATCATTCTTCACAAATTTTAGATCCCTCCCAGCATGAACAGCATACCTTCTAATAGCATCCTTAAACTCTTCCTTCCCACTGAAAATGGTGCCCACTTCCCACTTGTAATCTGCCATGGACTTCTGTTTTGTATATTTTGAGAAACCACCCATACATAGTCTATCCTCGTTGTCATCCTCACTTGAACTGTTTTCAGGAGTTACAAGCATATCAGACTCCCAATCATCATCTGACAAACCCCTGCATTGTTGTTGGGTTTCTTCATCATTGTCTGCATCCACATACTCATCACCACTGAGATCATCCATTCCAGGTTCATCATCACTGTCCACGTCCACTTCCAATTCTTCTTCAGTATGAAGCTCCCCTCCATCCTCAATGTTTGCTTCCAATTCTTGTTCACTATGAACCTCCCCTCCATCCTCAATGTCTGCTTCCAATTCTTGTGCAGTATGAACCTCCCCTCCATCCTCAATGTCAACTTCCACTTCTTGTTCAGTAGGAACCTCCCCTCCATCCTCAATGTCAACTTCCACCTCTTGTTCAGTAGGAACCTCCCCTCCCTCCTCAATGTCCACTTCCAATTCTTCTTCACTTTCAACCTCCCTTCCATCCTCCCTTCCATCCTCAATGTGCACTTCCACTAATCCCTCATTCTCAACCTCAACATCTTCTGCATCCTCCTTGTCATCCTCCCAGACATTTTCATTCTCACCATCCTCCTTGTCACCCTCAAGATGTGCTTCTCCTCCAACGTCACTACCCTCACCACTGTCTGCTGGACCTTCACATAGGTACAAAATCTCATTGTCATCATTTTCTACAATAGCTGGTTCGTCCACCATGCACAACATACAGGTTCACTTTCCCCAAATAATTAGCCACCTTCATCATGTTGATGGCTCCTTTATCATCATCAAGCTTATGTAAAACATGTTGGATATTGTAATATAATTCTTTTACTTCCATGTAACCCAGATCTTTAAGTGAACCTAATACTCCAAAATAACACCATTTATCGGGATCTACGTCCCAATAAACTATCTCCCCACCCATATACTTAAAGGGGACTTCTTTGATCAAGGTCCCACCGTGATGGACCACAACCTAAAACATGTCATCACCCATCCCTACCCCAACCCTGCAAATGCAAACGGGGACCACTAATTTAAGTTAAACTAATATCTATGGGACCACTATCAACCATCAAAACAAGACAACTTTTCACCCCTACTTAATCCCCTAATAAAGCGACAACAGTGATAACATATACAACAAATACATATCATAAAATTATCAAACATAAACCCTAACCTGATTTGCGGTTTCCAATTTGAGCTTCAGATTTGTGGTCTCCAATTCGCGCTTGAGATCCTCAATGTGCACTTCCTCCACGATGATCAATCCCAAATTAGCAATTTCTCTAAAACTCCTGAACCCTAATTTCTGATTTCCTAACCTCACCAATATTACCAAATTTACCCTCTCACAGCCACGTATCACCCTCTCTCTGCCACGTATTACCCACACAAGGCCACGTAATGATATTCAGTCCATCCTGTCAGCTGCTCCGTTAAAAACTTCACGCCGTTTGCAAAAAGGACTTGATTGCACACTTTTTACAAAAGATGGGATCACATTGAACTTCTAAAAAAAGGTGGGACCACATTGAACATTGGCCCCCTTTCTAGGGACCAAAAGAGGTATTAAACCTATTTTTTTAAACACAATTTTATAATTAATTCAATAGAAGTATATTATTAAAAAATATTTGAAGTCTTTTTTCCTTAAACATAATTTTAATTCATTTAATAGAGAAATATTGGTACTAAAAAAATTAAGTCTTATTTTTTTAACCTAAAATAAGTCTTATTTTTTTAACCTAAAATAAGTGTTTTATACTTTTTTTCATTCTTAAATCAACCATGTATAGAATCAAAATTTGTCACAAGAAGTACTTGTTAAAAAAAATGTGTGTGAATACCTAGTTTTGTTCAATAGATGAATAAAGAGGTACGGAGTTAAGACAAAACAATAAAAATAAAATAATAAACTTAATATGAACTTTTTTTTCTAAAAAAGAAAGGAGTTGTTTTTTTTTTTGTTTTTATTGTTGTTTTATTTCATTTTTCTTTATTTATTATTATCTTACTTTTATCTTTATCTTTATGGTTACTTTTCTATTTTATTGTGTTTTTATTTCTTTTTCTTTTATTTTATTTTTGTTTATTTATTTATTTATTTTCGTTTTGTTTTATTTTTATTTTATTAAAGTTCCTTATTTTAATTAGCATTTATTTCTCTTCTTTTTTTTAAAGAAATAAAATAAAATAAAAAATATTCTGAAATGTTAAACCTATAATATATAAGTATAATCGTGTCTAATCGTCTTGCTTTTAATGTAAGTAAAAAAAAAGGAAAAAGAAAAATAAAAACGAAAACGAAAAAGGGAGAATACGGTCAACCACACTTTTAGAACTCTGTCGAGTACAACAGATTTCCTGCAGCAATGTGTATTATATGCATAGTATCGGGGTCTTTGTTCCTGCTTCTGTTGTTGGGAAATGCCGGAAGAATTGGTTTTGGTAATCACAAAAAAGGGAAAAAAGACAAAACAAAAGCAGAGAAAAATCCTAAGTTGGAGGCTTTTTCTCCTTCTTGATCTGCGCATGCAGGTTCTTTGGAGTGGGAGCCATTTTGAATCCGATCATCACAATTCATCTTCTGGCTTCCACCTATCGCGCACCTCATTACTACAGCCTAACCCCAAACTCTTAGACTCCCCTGACTTTCAACACCATCATCATTAACCTTTTACGGTCTTTCACCTACAAACAAAAAGAAACAATACAAGGCCACAGGGAAGAAGCAAGAGCATTGACCGGCGATTACAAACCATAGCGCAAAAGCCAAAATAACTACATAGAGGTAAGTAAGTCTTACAACTCCAGCTTACTGCCATTGTTCTTTGTTCGCTCTTGCATGTATGAGTCTGTGTTTCATTGTAAGAGCTAGCATTTTTGTTCCTGCTTGCTAGTCCAGATTGTTGTTGTGTATCCGAATCTATGTTTCGCCATGATATTATATTTTTATTTTGACTCTGCTGCTTGGGCACCGTAATGTCCTCACCACCCGATCATGATTAGCCACTATCCCTATGGGCTTGACCTTTCATTCTTCCTTCTAACACCGGCACAGAACCCTTCAACCACCAAAAACCCCAAAAGCCACTTTCCTGCAAAGACAGAAAACATAGCACAACAGAAAACACACTCCAGTTAAGAAAACCTAACCTCTCCTTATTGTGTCGGCGACATATCTGTTTGGTCGCGATGGGAGCCATGGTCTCCCGGGGTTAGGGTTAGCACAGGTAGAGGTTGAACCGCCATACACGGCGCGGTTTCCTCCGACGTAAGCAACGGCGGCGGCAACCGGCCTCGTTGTAACGGTGAAGACGTGGCACGAAGGAGCACGGTGCTTCTCTCTCGCGCGAAGAAGAGAAGGAGAGAAGAGAACCTGGCGCCGTGGCCGACGACGGCTCCGGCGGAGCGGCATCACTAGCCCGGCCCTGGCTCGCGGCTTGCGGCTTACGGCGGCTGGTCTAGTCGACGGCGGCAACGTTTCGGGCGCAGGCGACACCACGGACGGTTACTCTTGGCTGGCCAAGGAGATGTGCGGCGACGCTGGTCTGGAGACATAGAGCCGTCGGGGATGATGAAGAAGCCACTAAGTCTCCTTCGGGTTCTAAGCGGAAGAAAGAAGAAAGCCCCAAGTGCTTTCTGATTCGGGAACAAAAATGAGTCTTGATGTTGGACCAATATTCACCAGCGGTACCCCTACAAATTAGCTATTAAAAAATTGAAAAAAGGTTTTCACTTCTCCTTTCTCTTCTTCGTGCTTCTTTTTCGCTTATCTCCTTTGGGTTTCTCTTTGCTCTTTCGAATTCATTCAAAACTGTTTTCATCACCACCTGTGCGTGTACTTCCGGCGGCATTGCCTCAAGCACTCGCTGTTCCGTTCGTCTACTGGTTCTGGTATCCATGTTCCGTCGTTCCCTCCTTCTCTTCTCTTTAGTTTTTTTTTTTAAACCCTAAAGGAACGAAAGTGAGGGTTGCGGCGTGAGTGAAAGTAAAAAGCAGTCCATGATCGTTTGGCATGAGGAATGACAAACACCGAGAGAGGGAGTGGCGGTGTACCAGAGAGGAGGGGCTGGAATTGGAAGACAAAGCGAAAATAGGATTTTGGAACAAGGGAAGGAATTGGAAAAGATGCTGCTACAAACAATCTTTGGTGCATAGATAGGCATCTTTGTTTTTACTACATAAAAAGGTTTATTCGCCCTTTCTATAAGTTCTAATGATATTGAATTTCATATATTCAATTTGTCGTCGATTTTTTATCTTTCATTATTTTGATCATCCTACAATATTAATAAAAAAATGCAGTGTTTTCTTATATTCCGCATGAGGCTCGAATTACCTTTTAGACAATTATGTCAGTTTATGTGTACATGTTTTAATTCATTTTTTTTTGGGTGAATTGGCCAAGCAACTGTGCTGACTGTTTGAGTGGTGCATGGTTTGTTGGTTGGTTGATAAGCATATGATGCTAACCAATTTTGTTAGGCAGGTTCATACAGACACATGGTACACGCATAATAGTAGGTATGGTTGTAGGAAGTTAAGATGTAATCTGTGTCAAACAAAGACACTCATCTTCCTCCTGGTGGTCTAAGGAGACATTTAGAGGATCTTGGAGATTTTCTTTTCTCAGATGTGAGAAGCCCTTCTTTACTACAGGGGAAGTTAAGATGTAATCTGTGTCAAACAAAGGCACTCATCAAATCTTCCTCCTGGTGGTCTAAGGAGACATTTAGAGGATCTTGGATATTTTCTTTTCTCAGATGTGAGAAGCCCTTCTTTACTACAGGGGAAGACCGCAGATGGAAAACAGAAGGTAAAGTGATATATTTTTTGTAACTTTTAATATATTTATTACTTTTCAGTTGATGCATTCTCTCTATTCTTGTAGGTCCCTGAGATCTTTAACCGTGTGAGGCAATCAAACAGAATGCAGTTCACTAGTGTTTCAGAAACATCAAGCAAGGATGTAAGCCACAAAAGAGTAATTACCTTTAATGTTACTTTTAATGAGTAGAAACATTGTTGCTTAGCTAGTAGTTTTTAATATGATCTCCTTTTTATAGTTTATGGATTTATTTTCTTAGTTTCAAGTTAATTGTGTTGGCTTCCCCATCATGTTGGAGACAAAAGGTTTTTATATGGCACTGTCCTTGTTGAATTCTCATCAGATGAAGAAGTAGAAAAAATTATGAAAGAGAAATTGGTGTATGTCGGGGCTGAGTTATAATTAAAACTCAAGTAACAACCTTCAAATACCTTTACCTGAGATTAATTAATTTCTAAAACATGTCAGATGCTTTAGTACCACATTGTCCTATTGTCATTTTATCAATAATTCAAATTCACTGAATTGTTGATTATAACTTATACTCGTATTATTGAATTTGAGAATTTTAGTATTTGAAACAGTTAAACAGAATGCATTAATACTGTGTCAGATAATATGGGGATATACTTAATGTTTATATTTACTCAATTCAGGAAGGACTTTGATGCAGAGATGGAAAAAGAATTAGAAGATTTTAAAAAATGTGGTCCACCTTTGGGTTCAAATCACCAGAATAACTCAAATGAAGAGGAAGAAAGGTAAAAGTTGTCAATCTTTTTATTGCCCCAAAGGAAACTGTATACATACCGACTTGCAGTTTTTATTCATTTTCATAACAGCTACCCTAAAAGCTTATTATTTCCTTCAAACTAAATACTAAGATTCTATTTAATAATTAAATATTTGTGATAATCAAACATATAAAGCTTAATATAGAAATTAAAATTAAATAAAATGTAAATTAACGAACACAAAAGAAAGAAAATATGAATGAATTTAATAGATAATTGGAGACACAATAGAAGTTAGAGCACTGCAGGGAGGCTCTAACACAAACTTCACTTCTGACATCTCCAATTCAAATATACATGCTAAAATGTACTTTATAACTAATTTGTTGCTGATATTTGGTAAATCCTCTGCAGGATGGAAAATCATCGCAACTTGAGCATGTATTTATTCGAGGCAGCAAAGTCAGGTATGGATCGTACATTACTCAGCAACTTCATCATTTTATGTTCCAAATTATGTTTCAGAATATAGTCCTTAGAATATTAGTGTCATAATTTTGAATTGTACTGTTGTATACAATTTGGCTGCATATTGATTGGTATAATAATATGAATCTCATATGCCTTTGAGTGCTTGGTTGGTTTAGATTTAATCATTCGCGAGGTCCTTGTTTGGGGTGAGAATCTCAAATTGGTCATTTTCTTTTTTGACGTCTCAATTAAGTCATTATTTTGTGAAAATTACAACAATTACACCCCTGACGTTAAATTGGGTCTAACTCGTTATTGTTAAGTTGACATGGCATGGGGATGTTGACTTTAAATGATGTTATACACCCAATCAACCATTGGGAGGCAGCCACCTCATCAAATCTTGCTACGTCAGCTTCATCTCTCTTTCTCTTTCTCCTTCCTTGTGCTGCCATCAATATCCCTCAACCAACAACCACCTCTTGTCGCCACGAGCTCCACCATGTGCTACCACAATCCTTCAACAACCTTAATCGCGAGCTTCCCAAATCCTGCATCTCTAGAAACCTGCAAATCAGAAACCCAATTAACCCCAATTTTTAGAAACTCTCAAATCAACCATGGCAGCACCACAATTTCATTACAAACTCAGGCGACCGTGACACAATTAGTTCGTATTAGTAACCATTCTCTCCGTCGCAGCAACACCACAACCATGAAAAACAACCACCATGAGCATCCATTTGCATAGAGAGAAACCTAGAAACTGAAGAAAAACCCAATAGCAAAAAGAACTCACCATCTTTTTCACAACCTGCGAAACCCATTAACGCACCATTGTGAGAACCCTTCCTCGCGCATCCACCAAATTGGACCACCGTAACTCACCCGGATCGCAACCAATCTTCTCCTTCCAGAGCGAATCCACCAAACCCAATCGCAGGTTCGTCTCCCCTCGAGCAACCACCACTGTGAAGCCAACCTCCATTCTCGTTCCCAATTCGCACTGCACAGAAAACCCATAAACCACAAAATCACACTCAAGCAATCCATGAACCCTTCCTCGCGAACACCATAAAACCCATTTATTATCGCTCCACCACGAGTTCCATAGCTAGAATTCGCGACACCCTAACCTGCAATAACAGAACCAAACAAGAAACCCAAAATCGTGACTTTGTGCTGCCATCAACGAACAACACCCTTCTTCGCGGTGCAATCAATCCCACTGCACAAACCCTAATCTGTGCAACGTCAGCATGCCACGTCATTTAAAAAATTAACAAAATTAACATAAGCATGCCATGTTAAAGTGAGTATAACGTTGTTAGACCCAATTTAACGGCAGGAGTGTAATTGTTACAATTTTCACAAAATAAGGACTCAATTGAGACGTGAAAAAAGAAAATGACTAATTTGAGATTCTCAATTCAAAGAAGGACCTCGCAAATGATTAAACCTTTGGTTTTATGTCTTCATTTCTTAATTTGTCACTTGATGCATTCAGTCATTCTATTTGATTACTTTATTATTTTATCTTCATTCTTTTAAAATGCTTCACAAATTATTAAATTAGACACTATCATCTGTTATATTAGAATTGGGAAAATTGATGTTTTGACCCGATTTACAAAAATAGAAAATTAAAATAATAGTTCTAAATTTTAAAATACTAAATAAAATACTTGCTTTGTGAACATTAAGTCACTTAAATAAAATTAATTTTAATTTTTAAATGAAGGGTTTTATATATACATTTTAACGCAAGTATATGCTTTAATAAAATAATATTATTTTAAAATTTTTTAAATTATTATTATAATTGTTAAGAACAGGTTCAGTCTAAGTCTATTTGGACTTGTGATTAGTGTGTTTTAGTTTAGTATACTACTCTTCCGGTTTGACTAGACTCAACTCATTTTATAGGTTGGTCCATTGTACAGACTTTCTATGTGAAAGCTATTTTTTATAATATTTGAATCTAACAATTTGATACACATTATTATAACAAATCAAAAATTTGTTTGGCAATTCGCAATCCGATAATTGTAGATTGCATTTTCTGTTAGTGCTTTGATGTGATATAGAATGTCTCAGGTTTATGGTCATACCAGACATGCTGAAGAATGCTCTCTATGTTTAAGCGTTTGGATGCAAGAATTAAGGTACCCTATTATCATCAATCGATTAAGTAATCCATATTTGTTTTATGTGTTCTGTATTTTATACTTTCTTAATCTTTTGAAGGGAAAGAGTGCATCACTTGGAGTTGGTAGGGGCAGAGCAGTTGCGATTCGAGCAAAGGTATTAACCCAATTTTCGCTTTTTCAAACTTAGTTTATTAATATAGAGCCAGCCTAAAAAGATTGCTTGTTCATTCCTACTACTAATACCTAGGATTCCTACGGCCAAAGTAACATTTTGCGTAACTATAATTCTCGCTTATGTAGGCGCAAGCTGTTGGCCGTGGAGCTGCACCTAGGAGGGGTGTACCACCAGTGCGGAGATGATCACCATTCGTATCATCCCTCTTTTGCCTGTCTGTTGAATGTGATAATTTGGTCTGTTGTAGTCTTTTGTAAACTGATGAGAGAAAGAAATTCTAATAGAAATTGCTTATACAGGCTTCATAGATTACTCTTTTTAAAGAAGGTACTGAATGCCAAATTTTTTCTCACAGCTTCTAATAATTTGATCTGGTATTGTGTATTTCGATGGTTGGATTTTGTTAATGGGGTTGCTTGGCAACTTTCAAAACTAGTTTATAACATCACAACATAGAATCAGTAACATAGGGAGGATAGTATGGTAGCTCTGGAAACTGGTTTAGACCGTACTATGATATGCTAGTCAATATGAATTTATCTTAATGTAGCCAATTTGATTTCCTTTTAGAATCAGATTTGAAACTTTATTTTCAAGACTTTTGGGGTGAAATCCTTGTGTTCCACTAAACAACATGAACAGCACTTTAGATGACAATATTAAAGTCTCCATGTGCTGAAGGAAATGGCATCGTCTCAGTGCAGTCACAATTACTTTATCATTTTTCAGCTGTTGTTGGTTTATCCTCACGTTGCAGGCTGAAAAGATAACGCTGAAGGTTGTTGACAGCCCCCATAAAATATCTTGCATACCAAACAAAAATAACTCACGATGGAAGTCCTATTATTATTTATATTAGCAGCCATTTCGGATAATACCACGCAATTCCATTTGTTCTAAACCTGGCCATTTCCTAATATTATCTGAAACAGTTAATGCATACCCTAATGGCAATGGTAAGTTATTACTAGCCAATTTGATGCCCTCTTCATATATTCTTTAAGAAAAATCCAAATTTTGTATGGTTTTGGTAAGTTAATGAAAACTGAAAGAAAGACCAATACGTCGCAAGATTTTTCTTTATTATGCCTTGGTCTCATCAGCTTATTATTGAGCCGCAGTACAGCATGGATAACAGGACCTTGCTCCTACATTTTTCACATGCCTCAGACAAACCCTAACATATAACCTGTTAATCTCCTTCGTCCGTTATCATATTTTTAAATTCATCTCAATACATTTAGGCATTGGTCAGAATTAGTATCACTAACAGCAAAATTAGTGCACAGTACACTAGTTATGTTTCACGTACTATTTTCTGAATACGGCACAATATATACTGAAGAGAAGTTAAACTGGAATTTCGACAAAATCAGAATAAATTATGTGTCCATTTTTTTTTAAATTATGATTTCCTTGAAAAAATGTCACAACTTAAGATTAGAATTTCAACTTTAAATAAAAAATAAATACAATTTGCATAGCCACTCGAAGCGGGAATTGAAACATATGGGAAAATAGTGATTATTTTTAAAAAAGGTTTATTAATAAAAAATTTAAAGTAAAAAGAAGAAAAAAAATGTAACCAATGAACGAAATTTGAAGTCTGGACAATACCATGAAACGATCAAGTCGTGTGAAGTATTTGAGCTCATACAAGCACAACACCAGACAATGCAAAATGTACGAAATATATATATATATATATATATATATATATATATATATATATATATATATATATATATATATTATGTTAAACAATATTATTGTTCTAAAATAGGTTAAGTACAACTCGAAAAATGTATAAATTAACAGTTAAAAACATAAAAATAATAATGTGAATTATAAGCTAATTATTTAAATTACAAATTACCATGATTCAACCTATGGAGTACTAACAATTCTAAAGAATAATAATCTTATAATAACATATTGGATACCATTTAAAGAAAAAAAAATGTAATATTCCTTTCCAAACCAATTGTCATAATTGAAAATTATCAAACTTTTATCTCACATAATCTGTTAATTTATATTTATCGTTCCTTTTTTGGAAATAAGGACCAAAGCCTACGTCCATAAATTCTGAGTCCAAAATTGCAATAATGATTAAAATTTGGTACACTTTTGTTAATATCTATTTTTTTCAAAGGTGATGATGCTGTTGCGGGTAAGGTAGCTCAGATTGTAGGGGTTCCATTCCATCTATGTCATGGAGACCCTTTCAAGGTTTACATTACCCCCCACTTGTTCCAGCCTTCAGTTCCCAAAAATCTCTGCATTATCTCGTTTCCCAAATGCTATTTCCACAACCACTCCACTGGTTTCAGTGCTAAGAGTAAGAGCTGGTCCTCCTTCAGGTTAGCCACTCTGTTTCTTGGTTCCCGATTGGACATGTTTAATCACTTCTTTTTATGCTTTGCTGAGAAAGTTAGCATTTTGAGAGAATAAGGGGTTTGGGGAAAGGGTTATAGGCAAATCAGACTTGCTGTTTCAAACTCAGAATGGAAACTGTGCACATGCACAATTCTCATAGTTACGAGTACTTATATACGCATATAATTTGTCTGAACTCCGAAGAGTGTTTCCCTCTGCTGGAGAAACACCATCTCCAGTTTGATTGGGAGATACTTTGTACTACAGTTTGATAACTTAGATTCTGGATTGGAAAGATTCGTCGAAGACGCTCTAATCTTTGCCATTCGGAACACTTGGTTTTTAAAAATAATAATTCTGACTTGCTAGCTCCTCATCGTTGTTTCAACTGAATATTTTGTCTGAGAAAACTTTTGAAAATATAATACGGTGCTTGGATCATTTAAAAAAACATTTTTTTTTTGTTACATTGCATGATAGCTAGGTTTAAGATTGACTGAAAACGTTATCTCGTGTAAGTAAATGTATCTTTTTGGAGTTTGGATAGCAAGAGAATGAGGTTGGACCGTTAGAAAGAAGAGGAATTTCAAGTGTAGTTTTCTTGAACGAATAGTTTTTTGATACATTCAAATCGAGGGTGCATCAAAACAAGTAAACGACTGTTGTCAAACAATTGTTTCAGTTATCTGTAGGGGAATTTAATGATTTCCTTTCTTATGCTTATTATTGTTATTCATTTTGACTATTATTCTGTTAAAATATGTGTTATAGTGTAGACTTGCAAATTTTCTCCCCAGCTCTTGATTGAAAAGCTAGTGTGGTTGGACATTCTTATCACAATTTTCTTTATAACTCAAGGGCCTTCTTTCCATTAATGTAATGTTAGATATAATAACCATTCATGTTGTTTAAAACCTAATAGCCTAAGCTTTTTGGAGGACTGGTCATTGATATGGTATTAGAGTTCCTTTGATGCAGTACGCAAGACTTCAATCCTATCTGTCCGTTGGATTTCAGTACATGGTAGCTGAGCATAAGTATTGACACAATGTCCTAGCCTCAAGCCAAAAATAGAGCCTTTACATCAAAGGGTGTAAATAAAAATTAAATTTGGAGACACGATAGCTAAGTATAAGCATTGACTACTCCGGAAGGCCTAAAAGGGCTCTTGTCTGAGGGAACATGTGAGAAAAAACTTGCTGATCAGTTGTAGCTTAACTATTCATTGGGAGATATCTCATCCTTGTAGCTTCTATATCTATTAAAGTACATGTTTATTTCTATCCTTTTGGCTCCAACATAAGTAATAATTAATTGTTGTCAATTTATCTTTTTTTCCTGTCACTTGTAGACCTTGTTTATGTTGAAATCTAATTGGTTGAAACTTATATTTTTAGTGAGTAGTGCCGATGAGGATGTCCTGCAAATATTTTTTAAGGAGAGAGAATTAAATGGTGATTTTATATCAAGAACTTCTGATTTATTATGGAGAAGAAATTTCAGAAACTCTGGTGATTATGACATTGACACGCTGACAAATAATACTTCTCAAGAAACAGAGCAGGTGCAGTAGACTCTTTGTTTCCAATTTAATACATTTGATCAATTGTGCCAATTTTGGTTGTTTCTTGCCTTGTTCTGATTCATTGCAAGTTTTGTATGTTGATTCATTGGTCATTTAATTCAATTTTATGTGCTTTTTCTAATATTTGTAGATCACGGGAACTGACAATGATGGCGGTTTTTTGAAACTTACAAAAACCCAAGAGTGGTTAACAGGCGACAATTCTCCTCCAATAAACAAGAAGGTGACTGCTAAGGTATGCTTTAGACTAGTTTTTCATTTACATCCCATTGACAGGAAGTGGGAAATTTGTATATGAAATATGAAATTGATATGCTGCGACTCATTTTATTGTCTCAAAAATTTTCACATTCACCTTCTCTCGGGTAAATATATAATAACTTGGTCGTCATCCAATAATGTTGGATGCTTCACTTAATATACCAACAGATGTTGCAGGACAGCAGCGCAAGGCGCAAGAAACTGAACATGCTCAAGTATGAATCTGTACGATACCTCTCTTGACCTTGTTATTGTTCTTTGTTAGCTCAAGTTAGTGACATCAGTGTTTTCTTACCTCAAGGCTGTAGGTTTTGATCAATTAGAAGTTCTGATATTGTTTAAGCTTCTTATTATTTCAATTTTATTCTTAATTGTAGCTCAAGAGGGAATTACTACTTCTATCTGTGGGTATTGGATTGGCATGTAGTGGATATTGCTTGGTAATTTTTTCAGTACAGGTAAACTTTAATTTGCATGTTGTCTCAAAAAAGTCTCATCAATTTTCTATTGTAATTAGGAACCAGATCATTTTTGTGCTTCTTACCACTCAATTTTGTTCTCTTTCTTCATGACCAGTCTAATTTTAGATGGTTGTCAGTGTCTTACCATAATGGTTTAACTTCAAACACTACCCCAAGGTTTAAGTTTCTTTTTATTTCCTTCACTGATGTGTGCCTCTCTTATATTTTTAGGCTGCTATAAGTTACGGGATCGGAGTACTTTTCAGGTTTGTTATTGCCTTTTATCATATTGGTTATGCCTTATTGAAGTAATTGTTAATGCTCTAAGATACTCTACTAAGACCATTAGAGCATCTCCAATGCAGGGGTTATAGTCAAGGTCTTAAGTTTAATATTTGAGTCTTATAAGAAGCCTTCATCGTAGCATGTTGATAGAGAGTCTTAAATTTAAGACCCTGGATCATTATAATAAAAAATATATTTTTCATCTTTTGAAGGTTGTACTTGCATTAAAGTGTAAGCAAAAAATTATAAATGTGAGTATTATAAAACTCTTTCATTGGAGCAAAACTTACAAAATATCTTTAAAATGTTGCGGCATGGTAGGATCCACATAAAGTAAAATAAGAGCTCATGGTATGACTCTTGCATTGGAGATAACCTTAGAGCCTCGGTTGATATTTATTAATCACTGTTTCTCCTTGTGGGTGAAGGAAAAAAAAAGATGTAACTGTCCTTATCATTCCTTATTAGTATACTTAACTGATATATCATTTCAATGCAGTTGCTTGTACCTTCAACTCTTGTATCAACATGCAGACAACATATCCAATGAAAATGTTCCTCAAATATTCAAGAAAAAGAAATCAAAGAAGTACACATGAAAACTTGTGCTTTGAGTTTGATGTAATTGTTCCAGTTAACATTCTCTGTAGTTGACATTTTCTATTCCCTTGTTTTGGTCAAAAAAATATTTCTTAACCAGAATTGGTATAAGAAGTGAGGACCTTGAAGATTTCTTGGAGAGGTCAATCAAGGGTAGCAGTATATCACTTTCATCTCCCAGGCTTGTTATTCCAGCAACAATATATGGACTTTGGGTCCTGTTTCATCAATATTTTCACAATGACTTTTTTGATTTCCAGGTAATCCTTGGCAGCATGTATATCAAAAAATGTTTCTTCAGCCACTAAGCATTTTCTATTTGAATAAATTTCACCATAAACACTTATAAAAGAAGAAAAGAAGAAAGAAAAATGAATTGAACTTCTCATATAAGAGTTATACACTTAACTTTTGTAAAAATGATCTCATTTAATTTTTCTAAAAGCTAAAGTACATAAATTGATATAAGCTTGTAAGAGAAGATCAATTCATTTTATCTTTTCTTTCCCCTCCATTTATATTTGTAGAGTAGATTATCCAATCATAGTATTACTATTCATATTTCATCAAATTCATTGGTCATTTATTTATACTTGCTCTTGTTCACCCTAGCTTGTGCCAGCCATGTTCGGAATGTTTGTCTACAAGGCTGGTGTTCTGGTGCAAGTTTATAGAGACAATGAAGGCTTGCGGTTTGTGTTTCCAGAAAATGAAGATGGATCAAGCGATTGAAGTATTTATTTTCGTATGCTCAGCACTCAGCAGAGTACAGGACTCAGTACTCACTTTTACTTGGAACATTGGAAATGCTTAGCTGCACCCTTAACTGAGCACTACTGATCACCAGGTTACAACCCTTCACTACATTCATCTTGAATTTTAGAACGATGATGCTATTTCATTACAGTAAATAGTAAAGAGTGTATCAATATCTTGTTCTTGAAGCTAACATTTGTTGACTGTTGAAAGTTATAAGCTAAAATATTACATGCACTTTCATTCATCCTATGATATTGTCTTGTCACACTAAATAGTCTAAGTGTGGAAGGATCATCCTTTATCATTGATGTTGGATATAGTAATAAACATCTTACATTTACTACTTTTCACATCAAGTTTCGATTATTGATAACAACTAACTCATTAGAGTTAGTAATCAATGCAAATATGTAACTCAACCATTCTCGCGTATAAATATTATAACTCTTCTCTTATACAAGTATCCTTTCCCCCTTTTGTATTGTTTACTTTCCAAAATTATATTTCTTATCTGGAGTCAATGTATGGGTTAAGATATAAAAATACAAATCTACTCATTATTTTGTCTAATCCAAATGTTTGTTGTTTTGCCAAGTTTATTTTTCACGTAAATCACAAATGTTAATGTCTATTTTGAAATTAATTTATATATCCGTTTGTTTTATTTTTAATTTATGGCACTTATATTTATAACCATAAAAGAAGCACCATATTTTATTTTTAATTTTACATATTATATTGTATTTTAAATCATAGATGACAATATATTTTTCTAGTTTTAGTTTAATTTGATTGATTTATTATGGCTTAAGTGCTTACTTCGTCCTCATGTTAAGAGGCGAATTTCTGTTTAGTATCCGATTTTAAAAATGAAGACATTGGGTTCCTATGTTATGAAAAATGTATGAATAAGGTCTTGTCCGTTAAGTTGACAGCAACGACGTTAAGTCCATGTTGATGTGGCCGTACTTTTTCTCTTCTCTTTTGCTGTCCAACTTTTTCTATCTCTTCAGCTTTTTCTTTGATGATTTGTTGAACTTGTTCTTTCTTTGTGAATCTTATTTATATATTTTTCATAACATAGGGACCTAGTGTCTTCATTTTTAAAACCGGTTACTAAACAGAAATTCACCTCTTAACATGAGAACAAAGTAAGCATTTAAGTCATTTATTATCTATTACACGAAGTTTATAATTTTAATTTTTGTATATCTTAAAGACGTAAGCAGCCCACGAACTATCTTGTGGTGTTAATGACTTGTCAAATGATGGTTTACCGTAATTTCACCCTTAATTCTGGTCAAACCATCTAAAATATGTTACTCAATTATCCAAGACACGTTTATATTTATCTAATTTTTTATTTTTTATTTTTAAATTCTCTTTGACCTAGGTAGGAAGTTAACCCTTGCAAATGCTATTAGCGAAATAAAACCCTTCTCAAAGCATCGATTTCGTTGTTTAAACTTTTTATGCTAACTTTATCAAAGTTTTTGTATCATGGTGTAAAGTATTATTTGAATCATACCAAATCAACTTAAAAAAAATAAAAGAAAACCTCAATAAAGAAGCTTACTATATAATTTCAAACAAGATATCAGATAAAGAGTATTTCTCTTAGCATCTCTGTACCTTCTTCTTTTTGTATCTCAATAAGAATGAAAAAAGTTCAAATTATTTATTGGTGGAATATATTCTTAAAAGTATACCATTTAGATATGATAAAACATCCTAGAGTCAGAAGATATAAAACATAGGTATGGAGATGCAAAAAGATTAAACTTTGCAAGGTGCGTTGAAAATGATGTATCCAAGAGTAACATTAAGCTCAACCACGTGTCACTCTGTCACTCTTTCACCGTTTACTCTAAATATTCTTCTTCAAACCCCAGCAGCATCTCTTTTGCAGGCGAATTGGAAGTTTGATACAAACACGTGAGATGCATAAATGCTTCACCTCAATCCAGTTTTCACTTTAATGTTTCTGTCCATTCTACACGTGTAAGCTGTTAATTGATTTTAAATGGTGTTACCACACCCAATAGTTCCTTAAACCATAATAAAACATTTTCTTAAATATAGACGGTTTTTATCACTTTTAATAGTTTCTTACTATTTAGAAATTGAGTTCTTGTTTTCGATATGATAAAGTTCTTGTTTTCAATATTGAACTTTTATAAATTGTTAGATATATATTTTAAGAAGATAACTATATATACAATTTCTCAATTTAATAAGTATTAAATTATTAGTAATTAATTTCCCAATTTAATAAGTATTAAGTTATTAGTAATGAACTATGCTCTTCAGTCCTTTTTATAAATAACCAAGTTGATTGAAAAACATTTTAATTACGGTATTAATAAATATATAACTTAAATAAAATTTAATTAAAAGTCACCTTTTATACTAAAAATTAAGATGATAAAGTGAGTTAGATTTGGCAAATTTAAGGAATTCAATTATTATTTTCTGTTTTCCAACTTGTTTTGGTTCGTGAACATATTCCTTAAATTAAAATTTTAAAAAATTACATTATTTATTTTATTATATTACTCAACAACAAAAAATATATAATAATATTATAATTTAAATCATTATAAATATTTTTATTAATAATAACAAAACTAATTTCATATATAAAAATAACTTATAAATCAAATTTTAACTATTCATTATAAAAAAATAACTTAATATATAAACATAATAATTTTTTAATTTATTTTATTATAGACATCATTAATCAACTCAAAATTTAAAATTACTTTCATAATCAAGTGAGCTTTTTAAAACATATATTAAAATAAAATATAAAACTATAGGAAAAGTTAACAAGTTTTATCAACAACTAATTCCTCCTCGTTATCGAAGATACATGGACACAATATTTATATCAGATACGATATATATATATATATATATATATATATATATATATATATATATATATATATATATATATATATATATATATATATATGATTTTAATTTAGATTCACGTATATTATATGTACATGATTTTAAAAGTTATTGTATATTTTTTAATATATGTATATATCTAATCTAAATTAAAATCATATATATATATATATATATATATATATATATATATATATCAAAATTATCAACATAAAATATTATAAATTACTTCTATCATACAAATATTATTATTTTATAGATTAAATGTTTTATTTATAAATATTGATTAAATATTTTAAAATGTCATACACGGGATATGTGTTAAACACAAATACACAACTTAAATTAAAATATAGGTCATCGCCATTTTTACATGTCAAAAGAAACCACATTGTTACCTACTACTATAAATCAAAACTTAAAAAAGATTTAATTGTAATCTTACTTTTATTTAAATTTTCGCATAGTTTAATTCTACTTTTATAATTTTAACCTCCATATTTTAACAAATATAATGTTTATCTAATTTTTAAATTTGAATATACCTATTTGTTTTTATTTTATCTAATTAAATTATTTTTTATATCCTAAATCAACATGGTTACTTTAGAGATTGATTGAAAAACTAAATAAAATATACATCAACTGAAAATTAGAAATACAAATCATATTTAAATTTTTTAAAAATTAAAGAAAAAAATTACCAACAGAATTTAAAAATCAAGTGAAAAATATGAGTGTTGTTGTTTACCTGAAAGAAAAAGAAGAATTAAAATGTTAAAATGAAAAAAAGAAAAAAGAAAAAGAAAACCCACTAATGAGTACTACTACTACTACTACAGTACAGTCTTCTAATGATTTCAGTGTAAGTGACCTGGTTTCTCATCTTCAATCTCTTGAATCAGCGTCGCTTTCTCTGGCATCATTTTGTATTGTAGCTACCTTATGCTCGGATGAAAAATAAATAATTAATAATATTATATTGATCGATACAAACAGATATATTTAAGCGTAGATCGGTATCGTCTTCTTTTATCCACTTGTCGATCGCGAATTTGGAAACCCTAATTCGCAGATCTGATCTTACCTTGCTCCATGGTTATGGCGCCTCGGAAACATCGCGAGCGTGAAATGCTGTTCGACTCCGTCATCGCGCTCGTTTTCATCCTCGTCGCCTGCGTCGACCTCTGCGACGGCGCCACTGTTGTTGATGTCTACCGCCTCATCCAGTACGACATGTCCGGCGTTCCTTTCGGATCTCGACTCGCCAGCCTCAACCATCACGCCGCCTCGCTCCACTTCTCTCCACACACTGATCTCTCTCGCACCGTCCTCCTCATACCACTTCGCGAACTTAACATGTCTTTTGTTAAAGGTTCTTCTTCTTTCTGCTTTTTTTTTTTCTTTCCTTTTCTCAAATTTTACGTTTTGGTTTGATTACTATTTATTCTGGTTAATTCTGCTGAGACTTATTTGTTGCGCGTGACGTAGTAGTTGCAGAAGTTAGTAACGGCGTTTGAGAAGTGGCAGAAGTGTTACTTCAGTGTCACTCTAGATTGGTTAAGATGTTACGCATGATAGTCTGAAAGGAAGTACTTTACATGCATACCTGTAAAATTGTCCTAGGGTGCGTTTGGGTAAACGAATTAATTAAGAACTTACTAAATGAGTGTTTTTAGTGTGCAATCATTTATGTATGCTATTTTCATAAACTATCCTGAAAAGTTGTGGAAAGGAGCTGAAAATCAGCTCACAAACATATCATAAACTATTTTAGTGAGCTGTATTATAACATTTACACGAGTAACTCTGTGTTGAGATGAGCCCTAACTAGCTGTATAAACTCTTCGAAATGCATCCGTAGTAGCTTATATGTCGTGGTTTAGGTATGGAGAAGCTCTGATTCACTAGTTAAGCAGGACAAGTGATAAGTTTAATGTTTTTATAAAATGGAGTAGTTATTGCTGTGTTTGTCCTGATGTTATTCATTTTATTAATAATTTGAACTGTTTTATTTTTTCTAGTGAATGCTGAACATTTCTTGTTCCTGTCATTCGTATTGATATCTTTATTTGAAGGATTTTATTTTGTCTCATTTGTTATTTAACAATATCAAAATCTTGTGACTGCAATATGGCAGAATATATTGCTGAAAGCAAGCCTCTTGGGGGTTTAATATTTTTGCTTCCCCGGCTGTTCAGTTTTGAAAACAAGGATGGTAAGGGGAGTAACAATCGAGATGGGAGTACAGAACCGCTGAGGAATGTATTGGCGGAACTTGAACAAATACTCATACACGCGAACTTACCTGTAAGTATATTTCCTTTTTGTTGACTGTTTTCATTTTTTTTTCGTTTGAATATCCTATAAAATAAAACATTTGCCAACTTGAGAGGAGGAAGTGACGATCAATGAATTTGTTCTTGAATTATGAATTATGAATTCCTTTTGAAGTAGTTGTGGTGATTTTATTCAGCTACTACTATGTTCTCAGGTTTTATTATATCTTTATAGTGGTTCATGCAGTGATTGACCAACTGAGCTGTGTTCAACTCCAATCACTTTTAAACAAATTTATTGCTTTCTATCATTCAGTCTAGGGTTTAGTGTTTGTTTGGTAAAAAGGGTAATTGCCGTTGTAAGAGTTCCACCAATGTGATGACGATTAAAGACTTTGGATAGCCTCATAATGTGCATGTTAATCTTGTTTGGGTTTCAAATGTTATTGCATGCATGCAGTGGTGGTCCATAGCACTGTACATTCACTTGTAGCAGATGATTTGTTTATGGTGTTTAATCTTTATACACCGAGTACAAATATTTTTACAGTGTCAATCAATTAGAAATTGCGAAAAGATAAATTTTAAAGAAATTATTACAAAATTCAACAATTTTAACATAACAAATTATGATTGAATGACAGTGTAAAAGACCTTACACTTTCTGTGTTTTAATTAAATTCTTATTTTTTTATCTTTGGGTTGTGAACTTGTGGTAAATGATCATAAACTAACTTACAATTTATTTTGCTATGACTATTCTTCTCTAGTTGTCTTTGCATGCATATTAGGTCCTTGACTGGTTCATCAGTGCTGAGATATTTTCGAAACTGGAAAATTTTCTTAACACTTATTTTCTGCCTAGCTTCTGCTCGAGCATAATTTTTCAGTTTATATCATGGAACCATTTGTGTAGCATGTCTCACAATCATTTCACAGCATAAGTAACGAACTACTGAAGGTGGTTTCTCAATTATCTAAGAAGACTTGTAACACCGTGCTGATTATTATTATTAAAAGTAAATTACAATGACACACCTTCAGATATTTTCTCAAAGTACACTTGCTCCTTCTTCCTTTTTTACCATTCCGATGGCCTCCCTTATCAGGGGTTATGCAGAATGTTTTTAAACTTTAATGGGATGTACATGTAAGGGAAAAGATTTACAAATATTTGTCTTTGGCTTGTGTTACATGACATGTTTCTTTTTTTGTAATGTGAGGAAGTACGTGTCCTTCAATTATTTTTTGTCCCCACCCACCCCCGTTTATTACATAATCATGTACACCTCTATCATTTTACTTGTTATTTTGTGGGAGATGTAACTTTTATGGTGTTGCATCTTGTTGCAGTATCCTGTTTATTTTGCATTTGAGGATGACAATATTGATGCTGTGTTAGCTGATATCAAGAAGAATGATGTCACTGGTCAACCTGCTACTGCAACAACTGGCGGGTGAATACAAATCTTAAATGAAGCTTTCATTGCTTTAAGGCTTGACTGATTGGACCGCATATGGGATTACCTTTTATATTTCCAACTCCTGGGCATTACATTTTTGTGTTGTTGGATGCCTTCTGTTCTATTTGTTTGAATTTGAATTGTCTTATTCATTTCCTAATTGCTGCTGTTCTTATATTATTAAATTCTCTTTCCTGGACTTCCTTACAGTAGTTACTTAATTTGCATGTTTGTTGAGTTATTGTATTACCATACCAAGTTTATTTTTCTCTTGGAAGTAACATTTTGAATGATTTCTTTCCATTTTTTTTGGGATGTTGCAGATACAAATTTGTTGTTTCAGCCGCAGAACCAAGGAAAGTTGTTTCTCCTCCTATTACAAATATTCAGGTGTTTGTTCAACCTTAATTTTAGATAAATGCAATGTGATTGAAAAGCCAAATCAAACTTATGTTTCTTGAATGCATACCATAAATTTATTTCCTTCTTTTTTTCTAATTTTTTTTGTTTAAATTCTACAACAACTGGTTCAATGTAAGTCTTGGTTAACAAAAACACCAGATTGCTGCAATAATCATTCTAGGAAGCCTTGAGTAAAGATCTAGATAATTTGGAAGAACCCTGGGTTCGAGCATGAACTAATAACCAGAGAAGCATACCGTGAAAGATTATTTTTTAAAACCTCACTTAGCAAGTTTTGGACTAAGTTACAAGGAATTGTTTCACTTGGAATATTTAACAGGCGATCATGTCACTTGTTACACAGATCTTGTCTCTTTCAGGTGTCTTGTTGGGGTGAATCAATATAGGAAATAATCTGCCAACCGTGAAAGATTATTTTTTAAAACCTCACTTAGCAAGTTTTGGACTAAGTTACAAGGAATTGTTTCACTTGGAATATTTAACAGGCGATCATGTCACTTGTTACACAGATCTTGTCTCTTTCAGGTGTCTTGTTGGGGTGAATCAATATAGGAAATAATCTGCCAATTTTTGTGTTTTAGTGTTTTCCTTAGGATTCTCACACATAATTAGTGCAAATATACTGGATAATCTACAGGTATAAACAGCTTGGAGTTCTTCTGTGATCAGTAACAGTTTAGCTGCATGTATCAACAGAACTGATTAATTCTTAATTGGATAATCTGCTTGTACTATTCTTTAAATAGAACTCGTGTGAATGTATCTTTTATATGGTTGCAGGGATGGTTGGCAGGACTGAAGACAGATGATGATGCTCATCAATTACCCACCATAGCGATAGTGGCATCATATGACACCTTTGGGGCTGCTCCTGTATGTTGTTTATGAAGTTTACCTTTAAAACCAAACTGTTCAAAATAATATGATTATCATGTTAAAATATCTGAAATTGCAGGCATTATCGGTGGGAAGTGATAGTAATGGAAGTGGCATTGTGGCTCTTCTTGAAGTAGCTAGGCTGTTTTCTCTCTTATATTCTAATCCAAAGACAAGAGGGCAATACAATCTGCTGTTTGGGCTAACATCTGGTGGGCCTTACAACTACAATGGAACTCGTAAAGTAATATATATCATATTTGGAAGTTCATTTTTTTGCAGACAATTCTTTAACACGTAATCAACCTTCCCTTTTGTTCTGGATTTTTTTTTACATAATTCTGCATTTTCAGTGGCTTCGAAGCTTTGATCAACGGCTGCGTGAGAGCATTGACTATGCTATTTGCTTAGATAGTATTGGTTCATGGGAAAATGAATTGTGGATTCATGTGTCTAAGCCTCCAGAAAATGCTTTCATTAAGAAAATTGTGGAAGTAAGTGAATGGTCCAAGTGGTGCAGGCTTTACTATAATGGATTACTTGCAGTTTTATCTTTATGATTTCTAATGGAAAATTTTGTGTAGGATTTTTCAAGTGTTGCAGAAGAATTAGGTTTTAAAGTCAATTTGAAGCATAAGAAAATAAACATTTCCAATCCTCGAGTAAGTGATAAATTCTTGGTGTTCTGTTTCACTTTCCAAGATCTTTAGTAATTTATACTTAGCTTTTGCTCAATATCAATTTGGTTGTATTTTCACACAATTGCCATCATCACATTATTTTATTACAGTAGTACCATGTACAATCACCTTATATGTTGTTTACATGTTTATAAAAAAAGGTCTGGAAACTGTGATGTATTTGCTCCTCTAATTTCATTTTAGTCTGATGTAAGCCCTTATGTTTTATTACTTAAGCTTCCTAATAGATTACACTTTATACTCCTTCTCATATCAGCTCGTGCTTCATGTCTTAGTGAAAGATTTCCTGATAGCAAGCACTTGCTTCCTCCATTTTGTCTAAATGCTACTTCTAATATCAGTTATTAAAGATGGTCATCTGCTGTAGGTAGCTTGGGAGCATGAACAGTTTTCAAGGCTGAGAGTTACTGCTGCCACTCTATCCGAACTCTCTACAGCACCTGAATTGCTAGAAAAGGCTGGTGGTTTGGTTGACAGCAGGTTCATATCTGGACCTAAATGCCATAATTTTATTACTTTTTTACCTTTTTGCTGACTGAGCTTCTGCAGGCATTTTGTTAATGAAGCAACTATTGTCAGGAGTGTGAAATTAATTGCTGAAAGTCTTGCGGTAAGATTTGTTTACCTCAAAAAACTAGAAGTCATTGTTCATTCCCTCACTGAAAAAACAAAAGATTAGGAATGTAGCCTCTCAATGTCCTTATAATTAATTCTCCTTCCAATCATTTGGCATAATAAGAATCATGAGGGAGTGTTTTGTTTGTTTGTTTGTCCTGGGCACTAGTTCTAGTATTATTCACTATATTTGTTGCAGTGAGTGTGTATTTATATTAATTTCAAAATTAATCTTTTGTATGATTTTGTGTACAATGTTTAATGTGAATTTGTTTGGTAGATATTTTTTTATATGGACTTGGTCATTTAGATCTTTTGAGGTTTCTATTGTGGCCATTTGAATTCCTAAATGGTGGCATTACTTTGCTCCATTATATGCTTAAGAAAAAGGCTACCATGCCATAATTTTACTTGGTTATTTACCCTTGGATGAACCAGCGGCCCTTCAACTTTGTCTATTCCAAAAAAGACCCTTGAATTGAGCTAATTAATACCTGTTTAGCACTGTGCATGTCGATGAAACTGTTCTATTAATGACGTGCTGTTTATGATATATATATATATATATATATATATTAGCATTGCATTAAAAGTTGCTGATGAGGTTTTGCTTAGTTGATTCCTTATATTTGCAAAGTTTACACTCTTTAGTGATTCATTCAAACTTACAAAATGATCACTCTTGCACAAAATTTGCTTCCTTTCTCCTTCATTCCTGGATTCGAATGTTCTGGCTTATTTTTCTATTTTTAACGTTGTTATCTGGATTGACATTGGTTTAATTATATAGGAATTGTGGCAATGCCAAAGTTGTAGATATGAGAGAAGCTGTGCAGTATCATAAAAAATATTTTTGAAATTTGAATTGCTCATGTCATTGACATTTTGAGTGTGCCTTACTGAAGATAATCATTTTTGTGCGAGCCTATTCTTTGGCTATTTTCTGTTCTATTTAATTTTTGCGTCTAAAACCTACTGTGAAATTATAGTTCAAAATAAGAACTCTAAACGAAAAGTAGAAGTTCTAGTTTTCATTTCTTTTTAGACTCGTGAGGCAACATTGAGAGAGTGGAGAGAGTAGTTATTTTTCCAAAGTTCTTTTTAGATATTTTTCATTTCTATATAGATCTTCAGAAAATATGTTTGTCTACATTTTCTTTCAAGAAAAAAAACCTTAAAAAAAAAGGGTCAAACACTACATTGGTTGACTATTGCAAACTGGCTTAATTAGCAGACTAGAGCAAGATTACTTAATAGATGTTCATTTTATGATTAGTTGTTTTCCGCTTAAAGAATTGGCCAGAAACAGAAATTGCTTTATAAATGTATCGGATTCCCAGTATTTCTTTTTAATGAGAAGCCAACTTTGTTCTTTTAAACAGTCTTCTGATCTACTTTTTGCAGAGGCATATTTATGGACACCAAGGAAAGAACATCCAGATATTTGCAGACAACACCAACTTGGCTGTTAATCCTTCTTATGTTCGATCATGGTTAGATGTTTTGTCCCAAACACCTCGAGTAGCTCCTTTTCTCTCCAAAGACGATCCTTTTGTCATGGCACTGAAAAAGGTATTGTTGCATGCTTTTTTGCTTTTTTTTTTACTTTGTGAACATGCCATTGTAACGCATCAATTTGTCACGGCTTTTACTGTTTTTTCAAGTTAAAGGATCACCCCAATACAACGGTTCTCGTTGTGGATCAGCTGAGAGAATCTCTGTAGCTTAAGAAGCACAGATGGGGAAAATTTGTATATCAGTTGATGCGAGACACCAATATGATATGATACAGATGTGGAAAATATATAAGTCTTGAAGACAACACGACTACAATAGAAAAAATTATAATGAAAAATGAAAAGTAATCACAAGAAATAATTGATGTTCTAAAAGTATGAGCTACATTGTAAACATAGTAGAAGTGCTTTTTGATTTATATAATTATTACGGTGTTTCAATTTCTATTGATATAAGATAAAATTGGAAGAAAACAACTGCACTTATTACAAGCATCTTTGCAGTGTCCAACATGAAGACAGTCAAAACAACACAGATTGTCTGCATTTTAGTTTCTGGCAATATTCAAATGTATGCAATTTTAATTTGGGTTGATAAGGGGATTTACATATGCTAATATTGTGTAATATTTGTGGAGAAAACGGCTTTAAATATACTTTCTTGTTTTGTACTAGAAAGTTGTAATGAAACTGCATTCGAGTTAGGTTGAAGGCTGCTCATTCCTCGATTCTCAATATCTGGAGTTTCACTTCTGTACTTACCAAGTGTTTTTATATGCGTATATAGGAATTAGAAGATCATACTGACGAGGTAAATCTGCATAAAGATGTGCTAGAGGGAGTGTTCACTTTCTATGATTCAACCCGGGCAAAGCTGAACATATATCAGGTATTTGAAGTTATTTTCTTTGAACCGTGTCTGTATATAAAGTTTAGCCATTTTAATCTACATAATGAATCATTGATGAAGTCTTGGTGATTAGACGATCTTCCGTCCTTCCCGAGTCCTGACCATGTTTATAATTCAGTTATCAATTTCTCGAGGGCTCATAATGTTTTTGGTTATTTGACCGACCTGTTTGCCCTTTTTTTTTAAAGGACATCTTTTTCCAGTTTAAAAGGAGTAAAATTTCACAATAAACAAAATCTGTATCATTTTTCCAAAATATGCATGTTTGATTCCTTTTCTTTGGAAAGTTTATTCAAAATTTCTTTGAAGAAGCTGTACAAGAATTTTAATGCTCCAAAATAAGTTAAATCCAAACTTAGATTTAAGTATTTACCTTTTGGCTTTGGAATTTCATGTTGCATTGAAAGAAATTGTTGTGGTTTTACAGGTTGCCAGTGTCACATTTGACTTGCTGTTGCTTCTAGTATTGGGATCGTATTTAATTGTACTCTTCAGTTTCTTGGTCATCACCACAAGGGTAATCTATTTATTTATTATCTAAAATCTTTTGCAAAATTTTAGGTATCCAGTTTGTATGCACTCAATCTAACCGATGCTGTCTGACAGGGTCTTGATGATCTAATCAGTCTATTTCGGCGGCCTCCATCTCGAAAAGTGAAAACTGCATAGTAAGTGTGGCTACCAGGATTTTGTCTACGTAGTTCTCAAGATTTAAAAAGTATCCTAGGATCCAAGTTTCTAATGAAAAGCTCTGTAGCGGATTTTTTTTCCTCATTTCCTGAAGTTGGTTGCTTTAGTGGTTAAAAACAGTAAGATTTTTATTTTTGGCTGTGCGAAGTTAACAACGCCAAAATTTTGATATTTATTTTTCGCCCGTTTTCATTTGGCGCATTTTTGTAGTGTAAAAATTGTTTACTAATTCATGCCTTGTTAACAAATGGTTACCCTGGTTATTATAGGCAAGGCTTATTCACTTAGTTTTAGCTCAATAAAGGATCCATTCGGTTAATTATAAAATATAACTTTACTTACTGCTTGCTAAATAAAATTATTCTGTTCGGAATGGTGTAACCTTTGTACCTTGTTAAATGTGCTCGCAAGTTTACCTTTTCTGAGTTAGGATTAATCTAATCTTTTACCAAAAACGAAGAAACTGGGGAAATTTATACAACTTTATGGAAGCCAGGGATTGAGGAGGATAATGGTGCATAAAATTCGATGACATACTCACCATGAACCGATTTCTAAAGGTATGGTCAGATAGATAAGAAATTTTGTTGTTGAAGTGAGGATATTGCATGGCACGTAAGAAGCTAAAGTGAATGGTCTTAAGCGTTTTATATGTTGAAAGCTAGAGTAGGTATCAAAATGCTAGGAATGAGGAAAGAATTACAGTGAACAACATGATTATATAAGAAAAAGAAAAGGCAAGATTAAGATGAACTACTTATAAGATGAAGAAGGAGAACATTATTTTTTAAACTTTTCAAAGATGTACAAGGATTGAAGAATACTCATGTTGGAGGAGGGTTAGAAATCTGATAGGATGAATGAAACCGTAAATTTTTTATTAAATCTTGGGCATTAGAGAGAATTGCCTTTTCTTTTAATCTGTAATAAGGTCACACTCGATAACACTTTATTGTAACTATTTAACCTTTTTACTTATCACACTATTATACAACTCATCACCACATACACAAAATAATAAAACAACCATACAAATACACAAAAATTTAAACAAGAAAACATTAGAGTGATAATTGTTTTATATGTACGGCTATTATCAATACCAAAATTTTCCTATAAATGTTTTAAATGTGCCTATATATATGAAAATTAAATTTTATTTTAAATAATTTTGAAAACCTTTTTCAAGAACAGCTTTATATTCATAGATACATGCATGTACATATGTATATTTAAATTTCTAGTAACTTAAATGAAATTATATATATAATGAAAACATCTAATAAAAAAATTCTATTTATTTTAAGAAAATAAAGGATTTGCTTTTTTCTTATAATATTTATAAAAAGAACAAGATATTAAAGTAGATAAAGATAAAATATGAGAACTACGTATAAGATGACATATTGATCTGCATTAGAGCCAGTAGTTAGAATTTATTAAACTAACTTATTATATGATAGGTATCTTGTAAAACTATCTCTTAAAATCTCTCATACAAATTAATAAAAAATAGATTTTTAATACTCATGTGAAATATAAAAACCTTATATTCCTTACCAATATAAATTAGTACAAAATCGATCTTAAATAAAACTCAATTTTACCACGAAAAAAGAAAAGAAAATGCATACAAATTAAAAGAAATGGTGAATAAACTGTCCAAAGATAAAAAAGGAATAATTATAAAAAAATTAAAATCTAATGTTTTGAAGAATCCTAAACTAGGGAAAAAAGACTTATTAAAATAAAACCTGGCCAAACATATCCAAAATTGATTCTGAGCGACGGATTTTATATATAAAATAGCTAATATCCTATAAATATTTGCTTCATGATAAGCGGCCACTTAATTTTAAAGGAAAAGTAATTGTTTTGTTTTGTAAATTTGAGGAAAATAAAGTGGAGAGGTTAATGGTTGTATAGTGATGATTGATGAAGATACAACAGGGTATTATATTTATTTAACTGATTTAGTTGCAGTTGAAAAACTAAACAAATTTATTTAAGTTGAAGAGATATGTTGTGTCATTCAGTGGCCTTGCCCTTACGTCTGCTGCTACTGCCGGTTTCTAAGAGGTAACAAACCATGGAATCAACATCATCCCCAAATATGCTGTAAGCTTCAATCGCTTGGATGTATGTGAATCCCATCGACAGTAAAATTTGCATCCCACTGCTCAGATCACAACCATGCTCTTTCCCATCTTCTGTCTTCCGCCCAGTGCCTGATGATCCTGCTCCTCTCATTAACACACTAAGTAACTTTTATATAAAATATTTCAAACTATAAAAACTATTTCAAACTTGTATACAAAACTCACTTGCTCCAGATGACGATGGTTCAGCGTTTGAGGTAGACGATTCTCTGTCACCCAGCTGTTGCTTAAATGTACTACTATCTGAAAGGTATTCCGCTCGAGAAACTTCTATCACCATTCGTTCAATTTCCTTTTCTGTCAGCTCAAGATCAGAGTAAAACCGACCCTCAGCTAAAAGTGCCTGTTGAAAGCAACGAGATAAAAATTATTGTTGCAAGAGTTAAGAAAAAATTCGCCATTCTCACCATTTCAATTTGAAATACTTACGTTATTGATCTGTTCGTCCTGTTGAGATTTAATAGCATCTTTGACTTGATCTTTGTCGACATTTGTCTGAGTATCATCATGAAACACATATGGACATCACTTATTAGCAAACAATTTGTTAATGTCACAATTTGCATAGTTCTGAGTCCTTAAATTATTATGTATAAGGTTTTATATAATTGTTTATTATAGAATACAATATTAAGTTTAATTATCCAGTTGATGTCGGGTAAAATCATAACACAGTAGAAGAATGACAGAAATAATAGTCAATGGTACTTACCCCACGAAGACTGCTGAACCCAAGACCAGCACCAATTGCCAAGCGCCGTGGGTCAACAAGGGAATTGTAATGGTTTCCATGATGATAACTCAATCGAATTGGTGGTGTGTCAGTGTTGTAACTTCCATGAAAGATATTGATAGGTTCTGCATAGTGATTGATGTTATTATAAACTGGTTACATAAACAATCATACATAGATTCTGCATAATGATTGATGTTATTATAAATTGATTATATAAACCATCAGACATCAAAGTTTCAGAAACTCACCTACGCTGTATGAGTATATGTGAATCGGTCGATTATACATTTCACACATGGCTTGAATCTCAACATTGTTTCCATAAACCTGTAAAAAAATGAACACAAAATAGCTTTAAACACATCCAAAAGACCTATATTCCCAATGGAGAATAATGCACCCGATTTTTTTCCAAGAAATTCATATACAAATGTTCTATAATGGATAAGCTCCCTATGTAGGAATAAGAGCACAAAAATACTTGCCGTTAATCTCATAAACTGAACACCAAAGCATGGTTAGTTAGAGTCCACAAGGGCACTAATCCTATTAAGGTCGGAGCACATACACAAATTCATTTAATTATGAGAATATCATCTGAGAAGAGCCATATGTAAATATTGATGCTCACTTCCTTTAAAAGTAAAATCCACATCAACATGAATAAAAATGCAGGCATGAAAAAAGAAAAAAAAAGAAGAAAGCTTGTGATTATATTAAGTTTGCATGAAATATACAAGGGAATAAAGAAATGAAGTTTCTTGAACAACTGTCAATCAGAAAAACTAGTCTCAACACATTTAAGTCCCGGATTGAATTATTTATGACACAGAAAACAGTCTCAACACGCAAGTACTTGATTGGATTACTTATAATGGAACTTACCGGTTCCAACTTCAAAATAACTCATTTGAAACACTGATGTTAGAGACACACCAAAACCTAGGAGACATAATAGACATTTCTATCACATTTCTAGATTTTCTCTTTTGTGTTGGTAATCTATGCCACCACAAATTAGGCTAACCAGAATTCAAGCCGCGATTCACCTAACTCATTGCCCCATGTCATTCAAGGATTGTTTCCATTATGCCAACACACGATATTTCACAACATTTGGGTAAAGACAACACTCGATTATTTTACACATTAATGAAAGGGGGTTTCAATCTCTTAAAACTAAATCATCACATCATTGTAGACACAAAGAGTTAAGAAAGAAGATTCTAAACCATCAATCAAATAGATAGTTCTCAAGCGAATATAGAACATAAAAAGGTAAAAGGGTCGAGAGCTTGAGACAAGTGAACAACCAGCACAAAGATTAACAAGTGTTAAATCATTTCAGCCACCCATTACATTAGTATTGTGGCTATGGATTGTCCTGGATCTCTCAAATTCAGGGAACTTGTGCATTCTTTCCGTTCATCACATTACAATATTTTTAGTATATAAATTGTAAACTGTAGTTTGCCAAAAATAATTTTAGAAAAAAACCTAACCAGACTGCCACACAATCAATAGCAAATGAAAAGGGAGAGAAATAAAGCAATTATATCCTAACAAAAAGACCTAAAATCCCAATAATAACTTCAAGTTTTCCCTTAGAAACAAAATGCATGTCAACTGTACTGTCACGTACCTTATCTCTTCTTTTTCTCTTGCAATAAGATGTGAACCCTTCAGTTATAAACTGAGAAAAGTGATCTCTCTCTTGCTCCTGAAGATAAAACCACAAATATACTTATTCCTCTGAAGTTCAATAAAACTCCACCAATATACGTGCATGAGAAAAATCTATGAAGTATGCACATACAAAAATGTGCCAGCATTCAGTTGAATGTACATACTTAAAACAATTTATCAATTGAATTAGGCATATTTATGAAAATTCAAACAACAAAAAATTTCTAACCAACTAAAAGCAACAAAACAGGACATAAAATTGTTCAAATATACATGTATTAACCACTGACAAATAAAAAAAATCAAATAAATAAAGTTACAAGACTTTCCTGGATCCCTAAGGGCACCACCAACCACAATGGTAAAACATTCCATAAAAAATTGTGAGCTTAGGGTCCATATTACTTTTTCCTACACCCAAAAAAAATGTAGTGTTCTAAAAAGACATGATTAGACCATTGCTAAATGTATTAATTAAATATGATTAATTCTTTATGAGATAAAAAAGCTAAAATGAACTAAATCCTTTGGTTGATTTGTTGATTAAAATCACTAAAAGCCATTAAAATTAGATCAACTTCTTATCATATAATTAGAAACATATTATACGGACCAAAAGCACATTCAGTGTCAATATTTGTCACAAATAAAAATTAATACAACATTATCATACCATATAATCTATACACATTTGTCTGACCAAATCATACACTTCGGAATCCCCATACACCTGATCTGCAACCGCTCGGAAAAGACAATTTCCATCTTCCATCATTTTTTTTACTTCATAACCTTTTGCTCTTCTGATATCAATTTCAAACTGCCGCTCTCTTTCCTGGAATAAATGTCAATGGCAGTTCAATTTATTAATACATACCTCGACTTGAAAAACTTAACAAAGTATCAAGACACAGCCCAGCACGGAATTGTTCGATAGATGATGAATGATTAATATTGACAAGAGCTCCATACAAATTAAACAGATCCGGAACCATTATCTAACTTAATGAACTAATAGCATATCTACAGTCTAACTTAATGAACTAATAGCATATCTATAGTCTAAACAGATACGGTGTTGTCAAATATGCCATTATGTTATTCTAATTAATATTATCCATAACAAGCAAGAAATGTTAAAGGTATAATTCAAGCTTAATCATAATTATTCTCTTATAAAAAAGGAATTGGCTAAATTATCAATATCATTCCTTCTTCTTATAATCAACTCGCACACTATGGTCTAAAGAAAATCACATACCAATACTCATAGCTACACTGAAATCTAGTAAAAAGGATTCATCAACTTACAAAATCATCATAAGACGAAACCAGACAAGGCTTCTGTTCATCAGCACTATTGTACCCCTCACTCTCGTTATGTGACCGGGGAGAAGACGGCCTAGACCCAGCAGGTGAAGTCCTGGCCGGAACAACCGGCCATGCAGATGTTCTCCTCGACGATCCCACACTACCTGAAATCAAACTCCCGGCCACACTCCTCCTTGCATTCAAATTCCCTGCCAAAGAAGGCTTGGGAGGCGGCACCGGAGGAGGCGGGGGACACGAAGCACCGCCAACAGGTAAGGAAGAAGAATCCCCACTCGCACCCTCACTCACTGCAACATTCCTTTCACCAATTCTCAATCCACCTAATCCCTTCACAAACTCTTCCCTTATATCACTCTCAACAACAGTTGTAGGCACACCATCATCACAAGACCCGTCAGCCTGCTCAAAATGAATACTCTCCTCACTCTTCCCCTTATCATCACTCTCCAAAACGTCATCTCCAACAACCACCTCATCAGTAATGTCCGGCGAGACCAAAACCTGCGCCTCTGCACGCGCCGAGGGATTGGTAGACGACCCACCGCTCCGGTTTGCGTTAGAAGAAGAACCACCGCCGGAAGAACCCCTCTGAACCAACACACGAGTCATTGTAATTGGCAACGCAACACAAACCCTAATCTTGGATTTTCAGAGGGTTTGGATCATTAGTTTGTCACGTGTTCTGGCCTTGGGCGCAGTGATACCAATCCCTTGAAAGAAAGAGTCGTTGCAGCAGCAGTGGTCCTCGCAAAGCGATCTCTGCATTCCCCTAACAATTCTCATCAGACCCAACCCTCCAACTTTAAAGAAGAAAACCTTTCTTTTTTTGTTAAGAAGACGAATTTTACCAAGATTTTCCGCCGCCGAAAAATCAAAACCCTTCGCGACCCCAACCTGCACGCATCGAAACCAAAAACAATTGGCGTGTCGATCCAAGGAACGAAAGAAAAGAAAGGGGAAAATGTAATTGCAATTGTAGTTATTAGGATGAGGAATACGTTGATTATGTGAAAATTGAGAAAAAGAAAGAAAGGGAATAATGCGAGATGGAGTGGTTGAGTGACTGACCTGAAAAGAAGGATTGATTAGGGTTTTTGAAAGAGAAGAATAGAGAAAGGAGAAAAGTGTGGAAAGGTTTTAACGGTGAAGGAACGGTGAGTTTCAACACCAACGTCCTCTTCCTCACCACCTTACACCTGGCCACCCACCCACACTTCATCCCACGTGCCACTTTCACTTCCTTTGTCTTTTCTCATCCCAACTTACCTCACCCTACCTCTATGTAAATTCTTTTCTTCTTCCCTAAGATAAATAATATCATCAATTACTTTTTTTTATTTTAATATATTTTCAAATTATTTTTACTATTCTTTTATTTGTTAGTTCATTAATTTATTTAGATATTTAAGTGGTAATTTGTGTCTATATATATTTAAAGGTTTTTATTCAATTATTTTCTTATATTTTAGAATTTATTTGATTTTTTTTTCTCCATCTTTCACCACTTTTCTTCACCTTGATATACTTAGACTACAAAAACCCTTATTCAAATATTTTTTATGTATCTTTATGCAATTATTTTGAAATGCATCAATGAGATACATTTATATTTTTTTGAGTTGTTTCAAATTATAAATTAACTTTATAACCAATACAATTTTCAATTGTCGGAACTTAAACAATTTGTTTAACTTTATATTCGTTCTAATATATTTATTGGGTAAGCTAGTATCATTGAGTACATCCTAGTTTAACTTTATATTCGTTCTAATATATCATTTCTAATATATTTGTTGGATAAGTTCGTACCTATTGAGTACATCATAATCCTATACATCTATCATAAACATTAAGTAAATATGATATTAGATTACAATCCTCAAACATTCAAAATTCAACATTTTCAATATAGTAAATTGGTAAACCAACCATCTACCTTTAAACATCGCTTTTCCCTCTCTTCCTCTCTTGTCTACAATTTTTTTCCTTTTTTCTTTTCCTTCCTCTTATAAGTTTCTATGATTCATGGGTTATTGTTTAAATCATGGGTTATAGTTGAATGTGTCTCTTGACAATGTGAGTTATTTCATATTTGAAGATATTTGAAGATATTTGAAGAAGCTTTTATGATATGTAGGAAGATGAAGATGAAGATGAAGTGAGGTATGATGGTTCCTTGAAGTCAATAGAAAAATATGGTGGGAGGTGAAAGAAGTGGAAAAAGGTAAAGAAAAAAAAACAAAGAAAATTCAAAGGGAAAAGATAACAGCATAAATTTAACAGAAAGATCATTAATATTTTTTTAAGTAAAGATTCAACTAAGTCAAAAATTAATATTATAAAATCTTAAATATAGAAACTAAACTTTATTTATTTTATCTGTTTTAAAAAATATAATTTACTTATATGTTCAGAATTTGTTTTTAGTCTATTACAAGCTGTAACTTCGTCTCCAAACCCCAGTGGTGTACTTTTCTTTTTTAAAATATATTAGTAACTCCTTTTAATAGAAAAAAATATCATACATGCGACACCTTTACCATAAAACCTAGAAATAAAAAAGGTCAGAATCAAAATTACCACATATACTAAAATTAATTTTGATCATAATAAGGCATTATACGTAATTACATTATTCATTTAAAATAATATACACGCTACTCAATTGAATTGCACATATAAAATCGTTCTATTATCTTAATTTAAAATATTCTCATTACTAGGTCATATCAACATTAAACAAGAATCAATAATAAGAGCTTAAAAAAAATTCTAAGAAATGCCATACATGTAAAAGTAGCAACATAATCTAATTGCCTTGATTTTAAAATTAATTATTGAAATTTAAATATTATTATGAAGTAGTTGTTGGGAAGAACTCACTCCCACTTGCTCCACATTGCACCACAATAAAAATAAAGTAAAAGATTTGGTTCTCTTCCTTTTACTGCTCAATGTCCGGGAAAGTTTTGATAACGACATCATGTTCGTACACACGAAAATTCAATTATGGATTACCATGATACATTGTTTCTCTTATCATAGCCTTTAAGTTTAGGTGCTAACACAACATATATCTGGAATTGGTGTGGTTCAATGGGGCTTGAAAATGGAAAAGGAAAGTCATATCTCATCTCGGTACGTCAACCAATTACCAGAATTTTAGTCTAACCAACGCTGTTAAAACTCCCCTCTAAAGGTTTCAAAAGCACATAAGGCCAGTCCGTCTCAATTTACCAATAATTTAGGTCATTTGCATGAACCTGGTGTTTAATTCAAACATAATCACATTAAATGCTATGAACAACTTGGTGTTTTCAAGCTAGTTTAGTAACATTATATAATTAAGTAATTTCCCATTTTATAGTGAACCAAACCTCACATTATAGATTATCTTGCCTGAATAACACATTGGCGACTTTTCTTTGCCAAAGATAACACCGATTAAAATAAAGAGAACGGGTAGAAGGACTTTTTTAAATGCAATTCTTATTTGCCTCATTCTTTAAAATGGAAAAAGATGTTTACTTTACATGACACATTCAAAATTGGTATGGTGATAATGATTACATGCATACCATCTGTATTTCCTATTCATGGTATGAATAAAATATTATGTATCAACAATATCGTCCAATCAAACAAAATGGTTACCCCCATTAGACAAAAATAATTCCGCAAAAAGTATATTGCCAATTTCCAATTGCATTTCTATACCTTCAATTTCCACCCTCGGGCACCAAGCGCTTCATGAACTTTTTTGGCGGCATCAGCGGTATCGGAAAGGGGTGGATAACTCCAACTTTCTGATATCTGAAATTTAAGTAAAACATATATCCATTACCAAATAAACACCTTTGACAATAAGAGTGATTCCAGACATGAAATCTTTCCACAATAATCTTCAACCCTTGTGTTTGATACAAAAATCACTATTATAACTTACATCCTCGGAACCTGTAAAAGGACGAACAACTCCCATCTCTCTCAAAGATTTGTGAAATTCATTGAACTTCCATCTGCATCGCTCAACGCCCATAACATAAACAGGCTTCCTGGGGATAGAACAAAATAATTAGGTAACATTAAATACTTTCACCAAGAGCAATTAAATAGAAACATTATTCTAATAATAGAAATACTAATACATGCATACCCAGTGCTGCAAGCTTCACTTATCATGCTAACTGAATCTGCAGTGACAACAAATGAGTCTGCCCAAGCTAAATGGCCCATGTGCAGGTCAGGTCCTGAAAGTTGTCACTGTCTAAGTTTATCTGTTGAACCAAATTTTAAATGTTGGAATCGAAACTGGGACATATATTTACCTTGCCAATCACAGATATAAACTTTTGGGTTATTCCCAAGTTCTTTTACTATGATATTGGACACCTGTTTAAACACCAAAGAGAGAAATAGTATGAAGAGACGGACAAGTTGGTGGTGTTATTATCCTAAGAAGCTACGAGGAATGAAGGACTTTACCTTCTGTGGTGTCCTCTCCGAAAAGGATATCCTAACACTGCCACAACTAGCTAGAACACTGAGCAAAGAAACTGCTAACTGCTTGGCAAGGTCTACACCATAACGACAGTTCCCTAAATCAATTGTGGACATCAGTCAATACCCCCAAATTTTTAGCCACAGAACATCCTTCCTCTCTAGGTCTTAATGACATTTCAAATAATCAAATTCACAATAGAAATTACTTGTTGGTCCTCCTACGTTGACCACAAGCAAGGGCCTCGGAACATTTGAAAACTCGTCATGCCAAGTAGCAGCAGCACTACGTATTGAACTGAAATCTACTTGATGTAACGCCCCCATAGTAAGAACCTGAGCATACAATTCCACATAAGAGTCCTCATTCAGAAATTGACAGTAACCAACATCAAAGTAAAAAGCTATTTATTGTCTAACATACGTACAATATGCATACCACATGACTATCTGGAGGATCACGCGGAGTTATCCAACTCCGAAGAAACCGAGGAATCTTTTTTTGTCCTTCTGGAGTTAAAGGATAATAATCATGCTTGGGTGTAATTACCATGTCAAAGCGATTCAAAATCGATCTTGGATGTTGTATCTGGTCATGAAACAAATACAATCAGACAGACCAAGATAAGAAATCAGAGCAGATGCTTTTACATCTTACACAGTAATGAAGGCAAAAACACCAAAATGGTGCAATTTTGACTTCAAAATTACCAAAATGGTGCAATTTTAAAATCGTGCCAACTTAGTATGACTTCATTTTGAAGAAGTCATGCCAACTTGGTACATTTCAGTTTGTTGTAATTTTTTTTACTTCTAATTAAAGTCGTGCCAACTTGATACGACTTCAGTGTGTTGTGATATAAATTGTAGTCGTGGCAGTGTATTTTGATGATATAAACTAAAGTCGTGTTAGTTTGGTATTATTTTAATTTGTTGCAATTATTTTTTTAATTTTAATTGAAGTCATATCAAATTAGCATGACTTCTTTAAAACAAAGAAGTACCAAGCTGACACAACTTCAAAACTACACCATTTTGGTAATTTTGAAGTCAAAATTGCACCATTTTGGGGCTTTTGCCAAAAATGAACACCAAAGCAATATACAAGAATGATAAATAACATTACAGCATAGGCAACGAAATTTTAACAAGATGATAGACACTAACATATATATACAAAGGCCCCATTTTGGAAACAACAACCAGATTTTAAATTGTTAACTACACCGGATAATGTAATCATACAGGTGTGGTTATAGAAATCATCACTTTAAAATTACATACTACATCGACAAACATCAACCTTCAATGACAGAATGCTCCCACAAACAAGACCACAACTATAATTTAAAATCTTGAATGTGATACATAAGAAAAGTAAAGAAAATAAAGTAGACTGAATAAGAGTTCATAAGGGAAATAAATCACAGAACTAAGTTTTTTGGATTTGTGGCAGGATCCTGCCAAAATTGTAAACCAAGATCGTTTCAAAGATTGAAATTTGACATGAAAAATTTCCATTGATTACTCCCAGTGTTTTGGATTGCATTCACAATTCCCTCTTTCATCAATCACCAGCTTAATTCCATTCTTCGTTAATTTAAACCATTGAACCTAGTTTTATCTCACTTCATTATTGCAAAACCAACCAAACTATGGCGGTCATGCCTGATACATTCTTGCCCAGACATGCACTTATTTAGCATTAATGCCACTGAAATAATATTGATTGCTTTCATTAAAGCATGTTCACGTTATAAGTTGTTCTTCCAAATTTTGATGTACAAACTAAAAACTTGCATAATTTACAAGACATCTTACAAAATTAAATTAAAGATTAATATGCATGAAGTCTGCAAACCTGAACGACAAACACATTCTCCGATGCTAAGCGTTTTATGGAACTTGCAGTAGAAATGGTGTCTCTTCCACATGCAACAACCAACAATGGTCCCTCCCTGGATAAAATACCAATCATTTTATTCTTTGTAAATGGGTGAAGAATCAGTTGCAGATGGTGATACAAGAAAGTGCTAAGGAATTCTACAAGAAAGTTAAAAACAAATCACAAGATTAAGTTTTATCCTGAGCACCACAACGGGAAGACAAAAGCACATTAATGCACTGGAAATCTTGTAAATTTAGTACATGTCTTAGTTGTACAAAAATAATTATTACAACTTACGAGAGAGAAACACTGCCAAATAATTCATATCACGCATCATATTAGGTATATTTGTAATGTTCATAAGAAGTACACTGCTCTGAGCAAGTAAGATTATTAATGGCAAGGTTACTCAGACATTTGAATCACTAGATCAAGAAATGAACAACAAAGTTACTTAGACAATTTATACATAAAATAATACACATCAATAACATTAGTCCACAAACAAAAGAATAGGCAGTTACTTCTCATAAGTTTCACGAGCAAAACTAACTATCTGCTTTGCATCAGCTTCCAAGACAGCTAACAAGCCTGCACTGACACCATTTTCTGAAGGTAAAGGCGTAAGCTTCTTTTCCTGAGATTTCAACATAAGCTGAGAATAACCTTGAATCATTCTTACTATATAATCTATTTTCTTATGGAGCGAGACTGGAAGCCATTGAAGCCAATCATTAATTCCCCCTTTTGGTCTGGTAACACGCTGCCAAAAAGCAGTCATAAAATGATAAGTGAACTCATTCAGCTGTTAAGAGGTGCGTTCAATTTGAACATGACTTGACAAAATATAATGCACTAATGCTTTATAAAGAGGATAAATAAGATGCCTAAAAATTAACAATAGCCTTAACATTAAGCTCATAAATATAGCCCCAATAACATGTGTTAGTTGCACACAATGTCATGTGACAAAGACATTAAGAAATGCTTATTGCAATGGCAAATAGCATGCGTCAGTATGAGGCTTCTCGCAACGGTACTACCTCAATCAATTCTTATTTCCCTTCTGTTAAAAAAATAAAACTCAAATAAGAGAAAATTTACTTTAAAGGAAAAATTTAACGTTGTCTTCATTTCCTCCAAACATAATCTAATTTAGAAGCACCAAACAGTGATACAAGGCAAGTACGGATACAAAAGTGTATCAGATTGAGATGCTACACCAACAAAGGTATACAAATATGCATTTTACTATAATAAAACATGTGGAAAGCTCATTCTCTCTCACAGGAAATATTCATTTGGCAGTAACTAACATAACAAAAAAGAAAAACACTTCTTTATCAATTTAGTGTTTCTAAACTATGCCAATTACCCAATATTACTTATAGATAAATCCATATATAGATGTTGTTTTCACTCAATAATTTGCTTTCCCTTCTAAACACAGATACCAAGCATGCAAAATGGGTACTTCAGGTATGTTCTGTGTACAGGTTTGCGATTCATCCATGTGCTTAGATTATTCTTACAATACCTTCTTTAAAATCAACAAGTTACACGGCACATGATGCAATGAATTCAGTATGCAATACATAGGGTTACTGAGCGAATAAATTAAAACGCTCTAACAACATTTTATATTCCTACATTGTACAAACTTCTTCCACAACAAATCTTGGAACAACAAAATTCTATCCTCTACGGATGAATGTTTGTACATCCAATATTAAGAAAAGTAACCTAAACCACCAATTCAGTCCTCCCTTAGTCAATTATTCCCTATCAGTAGTCATCAACACAACACTAATCTCGCTGTAATTCACAATTGCAGGCATCAGGGACTGAATTGGTAATTTTTCTTTGAGGGATCAAAACAACTAAAACTACATTTTTTTCAGACAATAACTTCGGTACTAAATATTCTAAAAGCTATACTGTTATCCCCAGTCACGCCATTTCTCAACCAAGTCAAACGCAAAGTTCAAAACTAGGCAAATAATACTACTTAGTTATTATGTTAGGAATGCGAAGAAAGGGTTGCGGAAAACCAAAAAGAAAATAAAAGGTCATGCATTCTTACATATAAGACGTGCTTATCGGCGAGGCCAAGGGCACGAACCAATCCGACGCTCTGATTCTCCGAAGCGGCGGAGCCGTTGCCGATTACAACGGCGCGTCGCACGAACGTGTGAACTCCGGACTCGAATATGTCCGGAGTTCCTCTCCGGGCGGTAGGGCTCGGCGGCTCCGGAAGCTGAATTCGTCTCATCGCCTCGACTTCGAACGCACAAGGCAAAATCTGAACACGGTTTCAGTTCAAGAATACGGAAGACGAATTTTCTCGAGAAGGTGAAACAAAAATTCTGATTCCTCCAGTGCCAGAGTCGTAACTTTGAAGTATGCAGATTTGGCCTATAAAAACTCATTCCCGGCAAAAACCGCAACCGAAATGTGAAAGCCCGTGAAGCAAAAGGTAAGGGCCTTGAAAGCCCAGTACTTTCTTTTATTTGCAGGCTATTGCTTCCTGTGGCATTACTTCTGCACAGTCCCCCCAATTACTAACTGCACTTACAATAATTAGAAATGATTCAAACACTTTCCCCTCACATTGTTGTTGTCGTGGCTTCACATCATTAAAGAGAAAGAAGAGAAAACACAACAACTTGTTTCAAAAAACACTTCCCGAAATGTACTGAAACACATTATGCATTATGGAAGATATATTTCGGAAAACCTATTTTGAAAAATTATTTTCCAAACTGCCTTTTATATATTTCAAAAATATGATTTTGGAAATTCTGTTTCCAAAATTTCATTTTGAATATCATCTTAGAAATTTCAAAAATTCTGATTCAGAAAGTTTTCGAAATATAAATTTCGGAAGTCACTTTTTCAGGAGATAAAATGGTTATTTTAAAAATTTCTGAGTGTTAGAAGAAATTGTGAGAGTACATATAGAAAAAATGATCTTGATATTCTAATAACGTATTTTTAACACTGTTTTGACAACGCCACGTGTCACATATGCATTGGTTAAATTTTAATTTTTTTTTAAAACGTGGAGATCGAACTAACTAGGTTTTGTTTTAAGTGAGCATCCAAAAATACCCCTGAGTTGTTTCATTGGAAATCAACGTCTCGTGTCCCTGGGTCTTCATTTTGCTTTCTCTGTGATGGTTGTCTGTGTCTCGTGTCGTCTCCCTCCATTTTCGTAAAGATGGTGTTTTTCGTAGACGTTGTAGTGCGAAATGGCAAGGTCCGGTGAGCATGGCCCGACGACGAAGGTAAATGCTTTATCCTTCCATTTCCTTCCATTTCCTTCCATGTTTTTTGGGTTTGGGTTTGGGGTTAGTATTGTCTTGTTTTGGTTATTGGGTTTAGTTGTTTTGCTTATTTTATTTTGGTTGATGCAGTTGACTGTTCGTCACTCTTTTTCGACAAAGTATATATGTACTTTGAACGAACGCTTGATAGACGAGCATCGGTCAGTGATTGCGAAGACTCCATTTGCGTGGTTTTAGATTTGAGTGTAAATGTTAAACTAGGTAGGAATATATTGAGTGAGTTATTGGTTAAGTGAGACTCACTCACAACTTGTCCATTGAATGTTGACTACTTTAATTGAAACGGTTACCACAATGTTTTTTCAGCAAACTCACTCACAACTTGTCCAACTTGGTCCCCCCGCTCAAAATGTGTTCTTCCCCACTTCTTGGGGTGACCTGACATCACCTAGAACCCTCTACCACCACTCAAAGACCAACATCTTACAAAGACAATAATAACTCTGACTGAAACTAACAATTTTTGCCAATGATCACCCACAGCACCCTAGCTGACTACTTCAGTTGAACTTTATGTACAAAAAGGTGAATTCTCTCGCGTAATCGTTTACCAGGCCAGTGTAAACGATTACCACAGTGTTTTTTCACCAGACTCACTCAAAACTTGTCCAACTTGGTCCCACCACTGAGAAAGTGTTCTTCCCCACTTCTTGGGATCACCTCACATCACCTAGCACCCTCTACCACCACTCAAAGACCAACATGTTCCAAAGACAACTGGAACTCTGACTAAAACTAACAGTTTTTGTCAATGATCACCCACAACACCCTAGCTGACTACTTCAGTTGAACTTTATGTACAAAAAGGTGAATTCTCTCGCGTAATCGTTTACCAGGCCAGTGTAAGTGATTACCACAATGTTTTTTCACCAGACTCACTCAGAACTTGTCCAACTTGGTCCCACCACTGAGAAAGTGTTCTTCCCCACTTCTTGGGGTCACCTCACATCACCTAGCACCCTCTACCACCACTCAAAGACCAACATCTTACAAAGACAATTGGAACTCTGACTAAAACTAACAGTTTTTGCCAATGATCACCTAGGTCACCATAGTTGACTACTTGAGTTCAACTTTCTGTACAAAAACTTGAATTCTCTCGCGTAATCGTTTACCAGGCCAGTGTAAACGATTACGATAGTCTTTTTTCAGCATACTAACTCACAACTTTTCCAACTTGGTCCCCCCACTAATAATGTGTTCTTCCCCACTTCTTGGGGTCACCTGACATCACCTACCACCCTCTACCACCACTCAAAGTTCAACATCTTGCAAAGATAAGTGGAACTCTGACTCAAACTAACAGTTTTTGCCAATGATCACCCAGGTCACCCTAGCTGACTACTTCAGTTCAACTTTATGTACAAAACACACATTTGTCTCGCGTAATCGTTTACTAACCCACTGTAAACGATTACCAAATTGTTTTTCAGCAGCCAAACTCAGAACTTGTCCAACTCCTAACCAGTAATGACCCTTAAATTCACTTATGAAACCATTTCCTACATTTCAGATACTTATTATAATGCTGCGTTCTTTTTTCAATATAAGACCTTTATTCAATATAACAAAGACAACGTGAAAACAATTAAATTGAAAATCCAACCAATCATCTTATTACAAAAACAATGTCTACATTGTCAAATTACAATATGTACATATATAAACATTGTGTGTTACAATCAAAATTTGTTCATGTGTAAGCAATCCTAAAAAATGCCATATTCCGCTAAGGCTTCCATTCGTCTTATGTTGTCGTTTTCGAGGATCCATTCACATATATATATTTCTTTCTAATCCCAAGCAGTTCCTCCTGCAACCAACATTTTCCCCATTACAAACCAACACACAAAACAATTTTAACAAACACTACAAATGGTACTTACAGTTGTATATTGAGGCATGCTTTTTCCGTTGTACTTTTCCTCTCCATCCCAAATTTCCATTGCTTTCAACATTATCACTCCACAATCATGCCTGAAATAATAGACCGACCAAATGAAATCACTTTTCACACCATATATTCATGACAACACAAAATATTACAACACTACAATTCATAAAACTTACAAGTTTGGTTGGGATGATATATTTGCTTGTTTAACAGACAAAGGGCCAATAGTACCTTCCGGTATATTCAACAAGATGCAAAAAAATCGTGCCATATTTTCAACCTACCAGTTAACAAATACAATAACATGTTAAACAATATAGGGTTATATGACAATCACAGGGTCATAAAGATTCAAAGATGTGGAATCTTACAATAGCTGTGTCAATCCTTTTCCGGTCTCTGATCCCCTTACCCAATGAGTCAATCACAAATATCTCTAATGAACTTAGTTTCACTGAATAGCACCACCAATGATCATCGTGGACAAATGGCATAAACAACTACAAACAATAAAAACAATATCAAAAACACATTTCCAAGAAAAAATGGACAAACATTGCAAATTAAAGGTTACTCACAAAGTCAATTGTGGCAATGTCTCCAAGTCCAAAATGATCTGAACACAAATAATTGTTATAGTTATGAAGCGTAAAAACATGACGATTCTGTGGACGTCTCCTATAATCTGTAATGATATGGTGCTGTGGAAAATTTCAAAATCATCAATCCAAAATCACTTACAGATCATTTCTACAATCAAATATATGATACGATAACAATTTTTATTTACCGAGTATAATGGACTAAAATGAATCCTCTTAACAACACCGGACAACCTTTTCTCAAAGTACATAAATATCGTACAAGCAAATAACACCACCTACAAAATTTATCCATTTATTAACATAAACTACAACATTAAACACAAACAAACCTGACAATACTAACCATGTTATCAACGTATTTTATCGGGGCCAAAGTGTAAAATGAAGTGGTGCTCAAGGTCTGCCCAATTATCTCGCATACAACCCTAAACATATAAATATTAGTCCATCACAAACAATAAAGTTTCGCAAACCACAACTACAATTCACAACAAATACCTGTATACAGTGGTGTCTCTGACGCTGACTGCATTGTACAATTGGTCAACATCAATAGTGCTGCTTGGATCACCAACAAAACTACGCAATGGGGGGATCACCAATGGTACGACCTCCCGTTCATCTTCATCATCATCATGAATTTCAATACAAACACTTTGATGATGACTTCTTGAAACTATCTCATCTTCATGTGTGGTTTTATCCTTCCCTCTTACTTCCATATATGTACCTACAGGGTCATCAGTTGCATTACCATGACCTTCTTGTTCAAATCCACAATCACGAGCACCTGTAGGCATTTCGTGACCGCCAACTTCAGGTGCTTCATCAATCCACCACCAACTTCTTCATCAGTACGACATGCATCTTCTTCATTAAAAATTAGATTTTGACAAATTTCAAATAACTCCCTCGTAAGAACTCCAATCTTGGCATTCAATGCTATGATATCTGCATTGTTTTTCCTCAATCTCTCCTCGACACCTGCTTCCCATGTGCCGTCATTAAAGGTTTCGTCATCATCTTTGTCAACCCTGGATCCTTCAGCCAACGATCCTTCACCCATCCCTCCGTCATCCATGTGGAAAGCAACACGGATTTCGGGCAGATGACGATCTTCCTTTCTTACATACCACTTCATATTTAACTGCACAAATATCACAACAAAATTTTACAAATAAGACAATCAATTTTTACATCAAAAATAACGAAGATTCAAAGACTTACATCTCCGGTCTCAAATATATGTACAATTTTTTGGGTCCTTGAATTATACGAGAACTATCGCATTAATTATGCGCAGGAACATCCTGTGAGAAGCATGACCATGTAAAGAAAGTTTTTCAACCGTCCAATCCTACAATATCATAATATTATTTAATCAAACCTAATTGACAATGTTCTCCATTCCATTAACATAATAAACTGTAAATCATGTTACCTGCAACACCGCCACATTGCCACTAAGAGTGAGTGACTGCGCGATACATCCTCTCATAATTTTCTTCATACATTTATTTAAATTCTGTACAATATGTTTATGTATATTGGTACACCAATCGTATAGACACAAACTATGTAAGTCATCTAACACTGCAAAAGGCATGTTACAAACATGCCTTGACTTCCTAGGAAAATAAAAAGCAACCAAACAAACTAATATATATAACCTACATACTACATCAACCTCAATGTTTCTATCATGCACAATCACATTAAACATGTCCGTCAATTCCTTCAAAGTGATGGTTTTTGATTTGAACATTTCACCAACCAATCCAACAACTAATTCATCAAACGGAATCTCTAAACCACCTATTTCTAAACATGTGCTCATGAACACATCAATAACAGAAAAGGGCACCAACTGTTGACTTACTCTAAAACTATTATCATGCCCGGCCCCACCTGCAAACCATAACCTTCAATAATTTCAAATTGACCTCCACAGGGCTATGAATATTCAAACACCACATAAATGGAGTCATCTTAATGCGCTCCACATGACACTTTTCTAGTAAACGATTCATTTCAATAATGATCGATGAGTCCATCGAGGTAAGAAGGCGCCACTACACAAAATGATGATAACTTTATTAATAACTACAATTTTATAATAGTAAATTATTTATAAAAAGAAAATTATAATTTATCTTACACTTCGTTTTTGCCCTTCCATTGCACCTGCACTAACAAAATAACAATCCACACTCGTTAAATCATTACGGTTACTGAAACACCAAAAAAACAATGTAAAAGATAGAGTTAGGGTTCGACCATTATGACTTACAACAAAAACACCACCACACATCAACGAAAGAAAACAATGCTCCATAGCCTCGTCGAAGAGACGGAAGTCCACAACAATGTGACCACACCGAAAACGGCACCGGCCTTCCAACCACAAAAAAGATAGAAGAGAACAACAACTACCACATGAAAGAAGTGAAAAACCAAATCCCACAACACGCGAAAACGCAACTAGTTTTTGAAAGAGAACATACAGGATAGAACGAGAGAGAAGATGGAAGGGATGAAAGAACTCCAGAGGTTACAGCGAAAATAAGAAAACGAAAACCGCGAAACCAATTTCGTAAAGTATTAAACTTTTCTTCCAATTTTTCCCTCGGCCTGCCTGATAACTTTTCCCCATTTTCTTTTATTTTATTTTGGCCAATGTAAAGACGTCATCTGACGTTGTCAAATTGTTGGCAAAGATTTATTTTCAACGTAACATTTTCCAAGAAAAAAAGTCTTGTTTAAAATTGAACGGTTCGAGGTAGAGTTGGTGATAGTGTAGCTTCTGCTTTATTATATATATAATGACTCAGAGGGCTTTTTGTGTGAAGGGATATGTGATCTCAGACTATTTATCTGCTTTCACTCAACAACTTAAGTTTTTGGTATTTGGGAAAGTTGCTGCTTAGCATGTGTGATGAGTTTTTATGCAAGCACAATATGTTTTTGAAACATTCTTAGAATTCATGTTGAAATCAGATTTTGTAGAAAATTTGCTTCTAGCATGCATTGTTATTAAAAAATATGATGTTCAGTTATGTTAAACAGACAACTTTATGCATCATTGAATCATTATTTTCTAAAATGCATTGAAAATCTTTGTTTATGTTAAACGATATTGCTTTGGTCTTTACCAGTCTATTGAATTATTTGGATAATCCAATATATTGTTAGGATCATTCGTATTGTTTGAGGCTCTAACTTCTAATAAAAGAAAACAATTACCTGTTCATTTTTATGTTTTGCTAATATTCAATTATAATCTAGCAGTTGCCTACAAAATAGATTACTGTTCAACATCTTTGTCATGTTATTAAAAGTATAACGGTGAAATGGGTGTTCGCGATGACAATGACTTCATTTGAACAAAGAAGGCGTAGCCACAGGAAAAAAGGTATTTGTTTGTATTGTGACCGTGGTCACAGACTTCGTTTGCGCAAAAAGAGAGGTGGAAGCAACGTGTAATTTAGGATTTGTTAAAGAAAAAAAGGAACAATTAGAAGTTTTTATTCTCATAAACTTTAGTATTGGACCAATAATTGGCTCATACGGATTCCCAGACTATTAAAATTTTATTTTTATTAACCATTAGACACTAAATACTAAATTTAGAAAAAAAATTATTATTTTTGATTGATAAATTTATGTTGATAATTAAAAATTTAAAATTTATGGGTAAAATGTATCCATAATTAAATTTTATTAATAGATTTATTCTTATTGGTAAAATTCTGTAAGTAATTAAGAAAAAAAAATGTAGTGTTTTTGATCTTGTCGGAGGCATAGGTTTCCTATCATTCCATTAACGTCCGAGAATCAGGGCGTCTGCTATGCATGCAGAATTGTGAAGTGATTCCAAAGGGTGTTGAATTTGGAGGGAAGAAGAATGTGAGTGAGTGTATGTGAAAGAAGCTTACGAGAGACTTAGGAGGAAAATCCACATGGTTCAGACTTCAGACTTACTTTTCACACACATGGTTGCAGCCGCCAATGCATGAATCAGCCACCAAAGTAGAACTCACCCATTAATATACGCAGCCCTAAACGTTGAAAGATATTATTAGTTTCACCCACCTTGCCGCAACTTAAGCTGGCAGCAAACAGTGCAAACCCTCCTTTTTGTTTTTCCTACTTTTCCTGCATTTATGGTTTCATACCACTAAATGCCCAAATCTCATCTTTTATATCTCTCACTCCCATATCCACCGTCCTTATGGCGTCAGGCTGCCCACCGTTTTATCCACTCCACCGCATCACGGTGCTGCTCCGCCATCTTCGCCAGTCAACCTGGCTAACCCACCTCCACCGCTACCACCCACATCCCCAGAGCCGCAACCAGGTGGAGCGACTCTTCCGCCACATCGATCAACTCCAAGATTATATAACCCGCCACAGGCTCCTCCCTACCGTGCCGAGTCACCGTCCTCGTCGTGCTCCCAGCCACCACAACAACAACGGCCACGTTCTTCATCTTAATAACCACCATTTCGTGGATCTTCGAAGGACCCACCAGCACCAGCTCCGGGAATCGCTCACCAGAATCCGGCACTGCATAAGGCCCCTCCGGCAGTACCTTGTTTTCTACCAACCCGACCAGCTCATACGCTATCACCAAAGCATGAATATCCTCGACATTTTCACTACCCACCTGTGAAACCCACCGTGACCTTCTGCATGGTTGTGCTGGCTACCCTACCACCAACCCTTTTAGTTTGCGGACAATATAATATCTAGCTCAGCATCAACGGGTTCTTCTGCATTACTGTTTGCTACTACAGTTTCTCATTCATCGACTCAATCAACTCAAGAACTCTCACATAGTACAAACTACCCTCATTATTGTTATATTTCAGGCAACCCCATAAGGCCTGTCTCCAATGCATGGAAATAATAATTAATTATTCATACTTTGTGGTCATTCCATCTCCAGAATGGTGTTTGGGTTGACATTTGCACCATATGATATTCCAGTTTTTGGGTTTTTTATGGATATGTCTCCTTCCTTTGTGGCTTTCTGTCGTCGTTAAACAAAATGCTATTATAATTAAAGATTGAACAAAATGTATATGGATGCATAGAAGAGATAAAGAGATAGTATGAATCTGATGTAGCTGAGAAAGCGGCAAGTGAACAGGTGTTTTTGTCAAGGGGAGGCCCGGAAGGGGTGGCCAGTGCTATGCCAAGGGTACACCGTTTATTACTTTTAGTTGTAACAGTTACATTTATCATTTTTCTTTACATCACATCATATTATCTG